>NC_135055.1:22805000-23472500 GCF_051014685.1 Ptiloglossa arizonensis
GCCCTCTCCTCCCCTTGCCGCCCTACCATCCCTTCTCCATCGTCCTCTGCAACCACCATCCCCCGTTGCAGCAGCTACCACCACCGCCGTCGGCGTCTACCCCTTCCCGTACACACACATTCTCTCTCTTTCTCTCTCTCTCTCCCTCTTCCCTTCCCTCGCCCCACCCCCTTGAACCGCTCGCCTAAACCACCCACCTGGCACTGCTCGTCGTAAGCGCATAGCGTACGTACGCCAGAGCCACCCCCGCCCACCCCCGTCATCCCTCTCTCTACGTCGCCGCCACCACCGTCACCCCACGACCGTCTGGCCAGGGTCGGGGTCATTGAACGTCTATAAAGATTTTGACTCCGCGTTACTGCTGCTGCTGCTGCTGCTGGTGGTGCTGTTGCCGTTGCTGCTGCTGCTGCCGCTGTGCCGCCGCCACCGCTGCCGACGCCACCATCGCCGCCACCACCGCCACCGCCGCCTCCGCCGCCGCCGCCGCCGCCGCTGCGGATGCAGGAAACGTCGACCTCCGCGCGGGGTACGCCCTTTTGTAAGGTGTGTAACGCAATCCACTGGCCGGTAAGAACACGCCAGGTCTCTTTGTTGTAATTTCAGCGCCGAGGGATCGATATCGAAATTATCGTCGCTCTAGGATTTTCCTCGCGATCGTCCGCGACGTTCCAGGATTCGAGGAACGACGCCGAACCCGACGAGTTCCTTCGCCAAAAGCGGTTCCGCGAGTTTCACGAATCGAATCGAAAATGCGAATTTTACCGAGCGTTTCTCGATCGGAATTCTTTTCACGAGAGACTCTCTCCTTTCGAACGAGTTTCCACGCAAGCTCGGACACTCGTACGGTATTTCCGGTTGTAAACGTGGACCACCGTACCGTGCTATTTTCGTCGATTTCGTTGTTTACCGACCGGTCGCGATCGATTCGAACCAACGCCGATATTTACCGAGCAAGTAGAAGCAACGAGTCGTACTCGGACAGACTGACCAAGTTGCGTCGACTCGCGTCTCAATCGTCGAAAATATCGTATTCGATACGAGCACGTCGTGCTTTCCTATTTTTTACCACACGTAGGAAACATTGTTCTTTCGTCGAGCCCGAGTGCGGACGAACGACGCGCTCTTTGAAAAATGTCTACTTCGGTTCCGTTGTCGGAATTGGAACCAGAGTCGAGTGTGAAGGTTCTTTTACTCGGTTTCGAGAACACTGGAACCTAGCAAAGACTTACGATACCGTCCGGTGGAAATATTCAACCCAACGCGATCAAGGGTGGTAAATTATCGTACGAACCGATCGATCGAAACTTAAGAAACGTTGTTTCTCGCAAACGTCGAACCTTGAGAAAGAAGAGTGAGTCTTCGCTCGCAGCTCGGCGAAGTTGAAATTACGTTGGACGTTCGGGGACCCCGTGCTGAGAAGCCACGACTCGGCGCGGACTCGTCGTCGGTGACTTTTATTTCGAGAAATTACTCCAAGACCGTGAAAGCCGAAAGATTCCGTTCGCGTTTCGGTGCCGGGAGACCGTTAACGCGCGGAGCCTGCAACGAGAAGCGGACGGGTCGAGATGGAAGGCCAATGGCTAATTAAATTTTACAAAATACCGTGGAACGTCCAACCTCGCCGGAGACCGCGGCAAAGGGAGAGCTCGACCGAGAGGATGGACGACGCTTCGAACCAGAGAAACGTTCGTTTTCGTGAACGTGAGAAACGTTCGTTTTCGTGAACGGAGAAACGTTCGTTTTCGTGAACGTGAGAAACGTTCGTTTTCGTGAACGGAGAAACGTTCGTTTTCGTGAACGAAGAAACGAACAGAACGGAACATCCGTTCTTCGCGACCACTCGAAAGAACGGGAACTTTTTCTCGAAGATGAAACGAGAAAGACAAAGGGAATCCACGGGGTAAACGTTTGCTCGACTCGTAAGGAAATTTTCGTCACCCTCTCCCTCGCGAAGGGCGAGGACGACCGGGAGGGACGTAGGGAGGGAAGAGAGGGAGGATTGGCGCGTCTTGCCAGGGTCAAAGGTCGTTGAACGTCGGTAAAGATTTCGACTCCGGCGATGCTGTTCCGCGGTAAATAGGCGTGCGTAGTTCTCGTGCTCTCTCCCACCGACCTCCTGGCCAACCAGACCGGGAGTGCTCGCCCGAAGAGGGGTCAGAGATACGAGACACCCTCTTCCCGATACACACCCTTGCCCGTTGCGATCCCTGCGCCGTTACCGGCCGCGGTAAACCGCCAAACAGAAGCAAAAATAACCAGCTCGAATATATACGTTGAGCTCGTCTCGCGTAAGCAACGCGTTCACGTTTTTCGAGGACAATGCTGGACACCGATCTCCCACCGGGAACCGAAATTATCCAAAATTATCACCGTCGAGGTTGCCTCGTTTCTTCCCACAGAATTGTAAATCGTCGCGAGTGAGTATCGCGCGTTGCTGTTTCTTCCCAATGAATTGTAAATCGACGTGGTACGAAGTGTCGTACGTTTAGTATTTATCCAGCGGGGTATCGTAAACGGATCGAAACGAGTACCGCGAACAGTACCTTGCTCGGGTACTATTTTCAATTACGCGCTATCGAACGGTTCTCCCGATTCGAGTTGCTTCGCGAACGGTACGTCGTTGGAACGAGCGCGGTGAACAATTTACCGTGAATATTACAGAGAGTATATACGTTCGCTGTCGTTTCGGCGGGAAAATGTAGAAATTTTTCAAGAGACGAGACGGTAACGATACCATCGAACGGTTCGAACGACGTTAACGTTATCTCCGTGTGCCGTACCAGAGACGCCTACTACGTAAACGTGGGCCCCGTTTACGCAAGTGGTGACCGACACAAGCGCAATCGCGCGTCGTTCGCGCGGAGTCGCGCACGTACACGCACGTGTCTCGCATTAATATCTCCGTTGGTAGCCTGGCTCGCAACGAGGTCCGTGCCAATAAGAAACGCCTCGGGAAGACTTTCTTTTATACCTTGCTTGATTTTATTCTTTTTTTTTTTCTTCTTTTTTTTTTAACGACGGAACGTTGGGAACGCCGAGCGACGAGAGCTCACTCGCGAAATAAATTAGTTTTCCAGCGTTCGCGCGGCGACGTCCCGTCCCACGGATTCGGTGATTCAACGTAGCGATCGACGGCCACGAACCGATAAACAATTTATGAAAATCGTTCGCCGCGTCTCGAGCGTTTCGCAATACAAAGATACAACCGTGTCGTTCGTCTCGTCGTTTACTTATTTTCGCGCTTAATATAACAAATTGCGCAAGCCGATCGGGAATCATACGCGAAATTATCGTTATTTGTTGGCCCGGCGTCGTGAAATCGAGAACCGACAATCAGCGGTATTAAAAATAAATGCTCCGTTCGGAGTGACTTCTTCCAAGTGTACAGGCCGACCCTGAAAATTATCGTCTCCGTGAACCAATAATCACACGGTAATCGCTGAGAGGTGATTTCCCGCGGTAAAATTAAGTCGAAAGAAGAGCAAGGAGACCGCAGTTCTCAGGGACACCTTGTGCACCGTCTACTTCGGTTTCTACGCAGAAGAGAGCAGAGTCAAGGACTCACCTTGCTGAAGTAACCGACCGTGTGACATCCTTCCGAGTCGCCGATAGTCATCACGTAGAAAAGGAACGGCTCCACGTCGTAGTACAATGTCTTGTGGTCCAGAAAGAACTTTGCCAGAAGACAGAGATTCTGACAGTATTGTTTGTAACGTTTACCATCGACTTCCCACACGCCTATCTTGTCCTTCCTGTACCGAAACACCCAGATTTTGACCAACGTTCGTTCCAGGAGATACGATACAGGGTTGCATCAATTTACCTGTACACCTCGTGTCCGGGCGGATGCCTCCACAAACATTTCTCCCGATGCCTTCTCAGGACCTGACGACTCTTCGCGTACCGCAAACAGTACTCGCACAAATAAAGTTTCGGTGCCCGACTGAACTCCTCGGGATACGGACTCTGATACCAGACTTCCATCTCCCATTTTCCCATTTCGATGACCCGCGTACCGCCACCGTTTCTGCTCTCACCGTCGTAGTCCAATTCCTTCAGTTCCTTCTCCTACGAGAAACGGTAACAGTGTATATACAGATGTATGTTTCACGTAAGAGTAAACGTTGCAAACTCGTCGACTTACGATCTTTTCACTGGCGATGGCCTGAGCCTCCATAAATAATTTCAGATCGTAATCCGGCGTCAGATTCGTCAGCCGCGGTTGACGGTCCTTCTCGTTTCCTTGAAGCTCGCTACCGCTGTCGCTTTCGTTTCCATCGCCGGTATTTCCTTTCCATTTGCTCCTCAATTCCCTTACTTTCAGCTGATAGTTACGCTGCTCCGTTGTCTGGTGCACCCCCTTCGGTGATTTCTTTGCCAGGCAGGCTACCGCCTTTTTCCGTTCGTCCTCGCGTTTTTTCCTTTCCTTGTAAAACTCTCTGCAAAGAACGCGACACGTTAACGTCTCTGCGCGGAATACCGCGCGGGTGTCGGAGATACAATTAACTCGCGGGGTTACGTACACTAACGGTGTGTAACGCGATACTCTTACAGGTGCGAACCACTACGCTACGCTCGGGACAAAATCCGCTTAAAGCTACTTGGTCCGCTATGAATCATGGGAGAACACGACTCCTGGCTCTTGCGTCGAGATATCTTGCGTCTCGTTCGAGAGACAAAAAATATGCCGGAAGATTTACGCGAAAAGATAAAAGCCGAAACATCGCCCTCGACGGGAGGGAGGGCACAGCCGTGGTAGCGGCCTTGAATGGCCAACCGATTTCGTTCCGACTTTGTATCGAAAAAGTGTACGGATATCTTGGTATTTGATCTACCGCGTCTCTTCCACCCGTTGCACAACCTTGGAAGAGGTATACCAGGGTCGAGTAAAGTGTTGTAAACTTACACGCAAGCTTGCGGCGTGGTGTTATGGTACAAGGGGCAAGCCTCCAGGGTGAAGTGTGACTCGAGTTTTCCAGAGAGGTGACCTCGAGAGTCGCATGTCGGTGCTAGAGGACATTCTCTTTCCTTGGTCACGCGTGCTCGACCGTAATTTCCTTGACCGGATCGTCCACCGGTGGCGTTGGAAGTGCCACTATTTTGCGGTACTCTGTTGCCACCGGAAGCGTGTCTGGCGGCGGTACTAGGGCCGGCACGTTTAACAGGCGATTTGCTCGTGCTCCTCTTGCTCTCGGCTACTCTCGATAAATCACACCGGATCAGCGGAATTTGCAGGATACGTTTACACGCTACCGTTTCCGTACCTGAGAACCATACTGCCGCCGTAAGCAAAAAGACTGTATCTGCATCTTAGGACACCTTGGACACATGCTTTTTTTTTTTTTTTTGTATACGAAATGTTTGTCCCATCGACCACTGGATTCCTACGGGCCACATATATATATATATATACACACATACATACATATATATATATATGTCCAATCCATCCATCCAGAACCGCAAATACTGCTTTTTTGTGTTAAGGAGGCAGCATAGAGTCCTAAATCCACCGCCTGTAGAAAATTCTCTACCTCGCCTCTTTTCGGAATTCTATTCAATGCTACTTCAAACTTGTATCTCGCTCAACTAACGAGCGTGTCTAGAGACATTTACTAGCAGAAAACGGTGGTACTACGATAAACAATTTAGCTATAGCGTTAAGACCGATAGGTGTTGTGTTGTAATGAAAGGTCGACGGGAGGAACTGAACTTATTGGATGAAAAAGTAGGAAAACGATCGGTTAGTGCTATCTAATTTCTAAAGCAACGTTCTTCAACTTATCAAAACAGTGAAACCAACGAAAATGGAAAGTTCACACCAAGAAGGACGTATACGATGTAAATCAAACAGATTCGAAATTTTCAAACGAAACACTTCAAACCACATACTTCGAACAAAAAATCAACACACAAGGAGAATGGACAAGGTGTTGCAGATAGATTAATAATGAAACTTAAACGCTGCGATGTTTCTATCGTTACGCCTATTCGTACCTGCGTCAGATTCCGAGTCGCTGGCCGCCTTTGTTTGAAGCTGAAGCAGTTTGCTCCCTTTTCTTGTCTGTAATTTCCGTTTCCCTTTGGTTGCTGTTTTCGAAGCGCCCATTGTTTCTCCGTGTTCGTCCATTTCTTTCTCGCTCGCGGACGCATCGGCTTCATCTTCGCTTTTCACCGTATCTGAACAACAAAACCAAGTTTCGAAAAGAATATTCAAAATTTTTTTATGAAATCAAAGTATGCGTTTCGAAAAGAATCGATCTTCTGCTTATTTACTTTGTCGTTTTGTACATTTTTGCGGCTTTACGGGTGCAACTGTCGCGGACGGCCGCTTCGGTGGAGCATTCGTAGTAGCGGTTACTGTTGCACTTGGCTGAGTATCTTTTTTCTTCACCCGGGGTTGTGGACTCGCCACGCTTTCCGATGACTCGGAATCGGTGCTGCTATTCGAGGAACCGGAAGAACCTGATCCTGCGGAACAACTCTTAGAACTTGCAGAGCTGTCCGACTTTTGTGGTTGTGCCGATTTTGCCAATAAACCTGATACAACGAATTTATTGCTTTAACAAACTTTAGTAACATTGGAAACACGACGAAAAGAGTCTTCCGCTACTCACTAGATCTGCTCGGAGTAGCAGTCTTTTGCTTCGTATCGTTTGACTTCACTTTAGGTTGCTGATTTTTCGTATATTTTGCAGAATTGTTTACTGGCTTCGGTGCATTAGTTTTAACTGGAATACTGCTATCGCTTTCGCTGCTATTCTCTGGACTAAATATACTTTTTTTTTTAAATTTCTTTTGCACGGGTTCGAATGTCGCTTTTGTAGATTTATCTAGACTTTTTCCATTGGTGCTCGTAGATGCTATTAAAAGAAATGATACATTAGTAACGAAGAAAGAGTAACGTAAAAATCATTGTAAATGAATATAGTTTTACCGGTAGGTTTGTTCGACTTGTTACCAATGGGTTTAGAGTTCGGTGTATTCTTTTGCTGTCCACAGGTAACTGCTGATTTAACAGGTGGTCTTTGTTGTTTAACTACAGGGGCTACCGTGGCGGTAGCTTTAGGTTTGGCCGGTGGCTTTCTTTTTGCTGATTTTACTTTACTAGGCGATTCCTCTGATTCTGAAGAGTATTCCACGGGTCTAGACTTAGGTAGAACTTTTTCTTTGTTTTTATTCTCAGAAGAAGGAGCAGAAACTGCGTCGACTTTAGTCTTGCCATGATGACCAGCAGGAAATGGTGTCTTTTTCTTTGTTCTTTCTGTATCGGATACTTTTTGACTATTGGCAGAGCTACTGGAGCTTTCTGAATCGGATGAACTAGATTCGCTACCAGAACTCGAGGAATTGCTGGACGAGGAACCACAGCTGGTTGTCGAAGTAGATTCCGAGCTAGTGGTCTGTCAATTAATAATTACATCGCATTTGTTACTTCGACAAATTTGTACAAACAGCAACTTTGCCGAAGGTGAGTATACTTTGGATCGGCAAAAACTTTTTAAAGAAATGTCTTTTGTGGCCATACTTTTTCATAGACGTTGCCCTTTATCGACATTTTCCATTTATACTTATCATTCTAAAGTTTATTGGTGAGTCAAAGTATATTCGAAATAATGATAATCCTATAACCTATACAAAGTGTACGTACCTTCCGTTTTGGAGTCATTTCTATAGTGCTATCTTTTAAGCAAAGAACAAATATGTTTTAGTATCATTTCTGCGATGCTTTCTGTGTTTCTCCAAGGCATGTATATTGGAGGAATCATTTACAGCGTTCAACTTGCTCAAAGCAACAAACCCTCCATCTCACACTTTTCTCTGACTTACAACTACAAAACAACACACTAATTCACGTTATGAAACATCGTGGCATCTGCGCACGAGCAACACGATTTTAAGGCAGGTTTGTAAATAACATAAAATAATTCTTTCCAGTGAAAGAAATCCTGTCACACATCATAAACAATTGTCAAAATGTTTGTCGTTTAACATTGAAATTAAATATATAAAATCGATTTCTAATCCTTATTGTAATTAAAAATTGAAAATTGGATTGACGTGCGAGAATGTTGTATTTTATCTTTTGCGTATTTCGTGATACAGTCGGAAAATTAATTCATTTCGTTTAAGGGAAATACGACACGCCAAATGCATCCTTCTCTCTATCTCGTATACTTTTAGTTATCGCTCATTTGAACCACAAGATGGCATTATTTAAATTTTATAACACAATAACAATCTAGTGAATACATTTATTGAATACTAATCATTGCATTTATGTAAATAAAACATGCAAAATATTAGTTACAAGCATCAGAATTCATTCTTAAATTAATACGATATAAATTTCGTAAACATTTGTTCGGTGAATCGATAATTTACTATAAAGTTAAAATATTCTACAGTTACTGACAGTTTTTATTTCATAACGTACATTGTATTCAGATTACAAGTATCATAATTCATTTTCAAAGTGCAATGATAACCTGTTTAATAAATAATAGCTTAATCCTTGGATTTATAATGTATTTAAGAAAAGGTCATTTGTATAGCCATTTAGCGGCGAGAGAAAGGAACTACTCTAAAACCTACAGTTAGCGCCATCGGTGGGAAAACGCCCAAGTTTGTAGCAAAATAGTATTCATTTTTTCCGCTAGATGTTGCCACTACTTACGATGGTTACGCCATCGGTGGAAAAACGTCCAAGTTTGAAGCAAAATGGTATTTATTTCTACCAATAGATGGGGCTTCTAAGCACTACTGTATACTGTAGAGATTTGAATGTTAGTTATTAAGTGTGTATTAACTAAATTTCATCCTATAATAATAATTTTAACGTGTTTCCCTTGAACTTATTAGTAAGTAACAGGTATCATCATAAGTTTGTAGAAGAATAATTTGAATTTTTCTGCAATGTCGGTATATAGTAAATAGTGGCAACATCTAGCGGAAAAAATGAATACTATTTTGCTACAAACTTGGACGATTTGCCACCGATGGCGTAACCATCGTAAATAGTGGTAACATCTAACGGAAAAAATGAATACTATTTTGCTACAAACTTGGACGTTTTGCCACCGATGGCGTAACCATCGTAAATAGTGGTAACATTTAGCGGAAAAAATGAATACTATTTTGCTACAAACTTGGGCGTTTTCCCACCGATGGCGCTAACTGTAGATTTTAGAATACTTCTCTCCTCTCATTAGGTGACTACACAAATGAACTTTTTTTTCTTAAATAAAGTCTTATTTATTGAAAAGGTATCATTGCACTTTAATAATAAATTCCAATATCTTAATCTAGACACGAGGAATGATTAAATAAGAATTGTTAGCAGCTGCACGATATTTTAGCTTTATTCTGAGTTATCGATCCAATGAACATATTTTTCCGAAATACGTATATCGTTTTGAGAATTAAGTTTGATGCGTGTAAATAATATTTTATATATTTTATTTAAATAATATATAAATCGTGTGAGTTTAGTTACTATATTTAGTAACTAGAACTTCAGCCATGTAACATAAGTAGTAGCACATTAAGAATGAGAGGGGGATACGATCGGTACACCATATTCCCTTCAAACGGTACGAATTACTGTGTCCATTATATATGTACGTATGCCAGTATAGATGACACTTGTGTCGAACATTGAACGCAGATGCGCTTGACTTCTCCAAGGAGGAAACCGGGTGGGTTCTTCGTTTTTGTCTTTCAAGGATCATAATTTCGAATCGTAATAATGACAGCATTCGAGGGTAAGTAATTTTCATTAATTGGATTCTTTACGTTATAATTATATAAACAAAAGTATAACTAAAAGTATATTCTTCCGCGTTATACTATATCCATAAGGTTAAAATTGTCAAAAATTTTGTTTTAGAAATGGGTGTTTTGTCAGAAATTGGAAAAGCAGTTGATGAAATGGAATGGACGTAAGTAAAGAAAAATTATTTCATAACGTCATTAGCTGATCGTTTTAAATTTAAAATATTATATACATTATGGGTTAATTTTACCTTAATTTCTTACCATTCTTTAATTCAGTTTATAATATATTACAAAAAGCATCTTATATAAAAGTAGATTATAAAAATATTTTAAATTATAGATTACCAACAGATGTCCAAGCTGAAGCTATTCCATTAATTTTGGGCGGTGGAGATGTGTTAATGGCTGCAGAAACTGGCAGTGGAAAGACTGGTGCATTTTGCTTACCAGTTTTACAGATTGTATGGGAAACTTTAAAAGACATGGAATCTGGCAAAGCTAAAAGTTCAACGGGGCAGCATCAGCATTGTATATTTTTTTTTAATTCAATATATGTATATATATATTTATTCTTTTACTTAAAAAATTATTTTTGTAATTATTTGCAGCTACTCATTGGTCGCTAAGTTTATTTGATAGGGGTAATGCCTTAGCTGTAACTCCGGATGGTCTAAGATGTCAAAGTCGCGAACAGAAAGAATGGCATGGTTGTAGAGCAAATAAAGGTATTCAAGGCAATGAAAAGTTTTTCTTTGAAGCTACAGTAACTGACGAAGGATTATGCCGTATTGGCTGGTCCACATCTCAAGTAATTATCTTGTTTCTGGATTAGTTGTCTGTACTTAATAATTAAAAATAATTGTATCAATTGTATGTTTATGAAATAGGCTTCACTGGATTTAGGAACAGACAAATTTGGTTTTGGTTTTGGTGGAACTGGTAAAAAGTCAAATGCAAAACAATTTGATAACTATGGAGAGCCTTTTGGAATGCAGAATGTAATCGGATGTTATCTGGATTTATCAAAGGGTGAAATTAGTTTCACAAAGGATGGCGTAAATTTGGGGGTAGCATTTCATTTGAATGCACAGCAAAAGTCTCAAACCTTTTATCCAGCTGTTGTGCTGAAAAATGCAGAGATGTCTTTTAATTTTGGAGCACAACCATTTAAGTATCCACCTTCAAATGATTATATAGCTGTTGCTTCGGCTCCTAAAGAATTTGTGAGAGAAAATCCAGTAAATAGCAGTCATGCTCAGAGTAAAGACAGCAATAAACCAAAATGCAATGCTCCACAAGCTATAATCATAGAACCTTCACGGGAACTTGCTGAACAAACTTATAATCAAATTCAGAAAGTAAGCGCGCAGTAGTTATTATTAATATTAAAATATTCAGTCTTGTTTTTAGAATATATATTAAATGATATTTCTATTTAGTTTAAAAAACACATAAAAGATCCCGTCATTAAAGAATTGTTAGTTATTGGTGGAGTGAGTGTGAAAGAACAAATTTCTGTGTTAAATTCTGGCGTGGATATAGTGGTTGGAACACCAGGACGTTTAGAAGATTTAATACAAGGCGGATATTTGGCCCTAACACATTGCAGGTGCTTTATAAAACATTATATACCCATTTTGTTGCAACGATCTTCTTAATATAATTTAATTTTCATAATATAATGTATTTCCAGATTTTTCATTTTAGACGAAGCTGATGGTCTGTTGAAACAAGGTTATACCGAATTAATCGATCGATTGCACAGGCAAATACCTAAAATTACATCAGATGGGAAAAGATTACAAATGATAGTGTGTTCAGCCACATTGCATGCATTTGAGGTCAAGAAAATGGCTGTAAGTATATACAATTATAGTTTATATGTTTTATAGAAATATATATAACAAGTTTTCACGTTATGTAGGAACGTTTAATGCATTTTCCAACATGGGTAGATCTGAAAGGTGAAGATGCAGTACCTGAAACAGTACATCATGTTGTTGTAACAGTAGATCCGCAGAAAGATACTTCTTGGCAGAATTTAAGGAAGTATATACAAACTGATGGTGTACACAGCAGAGACAATATAAGACCTGGAAGCAATAGTCCTGGTATGTAATAAGTTAAATAACATCTTCATATATCGTTTCATAGGTCGCGTAACCAAATTTATTTTGTAGAGACACTTTCGGAAGCTGTGAAGATACTGAAAGGTGAATACTGTATTCGCGCTATCAAAGAACACAATATGGATAGGGCCATTATTTTCTGCAGAACCAAACTGGATTGTGATAATCTTGAACGATATCTGAAGCAATCTGGTGGAAATCAGTTCTCGTGTGTGTGTTTGCATGGTGACCGAAAACCCGCAGAACGTAAATCCAATTTAGAAAAGTTTAAAAGGCAGGAAGTAAAATTCTTAATTTGCACCGACGTTGCAGCCAGAGGATTGGATATTACAGGATTACCTTTTAGTACGTGTATCTAATTTCAATTTAATAAATGTATGTGTTACTTTTCCATACAAGTAATCGTACAATTTTCTTTCTAGTGATTAACATAACGCTACCTGATGAAAAATCGAACTACGTACATCGTATAGGTAGAGTTGGCAGGGCGGAAAGAATGGGTTTGGCTGTTTCTTTAGTTGGCAAGGTACCTGAAAAAGTGTGGTATCATGGTGAATGGTGTCCTTCTCACGGAAGAAACTGTCAGAACACTAATCTTACTAATCAGGGTGGTTGTTGTGTCTGGTATAACGAACCAAATGTAAGGCTCAATACAGTACAAGTTACATGTTTATGTTTCTTTACTTGAATATTGTCCGTGATTGTCAATATATTTCTGGATTTTTCTCTTTTAGTATTTAGCTGAAATCGAGGATCATCTAAATGTCACAATTCAGCAAATTGCACCAGATATGAAAGTTCCACTGAATGACTTTGATGGAAAAGTCACTTATGGACAAAAGAGAGCAAACATGGGTAAGTATTTTTGTGTTTTTATCATACAATGATCAGTATTTTAAATCTTATGAATTTTTTAGGTTCAAACTACCAAAATCATGTTCAGCAAATGGCACCATACGTGGCCCATTTATCTACATTAGAATCGAAAACGCAACTTCTGTACTTAAAAAGACATATGGCTGCTACAGTGAACTAAAATTATATCGGTTCAAGATAATTTATGTTATATAAAAACCTAAATTTGCTTAAAGTGTTCCGAAAATTAATTACTCAATTTTCAATATGTTATTCTAGTATCCAGATAATCTTAATATTTATAAATAGTGTGTACTTTCAAATATAATGTATAAATTTGTTACAAATAATATAAAATCTTTTAACGTATAATTTGGTACACAGACTTTACGATCACGTAAACATGAATTAATTCGTGATACAGCTTATTTAACATTCTTTCATGGAAAAAAACGTGTATGATTTATATAAATAGCATTTGCATATGTGTATATAAGACATACGGCAAGTGTTTATTGTATCGTTATAATCTTCATAATTGTACCATCGCTATTTCAGTTACACAAATGTATAATACAGTGGCCTTGCAGTGTTTGATTTTGTAATTTTCACAATATCTTTTCTTAGTCATTTTCTTTTTGCTGTATATGTGCATATGCGCGCACGTGTGCGCATTATGATCAGAATTTTGTATAACATATCATACTCTTAGAATTTACTAAATGACTTTTGTTTAATTACACATAATAATTTATACACATTTCTTGAAGTCAATGGTAAACGGCTAAAGTTATACAGTGTACAAATCATACCGTTTCTTCCCTGCATTTGGACATATCTGTGTACGTTTACGTGTTTCTCTCTTTTTTCTTTTCAAACAGTGTGTAGGATTCGCGTGTCCAAAGGTTTCTTCTTCACGCGATTAGTACAACGAGTCAAATCTTTAATTATCCACTAATTGAATCGATTTATCAGTATGGATTCACGAAAATGTTTTCTTTCGTTTTTCCATCATATTCAGAGAGTCATCACAGAACGAGAATGAAATATTTTTCCTTTTTTATGTTTTGTAATCTAAAAACACATTTACAGTCGTACGTGGACATTCTCTCTTCTCGATATACATTCGGCTCACATACGCGTATAGTCATTTGACTGCATTAACTCAGTGAATTATATTTATATAATATATATATAATATATATAACATATATATAATATATATATTTATTTATGTATTTATATGTATATCAGTTTATCATATATACTACAAAGTCCACCCCATGATTCTCACTTAAATAGCTTTGACAACTAAAACGATCTCGGACGATCAATATTCCTTCGCCTATTATTTGTATGGTAACCGTATCTTTTCGTTTGATTGCATTGTACGCAACGTGTTAACTTGTATTTTTATTGTGCAGTTTTGTCATGAATATTCATTAGTCTAGGTCTTAAAAAAATCAAGAAAAAGGAAAAATCGTCACGCGCTAACACCGAGAGATCATGGGGTGGACAACATTAATTTCATTTCCTAACGAATTTCTCGAGTTATCATTATTCATTTACATCACGTGTGTATTTTTCCTGTTTCTCTTTTGTTTAACATGTTTATCATTCATTCATTCATATAATCAGCGCTTATCGAATGCGTCTTACTGTTCAACGGTTACTCCTTACTTTCGCATCTGAATTTTGATGATAATTCATCCTTTAAGTTTTCACCTAAACATATTTTCTAAGTGACACGCAACAACGAATTCATTAAGAATTATTAGGGGAGAAAACACGGGTTTCGAGAAATGGGGGTAGGGGAGGTGGGACGTAATTATCGACGAGCTTGGTAACTAACTCTTTCCTCTCAGTTTCTTTTCTCGTCCACTATTACGTGAAAATACACCTAATGCACGAACAATTTTAATGGGCGATCCGTTATCGTTCTTTTCATTACTAGGATCTACGATAAATCCATTCCTTCTTTCGAGTAATTTCCAGTACTGTTCAAATATCTTTTATACCTATAGAGTGTTCGCCAGTGTCCAATTCGAAATTATTTTCTCGTTAAATAAAAATTTCTATTTATATCCAACAAGACAAGGTTAAAAATGTAACAGCCAAAGAGCATAAATGAACTCTAGAATATTAGCTGTTAATGACCGTCCATTATTACAAAAACTTTAACTTTACTCTAGAATGTGTTTATACTCGTCGAGTCCTACATTTTAAGTGTGATCTCACTCAAAAACCACTGGTCCAGATGATGAGCTCTCCCTCATAAAAATCGTTTGACTGCGTGCTTCTAAAATCGATTTGGATCCTAGCGAACAAGATACGAAGACTAGAAAAAAGTTCGATTTCGGATAGCACCGACGATCGATCACCATGTACACATACATTATTTTCATAGGAATTATTGTGACAGAATACGTGGCACGAGCCGTTTCTGTGTAGCTCCACATTTCCTTTATTCACCGAACGAGTGAAATAGCTGCAAAGTGGTACAAGAAGCGTCTCTCATGTTTCTTGCGTTTAACCTAAAACGATAATGTGGTCTTACGTTGGATATGTCCGTGACCCGACCATAAAACGAAAAAATAACACCACGTATCGCTTCGATGAATGACAGACAAATCGACCAATCCGATAACGTAAGATCACTCTCTCGTGTCTCTAAATTTCCTAATAAAGCAAACAACTCCGGTCTCGACGAAATACTAAGAACCAACAAAACAGTCGAGAGAGAACTGTAAAAAGGCACGATCCACAATATATCAACGATCGCGAATGTATTGATTGAAGATACTAATAGAATATATTTTTAATTGCCTGTTCGCGATTCGATAGCTAAGGACAAAGTACTAAGAGCTGGCCTTGGAAAAATTGGTGTATTAGGGAAATTTCGTGATACGACCAATGAAACACACTCGTTAATCATTAGCGTAATGTGTTCGCACATCGCGAGACGATTGAAATGATAATGTTTAAGGAACGTTCCAAATTGCAAATATTCTGAAAAATTATAATTGTCTAACGCGAAACGTATTACTTTACATTACCGTTGAAGCATCCAGAAACGGAAAAGAAAGCAACGAAAAATGATAAGATTCGCGTTTGTATCTTAATATATTAAGACAAACCGATGCGCGACTTCAATTTACCCGGAAGAGGTGAGAATCGCAATTAGCTATCCGTGCATCGGATATTTATTAAAGCGATAATCGTAATCACGATTCGATTGAACTTATTGACTCTCTGTACGTCCGTGCACGCGTCATTGATTTATTGATTCTACCGACTTTCAAAATGATTTAATAAGATATATTGTTATTCTGCTCGTCATAGTTTAACAAATTTTGTTTCCTTCCAAATTATTGCATCGCTACACGCCTTCACCCGTGACCACGATCCGAGCTCTGACGAATTCGCATCGTTGAAACGAAAGCCTTTCCTCTTTTGTCCGTTAACGTAAAAAAGAGACAATTCTTGTTTTCAACATAAATGACTACGTTTACGAAAGACGAACACTTTTCTATTATTTGAAAGACAACCACATTTGAAATACAATGTTACAATGTTCACGTTGGTTCACATCTGCACTGATCGTGGTCGTTTAAATAAATACATACATACACACACACATACATACATATGTATGTACACATATATATGTATGTATGTATACTAGATCATATTAAATGTATCTAATTTTCCCCGATCGTAGCTTTTTAACAATGATTGCAGCAGTAATCGCTAATCACAATGACCATGATAATATTAATAATAACGACAATAATGACGATGAGAATGATGATGATAATGACGATGACGACGACGACGACGATGATAATAATAATATAACTACATTATCCGCTTTAATAAAATCTGACTGTGTAAAGATAATTTTTTATCGAATAACAGTGTAACGATAAGACGATCACAATAAATGACTCTGTATTCTTAACATAAACGCGAACATAGTACCGCAAAACGCGTATTTCTTTATCTACTTCGCAGACGTTCTCTGGCTTCGTCAGAAAAACGCGTAACGAATCGAAATTTACAGATTTCCCGAATACGTTCGATTCCCTACTCGTGGGCTATAACTCGTCGCACGGCGATTTATAAATGTTTCTTTTCTTCCCTTTCCCCGATAATCAATTCCGGAGATCGAATGATGCAATCGTGCATCTCCGGATTGAATTACCTTCGGTTAAATTTGGATACCGTTAATCGCATCTTTATCGACAGTTATCGCCAACGACGTTGCGTAATCACACGCGTTTCGCATCTTGGTGTTCCGTTACGCCGATTCCAACCACGCCCAGTCGTCTACTTTGACTTTCGCTTCTTTTTTTTTTTTTTTTTTAAGGCAATGCTTTCAGCAACGTGGTCCACAAAGAGTATTGCGAAACGCGACAAAAATGGCGCGTTTCGTGGACGACGTGCTGCACCGTGTTCTCATCGACGATTTTCCATTCGCGTGGCGGGATAGTAATCGCAAAGAACGGAAAAGGAAACAAGATTTCTATCCTCTAAATTACGACTGGGCCGCTCGAATCTGTCGCAAGCACCGAGAAGAACGAAATTTCTCTTCTTTTGTTCAATTTTAACGTGGCTACATTATGGTCGAGACAGCTGCCGAGAGATTTAAATGCAAAACTTGCTTCCGCGTCGTGTGTTCACGCGATCGACAAATATGAATAAAGATCAAGTATATCGAGATCGGTTTATAGACTCTCAAATTATTCTACAAGCCGATTAACACGATGAGCCCAGCACCATTTTACTGACCCATTAGTCCCGCGACAGTGGAGATTCCGAAGGGTTTACGACGAGATTGGTCCTCGTCAATTTGTACTACAGTGTAGCTTGAAATTTCAACGAATACAACGTAATGAAACACGATAGAGTCCAGTTATCGTATAATAAAATTGTGTACGCAACACGTTTATACAAATGTCGCTCGAATGATTTCGATGCGCGGGAAATAGTGCCACAGCTGAGCTCAATATGTCAATATTTTTCACAAAAAATAAGTGTCCAATCGTACAGCGTTCGTATGATTTTATTCGATCGCGAGACGCACGCGCAATTTTGAAATCAGATCCGTCAAAGTATCGATACGTCATTGCTTTGTGTGTCCATACGAACCTGCCGTTATTGTATTTACAAATAATAATAATAATAATAATAATAATAATATTAATAATAATAATAATAATAATTACTTGCACCGCTTAGTTTTTACATGTACATATTCACATGTCTGGTACATTGTACGTACAATAAAAGAAAAAAACTTGTGCGATTGGCGTATGTATACAATATGTATATGTATATATATTTATACATATATGCACACACAACACACGCGCGCGCGCGAGCACGCGCACACACACACCCACACAGAGGTAATAATCGTGGCCACGTAAATTGTTTATTAATTCGGTATTCGTTTGTTTCACTTGCGGAGACGCACACAACAGTCGATTAATAATTACACTTACAAATTTCGTTTATATTCAACAAATAAATACCAAGTATCATTTTTTCTTCGTGCCCAGTTGGTATGTGTATGTGTGTTATTGCATCGCGGTTGGTCAAACACGGGCAAACAAGTTTACGTGACTTTGACCATTTACGCGCAGTTTCTTACGGATAATCGTACCGTATTTTCCATTTTTCTTTCTTTCCTTTCGGTTGTCCGACGCCGCTGGATGAAGCAGTCGAAATTAGGACGAACGCGTTTATCTATATATATATATTTATAAAAAAATGGGAGAGAAACAAAAGAAAGTATAAGAATACTTGCGAAAATACTAATTACACAATATTCGTTCGTACTCACTGACATACACAAAATGATGGTTCGCATACATCTCTTTGTGCTAGGTGAAGAATTAAAGTTTCACGGAAGTTTCATCGACAGTTAATAATACTCGCTCAAAACAGACTCTCTCGTTTCCTTTCTCTCCCTCACATCCTTACACTCTTTCGCATCTGTCGTTACAGATTTACAGTAAAAATAACACTTCGTAAAGTTATAAATACCGTTTTACAAACTATGGCTTGTCAGTTATGTAATTAGTACGATAGGTATACATATATACGTATGCACACGGGCCCATATACATTGATATTACACGAGAGTACATTTACGAGGAAGTGGGCTCGTGTCAGTATGTACGGAGTAACCGTTATGCAATTTACGGAATTTCTATCCTCATCGTTTCAACGGCCAGGCCCCGTGAAACACGATTAGATGAAGTATCGTTGAGCGGACTAAAATGAAATTACCGAAGCTACCGGATCGACGTTTCTACGAAGGACACGGAAACGAAGTACAATTCGTTGACGTAGATCTTCGAAGAAACGCGACAACGCAAACAAGTGAAAAAGTAAACTTAAGAGACGAGCTGTCGTTAATTATTTCAAAAAACTTTCCGCGAGCACACTTTTTTCCCCGCTTTACAAACTCAAAACAAAGGACAAGCGAACACGGTCGAATTTATTACAAAATGTCCGGAACAGGACGATAATAAGGACGATAGCAAAACCGGCTGCCCAATGTAGTACGGTCGCGTTACATGAACCTTTCGGAACACGGCTTATTCATATATCCTTAGTTTATTCGGTTTAATTTGAAGTTAAACTCTCATTTACCTATTATAAAAGTAGACGTTACATAGATTGGTAATCCGCGGTTGATCCAGTAACACGAGAGTGCATGTACGTGGATGAACGCGCTGCGAGGAGGAAAAGCGTTGCGTTACAGTTGAATTCTTTATTTTTTTTTCTTCTCCTTGTTAACATGTATTAATTTATTAATTTATATACGTACAGGAGCGTGTATATACACACACGCGCGCACACACATCTGTACTTTTGAAGCAGTTCGCACACGCGTACAAGCACTTTGTTCTCTGGATACGGTGTGTCGAATGACGAAAGAAATACAATAGTTAAGATTCAAGGTAAACGATAGGAGATTTTTACCATATACAGGGTGTCCAAATAGCGTCGTTGAAAGGAATTTAATTGCAAAGACACGTGAGATAAGAAATTCGCACATCGCACTTTGGTTCAGAACCGTTTATATCCTAACAAGTTCCGATGACAAACTGATTACCGGATGCTCGGATCAAAATTTGTACACGTGATCGTATATAATGTATATCCTCAGGGCATAAAGTATCATTCGTAAATGAGACGCGGGAACTTGACATTACGAAGTCGAATAAATAAGCAACATATTATACCTCTGTATGTTTGTAACGTTTACATTGACATACTTTGATTGTAAAGTTTTGAGCCTAACGCTAGTCAAAAACGTGTACGTGTAAAACGAATTTTCCAACGTGGCACATCTCTTGCACAGTTCAGGATTTACATACGTAGACGACACTCTAGCTACAACGACAGTGTGTGCCTAAGTACACGAATTAAAGTATCTCAAATGGAACGAAAAGAATCGGTAAAAAACGATATCGGTGAGGAATCTCGATCCATTAGGAAACGTACATAAAAACATGAATCCGTGGACGGTCACCCTGTACATATTTGATACATAGTTATATAATTAAAACGCTCTTCGAAATACTGTAAAATCTCACAAAATACTCTTCTTGTAAAAAGGTGTGGCTGAGACTCCTACGGGTCGGGCCGATGCGATTTAAAAGTCGAGATTCGGAAGTCGAAGAAAAAATTAATTTGCAAAAAAAAAAAATAATAAAACACGGAGATCGTAATTAAATTGTCACGGGGGGGGGGGGGGGCAAGGTAAAATAGAGATTCGAAAAATGAGTAAAAGAAACGTTCAACGACAAGGATATTATCGGAGTAATCACCTAAGTCTTAGGAAACGTTCTTAACGCTAAATCCGATAACGATAATTAAACCCGCGACGAGTGTGCCGGACGAAAACAGCCGTTACGCGAGTCGCCGCGTGTTACTTTATAACATAGTGGCCCGAAACGTTAAAACATTCGTTCGCTCTCTTATCAACGAATTGATGCGTAATAAGAATAAAATTAACGAGGTAATCGGTAAAATTGCACGTGTTTCTCAGCAACGAACATTCATCGTGTTTTTTTTTTGTTTCTCCCCAAATCGACGTTCACAGCACACTCTCGTCGAAACCTAAAAAGGGAGTAGTCGAGTAGCGATCGGAAATGACCGGAGATTATTTTCCGTCGAAACGATTGTTGCGAGAGTAGAATGCGCAAGGGCGTAATTTGCTTGTACACCAACGACATTAGTAAGCGATTCTGTGCAAAAAGAGACTCTGATTCTCAGTTGCGAGACAGATTATTTCCGGTAAACCCCCCCAGAGACCCGGCTGCGCGTCAACCTACCTCCTCGAATCCACCTCGAGAAAGAACAAGATCGGCACGCAGTCATCGATATCTCGTGCATGCGTTCTCTCCACGCGGATCCTTCGACGCGTTTCGCTTCTCTGAATATTCATCGGTTTCAGACACGCGACGAAGTGTTCCGCGTACCGTCGCCGTACGTCGCGATACATTCTTCAGATCGGTCGCGGTACGACTCGCTTCGCTCGCTCGATCGGCTCGAGGCGAAGCGTCATCGTGATTCTGATGCGAACGGATGACAGGACACGTCGGCAAGAACGAAGTCACAAGAGCTCGTACTGGCGCAAGTGCATCCGCTGAATGATGTCCCGGCAATCGTTGAACACTCGCTTGATGTTCTCGGTGTCGACGGCGCATGTGAAGTGCGGATAACAATAGTGCTTGCCGTCGCCGCTCGCTGTGCTTATACGCTGCAAAGTAATTCGAACGGAATTTTAAAACGCCCCGTGAACGGGAAACGCGTAAAACAGGATTCAACGAACGCGGCTTCACTTACGAGAAATTCGTCCCTAATGAAGTACTTGGCCCTTATAACGTCAGGTGGTTCCGAGGGATCCACGACCACGCCGGGTTCGGACGGCGTCTGGTAGCGCGCGAACTCTGGAAAATAGTCCTCTAATTTGTGCTTCCCTGCTTTTATCTTTTCCGCCAATAGATCCTGTTTGTTTAAAAATAAGATTACGGAAATTGTGCGGAGCCACCTACAAAGGAAACACACCAGTGATGTACCGCCAATTTCTTCACGCTTGATTCTCGTTTTTCGTCGACATTAAAAAAAAAAAAAACCACAAAAGAAGTCGGTTCGTACCGATTATTCCAAATGCTTTTGAAGAGATCGAGACTCTCTCTGAGTCTGAGCTTCGTCGGATCCTCCCTGAGTACCATGTTATAACTACTGCACGCCGTTACAAATATGATTGCCGTTACGTCGTTAAAGCACTGTATCCACTTTCTCCTTTCGTCCCGCTGACCACCGACGTCGAACATACTGTAAAAATAATCGAAAGTTGCTTCAAACTGTTCGTGTACAGTACGTTAGATCGATACGATACGTTTTACGTAACACGAGACCGACGACCGATTAAATTTATACATTGTATTCGTCGAAGATGGACGGGGTGTACTCGCCCGCTCAATGTTACGCACCTATAAAAGGGTTTTCCGAGCGCCGTCGAACGATGAATAAATTCGACTTCAGATTCGAGTGATTTCTGCGTCAGTTAAACTTTACTAATTATAATCTTTATTTTCCGCTGGTTTGTAACGGTACGGGCCGATATTATAGAATGACAGTGTTCGATCCACAATTTATTCGCACTGGATGAAATTCCAGCGGGGACCAATAAATACCGTCCCGTAAAAGACAATGTGGGACAGAGGATCCGAGGTCCGTAGAGCGGATGCAAAAAGGGGGGAAATATAATAAAGTTGCGGAGGCGTTAACGCGGCTAACGGATTTCGCTGCGCGTACAACGTAAGTCGGTGTTCTGTAATACACGTCGGGATGAGATGCGCGTCGCTGCTTCGCGTTATATTTACCGTCGGCCGATGTTACTGTAATACGTCGGCTATATATAGTTAGACGACACTGGAGCAAAGCGAGGAGGTATCGAACGGGACTTACTGAAAGTTTACTTTGTCGACTTGAAACCGCGTTTCGAAGATACCGGACGTGAGGACTCGACACCTGAGAATGTCCTGTAACAAGTTCGAAAGAATTCGTCAGTGAACAATCACCGGGATTATTTTAACGATAAAGTTAAAGCGTTCGACGATGAAATTGCGCGGAAATAACTTCGCGAGAGGAAACGGTCGAATTTTCCAAATGAAAGCGGACCGTTCCCTTTGGAGAATTACGTCAGGAACATAAACGGACGATTACCTGTTCCGTAGGGGTGTAATCCGGTTGTTTAACAATGGCTACTTTATCTAGAAAACTGAAACAGAGAAAAGAAACAGAGGGAATGAATAATTGTGCGGAGAAAAATAACGATATCGGGGTATAAATTATCATAGGACGAGATACATTTCGTACGAAGGAGCCGCGGGATTTATTATCGTAACTACTATATCGTTTCTCTATCCCTTGCTTTTCCAGATTCGTAATTACGCTCGGTTGTACCGAAGAGGATACAAGAACGCGTTATTGCGATAAACTAGCACGCTACGACTATCGTTGTTCCTCGATCGTGCCAGGATATTTCGTCCGATACGTCTACGAGTCGTGATCGGTCGTTTTCGAGCGATCCTCGATTTCCGAATTCTCGGTTGAAAGCTGCAGGAATCTTAAGGCGGGAGCGGTGCTATCGAAAACGCTGCGATAACACGTACGATGGAGAGCGGAAGTGGTCGGTGGAAAAGGGTGGGCCGGTAAGGGCAACCAAGGGAGAGAACTCGATCCTAGCCCTCTCCCGTTCCTCTCCCTCTGCTCTGTTCTGCTCTCGCTTGGTCTCTCTTTCTCTCTCGCTCAAGACCCTCCCCGCCCGGTGTCTAGGGTGGATAGAGCGCACGAAGAGGGAAAATCGATCCTCGTCGGTGTCCTATCCTAACCCCAACTCTCGCCCTCTCGGCCTCGCCGGGTATGCCTCCTCTTTGGCACCCAGTTTCCAATCCGGGTCATGGGTCACTGCCACCGCTCTGCTCGCCATCAATCGTACATGCAGACTTAGCTGCGCGAATGTGTACCACCGCGCGTACAGGTGTGTACGTGCGAGGGCCTGCAGGGGTGGGTCGCTTCGCTTTGACAGCGGCATGCAACCTTCCACAGTCGGTTGACGGTGATACTACACGGTGTCCCGCTACAAACAGGCCACTTTAAATATCCTCACTATTTTAAGTAATAGGACGAAACATTGGTCGTTAAAGTTGGGCGACTTCGGGGCAAGTGCAACAACGCGGTAACCGTGGTTTCGCTATTGGTAAAATCGTAACACTCGAGAGTCAACTCCGAGTGTTTCCTTCGAGTGGAATATTTCGTATCGTTTTTTGTTACAGAACGCGAGAGAGCGATCGCGAGTAACTTCTCCGAGAAGTTCGAGCCGATAAAGTATTGAAAATTGTTACTTCGCGTGCACGTATCGTGTCCTCGAATGTAAACAAACGGTAGATAGTGTCTTAACGCTGTCTCGGAAGCTGAGTGTCTCGGAAACTATTGATTTTCGATTGGATGTACCTTCGCGGTTTTTGTTTTCCAAATACGTTACTTCGTCGAATTCCGCTTAAAAAACTACACGCTCCGTCTTCGAAAACGATATCGATCGCCGCGTCACCCCTGTGTCCCCGTCTATGAAAGAAAAAGAAGACAGTCGAAACAGTTGAACCGAGGTTTCTTCGTTACAAAGCAAGGTAGCCACAATTAAACAGGCCGCGCGAGACTCAAGAGCAATTAAGCTCCGTTCACTGCTCTCTCCGCGGAGAGGTGGCTACGAGTAACCATCAAATTGGCTCCTCG
Organism: Ptiloglossa arizonensis; assembly: GCF_051014685.1. NCBI lineage: Eukaryota > Metazoa > Arthropoda > Insecta > Hymenoptera > Colletidae > Ptiloglossa > Ptiloglossa arizonensis. Next base: position 22,829,585 of record NC_135055.1, read on the forward strand.
AGTAAATTTGAGAAACCACAAATCGAGGGAATTGATTTTCGGGGCAAAGTGCTTCCGGGGAGGCGGAGGCGCGCGCGTGCGCGCGCTCACACATACACGGCTACGGGGACCGAGAGGAGAACAAGCTCGCAGGACCCGTGTACGTGTAGGCTCGCGAGAAGGTAGGTCATGAAATTGGCGCGCTCAGACAGAAATGAGGTTATCGACCTCCGGAGAATTGAAAGAGGAAGGAGGTCGTGACCCACTGGCTACAGCAGAACGATTTTCTCGTTATCGCGGCATGTAACACCGTCGACCTTGGGGTCAACTCTGACAATGTTATTTCTAACGATACGAATACGCTCGACACTCCTCTTTCACGGCGAGAACGCCGCGCGAGCGAATCTCGCGTACTCCGAAAACATCGATCCACCGGGTACACATTCGGGTAATTTCCATCGTCGAGCGATTAGGCAAACGATGCTCCCCCGTTGCTGTACCCGACACCTTTTTTTTTCTAGCGTTCCGTTGCAGTATACAGCGAAACTGAACCCGGTGACGGCTTCCTTCTCGAAATATTTAGTTTCGAGCGCGACGGAACTCGCTGCGTCTTCTCTCAGGGTGTCGTAGCTCGATTCTGACGACAAGTACGTATTCGATGGTTTTCGATCATCTTTCCCTGTCACCGTTTTCGGAAGCGACGTCAGCGACCGCGATCGTGCAAAGTTTACACTCGAGAGAGGAGAATCCTGTTCGCGGATCTTGAACGAGGTCGGAGCAACCGCGAAACAATGGCCAGCCGATTGCACGAGTAACGAATCGAACTGGACCGCGTCAAAGATCCATTACGCCGCGTTTTCCACCGGTCCCTACTTAGCTTCGTTCGCTAAGATTCCGTCCAAGAATCGCAAATATTTGCGGAACCCGATCGAGCCGCAACTTTCAACGAAAACGAATAATTTTCGTTACTCGGTACCGGGTAACTTTCGCTAATGCGCGTAGTCGGCTACTTGATCGGGAAAAGTTCCGCCAGACAAAAAGTCGGAGACTTTTGGAGACGTGTCAAAGACTTTGCGAACGACACAACCATTGATTTTTCACGCGTTATATTTAGATCGGCGTCGAAAGTTACCGACGACGATAAAAAAAAATCGCTCGTTTTTATCCGACGTTAACACGCCACGGGAAGAAGATTGTTATCGACCTAAACATTCATGAACTACGTGTGCCAGCATCAGTGATCCCGGCACACAGACCGGGTGTCTATATATAGCGACACGTGTTTCCTTTTTTAAGGTATGCCGAGGTATTCCGTCGTGTAATTGGCACGTTACACGGCTCTGCCCTCTGTGCAACGCTCGTTTTCCTTTCCCATTTTCGCGATACGATTCCGTAACCGAACTCGATCCAACGCGTAACGTCGTATTTTCGACCGTTATACCCATATACGAGCCGTTATGCTCGTCCCTCTCGAACGTCGCGACGTCCTCACCGACGCAAAGGTATATCGTGATAAAGTCGCGCGACACGGTTCAACCGAACATTTTATCGCCATGAAATACAACGAACGTACCGACCAGGAAATGACTCTGACTGTACCAACAATCAATAATCAGCCCGTTGTTGTATCGCGATCCTTATTCTAGTCGAACAAATATTTATCCGTCGCGCACACAATGACTCAAATTCGAGATATTTCGGGGCGCTTCGTCGTCGGCCCACATTCGTTTTATCTCGCGATACAAGAATGCGGTTCAACGAGTAACGGCGATCGACGAGCAACGTCGATTTTGCGAATTGCTCTCGCGTACAATTTGAAAAGGAGAGAGAGAAAAAGAAAAAGAAAGAAAAAAAGACAGACCGAGCGAGCAGCGTCTCGTCGGGTGGCGTCGCTGGAATATTTTTTTCCCTCGATTGCGTAAAAACCATGTTTAGCAAACAGCCGCGCGAGATTACAACGATCCCGCGTCTCTCTGGTCCGCGCGCGAATGACTCCGTTATATCCGAAGCAGTGCTCCCCAAAAATACGGTGCGCTATTTTTATCGAAAGGTTCCTCTCGCTGCACATGAGGACGAGAAAGAATCGAGGGGAAAAAAGAGAACTTTAAAAATTCACACAAACGTCGACGAGGTGCAGTAACCCGGACCGCGATCGGGTTGTTCTAGAATATTCTTTCAACCGCGAAAACTATTAGCCAGAGTTCGGTGTTGCTGTTCAAACGAATATAAGGAATTATTATTGTTCGGTGACAGAGTCACCGTACGTTTATTCGGTCCGTCGGTACAGAAGTTGTTCAAAGCAAAGATACCTCGAAAGGCTAGACTGTAGGTTGTACGCTACCAAATAGATGAAAAAAGCGTGTAAAATATAAATGTTGATACATCCAAAGTCGAACGTGACACTCGTGAAAACGAATTCAATTTTCAAAATTGATGTACATCTATGTTCGAAATAGCTATTAAACGCGCAACGCACGGCGAACAAAACGGTAGGTACAGATGTGGGAAGGAACGAAAAATGATTTATAAATATTATTTAAACGGAATCTCGTACATTAAGGGTTGTATGGAAACATCATCGATCGATCGCGACGAGATGATCTCATTTTGATAGATTCAAGCTGATCGTATTACGATCGTTGAATTTAATGAGAATAGAAATAATTGATCGCAATCGTTGACTGAATTAAACGCCGTTTTCATTTCTCCGCTGTAGACGGAGTAATGACATCATGGCAGTTGCGCGCGGAGATCGCCGGCAAGGTTGCCGTGGCCAAATATAAAAGCCGGTTTTTGTCTAATTAAAGTGTTTGACGAATTGATAGACGGCAAACGAAGTCACATGCTCCGGTTTGTTGGCTTAGCGGATAAGTTTCGTGTTTACACTCGAGATTTACGCCCCTTTGCTCACGATCCAGTGCAACAACCTGTGCCTCGCCTATGTAATTTTCAAAGGGACACGTTTAAAGTGACCTGCTGGACCGGGACGATCCGCGCCGGTCAGTTTTTCTGCTGATTTATATAAATTTATCGGGTCCGTCGGACGTTCTAAAGTTACGTGTTTGAAAGGGGGAACACAGCACGGCGAAAATATCGAGGAAATTCGCTCGATTTTCGGCCCATTTGTGCGCAACATCCTCGATTCCTGTCGCTTTTGCACGTACAAGTTTCGCGAAATTGATGCCATTAGAAACGACATCAACGTTTCCGCGATAAATATTACCGACCTGTAAAACGAACACTCGAAGAAAGATAATATCGGAAGACTTAAAAACGAAGTGGCTCGTAAATTGCTACCCGACAGAGACGATGATTTGAAATAAGCCGGGAATCGGAGATATTTCAAGTAAAATGAAAAGAAATGGTTGGTAAATCCTTTTCTACGCGAGAAACGTGTCCGGTACCAAGGGTTTCGGGTAACAGATCGTCCGTCGTGTTATTATTATTATTATTATTAGTTCGCGTACCCAGCTAAAAATATCGCTCGCGAGCTTCGACAAAAACGTACACTGTTCGTCAACCTGAAAACTGTACGTGTCAGTGAACACCGTGAAAAAAGTTCGAGGCTGGGCGAATTCATCGAGAACCCCTAGATAAACGAGTGGCCCCTATTAAAGCGATTACCTCGTTAAAGCATTGTCTCCATTTGCATTAAATCGGTGTCGTAGGCCCATGAATATACACGGATACACCATATGTATCGCGGTCACGAGAACCCTTCCGAAATTCATCCGTGCGTTCCGCGAACCACGTATCCGCGAGTCGAACGCATCGCGGAGGAACGAGCTGTCCGACATTTTCGCGATGCGTGACCGTTCCCATTCCGCGCCAAAAATCGTTTCGAAGAGGAGGACGGGCGCGGTATCGCGGTGCCATTATCGTCGCGTAAGCGTTATCGTTCGTGCTTCTTATCGTAATCGCGATATCATCCCCCAGGGCAGATTAGAATAGCCATAGCTCGCGCCTCGAGCACAGGAGCATCTAACGCGACCAAGCCAGGTAATAACTTTACCCTCTTATTTTTATCAAAGACCCGCGTCAACGGCTGCCCCGCTACTTTGTATCGCGTTATTCTTGGGCGCACTTAACGTTATAATAATTGCCAAGTTAACCGGCCCAGTCAACGGTTCCGAACGTCAGTCGAGTCGTACCGTGCTCGAACTCGTCCTCTTTCAAGACGCGTCGTTTATTAACGCAACGGGCATAATTTCAAGGGCGAATTCAACATACTGAAATAATGGGGGGGAAAAAAAAAGTTCATATAAATACGGGACCTGTCCGACCTTGTTTCCGAGTTAGAGCACGGCTGAATTACACCGGGTACGGTAATCTCTGGATAATTGAAACGATTCATCCCCTGATAACTGAAACGCTCAACGAGACCAATTCGTGGGGCTGACGGTCCCGCGCAACCACGATGAAATATAGTATTACATTCGTCGTTGTATCTACGTGGGAGTACCGTCGACGATATCGGGTAAGTCGAATTTTGTACAAATACGATTACCTTTTGCTACTTGATTCTAGTTCGAAAGATCGATCAAAATGAAACGAATCTTTATGAAAATCGCGCGAGGTGAAATCGTCCTCGGAGGTGCGATCCCGAGCTCTATTTATCCGTTGGCTCTTCGTCAAAGCAAATACTTTTCCGAGAGACTTGTACCGTTCGAAGGAAGCAACACAATTTGCTTGTGCAAATACTTACTGGCGGTGCAGGTATGAAATAATGTCACTTACTATTTGGCGCAGTCGATTAGTTGGTACTCGTTACTCCTCTCGAAACTCTGTTGAACGCCTCGGTCCTTCCAAAGGGTTTCGACGATTTCGTAAAACTCCTGAAAGCAAAACGATAGCAAGGTTCCGTGAGTGAATCGTTCGGCTACCAGAGGGAAGGTCGTGAAATGGAATCGAGGAAACGGCGCACGAAGCGCGCGATACCTGAATGGAAATAAATTATTATTTCGTGTCGCGTATCCGCGGCTGACTCGCGAGATAAGTGTACGGTTTGGCGCGGACCTCTGGTCCCGTCTCGTTAATTATCTAAAAAAACGTGTAACCGTGACGAAACGGAGAATTTGGCCCGAGTCCCGACTATCGCGACAACAGAATGTTCCGCGTCACGGTTTGGACACGACGCTTTCGCCGGTGTAAGCCGCGCGAGTTGCTAACGGGCCGCGTCCCGCAATCGACAAAAATATTTTGTCATTTTAACGTCGGTTGTGTTACTTGTACACGTGATATCGCCAAAGATAAATACTTGGATGTACACCGTTGAAAAATTCGTCGAAAGGAGGAAGGTCTACCATCGAGATCAACGAACAGAGTTGGATGCAATTTGATTCCCAGGGTAGGTAATCGGACGAACAACTGGTTACGGAAATTAATTAATATCGTTGTTGGTGACATCAAAGGGGGTCCCCGATCGAGTATCCAACCGGAACTTCCTCTCGAAACGGCGAGTTTTTGTTCACCCGGAAGACCAGTCACCGAACGTTTCCCATGTCAAAGCAAATTGGACAAGCTCTCCGAACTTCCAAGTCTCCGATACCGATGTCCCTGGGTTCTTCGATCTCCAGTTTACAGCAAGTACCGAGTAAACGTACGTTGTGCGAACGCAAACCGTACCCGATGCATAAATACGGCACGAAAGATTCGTGTTTCGATCGGCCGGGTGAAAAATGTTGACGGTGTCGTTCAGCGTACGGTACGAATTACAGTAAAACGGATTATCTCGCGCAGAATCAAGCTTCGCGGTGTCCAACTGTGCGAGCGCGTCTCTCGCGACGGGGCCGTGGTCGAATTCGGTTCAGGATTCGCTCGAAATAAACTTCCGTATCGTCGACAACCGGCGCCCAGATATGCAGCAAAAAGCCGAACGACAGTGACAAATTGGACGCGGACCGTCGAACGACGCGACGATACGAATAAAAAGGTGTACACCACGCGGTTTCTGTCCGTCGTTAAGCTTCACGGTGGGATTCCGGCTGCGAAGAAAACAAAACGCGTTGTTCGTGCGCGCGTATCGTCCGAAGAACGTCGCGGACTCTCGACGAGTTACGGAAAAGTCGCGAAAGAGGTTGAAAATATTTCGACGAACGTTACCAACGATTTGCCAACTCCGTACGCGATCCGAATCGCGCTTCGGGACCGTACGAGGGACAAGCGATTCGATTCAATTAATTCGGATGCATCTTCTGGACGGTGTCGCGGTGTAGAACCACGCGCAACAAACAACGGACCACGATAATTCGCGCACGCGGGGCCCAAGCATCAAGATACATATACACACGTATACACGCACGCAGGCAGGCAGGCAGGCACGCACGCACGCACGCACGTACGCACGCACGCACGTACCGCCAACTGCCAGTGAATGACGCAAAACACACGGATTATTTTGTCGCGACGACTTTATTTCGAGACGCGCCGCATCGCTACTCCGAAACGTTCGTTTCGCTTTCGAGCTCTCTTGAAATCTCGGATGTTCCTTTTGGCACGCGAGAAATCGTTATTCTCCCGCCGTGACACAAGTTTCTGTAATTACCAGCCGATTACGCGCGGCGAGGGAAAATGTCAATGCCTCGTGAACTCCTCCAAATATTTTATATCGTTTTCCTCGATCGGCGAAATATCACTCGATTATTCCTCGCGCGAATATAAAATTATTACGAAAGTATAAGGAATCGGTTAGAGGTAATAGATAATTCAGACCCCAGCGGGTAAACCATGACCAGTTGTGGACAAACGGTATCGTTAATGAAGACGATGCGTCGAAGAATAATAAAAAAGGCATCGATGCGTCTTTGTTATTTTTATTTCGTATCTGAAATTTACCCTCGTAAACAGAAGTTAACGTACTCGTGAACGATCGGACCTGCACTTGAATCTCCGAGTTCCCGGTCCGCAAGAGAGACAAAGAGAAATATCGATTGTAAATGAATTGATCGAATAGTTACGGTATTTGCGAAGGGCCTCTCTTATTTTACGCATCATCGCGGTCGTGTTTGCTTTCTTCATTTTGGAAAGATAAAACTCCGTCGTGTCATTGCTCCAAGTTATATAAGCGAATGTCGGCGAGCTCGAGAAAGCGTTACTAATACACGACAAATCGGGAGATCTTTAAGGGATAAATCGTGCTGTCGAGTTCAGCGCACGTTCCAAAGAGGCGCGGCAGAATTGTTGCCCTGAATACAAAATGACTAAACGAGTCAAATAACGTATATCGCTCGCGCGCGCGAGCGAGCGAGCGAGCGACTGTTCGTGTCGTAATATTTTAATGGTACATATAGTAGTCTCTTCTCTCCCTCTCCCGTTTTCCCTGACTAGTTTCACCGTACGATTCATCATATCGGGCTATGAAATTATGCGATCCATATCGAAACATTTCCATCGTTCGACTATGAAAACGCTCGAATAACACAGGAGACTCATCGAGTCGACGATTGTCGGAGCACGATCGAGCCGTGCGATTTAATATCTTAAAAATCGTTCGAACTACGTACGGGCAGATTGAAATTTTCCACGGATCGGTCTCTCGTGGCCATCGACGAATGCACGTGTGTTTGAAAAAATAAAAAGCAATATAGGCTACGGTGTGTCGAATCTCGTGCGACTCGATGTGGAACGGCTAGTACCACACGTACAGTTTCTACTGAACCAGTTTCTCTCTTTGTGCACAACAATACAGCAAAACGTACGCGTGCATGTACACGCCGCGAGGAATGGCGCAGCACATCATAGTCAGGACCACTATATAGCGTACCAACATGTGCGATGGCTGTGTAAACATTGTAAACACTGATCGTGCCGTACAGTGGCTCTCACACGAAGAAATTCTCGTTTTGCACGTTGTCATCGTAAAGTTCAGGGGAATCTCTCCGTATCGACCGCCGTGGGTACGATGTGCTACAGAAATACTGGAGCGGATTAAGTTTGCCATGGAAAAGGAAAAAAAAAATAAAAAACATAAAAAGAACATTAATCCGGTACAATTGATCTCTCTCTCTCTCTCTCTCTCTCTCTCTCTCTCTCTCTCTCTCTCTCTCTCTCTCTCTCTCTCTCTCTCTCTCTCTCTCTCTCTCTCTCTCTCTCTCTCTCTCTCGTCGTTTCTGCGGACTTTTTCGACTTATATTTACACTGTAACCGTTTTACGGAAAAATCGTTCGCGTCGATGTTTAAAAGCTCATACCGTGCACTTATCTTACCGTACTTGCATTATTAACAAACTTCCAGAATTTGTTTCGCGCGAAATGGGAAAAAACCGTGGCAGTCACTGGTAGCAATTACGGCCCAGTTTGCAAATTTTTCAAGCTAAATTCTTGCGGCTCGTTATTCGTACAAGTACCGTACTAAAAACGGCTGCGTTGCAAAGTGTTCCCGCTTTGGTGTTCACGGGGACAAGCTGTAAGTTGCTGTATTTTTCAGTGTATTAACGTTAAGAAGGCACAACAGCAAACGGAACAAACTGATTGACTGACTCACCGGGGGATAATCGAAGTCTGGGGAGGATGAGACATCCAGGATATAATCGACTTTGCTCTGATTTGCCGAATCCTCCAAAGAGACGGGTGGTGTTAGCGTGCTCATCGCGCTGGTTATCGTCTGAAAACAATGATACACCGATCAAAGTTGCGATTTCCGCGCGGAACTTTCCAAAGGGAAAACTCCCCTATTGATACAAAATGTGTCTCGTGCCCAAGTTGATCCGTTCGTTCGAACAGTAACGCGCTTCGTCGAAACTTATTTCCCACTGTTCCGCGCGCAGACGGTGTCACATTGTGATCCACTAAATGTCACAGCCGGGGAAAAATTCTCCATTATATTCACCTGACACGCGGAAGTGATCGCAAGGTTACGCACGATACGCGTATCTAAACGCGGCCTCGAACGACAAATTGTCGACGATACACACTCGTCTCTCGGTGTAACGTCTTGAATTTACGGACATTTACGATCGTTAAGACGGACATTTGCACGTCTCTGACGGTTAGCGATGGGATCGAGCGTACGCACGAACGATACTCGAACCTGACCGTACAATTCTATGGAGCGACAATTTTAAAAATATTACACGTTAAATTATTCCGCTCTTCGTTCGTAAGAAAAAAAAAAGAAAGAAAAAGAAACACACTTGTATCGTAGAATTCAAACAGGAGGGAAACTGAATCAGTGGTAACGCACGATGGGAGAAAGGGTCGGTTCTCGCCCAAGTGTCGAACTATACATACAGTAATGTATTTGTTTTTACGAGAGCTACCGCGATTCCGATGAAATGGACCATAGGTGGTCGTTTTCATTGAATCGATCGATGTATCCGCGAGTACGTATCGTACTCGTTCCTGAGCGCTGCTCGCGGTGTAATTGGAACGGCGCGGATACGACGGAGCGGGACAGATTTTTATCTCCATCGGGGCGAAGTTAAGAAGAATTTGTACCAACGCCAACGAAATTCGAAAGAGTTTCTTGTTCTCTGTAGGAAGGCGAGCGTATTGATTCAGCGATAAATGGACTCGTTCCGAGAATATCCCGCTCGCGCCGATAGGCTCGCGTGTGAATTATTCAATGCGTTTCGTTGATATCGCTCCGAAGCGATATTTTCGGTGAACGACGGCCGCGATTTCATCGGTTACGAGTCCCCAGTCTCGTTTTAACGAGGCTGGCCCTCGCCGATTAACGATTCTCGGCGAGAAAATATAATACGAGAGGTAGTAGGGCGATCCATCTTCCTTCCGGTTGTCGTCTCGAGTAAATAGTTCGTTGATCGCAAGATCGAGCCGATGGAATCCAAATAAGCACGACACGAAGGAAAAATCATCGACTCGCAAATCCCTCGAGACAACGGGCGGGGAGTGGGTTGAATTTAAAAAGGAGCAATCGCGCGTAAATAAATATCCGTGAACAATTCTTACCAGTATCGCGTCTCTGATGTTCTTCTTAATGTCCTCGATCTTTTGTCGTTTTTCCCTGCGCAACAGAGAGAAAAATCGTGAGAAAGAAATCGGTGCCGCGTTTGTTCGACGTTCGAACGAATCGTCGTCGAGTTTCATCACCTTCCACGGCCACCGAAAACGCTCAACACGGATGCGAGAAAACCGAGAGATCGATTCGATCGCGTTTAATCGACCGTCGCAGACGATAGCCTAGGACCGATCTATATACGCGCATTGTCGTTATTAGCGGTGACTTCTCGAGTCATTCGATAATTTTAGAATTTCACGGCATCACGCCAGTTTTAGGTATACCGATCTCGTCGGTTTGGAGACACTGGAAGCCTTCGCGAATAATCACGATCGATGCCACTTATATATGCACGAAGAGGGAAACGGAGGGACAGCTGTATGCGTGTGTGGCCCTCATGGTGATACCTGTGCCAGGCTTCTGTCGTCGTTCGAAGAGAAGTCGAGTACTTTGTATCGTGTCGCGTACGGACATACCGCGCGTTGATCATAGAACGACAACAGTCGCGATCTAATACAGGCTCTCCCATTTTTATCGCTTCGTCGATTCCGGTCAGGTTCTTCTCAGACGAAACGATGGCGTAAACCGTTTATCCCTGTACCGCGCACGTGGTACTTCAAAATTCATCGTTTCGTTTCTTCTAACCGTGTTTCTTACACTTTCGGTTTCGAGTAGATCAACCCAGTCTCTCCAAATGGCAACAGTATTGGCTCCAATTTTTATTCAATTATATCGCGCGAAAAGATACGATCGATCGATCAATTATAACAAAGTTGTAAACGAGGTTTAAACGCACCGATTAAATTAACAATTTATACATCCACGGTTTGCGATGCGTTAAGGAATTGCAAGGAAAGTCACATGGATGATCGAATACCCTGCTTAGAATAATTGGAGGATCATCCGCGCAAATAGAAGCGCTGACACGCTCTATGAGCTAGATGTTCGATGAAAATAGGATTTCGCTGCATTAATTCGAAACACCGATAGACACGGGCCAACTTGGTATATTCGTTGTTTTAAATAATAGGAGCAAGCGTCGCTCACAAAAGTTGTATACAACTATTGAGGTACATCCGTGCTAATAGTTTCCAAGGTACAGTGAAACCTCGATACTTGCACGCGAACCTTTGAATCATTGAATTTTGCAGACAAGTGGAAGGATTGGTTACTTAGCAACAAGTGTCGTGTCTTCCGTTTAAGGCAAACACAGATCGTTGATAAGAGACCAATTATTACACGAGAGGTCAAGCATGTGGTACAGACGGTGGAAATGTATCGCGTAAGTGGAGGTCCTCCTAACTGGATTGGTTCGATAACTGCGTGAATTTTCAAACCTGTTTTATCAGGCTCAACATTCTATTGGATCGAGTCTTCGGAGCAACGTCCAAACATTGGCTACCGTTTGTTCGATACTTTCCTCCTTACAGTTCATTCTTGTATCGAACTCTATCGCGAGAACCTGGCCGTTTGATTTAAAAAAAGGGAAAGAAAGAAAGAAAGCTAGAAAGAAAGAAACGAAGGTAACCTTCGAATCTCCTCTGTGTCTCCAGTCGCAGAAAAGAAACTATCACCATCGTATTGTGTCATCTTCGAACGAATACAACTTTCGTAAGCAACGCTTCCTATTTCCAGCGAATCGCCATTACGCGCAATCACAGGGCCCGTTCAGCTTTCGATTCACCCGGGTAAAATGATCGAAAATCGAAGTTTCCTTCTACCGTTGTTACGCGGCGATTGCCGTTACCCTGATCGAATATTCATTCCCCGCGATCCGTGTACAAAGATTGCAAACGGATGGTGAAAAGAAAAAAAAAAAGAAAGAAAGAAAAAACGCGACACGACGAAGTGGTTATTCTCAGTGCCGCCTTGTTTATATTTTACGTGCGACCGATTGGGGGGAGGAGGGGGGTGGTAATCGAAAATCAAACGAAACGAATACGGTCAGTGTGGCCGTTTGCAAAATGCAAAAGCGTTACGGGGTTGGGGGTAGGAGAGGGAAGGAAAGAACCTAAAAATACCGAGATTCTACCGGTATGTTTCCATAGTAAACAAGCGAAATCTGAATCGAGCGCGTCGGACACGTAATGCTTCTTAGAATCGAGTGGCTAACAAGAACGGTCGGTAGAGGCTCAACGATACAAACAATTTTCCGTTCGTCTTACCGAAAAAATTCCACGATGTGCACGATGATCATCTCGATGGAGAGAGACGGGGGGAAAAGGTAAAAGGAAAGGAAAGAAATCACCGCAAAACGTAGTAACGAGGCGTGTTTTAGGCCCGTTATCAGCACCGGTGGCAGACAGAATTTACGACACACGCGAAGCGGGCCCGAGCCGTCTGTTTGCACGTCGTTTCCATCGTATCTAGTTGTTCCTGATTTTCCACGTATAAGTGTACCGACTATCTTTTTACGATAACGACTCGCGTCTCTCGCCTTCGGCATGTTTTTTCGCGTTTTTACATTCGATTCCCCGTGGTTCCCGGCGATTCGTGGTTCAACGACGAATACGAATTTTGTACGAATACGGATAATTACGATATCGATCGAATGAACCATCGAAGCATCGATTGGCTTAAAATGTTCATTTTCTCCGCGAGAAGGTGCAATCTGTTTAAACTTCTCGAGCGTCGGCATCGCTACTAAAATAATTTTTTGTCTCGCAATAGGCTCGTACTTATGGTCTCCACTTTATCGATCTTTCGGAATCGTGTACAATGTAATTGCAAGAATTTATATCCAACGCAAGAAGAGGACGAAAATGCCAACACAATATTCGCAATATTTCTTGCGGTACAAAGTTTTGAAATTTTCTCGAAAATCTTTGCAAAAGACCCAGACCTTTCGATGCATCAGCGACGACTAAAGCAGGAGATCAAGGTCGCGAGCTTGGTTCACAGTTGTCGAAACAGTACTACTATTCAGTTACAAGGTAAAAAGGTGTACTCGATTTGTCACGAGAACACCTCGTGACTTGACATTTGGCTATGTTCAGAGACATCGAAGTGTTGCACCGATGTTCGAGCCTCGTCGGATCGGATTGCGAGACTAGTGACTCAGATTCGGATGCATTTCTCTGAAATATTTTCAAACGTAACATTTAAAACAACGAAACTCACGCTTCGCTGAAGCCATTAACGTGCAATATCCTCATCTGTTTAACGATCGTGCTTTTTCCGGATTCTCCTGCTCCTAAAACACAAAGAACGATATTTTTTTTTTTAGAAAAACGTGTTACACAATCTTGCTCGTTGAACGCGTTCGGAACGAAGGACTCCGGGAGTTCGAATCAACAAGTTAAACGATGGTCGTTTACTTCAAAGGATTCCCCTGTTCGTTAAGAATCGTTTTGACGTGTTATCGACGCATGACCATACATCAAGAGTCGGTTCGTTCCGCGCGAGGAAAATGAAACGAAAATAGGCTTCCTGTGGGCGCAGCGAACGGTTCCAATATTTTTTTCCTTGCGATTCCTCGTCGATCGTTCGTAAGGTTTCTCGACGAACGCGCGAACCGCGCGTATTTTCGTTTTTGTTTCTGTTTCTCAAAAGGGATCGTAATTGCACACGACAGGGAAACAATACAGGCAACAGCTGTTGCTTCGTTGGCTGTAGGCTACGAGTTGGATACGCAACACACACAACACGCGTCCACGGTCGAATTAGAACGACGACCTACATAAACGGAAGAATAGGAAGGTAATGGCTAGGTGTTGGGTTAAGTATTGCGATAAGTGGACGGTGTACGTGCGTGTGTGCGACGAGGGCGCACGCGCGCACCCACGTTGGCCGCCGCCGCCGCCGCCGCCGCCACCGCCACCGCCACCGCCGCCGCCGCTCTATGAAAAAGACCGACTATTGGGAGAAGGAGAAGAAGGAGACGAGGAGAGCGCACGAAAAGGGTACAACACGAGCAAGAGCGGCCGCTCTCGCTGGATATTCGTGGGTGCCGCCAGCTCATACGATAATCGATAAAATTGAATTACGCGCTGCTGAGCATCGCGATAATGTTCGTGTGACCTGTCCTCGCCGAAATTCGAGATCGAAGTCAACTCCGCCACCGGTGTTGATCGTTGAGTATTTTCCCCGACACGTGTACATTTACGATTTTAAAAAGCGACGAGCATTGCCAGCTGAGAGTAGATCGGTGAATTTCTTCGTTCAACGATCCATGACATGGTGGTGATCTATCGGAGATTCGTCTATAAATTTGAACGATCATCTTTCTCGCGGAAAAGACCAGCGAGAAAAGCGGTCGATCAAACCGACGGGTAAATCTCCAATAAATCTCCACGTGTATGGAGTTACTTAAACAAGATGGTTCGTTGCCTGATCCAGTCTACACGACACACGAAGTGAATCGAACTAAATGGTACAATGCGTGAGAAGGAGATTCGTGTAAAAAAAATTAATTGAAAGTTTCTCGCGGAAATCTTTTTTTTTTCTTTTTTTTTTTTGAGACAATTAATTTCAAAATAAACAAACCGGGCGGTCGATTTAGTCTACTACCGTCAATTTTTTTCGACAGACTCTAGAGTCTTTACGCACAAAGTGCACAACGTTACAGAGAAAGTAAGATTCGTACAAGAAGACACTGTTCCACATTTCTGATTTGCTTCTTCAATGAAGAAACTTTTTAATTGGCACCTTCCAGGATATCCAGTATACGATCTTAATACTAATGTTAAGTGGTACGTATCAAGAATGAGATAGAGAACTAAATACCCTTTTCGTTTGCTGGCTTTGCTCGAAGATGACGCGATATCGTTCGTTCTGTGAACGATATGTGATCACGATACATGTCTTCCGATTTCAAAAAAATTCTATTTTTAATCAATTATCACACGAAAAGAAGCGACATTAATTCGTCCCAATACTGTGTATATACAAAGTGTTCGTGTTATTGTTGCGTGGCATTCTTCCTGTACATACATGGTATAAAATGTTTTTTTTACGAAGGTAATCTGAGAGTATGTTCAAAATGTACAAAATTACATTTTCATTTTTAAAAGTGACTGTAGTTTATTTTAATGGAAAATTCTAGTTTGTTTTATTTTACATTACACGTAAGGCACTGTCGAAATGCATTTGACAACGTACGATACGATAATGTTCAAGATCGCACGAGGTCAAGAATTGACACATGCAATGAATATTTTGTAAAAATTAAAAGTGAGGTTAAGCAACGGTTAAAGTTCCAGAGCTCTATTGAAAGGAAAAAATGCTATAGTTCTCCATTTGATAAACATTATGATTACTCGCATCGGGTGAAAATCCCTCGTAAAGATATACTAAACAAACGTACACTGTTCATTTACAAGAAAAATGCCGGGTGATAATAACGCGAACCCCCTGCGGGGGTCAAGACATGTTGCATCGCGGGACAGAGAGATTATCGACGGGGAAAAAAGTAAAGCGCTTTCGTGGTCACTTACCGAGCAGGAGGAGCCTGTGAGTGGCCCGGTAAACTTGCTTGTCCTTTTGCAATTGCCTGGTGATGGCATCCGAGCGCCTCTTCTGGTTCTTGCTGTCATCCTGGCTGGCCTTGCTGCTCTGGCTGCCGAAACACCCCATGACACACCACGAGAGAGACACGCGCGGCTCGCCCTCTTCGCTCTTCCCTTCCACTTCTGTTGGTTCTCTGTTGTTCTCGCTTCAAAGAAATATCACCACTATACTCCTCCCCCGAGCCCGAACAGCTCGCGGTTACAAGCACTACCGGCACGCGTTGTTTATCTCGTGTGCGAATATGACGTTCGATATAAGTAACACCCTCTCTCTCCCGCGGTTCGCGGAGATTCAACTCCGTTTCTACGTCTACCTGCTTCGAGGTTCGTTCCTTCGTTCCGGCCGGCTGTCTGTCACTCGATACTTAATCTATCACCGTCGCGCTTACACTCGAGCTTTGTCCTTCTATCGACGTCTCTCCTCTCTCTCTCCCGCTCGGTCGCTCGCTCACTCGCTCCCTCTTTCTCTCTCGCTCTCTCACTTTTCCACCCGCCGCCTATCGTTACGGCGATCGGTCTCGTCTCACGACCTTATACTCCTTATTTTTCTTCGTTCCTCCCTCGCTCTACCGTCTTTCTCCTATCTACGTTTCGTACACCAACTATGTACACGTATATCTTGACTCTGGGTTCGCACCTCACACGTTCACTTCACGGCTTCTTTCACTACCCGCGAAACCATAGCTACATACACACACTGTGTGTCGCGACGGTGCTGCTGGTCCAACGTTGACTTCGTGTTGTACTGTGTTAAAGTACGAGGTACCGAGATACTGGTAGGATGCTATTTCTCTCAGCGTAGATATCGAGTGTCTAGTTTTCTAGGACTGACGTTTACGTTTATATGGCAATATCTGGGTTCCGACAACGAATTGATCCGGTCGGAAGAAGAACACGGACCAGTTACGTATCGAACGTAAGCACGACTAGACGGCTGATACACGTTGAGAAAATACCAGTAATATATCGTCCGAATCTTCCGTTTAACACTGGGCGAGAACCGGCCGCAAGACACTCGCGGCAGATTGCGATAGAGGGAGTACGCACGAGGCACGACGGGCGACTTAAGAGAGTGGGAGCGAGACCGGGACTGGGATAATAGGTTGACATGCACTATCGTCCGATGCGCCTCCTGTGATGGCCCGTGAACACGAGACACACGCGAAATCGTTTCAGGAGGAAGGGACTTCGCGACGCGTGTACGCGACAGTTCTGCCTCGCCTAGCCTCCCAGCCCCCTACCTTTCGGACAGAACAACGAGAAGTTAAAATAGATCGGCCCCGGTGCGCTGCTTAGGCTCGTTGTTCGAGCGAATCGAAGAGACTCGCGGAATCGACAGCTCCCGTACACAGAGAAGACGATAGTGTGTGACTGACCAGTTTGCTCGTTTTTCTATACTCTCACGATTTCTGCCAGTATTGTCCCGGTGATCTCCTTGTTCGTGTAGCTTGGAACCGCGAGGAGAGCCCCCACGATCCGTCCGTAGTTTTTCTTCTTTCTCTGATTTTCGTTCCTCGACTCCTCAATTTTTCGAGGGCTCGTCCGGGTTCCCCCTCCCCGCTGCTCGCTAGTCTCTCTACCCCTCTCCACGAGCTTCTCGTCGACGACCACGGCACAACCACCACTCGGGGAACCCAACCGTGTGCCCTCTCTTCGCACACACCCTCGAGTGGATTTGCTTTCTCACTCTCCGCACCTTGCTTTCACCTATTCGCTCGCTCTCCTCACTCAAGAATTCCCGAGGAAATTCGCGGCCGAAACATCCGAGACGAGGTGCTCCTTGCAGCCAACATGTCGTCTGCTAGGCCCACCAGCGCGGCGGACCACCGCGCTTCAGATAGATCAGGTTCGTATCTTGTATTTCGGGCACCCTATCTTTGACTCGATGCTCTTATCACTCTTTCGTCACGAAGAAACCAACTCGTGTGCACGACACTGTTTTGCGTTCAATCTCTCGTTCGTAGTTTTTCAACAGTTTCGTTCCGGGGCCAACAATCTGTCGTGTTGAGTGTTAATGCATCGACCGTTGCGCTACTACGATATTTCTTAGAACTATACCATTCTATGTGTGATATATATGTACGCCTTACATA
Source organism: Ptiloglossa arizonensis (assembly GCF_051014685.1). Classification (NCBI taxonomy): domain Eukaryota; kingdom Metazoa; phylum Arthropoda; class Insecta; order Hymenoptera; family Colletidae; genus Ptiloglossa; species Ptiloglossa arizonensis. Next base: position 22,847,121 of record NC_135055.1, read on the forward strand.
CATGCAAGTTCCACTCGCTCTGACAGTTACACGCTTATTTAGTTCCATCTATACGATAGATTGCGCTGCAATCAGTCCATGTAAATATATGAACAATTCATACCAGGTAGATAGGTAGACTATAAGTTTGTAAATTATGACCGAAATGTTATATTTTACGAATATTAGAATTTGTTGCGTTAGAAATAGTACCTAACGAGTACTTAATTGCGGACATAAATATGGAAAATAGTTTTCAATTTTTCAGTTCACCATTAAACTTTTCTCATACCGATTTAAAATGTTGCCAATACGTATAAAATTAATTTACTAAAAAAAATTAACGGTTACCACTTAAATCGTAGTAAAATTAATTTATCGCATTAATATGTCATCATTCAATCGTACCATATTCAATAAAATGCAAATATAGAACAAAAATCCTAATGTTAAATAAAATTATTATTAAAATTACTCGATTTTGATGTACTTTTTTATCGTTTGAAATTGAATTTAATTTTAAATAAACCACAAAAGTATTGTAGAATTACGTTGTAATCATTATTTTTACTATTACAGTATTAGTACTTTAAACCAAAATTATATCGCTTAAAAAGTAAAAGCTATGTACATATTCGTTTTGTGTACGGAAATTTGTTTGTCAAGGAGAATAAGGTGTAAGATAATAATTCTGTTTAATCTAGACCGCATAACAAATTTAAGATACTATTGCATACTTGATATTGATATTACTGATTTACAATTGGAAGTGTTATTTTATGCAGAAGCTTGTAGTTATGTAATAAGTTCTCCTCTTATAGACTTATACTCTATAAGACACTAAAATACTTACTATAACATGATTTACAATGCAAAAGTGGTCTATGACCAGAAAAGCCACTGCATTCGCACAGAAGTGACATGTGTGTATAACAAAACTTAGAAAAAAAGGCTGTTCTGAACAAAGATGTACAATGAATATGCCATTAAGCAACCTGTATGATTAAATAAGGTATTTCTAATACACAAAAATAGAACGAACAGCATAATTCCCTTAATATCAAAGGAACTTGGTGACAATGTAATGTCATGCACAGAGCTATGCAGAAGTAGAGATACTTTTGTTTTTAATGAATGGTTACGAGGCCGGACTCCAAGAGTTTTTGAATTTTTGCCGCTACATTTGGATTCTTTAAATGACTGTAAATAGAAAAATTTACATTTCAGTTTCACAATTTTTATACTTTAATATAATACAATAATTATAATTACTTACTCGTATAAAGCTCTAGGATCACTATGCATTTGCTCTAAGATAAGTCTCATAGCAGGATCTCGTAATATACTTTGAACTTCTGGATCTTCCATTGCCCTTTTTCTAACTTCCTCAGGATTTGAACTGACAGAAACAGCACATGACCGATATCCTTCTAATGCCTCGGCATTGGAGGGATCTAATTCCAATGCTTTTTGATAAGCAACAAGAGCTTTTCCTTGTTGTTGCATACCTTGCAATATTTTTCCTTTTCTTATCCAACCTTTGATGAATTTTGGATCGATTTCGACACACTTCTGACAGTCTTTTAATCCTAGATCAAAAGCTGCTAATTTGGTATAAGCAGCAGCTCTGTTACTGTAGTATTTTGGATCATCAGGATTTCTTTTGATAGCTTCTGTATAATGTCTTATTGCTGTTGGATAATCCCCAATCTTGAACTTTTCATTTCCAAGCTCCTTTTCCTCTTCTGCTTTCTCTATATCAATATATGCTTTTCTTTCTTCCTCCTTAATGATTTTATCGATCTCTGAGAGAAGAGTTTTAATTTCTGGTGTTCTGTGCTCTAACAGAGACTTTTCATAATACACCTTCGCTTGTTTGTGATTGTTCATCTTTTTGTATGCATGCCCAATTCTTGTAAATGCTTTTGCTATTAATTTAAAATCTGCTCGATTCTCTCTTCCAACTTCAATGGCTTTTTCACACTGAGCAATACATTTTTCATATTCTTTTTGTTCATAATATACTGCTGCTATATTTAGTAAGTAAATTATTTCTTTATCATCTAATTCTACTGCTTTATTATAATGCAGAAGTGCTTCTTCAAAGTTCTTCTCTTTGTAGGCTTTATTACCTAATTTTTTTTCAATTACTGCTGTAGGAAGATTACTATCTTTAAAATCTTCTTCTTCTTCTTTGTTTTGAGGTTCGGGCGATTTTTGCTTAGGTGGAGTTTTGTCTGGTTCAGATGAAATTATTTTACCTAGATCTGAGTCTAATAATACGGTAAGAGTTGTAAGTAATCTACTGTCCGTACGATTCGTTTGAAAAACCATTGGATTGTTTCCTATCTCCTGTAGAAGTTTCAGATATTCTTGGTCTTGAAGCAGATCTTTTGTTCTAGGATCATTTGCAAGTACGTCTAAGAGATCTGGTCTGCTGAAAGGATTAACAGCTATTGCTAGTCTATGAAACTGGACTTCGGCCAAACCACTTTTAAGTTGTTCATTATTGGGATCCAACTGTAGACCAGTCTTATATGCTTCGACAGATGCATCCAATCTACCCAAGTAAGCAAGCACACTACCTTTACGCGAGTAACCTTTTCCCCAATCTCGTTTTAACGTTACAGTCATTTCTGCATCTTCTAATGCTTGTTCGTACTTTCCTGCTTTAGCATACGCCGCAGATCTGTTACTGTAAAGGAGATGATTGCTTTTGTCTAATGCAATTGCCTCTGTGTAATATTCAATAGCCTCATCCAATCTCCCCTTTCGTAAAGCAAGATTACCTTTATCCTTTAATTCTGATACCTAAAAACATATTTTCAAAGTTATTTAGTTGAAAAGTAATGAAAATAATTCCAAGAGACCACAATCTTCTCTTTCTAGAAAATCGCGTAACGTAAATGGGAAAAGATCGCTTATGAAAGAAACAATGGCAGGACTTAAATTAAGTTCACATATGAACAATTGTGATTTCGAAAAAAAAAAACTTCGAATTTAAAAATGAATGCTCGACGTTTCGCAAAATGACGTGAGAGAACGTGTAAGAAAAATATAATGGAGAGCAACAAATAGGAAGAACACAATAATTTTTTTCGACGAAAGCGTGTTCAATTAGCGAAATCGTGGATGGACACAGTGTTTTCTAGTATTACGATTTTATGAGCCCAAGGGACGCTTTACTACGATCTACTTCGGAAGAATGTTTACCTGGTCCATAACGCTTGACCTGAGAGCAGTAATACTTTCGTTCTATTTTCTGCAATTTGTTCTTTTACGCCCGCAAAGATACGCGATGACTCGTGCGAATACTCAGTCTCGAATCGGCGCAGATTTTCAGAAAGCTCCAGAAATGGACAACTAGCGCCTCTCCTTGATTGTCTCGAAACTAGTTGTACATATATATGTTGTACATACGTGATGCGCCTTGTTGAGAGTATATTCCACGATTTTCTAGTACCTTCGAAAACGCACCCTCTTCTTTTTTTAAGCGAGATACAAATAATGGCCTAGCTTCACGCTTAATTTAACCAATACTGTCTTTGACTTGTTAACTACTTCGTTTTATAATTATATCGTCCTCGTTCACAATTGTGTCGACTGTTGGTAGGTCACGTTTTGTAATTACGACCTATGTATTGTTTTTTTTCTTTATGTGTACATATATGTACATTTATATAATGACACACATATCTTATATTTAACGTACTTCATATTTAATTTCTATATCTATAGTTTAATGGTATACTATTTTTATTTTTTGAGCGTTTCATATTTGTTAAAATTTGTTCTGTATACTTTAATCTTACGAATAAATTAATGCACATACGAAAGATGCAAGTCACATGATATAATTAAAGTTTCAATTTGAAATATAATACTTCAGTTTTTATTGATTATACTCCACCTCTTCGGCGATTCGTTGCATACTAAAATATTTCTACGAATATAAAAATATACAAATTGATAAATCGCAGAAGTTGAGATCGACTGGGGGGGGGGGGGGGGGACAGAATAAATAAATTTGATAGGTGTGGGCGCATTTCGAGTATGAATTGCTTTTTGGCGACTGAAACGTTGCTACGCCCAAGGTTGCTCGATCTGGCAGCACTTTCGTTGCCACGGAACCTGGTATTTCCATCGGCGAACTGGAGTGACTGGGGAATCCCAGTTGTTCGTCGTGTCGCATATTTTTCTTCGTCCTCGAGCAGTTCGATAACCGCTGTATTATCTCTAAAATCGTATGGATTCCTGTTTCATTTACATATACATATGTGCTTGGGAGAATATTTCTCTATGTAATCTTTCAATCCTTTCCACGGAATGAAAATCTTAATTTTTTAAATGCAAATAAAAGTGCCGAACTGTTTCTTTTTACATCCAGTATATTGTTCGCGTTGACTATTTCTATCCTCTTTTTTGTTGCATATTCAATACCATGACAAATTTCTCTGCAAATATAAACGAACACATTTACTTAGACACGAAACTATATTAGACCATCGGTACACCATCCCCTCTTTCCCAAGATCCAAATATATTCCGGAACTTGTGCGCTTCACAGACCAAACTCCCCCAAAAAGGAATAAGTCTGCGGGCTTCTTGGAATACCTAGACCATTACACGTCGCCGAACTCGAAATAACCGACGGCCGGTCCTTGCTCCACATTTTTACGTCGACTCTCGCAAAATTAGCCCTGCAAAACGTTTCGGTTCTCCTTCGGCGTCTCTCTTACCAATTTCTCAAGTTCGTTATTAAATAATCGCAATTAAAGTGCAAACGTTCGTTCACCGGTTTGCTTTAAAGGTCATTGAATTGCTCAATTTGTTCGTCGACGATAGAAACTCGAATTCACGGTAAATTTTCCAAGGCCTTTTATTACTAAAAAAATAGTTGTGGACACGTTACGTAACAACGTTAATGTTATCGTTCTATAATTATTAATATTATTATTGATGCCGCAAAAACGATACGTTTATTATACTAAGAAAAGATGACTATGTACAACAAGGCGGGGGTGTGTGGGAGTTTATAAACGTTCACGACAGAAACAGTACTGGAGCATTATCGTAAGCAGTGCTCGAGTAAACCGTTCAAACGCTCCACGATAAATATTTCTATTCAGAAGTGTTGTTTCGGTCTCTTAAATTCGACTAACATAAATATACGTATGTACAGCTTAAAACGAACGATCAAGTTACGAATGTTAGATTACAATATATATATATTTTTTTCCTCATTGTTTCGGCATATATACTCTTTCAATCTTAAGACGCTTCGAAACGTACGAGCGTCACACAGCATTTGCACACAACGCGGAACGAAAATCAGTATTCTTCGCTTATTATTTACATAACGAGATCCTCCGGTCTCCTTAAGCGTAAATTCATTTTTTTTTTGCAGTCGTAATATAACGTTACAACATTCGTAATCGTTGTTTCGCTCGTTATCGAAGTATTTGTCCCTCACAGAGGTACGTGTGTTTACATTTCTGAGACTGTCGATTATCGATCCTTTAATCCTGTTCGATTTACAGTGCTTCTATTCGTTCTTCGTTCCCCTATTCGTCTCTGTTTCGTTTTTACATACGTTCGACGACGACATTCACATATATATATATCTCTCTTTCTCGAAAAATCCAGTGTCTAGTTTCAAGAGTGTAACGTATTCGATACAGGCATGCTAATACTTGTCTCGATGAAGTTCAAATTTCTATATTCCCAATCAATATTCGGGTCGCGAGAAACGCGTGCACCAATAGTTTCTAGATATCTTCCAAGTCGATTCACAATTCGTGTACAGTATACATTTCGTTTTCATCGTAATTTTCAGCAATGCGCGATCTGTTACGTAATCTGGCCGCGCATCGATCGACAAAAGAAACTAAGAAGGAGAAAACACGACTGCAGAACGAGCCCCGAGATTAAACGATGCTCCTACACTCGAACGCCGACCACGTTCTGCCTGAGTCTCGCGATCGCTGGTAAGTAATTCGTCGTTGCGGTGTCGTCCTCGTCGCTGTTGTCGGAATCCGATTCGGGAAGCGGTTCCGGCGTCGCGCCCAGTCTCACCAACTCCCTTGCAAGCTGACCGTCCAAGCAGAGAGCTATCTGATAGGCAGTGATCCCCGCGTATGTTTGCGTGTCCAGGCAGGGCCTGCATTCCTGAAGCAGAAACGCGACCACTGACCGACACCCGCGTTCCACGGCGAGGTGAAGGGCCGTCTTTCCCGCCAACGCTTCTCTGGCTTCGAGATCCGCTCCGAGACGCAGCAGAAGCCGCACCAGCTCCACCTGACCCGAGGAGGCCGCTATGTGAAGGCACATCTCCCCTGGAACAAGAGAAGAGACAACGTTAGAAGGCAAAATATTTAACAACCGCTTGCATTCGGATAGTAAACCTATACCGGGTGGTGGTTCGCCCGATACTTTATCCATTGAAATAATTTCTCTGCTTTTAGAATTTTGAAAAATTGCTTTCCACGTTGTACAATTTTCTCGGAAACACGGTACGGTGATAAAATATTTTTATTTCATAGTCTTTTTCGTGTAATCTGTTACAATTCTTTTACCAGACTTTGATAACAACTTCTAAGACGAGTTCAACGATCTACGGTTCAAGGCCAATGAAGAAGATCGAAGGTAGACCTAAATATATAGGACGTTCGAAAAAGAATGCGTTAAATTTTGGAAGCGCGCAATACTCGTCGAGATGAACAAAAAATTGTTCAGACATTATTGAATGCCTTTCAAGTTGCAGCGTGAGACAATACGAAAACTTTTTTCTATCGTTCTTCGTGACAATGGTATCCATCGGATCAGAGAGAGGGAGAGAGAGGCCGCATTGTAACGCGCGCTCGAATTTAGACACGATTTCTATTTCTTAATAGAACAAATTTAACGGGGATGCAAACGTCGACTTCAGAATGATGCGACCGAGTCACATGCTTCTAGGAGATATAGATAGAACTAGGAAGACGCGGTGAATCATTGTCGTCGGAGGCTTGGCTGGCGTCCCGCGGTCCAAACTAGGTTCGTACCGATCAAAGTAACTGCTAAAATTAACATTGCCTTGTTACCACCGGCAGTATGTACATTGGCGGCATTTAATTACCGATCTCATCGCGCTAGAACCCTCTCCCAAGTCTGGCTCTCCGATCGAACTCTAATTGAAATATTTACGTTTCTATTCTTATCGCGCGAGACGCGTAAAACGCGACGCATCGGAAGCGCGTAGAAAATCGTTCGCGTTTCTTGGAATTTTCCACACGATTCGATCGGATACGATACACCCGAGGTTCTGCAATTAAAATCGATCCACGGTGAAATTGTACGACTCTGTCCAACGATTTTTCTTTTCGTCGATCGGTGAATAACGATTCAGAATCGACGGTTGTCCATTCAACGATACGTACGTACGAACTCTGGCCTCGGCCCTGTTTCTACGCACGACGTTCGACGAGTCGAAGAGATTTTACGCTCGTAATTAAATTATTTTTAATAAACGATCGGGGATGAAACGAAGCGCGAGCCCACCGGCCTCCACGCCATTGTGGGGTTTCCCGAGTCGAATCGAGTCGAGAATATAGCGACACGCAAATAGTCCGGCAGGTATTTTTAAATATCAAAAACATCTGCTTCGGGGCTCCTGTCTCATCGCGCGCCGCGTGATGTAACGCGCGCGTGCACGCACACACGCGTACAGACGTACGCGCCAAAATTCCGTCGTCGCGCGTATTCCGAGCCCAACGAGTATTTCGCTTCTTGTTTTCTTCTTACTCCGACCGACGGCGCACCTCTCTCGTGAAATTCTCTCTAGCGCGGTTTCCTCGACGTATCGTTACGGTGTACCTTGATCCGTCGTTCCGCGAAACGCGTTCAGAGAACGTGAAAAATAAATCATAGATATTTCGATTAATTTTAGACCAACCACGGTGCCTCGATCGATCCCATCTACAAAAAAAATACGTTATCGCGCGTTTCTAATTTAGGACTCCGGGCTCGATCCGATAAAACTACACGCGAATGTTTACGTTTTCCCGCCAATCGATATGCGCAGGCCGTACGTCACGGGTACGTACGTACACGACAACGTGTAATCGGTACATTGGACACGCGAGATTGCGAGTAACAGAATTATTTGTCCCAAAGGCGTAATTTAACCCCTTAGCTGCGTCATTTGGTCGCTGGAATCCGTTCCCTCGCTACGGAATTGTTTCCTACGTTTAAAGTATTTGCTCAAATATAATACGTATGTACGATTGTTTGGCACGTTTCGCGGTAATTTGTAATTTTTGCAATTACAACAACGCGCTGCTCCACGGTCGAAGGGTTAATCGTTGACTCGATAGCAACGAAAGGTCGCGTTTGTGAACGATATCACGGATAAGGGGATTTTCGAGCGACTTTGAACCGGAACACGGTTACGTCGAGACGACGACGTTGATCGACGTTTGATCAAGAAGACGACATCTCGTGTGCAACAACCCAATATTTCGTCATGGTCCAAAAGCGGCCGTTACGCCAGCTGCTCGACCTCCGGTGTACATCCATGCTGTAAGCCCAGAATGGAGTACGAGGATGACGTTACGCGGGAATTCCAGAACTTCAAAAAGGAGTCAACGTTCAGCGCTAAACTTTTTCCGCTTCGCAGTTTACTGGATCGAACGTTCGAACGTAAACGAGGGGGGGGGGGGGGGGGGTATCGCGTGAAAAGATCAGGAGGATCGAAGAAAAGAGCAGAAACAAGAGGAGAGGGGGACGAAGAATTACGTTCGAGCGGCGGAAGGCACACGAAACCGCGAAGAAAGACAATGGGAAAGTCTTCTGAGTAAACTTTTCCTCGTAGAACTTTCGAGAAGAATCCTCGCGTTAAACGCGTTCGAGCCGGTGGCAGACGCTGTCGAACGTCGTACATCAGCCTGTAACTTTTTTTTAAATAATAGTCACGTTCGTCGATAAATTTGATCGTGGTTCGTTTATCGTTTCGTACGAATTGGCAATAACGTGGTTGTACTTTGGTTAATGGAATTTCCAACAGTACGTACGAATTGCGACGAATTGCTCTCGGTCCACGATGAAATCATGGGAAAACCGCGCGTAATCGCGGATTACAGGATTGTTCTACGCGAGCGAACGCGCACGATGCCCAATGACTGTTGCTTTGTTGTGGTAAAAGCTGTTAGGATTTTCCGACGCTTCGCTGTCCTCCGCTAGCGATGCTGCAGGCGTGTCACGCGCGCTTCCTTCCCTCATCGTGAAACATCTAGGTTTCTCTTTATTGTCCATCGACGGGACTATCCAGTTCCAAGTATTCTCTTACTCTTCCGTTGTTCATCAATCGCGTTACACGTTTCCAAGTATTTCGTGTTTCATTCTACAATACTACGTCCAAGGTTGACTTTACAATAACGACTTCGACTTTGATTCAATCCGTTAAAATCCTCTCGTGAATTTTCTTTCAACTTCGTCGCAAGCCTTGTGCATTCGACCTAATAATTATACAAGCACGGACGTCTGTCTCTATTGGGTACGGCTGTTTGTACGGTTCGCGCTTGGTTTCGCAAAACGATGGAAACGTTTCGTTTTCGGTGCCAATATAAGCTTTCGATTCTGCCCTTATCGACCAATTTGACATTCCACACGAATTAGCATTGTTAGCGTCACAAAGATGCAACTGTTCAAACAAATGGACGTTTTTGTTACCGTTACTGGTACTAGTAACAAGTTGAAGTACAATCTTCGAGAAATATTCAACAGGTAAAATTATTTTATCGTTCGACTCGATCCCCAATTGCCAGAGTAAGGTCGAACTGGTCCGTCGATATTCTTACAAACCAATTAATAATCGCCTACCTGGAATCTTGTGTATCTTCATCCTCGGACAATAGTGAACTATCGTGGACAATACACGTCTACACATTTTTTTTTTTTTTTTTTTTTTTCATATTTTATGCGCATGTACGCCCACGTGTACGCTTTTTTTATACATAAATTGGTATTATCTGTAAATCTTTTCTTTACTCCTTATCGTAATTATTTTCTACCTGTGGTACCAAAGGGTATTCACCCATCGAAATAAATGAATAAATCACACGGTCGATAGGTCAATAAATCAAATTACTCACCGTCGTAATTTCGTTGCTCGAGATTCTGCGGCAGGGCAGGTATTTTCTTTCCAGGTAGAAGGTAGTTCCTCTCGATGGGAGTCAAGGGATCCGTGAGGGCCTTCGCCGAAGCGAGATCCCCGGTTGCGCACGCCAAATGAAGGGCCGTGTTTCCACGGAAATTTCTCAATGCCGGATTCGCACCTGCCAGAACCAGTCGTCTGACTATCCTCGGCTGCCGCGTCAATACGGCCAGGTGCAAGGGAGACTGACCGTCGTCGTTTAGGATATTCAAAAGGTATAAGTGCGGTGCCATTCTTATTAAACTGAACGCAGCCTCCAGAAAACCTTGCACTATCGCTATATGCAGTTGCCTGAAAAATCGAGAAAAAAAACCGGGCTGGTACAAACGGCAAAGAACCTAGCACATCGTTGTCCTTTGTCCGAATACAAGTAGTCCCAAAACACGCGGGCACGAGAACTCCAAGGAATTTATTCGAGTAGACAGTAACTTTACCAGACATCGTACATTCTACTTTCGAATGATTGTATCGTCACCGTTAAGAGGGATAGAATTATTCTCGTTCATTGCCTATTTTTGTCTTCGTGCCATGTATTTTTGGATACCCTGTACGCATCGCAGCATCGTTGGTATTTATCGTATAATTTTCACGTCTGGACAAGGATTTCGTTTCTTTCCCCAATGTATCGATTAGTTGGTTGTTATTTGAGATCGAGCACGTGTTTATCCGACAGTTCAATGTCACTTTCGCGCTGATATCATTTTTTCTTTCCTTTTGTGCGTAATTTATCCCCCCACCCCGAGTGCAAAGGTCAATGTTTCGTCAGCTCGTAACGAACGCGTTTTTTTTTTTTTTTTTCGAAAAATTTTCGGTTACATTTCAACGCAAGTTTATCGATCCGCCGAGTGGAAAAAGACAAGGTTCGCGCGCGCGTACTGTAAACTTCCGCACCGGAAACCATCGCCGGGAGGTATGAATTGTCTCGGTCTGTGTTTCATCCTCTACAGCCGTGCTCACGTGTCGCGATTAAATGGATCTTGTCGTGATGAATCTCGCGTTGCAACGGTTCAATCGGTCAACGTGCTTAGCAATGTAAAACACGTACTGTGCGATTCGTATGCACACGATGACGCGCGACGATATTTGCTTCGATCAACATGTTTTCTATGCGCTCGTAAAAACAGCAATTCTACGCAATAATGGTATTTATCTTGAAATACTGTCCGTATTATCGTTTACTCAACGGCGATACGATCGCGAGCCGCTGCTCCAGATTCATACGGTGCCTTCTTCTGCGCTCGCGTTAATTTAATCAATTGTTACTCTCCCGGCGAATATTTTTTATACATCGCGGACAATTAATATCAATTCGAATCACCGGATTCTTTATTAAACCGTATAGCGTTACAGTTTGCACGTCCATTTTGTTCCTACCGGCAATTTATTTGACAAAAGAAAAAGTCGTAACAATAACGCGAACACCTTGTGCAGGTTCACAGCGATAGTAATATCTAATTTGATGTTTTTCAGCAAACGGGATCAAGATTAACGAAAATAAGAGTGAAATTTTCTACGTACGGAACAATTCGTGGAAAACAAGTACGTACGTTCTTTCAACGGAAATCATCGTGTAATTGTTTCGTGATCAGAAGGAATCGTGTCCATTCAAAGGCACGCTATTATTATCCTAGTTTCGATCGATACACTCCGACATGTTAACGTGGTTTCAAAGCATCGCGGGCTACAGGTTGCAACACCATCGCGCATGCGCCAGTCGCGATGAATTACATCTATCAAGTAATCCCTCGATTCGTATATTTCGCGTAAACAACCTTAGTCACATTGGGGATTTCGCGAAGATGACGACAAACCTATATACGCACCGCAGTAATTGCGAAAACTGTAACTATGATAAACACAACGACTCATGCGAGAAAATTAGCTTGAAATTGCGTTTTATCGATAGGTCAGGCTTACTTGCCGGCAAACTACTTTTTTAATATACCGATAATAATAATAATAATAACGATAATAATAACGGTTAATGCGAGTTTAGCTCAATACTATAAGTTCGCATTTTAATTTGACGACAAAATTACGATTCTTTTTTGGTAATTTGATGGATCGCGTGACCGTAGAATATACATATATGACGCGCTACCAGTCTAGATGAACAAGTGTTGAATGTAAACATTCCAATACATTCAACTATAATCGCGGAACAATATCATCCTATAATTGGAATATATGAGTCGAATTATCGATTGATAGTTTCATTGCATTATTATCTCAGACACACTATTATTCTCGACGTTGTTTCTTTAAATACACCGTTTTTGTCACTTTCTTTTGAAATCGATAGCGTAGATGCTTCTACAATTTCGCGTGAAAACAGCTCGACCAGAACGATTCGTGTCGAATCTGAGCAAATAAAAATCGGCTTTTTGGTGTACTCGGATAATGCAAGTTTGACATTTCTGAACAAGAGCACAGAGATTACTTACGTGTCACCGTCGTCGTCCTGTGTGTAGTACAGCTGCCAAGGTTCCTCATTGAACGGTTTCTCGGACGATCGTTGCGATTCGCAATGTCGCAACGTCGATGTTTCGTGTTGTCGCTCGAGTTTGACGGAGCTGACGGGAGTCAACTCGACGGTGGGTTCAACCTGAACCTTGCCGCTCGCGAGAGGATTCAAAGTGACTTGCTTCAATGTGAGCTGGCTCAGGCTTTCGCTGAGCCCGAGATCCACGCCGCTGTCCGCCCTCATTGGTTCCGGTGCTACGGGTGCGGTTGTTGCAACATTCAACAATTCGGACTCGGACAGTTCAGAACTGACTTGAAGATTCCCGCTGGACAGGAAACCAGAATCCACATGACCAGTATCGCGCTGCTCCTGGCACTTCTCCTCGCTACTGTCTGGAACATTTCTCTCCATCGGTGTCATTCTCGACGGATGCCACATTTTCGATTCGACGTCGATTTCGATCGACCAGAAAGAACGGCTAGTCTCTCTCCGTGTAGAAGGAATACTAGCCGCGATTCCCGTACGTACACACGCGCCGACAATGAACTGTTTTCGCCTATAAATCGCGCCGCGACGTTTTCGCGTAGCTTATCGAAGGAACTGATAATCGGCGGACTATACAATACTCGTTCACGTCGATCCTCCGATCGGACGAACACGTTCGACTAACTCTCTTTCGTTCGTTCGCAAGCGACGCCACTGCTACATTTACTTGAACTCGATCAGTTCGATCGTCGTTCCTCGTCCGACACAGCTGTGGCTTGCTTCTTCTATGTATGTTCGTTTCTTCGTTGTCGTCGTCGCATTCTCGTTTCGACTGGTTCGCAGGTTAGTCGGGCAGATTCACTTCGTTCCACGAAATCTCGCATTCATGAGTAACTGTTTGTATCCCGTTCGGATGGAAGCCCAAACGTTTACGGAAGCAAGAGCGTGTAGTTTCGACAACGGAAAATTGCTAGGAGGGAGGGGGAAGGAGGGAGGAGAAACAGATGTAGATGCGTGCTCGTAGTCGCGATGATTCGTGTCGTCGAGAACGCCACCCAACGCGCTGTCTGAAAACGAACTGACTCTGTGGCGTTCGCCGACGCGCGGAATAACTTTCCGCGATGGCCGCGGTGCACAGTAGTGCCTCTGGCGGTAATCAGAGGCACGCGTACTCTGAAAGGGGCAGAGTAGGGGTGGGAAAACCCATCGTCCTCTGGCAGGGCCAGCAGCTGCACGTATACACTGTGTACTCGATTTAACTTGGTATTCTTTAGATAACCAGTTTAGAAAAAGAAAGCCGGATCGGAAACTCCGCAAAAATTTCCAATAGCTGTTCACATTGGGTTACAAACGAATATCCGAACGACTGCGACCGTAAACTTTGACGAACCACACAAGTGAACCGAAGTAAATATTTCGAAATATCGTCCTAACTACGTAAACGTAATCCCGAGGCTTATTATCGGGAAAATTTGAAGAAAATCTGCTAGCTCGAGTAACGGTTACGAAACATTCGTCCGCTAGGAACGCAAGCGGCATTGAAGGTCACAAAAAGATTATGAGAAATTAGTGACTGATTAGCGTTTAATCACCAATTAGCGTCAGAGGTAGTCAAACTAAATATTAATGTCTGGATAGACGATAATTAATTGCTGTTTAAACATTTTCTTACACTGTTTCGTAACTGCTAAACTGTCAGATTTTCTTCCAATTTTTCCAGTACAATTCTAACGATTGTGTCTTAAAAAACGTCTGCGTTATTTCGGTCACTTCGATATAATTTAGATATCGTGTTCATTGCAGCCTTGGACAGCACATTTCGAGCATTTGTTCGCAATAATGTCGTTTGGAATTAAGGGAAAAATCGATTTGTTTAAAGTGCCGTGTTACTTTCATTTTAAACCGGTAAAAAACGGTAACCGATAACGGGGGATTCAGAAAAAAAAATGATACAGTTTAAATAAGTAAAAAAAAAAGGCCTGCGTTGTTGAACGAAGCGATAAATGAACTGAATTTATCAAATTATTTTTAGCAAATCTGAGAATTGTGTTTCAGAAGACGAACAAACTTGCATTAAAGTCTCTTATAGTCAACGCGATGTAAACAATTTTCGTTAAACCGTAGTATATCTAGGCACTTGGTTGAACAAATTCTTCGACTAGTACTTCAAGTATTTTCTGTCCAGACCTGCATCATACGTACATATAAATATATATACCGCGAGGATCCTTTGCAGGTATTTGTACCTGTTTACAATATTACTTACCTGTCGCTTGCACCTTGTTTTGTTTTCTTCTAAAAAAATTAAAAATAAAAAAAAATAGAAATCTGACGATAACTTTTGCACACGGCAGAGGAGAGTGTCGATTTGTCACAAATGATTGTTCAAAAACGTAAGTCCCTGAGCGAAGATACAGATTTCACCGTTCCACTTTCTTTTCGAGCGGGCTAATCTGCACGAGGCGAAACTCACCGGAAATTCCGTTGGCATTTCCGATCTGGGAACTCTTCCGATATTTTGCGGTATATCAACTGTTATTGCCACATTACGATACCGAGAAGATCTACACAGGGACGCCCCATAGAGTCAACCAAGATTTTTGGTCTATTCACGAGTCGTTTATATACGGGTTTCCCCAAAAAGATGGTTACTGACACGCGGTCTTAAAACAAAGAGAACCTATACCTGTGTTATCGTATGTTCCACAAACCGCCAGACGATCCGATAATAATGGGCCATTGTCACAATCTATGGCTCTTTTACAATCGGCTCGTCACTTACATTGGTTCGAAAATAATGGCCGAACAAACCAAGGCCGCATAAATTGGGTGTCATTAGTCGACGAAGGCACTACACACTGGCGTATAAAATAGGGACGGTTGTAAAGGTATTTGTAAACGATAGTCTTAATCCTGCGCCCTCGAGAACAAACGAATTATATAATTTTACGTAATCGTTCGTCAACGATGAACGTTTCAACGGATGTTGTCACTTTTACGACCGCGGTCGCCTACGTTGCGTTAGTACGATCGCCTGAAATTTTTTAACGAACTTAGAGCCCGGAATTGTGCGACTCATCGTTAATTATTTCGTACATCCAAGAGACAAGAGGGAATAAATCGTGTTTTCCGTGATAATACCTCACATCATCCTTTTCCGATGTGAAAATATCGCCGGTGTTCCAAATCGTAAGAACGTGGACAAATTTTTTTCCATTAGAGTAAACGAGAGGGCGTCGATGTGCCCAAGCTATCTGGGGAAAACCTGATTGAGATAAGCTCAGGAAATTATATTATCTCTGCATCGTTTACAAGAACCAATTTACTGGTAGATATATCACATCATTATCAGCAAGTTTGTTGCTGCACCTTGAGTTACGCACTTTCTGACCGTTGAACCTGCATTTCGAGGTCTTGCGCGCTCGAAAGCAACAGATACGTTTGGGTATCGGTTAATTTCAATGGAGTACCTTTTGAGGTCAGCTCAAACGATATCGGATGAAACTGGCAACTATAACGTTTGGGTATCGGTTAATTTCAATGGAGCACCTTTTGAGGTCAGCTCAAACAATATCGGATGAAACTGGCAACCGTAAGGTAGGAAATCGTGTACAACGAAATCGTGAACCTATCGGTGAAGAATTTTTCCCGTTATTCAGTTACTTGCTCTTTTTTGTAAAGTTGGACACATTAAGGATACTTCGATTGTAGAAGATCTGGGAAAGTACGATGACTCAAAGGCGATGCGGAAAGGTGGCACTGGATCGTTCTCAAGTGTCTTCTCCGCGATAGTCGCAATATGTCCCTGAATTCTCTTACCTGTAAAATGTACGCTAATACGAATATCGTGTTCGTTTCCTTACGGAATAAATATCGTTATTAGAGCGATAACCAGCCGAAAAGGAAGAAAACACTACACGACAAGAAAAGTGAACGAAGTATTAATAATAAGCAAGAACCTGTTAAGACACAACAAACTAAGCTTGAACATTCCTTTCAAATTAGACACGATAAAGCAAGATACAATCTTGGTTTACTTGAACAATTGGTCCTTAAAAATAACATAATAATCAATGTCAGTATTAATTGATACGTGACAGATATGTTTCTAAATTGTTTTCAGAGATCGATTAATACTTGTATTACTCTTTTTGGAAACTTTATTAATTCCAAGGCGTACGATGCTGTTGATAACACCATTAGAATCGTGCGGTTGTAAATGATCGGTAAATTAAGGTGATTTAACCCCATTTGATATTAGGAATTAAAGGCTCGTCGATCATTGCGTGCAGAAATTTTGTAAATACATTGATTAAACATGTACGCCAAACATTTACCGTACCCATAGACATTTACCGCACGTAGTACATTGAACGCTCATAAACGCCCAAAGGGTTCGAGTAGTGGTTCGTGCACGGGTTCAATTTACACACAATTGAAACGCAAGATATCATGATGTACTCTTTCAAGAGCGACAAGATAATTCACATAATCTATACCAATGTTTAAACGACAATTTTATAAAAATTCTCGTTTACTTAATAATCTAATCTTTGCTGTTGGTCTAAATTTTGAAATATCTTATAAATGAATAATAAAAATTAATTCGAATACACGTAAGATTACAGAATGGATTAATGGAAAAGAAAATTATTATAAAAAATTTAAGTAATCGCTTTTTAAGCAAACACTTACCTGTCACTTATGGACGCCTTCGCAAACGTGACGAGCCGCATACTATATAGTCAGCGAACTGATTTTATCGATGGAAAACAAGTTGTTTGTGTGGTTCTCTGTTATAAGGAAAAACTTTAACGCAATGGTGACAAGCAAACAAATAATTCACGCTAGCGCCGAGTTAAACGTAGTGCAGTGTACGTACTCGGGCTCCGAACTGTTGGTAATCGACCACACACTGGCGGTCGGAATTTATGTTTGTCCGGGAAATACCTAATGAAACTAAGTATACATATGCGGGTTGACAAACTTTTAAACGCAATTTTAAACAAGACATTGCCAGGGGTTTTCTCTCGTATAAAATTAATATTTAAACGTCGGTATAATATCATGTAATCATTTTTACGGAATTTTATGGCTTGCAGGTAAATATCATTTTTAGGATAAGAATTTGCTTTCTTGTGTGGTATTTAACAAAGATGAATGAAAATAAATCACAATTTTATTTGATTAAAATATAAAAGGAACACATTATGTGCTGTTATGTTCAAGTATACCTTGCCTTATAAGTGATTCACATATAGCTCGTGGTAATAAATGATACGTATTTTTCTTTAACAAAATAACGTGACCATCTTCTAGCTCTAATTTTCCAAAATCCATCAAGCATTTCACCTATAATCACAAGTATTTTTACTCGTTCAAATATTATCAAGTATCAGGATGAATAATAAATTTATATATGTATACCTCTACATAAGGAGTTTTTGGAGGTAACATAGTTGCTGTTAAATTAAACCCCTGATCTTCTCCTAAAGATCTCATGTACGTAGCCAAGGATTTGTTGTACGTTTGAAACCATTGTATTTCTGCATTCAGGAAATTAGAATTTATTTCTGGTGGTAAAATGCTTCCCAATTCCCAACGTAGTTCTCTTAACTTTCGCATTCTATTGTAGATATAAGCCAAAATGCACCTTTTGTTTCTGGTCAATGCTATGTGCCGAAACTGAACTGATGGCAATAATGCTATATTATCCTCATTTCGAATGGCATTACTAAAATAAATGTCTTCTATTTGCTAAAGAATAAACTTTTTTTGAACTTCATGTATGACTACATAAATAGCTGTAACTGTGTACAAACCTATCTGACATATTCGCATCATAGAGAGAACGAATCTCTTCCAGAACTTCCTTAACTAGCACTTCCTAGGAATGAAATATTTACCTTCAATTATTCGGTCATTGCAGATAATTTAATGTAATATTATACAACCTACATTGAATGGCTGTACATCAGTACTACATAAATCTAATTCTGTTATAAGTTTAAAAGCTTTTCTTCCGTACATTCTTTACAGTAATTTCCAACCCTTACTACAGTGGTATAAAAACATTTAGAGTTACTAATTTATGTTATTTTACAAATGTATTTTATTATCTGCATAATATGAAGTGTATCAACAAAATTTCTTTGGTATTAAAATTCTACAGAGCAAAAAATAAATAAATGCAACAATAAGGAATATTTTGAAATCATCTATTCCAACACAACATAAACAAACTAGTAACTGTTGAAAGTAGCGACATCTAGAAATCCATTTCTTACAGCGACATCTTATGCGGTATTAATATGCGGTTGTATACGGAAGAACGAGTTTCCTTAAGGTTATCTTTTTAATGATGTATATCGCGTAAATAAACAATAAAGAAAAAACTGTATTTACAAAGATGTCGATGATTCTTAGAAATGTTATAAAAAAATTTCAAACTTGTACAAATCAAACACTAAGATTTTGCACAGCAGTTACGGATAAACAAATCGATCAAAAAATTATTCCAATTATCTCTAAGAGAAGCTATGACGATGAAAATTTCTTTTATCAAAAACCACGAGAAGTATGGCTAGAAAATTTAGATAAAGTTGAAAGGAATAAATTAGGACTCGTGTTTTTGCATCCTGAGATTTATGGAGCATCGCCACGAATAGATATTATACATCAAAATGCTCGGTGGCAAAAACTGTATCGTCATGTGGTAATTAAACAATTTTATTAATTATGTTCATGAATTGGTATTTATAAAGTAGAGGTCGTTGGCTTCAAAAATTATAAAATTAAAAAATCAATCTTTTATTTCAGTCTTATGCAAATACAAAAACTCGTGCAGAAGTAAGAGGCGGTGGGAGAAAACCTTGGCCTCAAAAGGGACTAGGTAAGGCCCGCCATGGAAGTATACGTTCACCATTATGGAGAGGTGGTGGTATTGCACATGGTCCCCGAAGTCCTACCACATATTTCTACATGCTTCCCTATTTTACCCGAGTGTTGGGACTTACATCTACATTGTCTGTAAAACTTGCTCAGGATGATCTATATATTGTTAAAGATTTAGAAATTCCAACACAAGCATCTTCTTATATAGAAGATTTAATTAAGAATAGAAAATGGGGTCCCTCTGTACTTTTTGTCGATTCTGATGATTTTATGCCTGAAAACATAACAGCTGCTACGGACACCATAAGTTATGTTAATTTGATGCCTGTTTATGGTAAGTTTCAAACTAAGAAACTCTGGTGTTATTTTACTTATATTATATTCACTTCTCACTTCCTTTCTAGGCCTTAATGTGTATAGTATGTTAAAACACGATACTTTAGTTCTTACTGAAAGGGCTGCACGTTTAATTGAAGACAAACTATTATATCAATTGCATAGACCAGATAGTGCGAAATTTCTGGCAAAGTTTAAACTTAATCAGTAATAACATTAAAAAGAAAGAAATTGTATGAATTTTTGGTATTTATCAATTTATATTTATTTTCAATAATCGTAAATAGTTTTATTTTCATATGTCAACTCAGCAAAATACAATTATAAAAATTATTTCCCTTACACGTATTTAATCCTAATAAGAAATATAGTCATTTTTTCTTTAGTGTTGGCATACTAGCAGATTTTTTGGGAACAGGCTGGAAGGTAAAACATGTGTAATAAACAAAAACAGAGCATTCAATCACATTTGTACAAAGTTCTTACCATGGGATGCGGATCACCACCTAACATTTTTTCACGAATTGCCCACCTTAGAGTCGCGTGTTTAGCTTCTCCAGGGAAAGACATCTGTTTCCATGTATGCTGATACTTTTGATAAAGTGCAACTGGATCAGATTTTTTAATACTTGAACCTTTTTGGGCTTCTGGTTGTAATCTCCATGGTCTAATGACTACAGAAATGGAAAGTAAAGTTATTTACTTATATAATGTATCACATAAAAGTTATTATGATCTTACATGATTTTGCTCCAGACTGAGAGGTTTTTGTAGACAAGATACTTTTCGTTCTACCACTTTCAGTACGTTCATGTTCTAATATATTTGGAGCACTCATAGGACGAACAGGTTGTAAAGTTGACAATTCCTGATGCATTATTTTATCACTGTCTGTTTTTACTTTGTATTTTTTTGATGAATAAGAATCATGTCTTAAACATTCAAGACATTCTTTTCCATTTTTGAAGTGACTATTATTACTTTCATCATCATAAGATCCACTAGTAGATCTAATATTGGATGCTTTCTTGGATTTTAATTTTATATCTGATTTTTCTCTTGTACCTATGTGACTGTCTTCAGAATTTGTAGATTCTTTGTATTCTTTGTCCTTTGATAAACATTTTACTTTAACCTTTATAAGAGGATTGTCACCAAAAGAATTAGAAGTATCTGTAGATGGTGTATTCTCCATTGAACAAAATTCTTTCCTCTGTTCTCTAAGAATTTCTTTGATATCATTTTGCTGTTTACCAATTATTTTCTGTTTAATTTGTTCTTTTCTCTGTTGTCTGTCACGTTCCTTTATTTTTCTATATAGCTTCAAATCTTATAACACCAAAAAAAAATATGAATTAGCACAAATGTGATAAAATATTTAAACTACAATTATAAAAGGAAAAATAAAATATTTATTCTTCATTACCTTTCATAAAACCTTTAAGTTGTTCAGCAGTAATTCCAACGAATCCTAAAGAATTCAAAAGTGCAAGTACCTGCTTTGGATCTTCATTCATTATTGACAAAATAATATTGATTTATAACAATGCAAGATAAAAATGAAAACTATTAACGTTTGTTTTCGTACTGACTATTTGAATGTCAAAAACGTTGAAGTTAATTTCCACGATCATAAATTACACACAATTGTATAGATGGTTACACGAGTTATTGCGTTTCAAATGAATACAAAAATTGATTGAAAGTATTGAGAATCCTGCCTACTTAAGTACTTTGTTTAAATTATGAATGAATGAATGAAAATTTATATATGTTTCACTAATTTAATGTACTTATATATATATATAAATTGCTTATATATTATTACATACACAAAAATTTTAAGTGAGTTTACACTCTACGGACTAGATTCAATCAAATGTACACAATACCACTTGCTTTAACCCTCTAGTGACAAAGACAGGAACTAAAACGAGTAATTTGATGTACGCAACTCATGCACAGATATTAAACATGTTAATATGTACTTCCTTTATCTGAAGAGCATAGACTATATATTTACAGAGAAAAGATTAGTTAATAAAACCATTAGATAATTAGGGACGGCTCATCTACTCCATGAAATTAACAAGTTCTTATTGTAACATAATCATAGCAAGATATAATATGAAAACAAAAGTTTGTGATGTCGATATATAATATTTTAAATTCACAGTCAATCAGTTCGGTATTACCAGCGACGAAGAATTGTTGTTGATCCGGAGGGAGATAGATGGAATCAAAGTTTTATCGATTTGTGGTAAATTTTACGATAAAAACCGCAGCTATTCGCTCATATTATTTTGTATGTAGTTAATAATTGCATTATCCTGCTACCGGTAATGCAATTAGTAATTACATACGAAATAATATAGATTGCCCAGGTCTCACCACGTGGAGGTTGCTGCGTATAGAGACCTACCCTAACCCTACCCAACCACCCTCCATTTACAGAGAATTTTGATTTACAACTTTCCTAATATACAACTCAGAAACGATCGTGGTTAGATCGTTGTTAGAAGAACCAACAAACATTAAAGTTTTCAGAAGAATCTGCCTTGAAAAGGCTACCTATAATGCAAGTCGATGCAAAATGGAGCACAAGAATGAAATAGAAATGCACAATTGCCCATACAAAACCTACCTACTTAAATTCTAATTATTCCTACCTAAACGAAAGCGCTTGCACTTAATAGTAATATCCTCCCTACATAAAAGCTAATGATAAATTACCAGAAGAGCCTACCTAACTAAATATCTAATTTCATTCACATCCTACCTAATATAAATATCTAGAAAAGTACAAGGAAACATTACATGTTTCCTTCTTCTTTCGATGATCGGTGCCACGAAGATTGTCCTGAAATATAAACTGTGGATATTAAATACAATGTCATACCTAAGAGCCTACCTAACTAAAAATCTAATTTCATTTAGATCCTACTTAACTAAAAATCTAATTCCATTTAGACCCTACCTAATAGAAATATCTAGAAGTATAAAAGAAAACATCATATGTTTCCTTTTTGTTTTGGCGATTGGTGCCACGAAGATTGACCTGAAACATAAAGCGAAAGACATTAGACACAATGTCATAAGTCTCACCAATTTTTTCTCTTGGCTATATTGAGTTCCATTTTGTCCCAGCTTCTCACATTCCATTTTCGATTCCTTTATAGTCCCGATTCAAAGTGTGCACACACACACACATACCCTAAAACAAAACTTATTTCATGGATTAGTAGACATAGAAATAAAAAAAAGAAAATAGCTGAAAAATAAAATTTGTTAGTAGACAGAAATAAAAATTACGCACAATCAAACTAGGTATTTCATATCAATCACAATAACACTAACACCGGAAAAGTAAAATTATAATTGTTTCTTTGTTATATAAAAATTAAATTTTAATTTTATTTCACATATTATTTAACGAGAATATACCAATTTAAAAATATTTTTAACGTCATTGATATTGGAATAATCATATTTTACTGGATTGAATCTAAATTATTTCTGCATCCAGAAGTAAACGATAACGACGCGATAATATAGACTCTACTCGAAAATTTATTATCAATACAAACTATCGAATTGCAGTTTGCGTACTTTTTCGATACGAGTCTCTCAATTTTTCATTAAATTACGCAACGATCGCGAGTCAACTTTGATCAATGCAAAGAACTTCGAATATTTATAAAATAAATACACTACTATATTATATCAATTTTTCTGTAAATCAACTGCAGTTGCAAAAATAATAAATCCCGTAGCAAACCTAACAACGAATACCCTCTATTGTAGAAGCTACAATATTTGTTAAATTTATCATCGTCATCGTTTTACTGGCACCGTACCAGAATTATTATACAAATACGTCAAATGCGTAATAAATATGTATAATTCGTAAAAATTACATTTCAAACACGATTCTACGTTTCAGCAGTATTTTCAGTTACAAACGCTCGATTTACGCGACAATTGCAATTTCTTTGCAATATGGTCCACTTTTCAAATATGCAAACAAACCCGTGAGTGGACCGTTCTTTTTTCGCAACGCTACTTTATTAAATATATAATAATAGAAAAATAAGAAAATACTCCCGAGAGCAACCAAACATGGTGCTTTCATATTCGTGAAGTTAACTGATCAAAATATAAAAGAATTCTCAAGAAAAATCGCGCGAGGTGCTTCGTTATTCGCAATACTAATATATATATATATTGTAAAATACAAAATGAAAAAACTCCCGAAAGCAACCACGTTAGGGCGCTTTGTAGCTCGCAACGCTAATTGAATACCGTGCACCAATGTGTGTTAAATAATACGCAACGCTAACTTTAATAGTCGAGTGCAGTCATTTCAGACTGCGGGGAATCACGTGTTGGACAGCCGATTCAGCTGTTTCGTGATTCCAACAGTGATTCCAGTGGCAATGTTTTGGGCGTTACGTGAGTCGCAACATTAATTGAAAAAAAGCCGCGAACCGTTGTTAATTGAAAGCAACGCGATTAATCGATATCGCAACGCTAATTGAAAATAGAAATACAACCGCGTTCAATATTCGTCGTTCGCAACACTAAAGGCAATCGCGATCGGTAAGTACTCATTGGTAAGTACTCATCGAACGCAACGCTATTCTAGAAAGAAATGCAATCTGCATTCAGATATTGCAAAATGAAAAACAAGCGCGCTCGATATTCTTTCGCGACACTAATTCAAACTATAATTACTATTTGTGTAGCTAATTTCGATCGCGATTGGTATTTGTTCGCAACGCTAATTCGAACAGTTATCGTTTTCCATTCGCAACGCTAACTCAAATCGCGATTATTCCTTGTTCGCAACCCTAATTCAAATCGTGACGATTTATCGTCCGTACAACTAATTGCAATCGCGATTGGTATTGGTTCGCAACGCTAATTCAAACGCGATCTTTCTCCATTCGCAATGCTAACTCAAATCGCGATCATCGCTTGTTCGCAACCCTAATTCAAATCGTGACGATTTCTCGTCCGTGTATCTAATTGCAATCGCGATTCTTTCTGATTCGCAACGCTAATTCGAACCGTTATCGTTTCTTGTTCGCAACGCTAATTCAAACCGCGAATTCCCCAATATGATTGGGGGATGAGGTGCACGTGTGGTACACACTAGTGTACACGTGACAAACAAACTAACTACTATACAACTACATGCGAGTACAGTGACAAAATAATAATAGTAATGACTTTCCATCCTCGGATAGATATATCCGAAGATGGAAAGCCATTCGGTGCAGCCCACTCTTGAGACAATTTGTCTAGGGCCTCTTCGGCTTGCAGCCTGTTCTCTCTTCGGGCGGCATTGCCCGATCTGAAACCCTACGTTTCGCGAAAACCGCGTGCAACACGCGTGCGACCGTGCAAACGATTCTGTGAATCGTTGGTCGTGCAATGCACGCGTGAAGAGGAATTTCGAGCGTACGTTCGTTTCGACGCCCTAACCGACGCGACCGCGTCCGCGAACAATTAAAGCAGAGAAATCCGAAGAATAGAAAGCAACGCTAGATGCAAACGATATTCATCGTTTGCACTAGCTTCGCCATCTATTCTTCAAATTATTCTACAGGTGCAGGTCGTCACGCGAAAACGCGCCTACCCGAATTGAGAATGCGACGACCTGCCCTGGCCCTACCTAACCGTTCTTAGCATACATACCAGAAGGTAAGTTACCTAACCTACCTGGCCCTATATTTAAAAAATGGCAAAACATTCTCTCAAACACAATCACTCCACGGTTCTCATTCGTAACGCCCGGGTGCAATTAGCCTAACCTAGGGAGGCGTCCCCGGGACGCCTCCGACACCCGAGCTTATCAAATGCACACTCTAAGGGTACATACCAAGTTCCTGAAATTGTCTGACAATGGCTGGCGATCATTGCGTACGTGTAATCGTAACGAGTATAAGAATTTATCGCGTGGCTCTTTAAGGAGAGCAATTGTCGCGTGAACAATTGTCACGTGAATGTAATAGCAAAAGTTAAGTCAATATAGATAGATACCGTCATTGATAATGCGACGTAGTTATATTATAAGAATACAGAGTATTCTTTGATTCGTAGTCTCTTTGATATATTTTCGCGAACCGACGCAATTCCACAGCCTAACCATACACACATGTGGAAATTACGTCGTGCACGATACGCCAGCGCATTGTCAGACACTCTTATATACTATTATTATTAATCTTACGGACTAAGAATTCATCGTGCCCGTTGCCTTCGCTCGAGCAAGTAGCACCTGGGCACTTGAACGAGTTCAGGCAACGAACACGGAAAAATCATGCTGAAAATCCTCAACTAGAAACGTCTGGTTAATCTATGTAGTATCTAACGAGATAGTATTCTTTCGTTCTGTTCAAATGACTCGACTTTTTATTTGTGAAAAATCAAAAGGAAATTGAAAAATTCTACTATGCAAAGAAGTTACTTGTAAGTGAATTATTCGTAAGAAAAAATTGATCAAGAAAATCTAAGATAAAGTATTTAATTACTGAGAATTTTTAATAACCCTTGGTCGATTTCGTCGTCAAAGTAAATTCTTTCAAAGTTGGAAAATTGTGTAAAAATCTGTTACTTTGACTCGGAAATCTAACCATCGCGAAATGCCTTCTTGTATATAAAATGTGACATAAAAACTACGAATAAACGTTAATACTCGAATCGTATTCTAACGCGAGACTCGAACAATATAGAAACTAATCGAATATTCGATAATATCGTTTTCCCGTAATACTAATCGCTAGAATTGCGAAGTCGGAGGGTATCCGACTTCTTCGCTACATAATTATATCGCGGTATAAAAAACGCGGTATACAAGAAAGCCCTATAACCTGATCTAAGAAATACGTACAAGTAAAACGAGAAATATCATTGCTCGCGAGTATATGGTTAATATGCTCGCGGTCACTGTACTCGCAAAAATCAAGAAATATAAATACAACCGGTCACCCGTGTCGATTCGGACCTTTCGTCCTACGACATGATTGGGGACCGGAGGAATACAAAATTGCATGCGACTCACCGATCGTAGAACACGACCTGGTGAATATGTCTCGGCAATATGTCATCGTAGTAGACCCAAGGTGGAGGATCTGTAACAAAAAAAAATCACAAAACGTGACGATCTGTTTCTAAAGTTTCGAAATGGTTTCAATTTTAGTACCGACAGATAGGTACTTACGTTGTTCGCTGGTGGAGCCACGCCCGATGTCCCAGCCAGATGTCATCGTAGCAGTCTTTGGACCCTGGAACTAAAAAAATCAGAAAACAGATATAGTAAACTACAAGGGCTGATACGCATGCATTTAAGAACAGTGGCGATAGATACTTACGTTGGCTGCTGGTGGAGGACTGCCCGAGACCCTTCCTGAGTCTGATGTACTGATTCTAATACCGGTGACGATTCACTTTAGATATTACGAAAAGAAAAAAAAGAAAAAAAATAAACTAAATTAGCAACGCGACCGAGTATCAAAGCCGGCGAACAAAAGCGATTCTATTGACGAGATACAAAGAGCAAAGAGAGCCACGATGCTCTCGAGAGAATTTACAATACGCGAGAAACACTGAATCTACATCGCGTGGACTTAAACTCTCAACGAGACTCTACTCGGAGCCACTTTGCTCCGAAATACATTAAAAATCTACGTGTTTAAACAAACACTGAGTCTACTGACCGCATTGCGCGCGGCCGTCAAAATTGCTGAAAGAAAAGATGGGAGGAAGGGAGGAGTTGTTTACCGAGTGTTTGTAAAGAAAATACTGCTTGTTCTTAATGGTTCGCACTTTGTCGTGCCGAGCATGAAATTCGTTTAATTTGCAATTATTCAATAGAGGGTTTTCGTTATTAAAGTTGCGAACGTGTTCATTCTCGTTGAGAAATATATATCGCGATTTTCATAAATATTGGAAAACTCGTTGCAAAGATCAAAGTCGATCGGTTGGTACTCGTGTTCCAAAGACACGTAAATTCGCGGCTACGCGTAGAAAAACTCGCATCCGAAACGCGTACGCAAACGCAATTGCGACGAGTTCGTAGAGATAATTTTATGGAACATCGATTACAATATGTACAAATGAAAAATATTAAACCACGATCGAAATCCAGTAATGTACGAGTTATTCCAATTTTCAAATAGATACTACTATTTTTATTTGATTTTTGCACTGATCGAATACGAAATCACATATGCTCGCGATAAACGACACTCAAGTCACGTACAATTAAAATAAATATACATATACATGTTATAAATATGCAATGAATAAAGAGAAATGTAATCTGTTATTCTTACTACTTGGAAGATTTTACCAATAATCCGTGAATTCCGGTCTAGCTGATCCTGAAGTATAGTAGAGCACCATCGCTACAATTGGTAATCTGCAACAAAAGAAACTACAAATTTAAACCGTATATATCGAAATAAATATTATTGTATTATAATTAAGCAATAAGTAAAATCGAAATATTTTACAGAAAATTACAATTTAATTCGTAGGTACGGTTTGATTTAGACAGATCCGCACTTTGTAATGAATAGGAAAAGCACAAAAACCATTTAATTGTTTCGCTCACATTGATTCAATTTATAATTAGAAGTGTATGTCTATTAGACGCAACACTGATGGTTAGTAACATAGTATTAGAAACGATTAGATACGATTAGATACGATTAAATGTTAGAGAGAAGTGCTCACGTACTTCGATACTCCTAGGTCTCTCGATACGTCTTCAGCTGTCGACTGCCACGGACCGAATGACGACCTACCTCTGTATGTCATTGGGTTGTTGTTGGACTTCGAGCGGGGATGGTCTGAGTTTTCACCAAAATTAATGTTTCAAGGAACGAGGAATTCGCGGAATCGTTAATCCTTCATGCAGTATAACATTGTCGGTATTTAATCGTGGGGATCGAGAATATCACAGGTAAAATATTTGTAAACTTAAAATCCAAGAGTTTATGTATCGAAATAAACACTGTCGAATTATAATTAAGCAATAAGTAAACTAGAAATATCTTGCCCAACATTACATTTTAATCGATAGATTCGAATTGATATATATAGAGACACACTCTATAATAAATAGAAAACACACGAAAACTAATCAATTATTTCACTTGCATGGATTAAATTTATAAATAAAAGTGTAATATTATTAAACGAAACACCGATAGCAAGTAACGAAAGTATTAGAAATGATTAGGCACGATTAACTGTAAGGAAACTAATGCTCACTTACTTCCACACTCGCGCGTCTCTCGATACGTCTTATCCTGTCAACTGCTACGAACTGAATGCCGACCCACTACTGTAAGTCACTGAATTCCGTTTGAACATCGAACAAGGAAAGAAGCACCAAAAACATTTAATTGTTTCACTAGCGTTGGTTAAATTTATTATTAAGAGTGAAATACTATTAGACGAAACACTGATAGGAAGTAACGGAAGTATTAGGAATGATTAGACACGATTAAATGTAAGAAAACTAATGTTCACTTACTTCCACACTCGTGCTTCTGTCGACGCGTCTTATCCTGTCAACTGCTACGAACTGAATGCCGACCCACTACTGTAAGTCACTGAATTCCGTTTGAACATCGAACAAGGAAAGAAGCACCAAAAACATTTAATTGTTTCACTAGCGTTGGTTAAATTTATTATTAAGAGTGAAATACTATTAGACGAAACACTGATAGGAAGTAACGGAAGTATTAGGAATGATTAGACACGATTAAATGTAAGAAAACTAATGCTCACTTACTTCCACACTCGTGCTTCTGTCGATACGTCTTATCCTGTCAACTGCTACGAACTGAATGTCGACCCACTACTGTAAGTCACTGAATTCCGTTTGAACATCGAACGCGGGAAAAACATTTAATTGTTTTACTCGTGTTGATCAAATTTATAATTAAAAGTGTATTAATATTAGACGAAACACCGATAGAAAGGAACTGAAGTATTAGGAATGATTAGAGACGATTAAATGTTAGAAGAGTAATTGATGTTTATTTATCATAACAATTATTACCAATAATTGTCTGTTTTGACATGCTATTAAGGTACCATTGTTTTAATATTTTTAGATTCATGTATCGAAATTGTTACGTTTGCCATCCGTGAGAAATAATTAAATTTTGTGGTTACAATATTTCCTGAAAATAGTAAGTTTCACAGTACAACAAATGCACAGTACAATGTACAGGAATAATTTTTCTATCTTTACTATCTTTGCTAACTTCGTTGGTCTGATTAAATATAGTTGCTGGAATAGCCATTTTTAAATGGAGAGGTCGCTCTAGAATTACAGGTATTTACGATGTCGGTATTTCAGATTGTGCGATAATTATGTATCTAGTCCGTACCATAACTGAACAATATTATTTTGTTATATCGTTGCATTCTGTTGTAAGAAATAGGATAATATTAATGGGAATAATTTCTAATCACAATTTATGTGATTTATTGAAAACGGTAACCAATCGCGATTGAAGAAAGTCGTCATCTACCGACGAATGTGCCAACCAAGAAGTGCGCTTGCACGAATTCGAAGAATTTGTGACCGGTATATTTCTACAATCGATCACGAAATTGGAAAAGATTTACGTTTAATAAAATCTGCTAAAAATTGCGCTCGTATTTCGGAAAACTTGAGAGCCCTTCGGTAAATATACTAAGAATAATTCTGTTCCCTCGTCGCAGAACATTTCACTTCTAAACGTGCATTCGGTGAACACTATAATCCGGTGACTGCGCAGAACCTTTCGCCTGCGCTTGATTTAAGTTTAACGAAGCATGGTTAATTGTGCATCAGTCTGAAAAGAGGACATCGTTGAAAATGTTGTCGATAACGTTCACGGTTTTTCTGCTGGTCGCTGCAATAATATCGAATCCTTTCTCAGGTAAATTCGTTCACCGTATTCCTGAAGTTTTGCGTCTTGTCCATAATAATTATATGCACCCAGTAGCATCCAAAGCTACTATAAGACAATAGTTCGATCAGTTTCTAAATATACTCGCGATACCGAAGGGTACGTAATTTTTTCACCTCAATTGCTTTCGTAACGTCTACATTAATCAGAGTATGCTCTTTCGCGAAGTTCTCGGATGGTATTCGCCATCAGAATTTCCAAACACGGAACTCTATTTTGTAAAATCGACCGAGAGTGTGAATATTATTCCAGACACCCGCGCTTCGAAGATCGATGCCTTGGATATCCCGCTCGTGGTGCGTAACAGTACCGGACCGATCGATCTATCTTGCGTTTACTACGTCAGATCGGACGAGAACGGACTCGTGATAAAGTGGTACCACGATACGGACCAGATCTACCAATGGATACCACCGAGTAATTTTATATATAATCAAACATTTTAAAATGGATAGATATTTCATTTTCATTGTGATCGTACGTGTATACAGTGCCGCCTCAAGACGCGGGAGTTATAAACGGATACGCCGAGTATCCCGAGCAGAATTTGAAGCATCCCAATTTGAGGTCCGTCATTCGTTTGAAAACAGCGATCGTGAAAATGAGCGGAGAATATACGTGCACGGTCAGCACCTTTCAGGAGAACGATTTCAAGAGATCGAGAATGATCGTTTACGGTAATTTTGTAGATTCGAAGTCTCGACGATCCGAGGTAAACGTATCAAATCAAGAGACAATAGTTTTTATATCGATGCAACGTTTGATCGTTTAACTTGGATTAAGGGAAATACCGATTCTTGAGATTTCACTCTACCGAAGTCGATGCTCAACATCGTTTTGAATCACTATTATTATATCGTAGCACCAGAGACGGACGCAACGATCCACGTATCTTCCTTCAACGAAACACATTTGAACCTGACCTGCGTGGTGGACGGTGCACAACCGCGACCAGTTCTCAAATTTTATATAGAAGGAATCGAAGTTGCCGATTATTACGACAGAACCGAGGAAACGAAATGGTACAGGAAAGATCTGCCCGTGAAACGCATGGCGGTCGTCAGGAATGTTTTCGAACCAATGTTACTGGACTGCGAGATTTCTATTCCACGTACAGATTACAAACGAAGGGAGAGGATCGTCTATTACCCCGGTTCGAGTCGCTCCAAAAAAATTCTGTGTCAAAACGTTTGGTTGAACCATGCTCGAATAGAAAAGATCTCAGTAATAAAAATTAACGAAAGACGTATAATTCCATTTATAATCAATTCAATTACTTTGATATCCACTTGACATGTTCAAGTAAAAAATAGTATATTTATCCAACCAATGTTTTCTATGAAACACTTCAACTTTGTCTAATAATATTTTTCGATATTGCTAATATTTGCTAATATTCCAATGTGGTACATCTGTATATGTAATTATTTTTTTTCTGTTTCAGTTCAATCTTTATCACAAACGAGCACCGCGATAAAATGTCAAATAACGTCTCTCGATATACTCGTCATTGTCATTATCCCGTGCATATTAATATTGCTATTGCCGTATTAACATTCGACATTAATATTTTAGTAATGCATAGTCTCTTTTCCCATTGTACTTCTTTTCTTACACAAATAGGTTTTTTAGATCACTTGTCATTTTTTCAACACAGTTAATTCAAATTGTTTAACGGATTCATCTAGTAGTAATGGTATTTCAACTTGAAAACTTCACTGAATATTATATCGAGGAAAAAATGCGATTGCGTATGCGTTAAGGATGAAGGAGGCGACAGCATCTGGTGGGGGACTATATCTTGAGGTAGCGGTCCTCGGCAGGATTATCACTTGGTCTCTGACACGCAACCGTGAAGGATTGGTAAGTTGATATCCTTAAAATCTGTATTACTTCAAACACTACATTCTATCAAAAATTCTCCTTACGTATCTTTTGCAGTGCGCGCGTTGCTTTGTCGCTTTTTTTTCTTTTCAATTAGAGTGCATTGATTTCAAAATTGGACACTGTAAATAGCAAATTAAGGAAACAATAGACTCCTGATAAAAATGAGAATATTAGGAAAAGAAATTAGTCTACTTTGGCAAACGACAGTAGAAAATTAGATTTAAAACTGACGGATTTGATTTTTTTTTCAATCCTTGTCAGAATTATTATTTGCCCGGTTACTTGCAAGGATGTAAAATTTTTAACGAACACAAAGTGATAATAATTATATATTTTTGTTCAAGAGATCTACTTACTGTATACGTACACTTATTGCACTCAATAGTGGATTATCAAACATGAAGATGAATTGTACTTGCGTGATTCTGTTTCTGGCAGGTAAGCGATATCACTTTTGTTAACGCAAAACTAAGGTGTTATTAAAAAAATTCTGCTCAAAGGAATTCAAATTTAAATCTACGTAAAGAAATTTTAATTAATTCATTTCTAATTTGCGCCGGAGTACATATATCTTTAGTATCGGTAAAAACAGGAATATTCTGATAATTACAAGACGGCTGATGCATCAAAGAATTTTAAAACAGACGAGATCGTCAATCACACCATAATCTCTTCTTTAAGGAGATAATCCCATCAAACAGTGTATTACCTAAAGAAGACGCCGTGGTACTGTTCCATTCATTGTTGGTGTTCTTATTAACTAATATAAAAACTCGCCGAATGAAAGTCCAATTAATTTACATAAGTATTTCCTCTTTAATCGCAAACCCTAAATGAAGCAAATTAATTATCCCAGATTTCCTTTTTATCGATCAATTCTATCGAAGAAGACCCATATGTCGTACGAATCTGCAATGCAGCGCCTTAGATGGAAAATTCTGAAAGTTTATGAAAGTCTGATCGAGTTATGCATTACTTTGCGTATCATATAAATGCAGTAACTTTTTAATTACTTACTTAACATTCATTACAACGTGTGGGCGTTCTTTTTTGGCGTTAATAAATGCATTCTTTTGGTCTACGTAAATTGCACAAAAATGTGAGCGTGACTTGTGCATTCCAGTATGCGCGTTGTGGACTTTTGGAGAAACTTCATCGTGCGACCAGTGTGGAAGAGAATGTGCCGACATATGTGGTACTCGACAATTTCGAGCTTGCTGTTTCAACAATATGAAGAAGAGACAATACGATACCGGATTAAAATTGTGGATGAGGCCACCCCGGTATACAATACATTTGTACCCAGATTACGGTACGCAATAATTGTTTATCAAAGGCGGCGTAACGTATGTATTTATTAAATTGCACAAAATTCTTTTTACTTCTGCATCGATGGGCTTCGTTGAATATGACGGTATTATCAATGTATTTTATATATATATATATATATATATATATATATATATATATATATATAGTACTCAGGTATAATTTTTAATTTTACAATATGAATTACTCTAAAAGTATTTAACGCTCTATAATTTGCTTGCAATTATAATGTGTAACTGATTAAATATATAAAATACTTTTCTGCGTAACTTCATTAATTAATAAAACTATATTAATTGTGATGTTATTATTTATAGATTTATGTTTACAAATTCGTTAAAATAATAATTATACAATATTTATTTTCACAATGTTTCTTACTTATTCAATCTTTACATATAGTCAATATTATAAGAAATTTACTGTACATATATAGTAAGTTCGATTGTACTGTACTTAGGTGATCCAACGTTGTATACGTTTAATCACTTTTTTAAATAAAATTGACTGATTTGTTTCGTCAGAAGATGCATCCAATTTGTTTTGTAGTTTTTTACATTTATTCTTAATCATGTTCCATCGTAATTTATCCACACCTGGGTACGATTCACTGCTCAAAAGCAACTTCAGCTGTGCCTTATTCTTTACATTATTCAATGTTAACAATTTTTGTGAATCTTTTTTTTTAGTCAATTTCTTTAACTTTACCGTAACGTTTTTCTCTCGTTTTATGCTTATACCTTCGTCTTCTATATTTTGAAAATAAATTTCCTTATTATTATCCTGGGTACGCGTTATTTTATGTTCTTTTTCTTTAGTAACTACTGGCAAATTTGTACAACTATCTTTAGCGAATATCCCTTTTTTTGTAGTACTTATCAAATTGAAAGTATAAGGATCTATAATTTCTGCAAAATAAAAATATAATTGATTACAGCTCTCTACTATAAAACCTAATAATAAGCATTCAATTTTTATACCTCCTATATCGTTATTAAAAAGTCCATCCTCGTTTTTATTTTTAGTTGCAATACTAGGAACAATGCTTTCTTCCTGTGTATATAGTGATATATTTCCATGTTCTGTATTTTTGCCATAATCATTGTCTAATGCTAAGTCTTCGTCCGAATCGTATTCATGTGGAATAATTAATTTAAACATTGTAGTTCTCAATCCATAACTGCTAGGGATGCTGTACAAATACAAATTACTTAATTGTGAGGATTTTATCTAATAGATTCTCTTGTATTTATACGTGCCTTGGGGTAGGTTGTTGTATCCATGGCAATGCTAGCCATTCTTCTAAGTTGCTTGTCATTTCATAGTCTTTAGGAAGCCAGTTTAGTCCTGAGGTATTAAATAATGTTAAATATTGATATAAATCGTTATACCATGTACAAGATCTTTTAACTAGATGCCTTGTTAAAATCCTGCAGAAAAATATATTGCTAAATAAATGATTAATGAATTTTTATTAAATAATAAGAAAGTAACATACCATATCCTACTAACAACAGCATATGCAATGAGTGCAACAGACCAAGCATGTCCCATGGTTATTCTACTTTTAAGAAAATGTGCAGAGTGTTTTGATACTTCTTCCACGCGTATCAGGAGCTTTGCAAATCCTTGAGTTCTAACCAAAACATATTCTACCATCTGTTTGCTAGGTAACGTAACATATTTATCATCTACTTCGATGTAGCTTTTTAAATTTTCATATTCCTTTTCAAGGGATAAAGAGAGGTAATTGAGTAAGGCTCTATTTATTTTAGACATTGCTTTCACACCTTTGTCATTTCGAAATTTCCTTTTCATACGATAAATTAACCTACTTAAAATTGCTGCTTCCTTATGCAACAGTTCTTGAGAATTCAAATCCTTTATAGCTTTTTCGAGGACCATTCGAAATGTTGTTGCATCTGAAAATGATAACAAAGAAGCAAATATTCTATTACAATGCTATTCTATTAGATTTTAATTTTGTTTGTAAAAAATAGGTTAGAATATACTTCACCAAATTTTTTACGTTTAATGCAACACCTTGCATTTGGTGGACGTTCTAACTGCATATGGTTCCATAAAGCTTCCATGATGATTATTAAATTTTAGACGTATTCAATTTCAAACGTTAAA
Organism: Ptiloglossa arizonensis; assembly: GCF_051014685.1. Lineage (NCBI taxonomy): Eukaryota > Metazoa > Arthropoda > Insecta > Hymenoptera > Colletidae > Ptiloglossa > Ptiloglossa arizonensis. Next base: position 22,883,302 of record NC_135055.1, read on the forward strand.
TATTATGTATATACGTCAACCAAATCGAAACATAACCTTACTCTTTTTATGTGTATACACTTCAATTATAAAACAAAATCCACACCTCCGAAAGTTCATCAATACCCTTTTACAAGTTTTATTCTGTAATAATATCATACATTTTATTTGTTAAATCATGAATCAACGTAAATGTTTTTAAAATAAGAGTTTAAAATCAAGATTACTTTGTTATTTTTTGTTTGTTGTATGTACTAAAACCTAGATAATACAAAAATGTGCAAAATCACAATACCATTTTGCGTTTCATCTATTCAAGATAAACGATGAATATGCTTGCTATAAATTGTATTAAACTTATTCCTTTATGTACAAATTATGCAAAAAAAAAGAACGGGTCGTAGAGGAATAAATGAATATATTTATCGCTATTCATAATAACATCATACTTTTACTTGCATAGAAGCTATTCAGCGTAACCAAAAATATTGGTATAATATTTGTTTAATGTTTTGATATAAATTTATAGAACCATATACAATATGTGTTGAGCATATCTTTTATGTACGTAATCTATGTATGATATACCATCTACAGTAGCGCCATGATAATAATTATCGAAATAGGTAGGTGTTCTAGATATTGAATACTTCAGAATTTTCTTGATTCGGTAATTATAAGAAACGCATATATACATATCGCGAAGCTTCAACCCTTGCATATAGCTTCAAGAAGTGGTTAACTACATGCAGTCAAAGAGGTAAAAAACATGACGGTTAAAAAGGTGCCACTGTAGGTACTTACTAGATTCTACTATCACAATATGATATCATCCCAGGAGAGTCGATCGGTCTGATAGGGACAGGTCGACACAATATAGGAGAATTCGGTGGAGGGCCGAGAGGAACTAATTTATTTACTCCAAAGTATTTGAAACCACCTTGTATCATAGGACGATACATTAAATTTGTCCACGAAGTGTGACCCTACGGTGAATTTGCCGGCTGTGTAAATCTATAATATGGAACTTACATACATATTTCAACAAACGAGCGAGTATTAAAAGTCGGCTTACGGATTCTTACCTAACAGCCTTTATTCGTTTAATAGGAGGATAATATTCCTCGCAGGATTTTTGTCGTTCTGTATTTAACAAAGGCCAAATGCATGTTGTTGTCGTGCAACTGGATCTATTCACATGACCTCGTGGACAAAGATCACAAAGTTCTTTTTCCATTAGGATTAGCGAGACGTTCACTTGCAAATTTCAAATCTAGTATACGTTCAAAATTGTGCAAATGTGTCGAAAGTTACCAAGACGAGAAAGTCATTTTGAACGAATAATTCTTTTATAATCTGAAAAATTTGAACGTTGCAGATTAATATTGTTATCGTTTGTTTACTGCCTACAGATTTATGGAACATGCACGTGTATCCCATAAAAACATCTAGCAATAAAGATCGATGATAACGTTCCTATTATAATGCAATTTTATGTATTCGCAACAGTTGTTGATCTTTACTTGTACTTTTCATAATTAAAAATTAAATGGTGTAAATGTTTTTCGATCCATACTTTTTGGGGCACGATTTTCAAACATGTTTCGCCATCTATGGGTGGAGAATTCAAACTATTCCTCTATAAACTTGGACGATTTGCCGTAGATGACGCTACCATAGTTTATCCAATATTTTTTTGAGAAAAAAAAGTTTAGATCAGTGCTAATTTCTGAACCAAATTTAACTTATGACAATTAAAAATTTTCTCTCTATACATAGAGAAAAGTAAAATATACAAAATGTATATTTATAGTGCCAGCATTTTATGATTAAAGTATTTTCTGTAAGATGTATATCATTGTGAGATGGAAGTAAATTTAGTAGCAAATGGACCGATCTATTTTTAAATTTTATAATAATTCAGTCCCTCTGGCGAGAATACGCCCAAGTTTGTAGCAAAATAGTTATTATATTAAGTCGCTAGATGGCACCATTAGTTCCTGTATACCGACACTGCATCCAAATGAATGCAACACAAATTGGTGTCACCATCTAATAACGAAAATGGAAACTATTTTGCTACAAACTTGGGCGTTTTTCCGCTTGGAGCGCTAAATTAAGATTTAAAAATAGTTCGGTTCATTAGCCACTAGATGGCTACACAAATGACATTTTTCGTAAATAAATGATTGATTCAAAAATTAAATTATTATTTATTCAATATGTATCATTGCATTGTTAGAATGACTTTTGACACGTATCACTGTCTACGAGTATATGTATTTAATAAATAATGATATGTTATTGAATTAATAATAAAGCTTAAATAATAACAGCCAGTGTTTCAGCGATTCAATACCTGAAAGCCCATTTTCATAGGGACACAATCAAGGAGTTTTACGACAGAACATACCATTTATTTCGATTTTAAAAATAGTAAATATCCAGGTTGAGGCAGAATTATGACTAGGGGGTTGGGGGGCAATTAGGGACAGGAAACAGGTGATGAACAGCAAGGTGCACAAGGATAATACTTGATGGTACCCGTATAGAAAAGTCCGCCACTTGTGACACGTGTTCGAACGACAGGTCCATATTCGGGAGGTGCAGGCACTGGCTTAGGTAAGGGTGCGCAGGTAACACAGGGGTAACAGCAGCAGGGTGGGCACATAAAAGGACGTGGGGGACACGGTAATGGAGGAGGACTGCAGGTAGGCGGTGGACAAGTTTGTTGACAACATGGACTAGAATCAGGAGAACAAGGACTAGGACACGGGGGGCAATATAGTATAGGTTCCGGAGGACATGACGGGGGGCATGGTGGGCATTGTGGTTCTCTCGGAGGACAACAACCGCAACTGAAACGAACAGCCGCTCAATTAACTATTACATATACAATTTAAGACATCAAACATTATCACGAAAAAAAATTCAATGTTTCGTAAAACATAAATTTCTGTACTTAGGATCATCGTAAGTCTCAATATTAATTAAGAGATTGCACAGAAAACCGTTTGTAACAAAGTATGACCTTGAAAAAAGTTTTCTATTAACTAAAATTTTTTATGACCATGTTCGACGTTTCGTATACATAACAGGATCATCACACCTTTCGATTATTCTTTTTAGATCTTGCTTATCGTAAGGGCGATCGCATTTAACTATCACCGACATTTTTTATTACTGTAATTATGTAATTACTTGGAAATTTGATTAAAGTTTTCTGATGAAGAAGAAATTTAATATGAAAGACTGAAGTATGTGACTAAAACAATAGAATGATATTACGATAAACGATTAATTCTATGGTTGAATATAGATCAATTTAATCGACACACCACGACAACATTTTTGTAATTAATATATTTTATTTATATAATCGCTATATAAATTGACTAAGGAAGTCGGAGTTCGAGGAGTAATTATGGCCAATGCTGCTTTAAAATGCTCCTTGGTAATTATAACAGCATTTAAATCTTCTTCGAGTGCCTTCATGGCAGCTTCGTGACATATAGCCTGGATTTCAGCACCGGAATATCCTTCCGTAAGTTCGACTAGATCTTGAATATTCACGTCCTCGGTGATCGGCATGTTTTTTAATTTTATGTCGAAAATTTCTTCTCTAGTTTCGTAGTCGGGTAATGGCACATATATTATACGATCTAAGCGTCCAGGACGAAGGAGTGCCTATAAAAAGAAGAAAGGAAATCAAGCAATAAAAAAAATTTTATCGAATGTAATGATTTATTAGAATTTGACTGACTTTATCGATTTTATCGGGGCGATTAGTAGCTGCAACTAACGTAACACTTCCTAACGCGGTGACTCCATCGAGTTCTGTTAATAATTGCGCTAGAACTCGTTCTTGTACGTTACTTCCTCCACTGGAGGAGGAACCTCTTTCACTCCCCAGTGCATCGATTTCATCGATAAACACTATGGAGGGCGAAACTTGTCTGGCCTTCCGAAATACCTCTCTTACAGCTTTTTCGGATTCACCAACCCATTTCGAGAATAATTCCGGGCCCTGCAAATAATGTTACATTATGGATAATAGTCGCACCGAGAAATATATGTACATATATACATACATAGACACATCAACCTGTTACCTTTATATTCAGAAAGTTAACTTTGCTTTCGGTTGCAAGGGCTTTTGCAATCATCGTTTTAGAACAGCCGGGTGGTCCAAACATCAGAACACCCCTAGGTGGAGTAATACCCATTCTTTGAAAAGCTTCAGGATGACGCAGGGGCCATTCTACCGCTTGTTTCAATTTCAATTTTAAATCTTTTTGCCCCCCAATGTCCGACCATCGGACGTTGGGTACTTCTATTAAAACTTCTTTCATAGCTGATGGTTTCGTTACGGTTAAAGCACGATCGAAATCAAGAACTGTTATTTGCAACCAAGATTCCGAAACTATGTCTGCTTTTTGTTGACGTTTTACAGCATTTAGAAGTGCTTGCGAGCATAAACCGTACAAATCCGCGCCAACAAATCCATGAGTCACAAACGCGATGTTCGCTATATCTTCCATGGACAAAGTGTTTGGTATCTTTGATAACAGATTTTGAAGTATTTCACTTCGCATAGTTGGAGTAGGCACGTAAATTTCAAATTCTTTGTCTATTCTACCAGGTCTCCTAAGAGAATTGTCCACCGAGTCGAGTTTCGAAGTTGTAGCTAATATTACGACATTATCGTTTGTATTTTGTATATCGTCGAAAAGTGCTATGAGTTGAGCGAGAACCCTCCTTTCATGATCCGTAGTCGAAGTGCTCCTTTTAGGACATAAACTATCAATCTCCTCTATTAAAATAATACTTGGAGCATTGGCTTTGGCTTTCGTGAAAATGTCTTTTAATCTTGTTTCCGTTTCGCCAAGAGATTTACTGTAAATATCTGAACTGGAAACAGTAAAGGAATTGAAATCGTATTCAGCCATTAAGGCATTGGCAATGATTGATTTACCGACACCAGCGGTACCGTATAACAATATTCCTTTACTAATGTAAAATTCTCCTACACTTTTACATCTACCAAGACCAATATCGAGAACATCTTTAATGTCTTTTATTACATTAGTGTATCCACCGATATCTTGTACTCTATATTTATATTTTTTACGCGTTTCTTCCTTGTTTTCCTGTTCTTCGTTTAGAATAGTCCACTTTGTGTTGTAAAATGCTTTATAAAGCGTTGTATTAGGTAGTTGATTCGTTGTTAAATTTAATTGTTGAAATTCTTTGGATAAATCGATATCCGTACGTTCGTCTGATACAACTTGGATAATTTTATAAATTAATCGCTTCCCAAAAAAGGGCACGCTAAGTTTATCACCTATGGAAAATATTTTTTGCTCGCAATGATTTTTTAATATTATATTGAGTTCCGTAGTTATTTCTGGTAACGAATGTTTCCCAATACTGGAGATTATAAATTCCTTGGCAATATGAACAGGGCAGTTCAATTTTTGAATCTTGACCGGACCGTGAAGATTGTTCAATTCTATGGCTGCAAAAAACAAACCTTCTTATACGTATCGTTTGAAAGGTTTTAATATAAAATTTACCGTGTTTCGTCAATGAAACGCTTGTCAAAGACTTGTCTTTGTTCGGCCACACTGTTTTAACTACCGTGCCTCCTTTAGTAGCGACAATAACAGGATCTCCAATTGCGATCTCGCAGAGTTGTAGAGCCGATTGAGATACAAGTACCATGTTCTCTAGTGCTCTGTCGGAAATATTTTTTGGCTGTTCTATGCAAGAAATGTAGATGTGAAAATACGAATAAATAGTAACAAACATAATAGTTGGCATACCTTGGGATTTGTACATTTCTACCGTACTGTACAAAGTACCGTTGTAAATGAAATCGTGGTTCCATTTTTCCAGATTAGGAGGGCAATTAGCATCGTGCTCGGATACATCTTTTTGAGTTAAAGTACTTTGACATTTTTCGCATACCACCCATGGAGAAAGACTCTTCCTTCCACTTTCTTTCGATTTCGAAGTCATTCTAATGTAAACAATCAATCGATAGGATACAATTCGATGAATTATTTTGCGAAACTATTTTTGATCTACCATTTTACGAATACAAGTTTTTTGCACAGTTTCATACAAAATATCGAAACGAAACGATATTCTACTACAAAAACATAACCTACAAATTGCTCACGAGTGTTTCACATTAAATGCCATAGAAAAAGAAAAAGTATTCTTACCGAATACGTAAAAAAGTACACGAACGTTTCTCAGTTACAATTCTTATTGTCAGAGTATGTAAAAAAATATACGATTTGTTCTAATACCGCGCATCAAAACACATGCGTGGCAGGTAACATACTATGTATATGCGGCTAGGGTCTGATACAAAATGATGGACAACAAGTTCCTTGGGTATTCAAGAAAACAATAGTCGATGAACAAAAATATTACTATCAAACGACAGTTAGCGAATAAAAATCGATAAAAAAAATATTTTAAAAGTTATTTCCGAATAACTATTGATCGATCCAACGATCGAGTTCCACATGTGTAAAAAGTGGACACCGCGCAGTAGTTTGTAAAATCAATGATAATGATTTTTTGAAATTGAACTTTGCAACGCGATAATATTGAAACGATAACAAAAAAATTGTTACCGATTTAATCCTGTTACACACGATAGTATCCACGAGACAACCGAATACTCGAGTATTTACAATAACCCCGTTTACTCGAAAAAGTAAAGTAAAATTGTCCAGGTACGTTGTACCCGGGTGGACGATAAGGATACCCAAACCAACCTGATTTATTCTTTAAAATGGTCGAATCTCGTAACCGTACGATATACCTCTAACGGTAGCTTTACCGGAGTTTTGCCCGTCTATCGATCATGATACGACATTGAACTTTCGAGTACGGTAACGTTTTGGGTGTCGATCGAATTTGTTGCTCGGATTCGCGATCAGAAGTCATCCCCACCACCGCTGTTTGCGTCTCTTCGATTCTGGTCGGTGTCGTTTCCAAGAATACCTATGGAAACGAAACTCTGACCGATCGCAGCTTCGTCTCGTTGTATACCATTCGTTTTCCTCTTCGAGTTCGATCGGTTCCGATGAAAAATTCTGTACATTTTCGAACACTGTACGAGGCACTACCGTACCTGTTTACCGTACCGGCGTGATTTCCATTTCCCAGGTTTCGACTGCCGAGATACCCGACTACCTAGAAAATCTCGCGTCTCGATGGTAGTGATAACGAGCAAGAGACGCCCACGCGAACGTTTCGGTGGAATGAGAAACGTACGATGCGATTCGACGCATCGACGAGTCTTGCGGTCTGTCGAGACGATAAATCTAACGCCTTCGGCGTGAAAAATGTCAGGGACGAAAAAGGACGGAGAAGGAGGATTCGAATCGGGTAGCGGAATCGGTTGGGTGCTCGACTTGTCGTATATCGGTGAATAATTAGCCAATGGAAATCGATATCGTAGGATGGTTGATCCGGGAGACAGGTAACGTTATTAGGTGCTAGAATCGAGGGGAAAAGAAGGCCGAGGGGTACGGACGGGACGAAGGGAGAGGAGAATTGGACGGGCCTGGAATGTTGACGTTTGCATGGAGAGGAGATGAATCAGGTTCGGTGGAGCATAAAATCAGCATGATCGGTCGGCGCATCGGCGCATCGGCGCATCGGCGATCGCGGGGCAGGCAAGAGGCAAAAGACCCGATGGATGGACGGACGGGCCAGCCGTCACGAAGCGGGCCGACGTTCCCGTACCAAACGAGATTAATAGAGATCCGCCTGTCAGCCGGACGCCTCTCCGTCTGAGCGAGATCCAGCGGCTTCCAGACGGCCAGTCTTCTCGCAGATCGCAACCTGCGTGGGCAACAACCGATCGTGATCGATCGCACGGGTGCGTCTGTGCCTCTGGACTACCGCTTTTGCATGCGTCGAGTACGTGCCAGTCCAAGAGTATTGCGCGCTACCACGTATCATCATCTAGTCATCCGGGCATCACGTAGAGCAAATGCGAGTAACGACCGCTGTGACGAATTAGCACGACTTAGTACACGTTGCACCCGTTGACAGAGAGAGATATCGGCCAACTGAACGCCAACCCGTAATTTTTCACGGGCGGGCATCGTGCGTCTCGATTGTACATATAGTTCGTTCACCGTGACACACGGGTAAATCGCGTTCGTTACGACACGTACGCCTCTATTCGTACTCATGCGAATAAGAATCACGAGGGGTCGGTGGGCCGTATTCGGTGGCTTCACCCTAGTTTGCCTCGTCAATTTCCGACTAGGTAGGCACTCGTCGCTCTTTTTTCATTCCGACTCCGCCCACTCTGCCCCCCCATTTTTCCAAACCGCTTCGAGTTCTCAACGTAATCGTGCACTTTTCCTCGCGTTTTCGAACGACCGTACGCGTCTCTCTCGGGAATTTTCCAAAAGAAAAAAGGGGGAACAAAAAAAAAAAGGAAAAGAGGAAAAAAAGAAAAAAGAAAAGGAAAAAGAAAGCAACCCACGTACGAAATTGTGCCGTTTACACGCTGTGCTTGCTCCCATACCCCGCACGAGAGGATCGCGCGTCTCGAGGGAAAACGGTAATCCTCATTCACCGTCGCCGACCGGGCACGTTTCTGCGTTTCTGTTTCAGGCTACTGCGATAAGAATTCGGGCAACGGAGGTAGGGTGTGCAGGGACGATGGCCACCAACATGTGTGCTGCGCGAGACACGAAAGGATGATCGACGTCGGCTACGGTAAGCGTAAATTGGCAAATATTAAAGAAACGGGGATTGGATCGCGACGGTGGTGGTGGCGGTGGTGGTGGTCTTTTCGCGCGACCGAACGCGAAAAGAAATAATTTCGCTCCACGGGTTGCGTAATTTTAGATCGACCGACCGAATGTGAATCACGTTCCCTCGTTTCTCGTTTCGCCGCCCACGTTCATGAGTGGTAAAACGGCGCGCGCGCGCGGCCTTGCCGCCTAGATCCGATTCGTTAAATTAATATCGCGTGTTCAATCAATTGACGCCGATCGAGAGGATGCGGCATCCGGTGCAGGCCTCGGGTTCCTACGTACGAAAAGATCCAGCGACGTTGCGTCGTACGATGCACCCGTTGCCGGTTTTTTTTTTTTGCGGCCCACCAGAGAACCGAGGAGAACCGTCTCGGAATCCGTGCACCGATAGCCGCCGGATCGATCTCATTGGGGTTCGTTTCGTCGGCTCGTAGAGATCAATTAGCGCCGCGACGGCCGTACACGCGGGGCTCCTCGATTCGCAGAATGTACGTTCTCCCGCGAACGAACACTCGTTAACGTTTCGTCGAACCACCGTTCCGCGAAACGGCCGAAGGAACAACCGCCCTTCGAGTTGGAATCAATTGTCAATTAAGCGACTCGGTCGATCGCCGTGATCCGTTCGTGCTCCGATACCGTCCAGAAACATTCCGATACTTTCGATCTTCCGGAGAGATCGCGCGATTCGTTCCGTTTCGAGAGTCGAACGAAAACAGTTTCGAAAACGAAAGAAACGAAGAAACACCGACCGGCGGAAAATCCCGCGAGATGAACGACATCTTTTACCTTTTCCGTATCGATAACGCTTGAAATTGTTCGGGGACGGGTGAGCAATGCCCGCAAGTATTCGATCCCGCGTCACGATCGTCGTCGTTCGACCGCGAGTGCTTTCTCAAACTTGTTTGCAACTTGTTTATCGCACCGCGGTGTCCGAAATAATGGTTACAACGATCCCGGGATCGATCGATTCGAGGCGCACGGTTTACCGAAAATAAAACGTACGATTCTTTTCGGGAGGTTGGCTCCGCGATCGGTTACGTACCGACGAAACGTCACGGGGAAAAAAAACAATGATCGCGGAACGATAAACGATCGTTCGTGGATTCGTTCGATGGTCGTCTCGCGCGAGAGACGCGAGCCCGCGCGAAACCGCGCGAAACCGCGTGACTCAGCCCGCGTACACGGAATATTCGCGTTTCTAGTAGATCTCGCGATAATTCCATTTATAGGAAGAAACGCGGAAAGGTGCGAGGGTGTACGCGAAAGCCCCGGGTAACGTGAATCACCGTGGAATCCTCGCATTCCGCGTGTCCCACGCGTTCGCGCCAAAAATAGCACGGTTACACTATAGACGGTTCTACCCTCTTCTTATATCTTGTCAACGTTTGAACGCGGTACAACTCATAAATATCGTACGGCGTTCGCGCGAGCGTTACCAGCGGCGCCATCCGATTTACACAGGCGTCTAATTTTTCGCCGGGGCGGCGCGCGAATCAACAACAAATTTCATTAAACCGCGATGCAACCACGTTGCACGCCGCCGCGTCCACAACCGGCGTTCCTTCAACGTTCCTTTCGCATTTTTCCCCCCTTTTTTTTTCTCGCTTTCAGGTATATCGGGAGAGATCATCCAGATCGATGTCGGCCATTGTCACAAGTTGTGTCCGCGACACATTTTGGACGATCCCGGAGACGCGAGTCGACCCGTGGTACAGGTAAACAGATTTATTCGATACGCGTGGAATTCGCGAGTTCGAGTATCGATCGAACCCGAGTCTCCGTTTCCTTTGATTCTCGCGACGATAAATAAACGTTGCTACGTTCTCCAAGCGAACGGTGCAGCTTTCCTTTCAACGAAAAACGGTATTCGTTGAACTTGAAACCGAATCGACGGTGTCACGGGCGCGTATTTCTCGTTCGTTCGAACGAACGAATCAACGAAACGGTTTCGTCCCGAGAAAGATTTATCCCGAGAGTTATTCGAACAATGCCGAACTCCGTAATCCGTGACTCATCCCCGCACGATGCACCTGGTGCAAAAACTTCGTGGGTCGATCTTCTCCCGCCTTTGCGAATCGGGCGTACGGGACAAAAAAGCGCATCGTCGGCGCGAACTCCGTCGAACCGGTCGCGAGGCCCGGCCCAGCTCGGCCCAGCCCGGCCCAGCCCGGCCGACTCGGGCCCGGTCCGACTCGCCCCGCCGATTCCACGACCTGGAATCCACCGAGATTCGAAGGCGGTTTGTCTCACCGATTGTGTAAAAACTTTCCGCCGAAAAACGAGCTTTCTAAACGGAATCCGTGGAAAAATCGACCCACGATCCGCGATCATCGTGCACCGGGCACGATACTACCCGGCATCGCCGCGTCGAAGAATTCCTCGCGAGCAAAAAGAGACGACGGAGAAGCCGCGGGGACTCTGAATTCGCAAAATGAAAAAAAAAATGAAAAAAATGAAAAAAATGAAAAAAAAAAAGGAAAAGAAAAAGAAACGATACCGCGATATACGTTGCCGGGGCAGGTTACGTGTGCCAAGGGCTACGCGAAGGGCGAAAAAAGGCAGCAACGTCGTGTAGATTTATGACGCACGGGATCGACCAATCCGCCAGCTGGAATGCGGCCACGCAGGCATCGCGCGATCGTACGATCGTTCGCGACTTTTACGGCGAGTGCACCCCGCACACCGTATCGAGACGCGGCGTATCTTCGCCGATTATCACGCGTTACGTTTTAGGGCCTTTTCGGACCAGACGCTCTCACGGTGGCTGACTTTCCGGTACGTATTCTCCGCGTTCAGAAAATTCGAAACGAAAAATCGACGAACAAATTAGCGAAAAAGGGCCCCCCCTCTGTTTCGTGTCTGGGTCTAGATCCCCCGCGGAGAATATCTCGGAACGATCCGAGTATTCGCGTCCGTTTTGGAATTGTTCGCGAACAATTCGGGTACGGCCCTTCGCGCCCGATCTCTCCCTCTCCTCCGTCCCCGTGGAGAGAGAGAGCTATTTTCGTCACGTGATGCAACCCGATCGGTGGTTTACGATCTTGAAGCACCCACGCCGCGGGAGAGAAACAAGCTCCGAGAAGGAGAAACGTTTGCACGCGATATGCAGAACGGGAGGATATGTGTTTTGCGTCCTTGGAAGGTCGTATCGTGCCGGGTCACCGATCCGGCGCCGGCTTGGCCAGCTACTAAATCCCGAATCGTGTTCCTGGGACCGCGAGGACGGATGTGCCTGAGAACGGAATTTATCGGGAAATATTCTTAGCCAGAAGTATCCACCTCGCGGGACAAAGGGAGGGAGGCTGGCTCCAAGGGTTAAAGGGTCGCGAACAACCGACCGAGATAACGGTCGGTTGCTAATATTATATTTAATTACACGGACGCGTACTCGCGAGCAAGATATCGCGAAAACCGTCCCGTACCGAATAAACTGCCAATTCCCGCGAAAGCTCGCCATCTCGATTTTGGGTCCGTTCGGCGCGTCAAAACGAAAGAGGGCCATCGCCTTTCACCGAAACTTGGAACAAACTCCCGTGTCACGCTCGCATCGAGCACCGACGAACAACGATCGTTATTTACTCTGGACGCGTCCACGACGTGAACGTTACAATTTATTCCTTGTCGCAGAGATGTTTCCCGGAATCGCATTGTCGCCCAAAGGCCGCGAAACTGGAGAGGGCGTCGACGATCCGAGGTGTTCGCGTGATCGAGGTCATAGAAGCCTGCGAGTGCACGGCGGATTCATCCTGTAGACGAGAATCTTTGACGCATCTCGTCCATTCCGGTACTCCTCATCAAGCCGTGATGGACGTCGGAGTGTGTATGGGTCATTGTGCCAAAGGTATCCGATCTTGGTTTACCTCGTTACGTCGATGGTTACGTATCGACGAGATCGGTGTTCATTTTTGCATACGAACGTTTTTCCAGATCTCGGATGTAAACCGGTGAGGAACAGCACGGTCAGCATCAAGGGCCCGAACGGTACGTAGAGGATTCGCGAAGCGTTGAGCGAAATCGAGGCCGAAGAAGAACGAAACGAAAAGAAACGAAAAGAAAAGAGATTCTTAATAAATAAGTTACTCGTAGCTCGGCGGGAAGTAAGCCCAATAACGCGCCCGTACATCGGCGAATTGAACCAAGGACATACCTATTGAACGTTTACCGTAGTATTTGTTTGTGGATCGCGTGTCCTCGACGTTTGGCCCCAATTTCTTTCAATGCCCTGTAACGACCGGAAGCGGCTCGCCGGATGCGACGAACGCGTTCATTTTTTTTAGGGGACGAAGTCTATCAGGTGATCGAGAAGTGCGACTGCGCCGGAGCTTGCCACAAAATGGACAACATGGAGACCGTTTTGGACTTCAGCGAAGTCGAAATCAAGGACGGCACGAACACGACCGACGTCAGGCCGGTCGTTCGAGTGAGTTTCGTACTTTTTCTTTTTTTTCTTCATTCGCGAAACACGATGCTCGACGATTCACCGTTCGGTTTCCGTGCTCCAGCAAATCAACGTCGGACAGTGCGTCGGTACGTGTCCGGGGAACGAGAAGGAGATGTGCCTTCTGCGAAACAAAAAGGAGCCGTCGATATGCGTCGCTAGTCTCTACTCGCATCACACCTGCACTCCGGCGAAATTCGAGGTTCACGAGTACAGGTACTCGACACGTTCGATTACGATCGTACGCGTGCTCGACGACGATAAACGTTTACGCGCGGGACTGATGTTCCGATGTTGCAGGACTCGTCGAGGATCGAAGAGGGAGATCATTCAAATCACTCAGTGTGCCTGCGTCTAAATCGGGTAGAGGGAATCGAAGGACCGTACCCGATCCAACGGACCAGCGGAACATTACGATTTCAACTATTTTACGCGCCGCGTAATCGCAAAGTACCGTTTCAATGTTCCTACATGTACCATGTATTGCTATGATTAATAAACGTACGATGACTTTGTAGAAAAAGAAGAAGAAAAAAAAAAAAAGAAACACCAATGGCTACCCACGACTAGTCCACGTTCACCGTATCCGGTTCGTTTAATCGAGTTCTCCGCTAGCCGCGCGTTAAACCACCGTAAAGCTCCGCATCGAAGAAACGTATACGAGAAACAATTTCGGGAATCAGTCGCGCGGCTTCGTCGTTAATTTCTACGACGAATTTCGCACGCCGCGTACTCTGAACCAGTATTGGAACTCGGCGCGTTCGTGTTTCCTCGATCGTCTCAACACCGGGACCGAGACGATACGGCGAGCAACACGTTTCGCGAATTCGACGCGCAATTCTGCAAAAGACGCGCCAATTGGCACCGGCCAATTTCCCAGTTACACCCATTGGCTCCGGCTCGTTGTTCTCATTCCGCGTTTGCTCTGCCCGTACGAAATAAATGCAACAAAAAGAACGAGGTCGAAGTCGCGCTCGATCTCTCGAACGCGTGGGCGAAAATATTCGCTGACATCCTCCTCGCGATCCGTCATCGTCCGCGCGTAGGAAAACAACCGATTATTCGCGACATCTAAATATCGCCCGCTGGGCCACATATCTCGCCACTTACGAATCTACGGAATTTAGGAAGCGAGAGCTTTTTTTAATAGCCTCCCGCTATCGGTGTCATCGTCTCGTTTCTCGTTCGTTTCGTTCGCCTCCAAAAGGTATCGTATAATCGTTCGGCCGTGCTCGTTCTCCTCTGTTTCTTTTCGCCGGGATCGTTCGCTTTGTCTCGTTCCCTCTACTACGCGTTTCGTCGAAAGGATTTTCCATAGGTCGCACCAGCGACGAGAACTCCGTGACGAAAAGCTGGTTCGTCGAACTCTCGACGCTACGAAGTACGCCGGTCTCGCGTACGCGTGACTTCGCCCCGGCGCCGTTTATCGGCCGGTGTCACGTACGCGCGAGTTCTTCTGCGCGACGCGCGGCCTCTTATATCACCGTCCAGGGCAGTTCTCTCGGCTTTATTCGAGCTCGTGGACCGTTTCGAGTACTCGCCACGGGGTTCAAAACGCGGCCACGCGCCCCTTTTGTATCGATATCGATAAAGTATCGACTCGCGCGACGAGAATTCGTACAGCGAGTTTCGTTACCGTCGCGAGTAAAGACGCCAGTGTGTCCAGGAAGCTGCGAAACCGTTCCATCGTCGCGTATTTCCATATACGAGAGTTTCTCGACTAGCGCGCGAACCGCGTTCGAATATTCCGACGCGCGAAACGAAATTCAAAGATAGAACACAGAGGCCCGGCCGCTCGGTGCTTCTCGAACGACGAGGGAGTTTTTTTTGCTTTTTCGTTGTCTCGCGAGGGCGAGCGAAGAGAGATCTAGGCAGCGGTCGGGCGGAGTGGAGGACGCGAAATCGTCAACGCGCGACGATGTCGGGCCGCATCGTTGAATCGCATCGCGTCGCGTAGCGTCGCGTCGGTGTCCCGTGAGAGAAGCCGATGTCGCTGCGGGGAGCAACGCGGGGGAGGCAACTCCCGGCATAGCATAAAGGTGACTCCTCGCAGCCAAGACCTCCCATATGCTACTTAGCGTCCCGTTCGGTTCGGCAAACCTCCTGTCCGCCAGCAGAGGAGAAGGTGTCCGCTCCTTCCTCCACGGAACCGCAGTTTTCATCGCCCCGTCGTCGCGAGACGGAGTCGTTTCTCGACCGAGCTGGACCGGACCGATCGCGATCGACGTTCGATCGTCCTCGCGTGACGAGCGACGAGCCTATCGCCGATTACCAAAAATCGACCACCCGACCGCACGTGATCCCGTATCCGAGGAGCGAATTCACCACAGACGACGGTGATGACGAGAAACGTCGCACCGTTCCTCCTCCTGGCGTTAACGTTCCTGTCGAGCCGACTCGACGTGGACGCTCATCCCGCCGACATCGCCGAGGATCACGATGCCAACCGACAGGAAGACACTTGGTCCCTGGCCGATCTCGACCAAGGGAACGAGCACGACGCCCTAAGGGACGAGGCTCTAGAGAAGCTGCAACAGGTCCGCGCACTCCGTGATATTCAGTGAGACGCGAGACGTTTCTCGATCGAACGGACCAACGCGACTGTGAAACGGGAAACGGGAAACGCGGGCTCGCGCGGTTCGTCGATCGGAACGCAACCGTGTTAACCTACTCGATGAAATCGTTCCAGGTCCTCGGGATTCGGAGTCACGGCGAGAAAACGGGACGTCGCAAGGTGCCGCCGCAATTTATGATGGAACTGTACAACAACGTCGCCGACCCCAGCGGTGTCACGCGGGGCAGAAATCCGTACAACGCCAAGGTTGTGCGCAGCTTCATCGAAAGAGGTAAACGCGCCTCGATATCGCACCACCGCTTACGATCTCGTAACGTCGATGATCGTTCCCGATTTAAGTTGCACCATTTTCCGTCCAGACACCTCCATGTCGCGGTTCTATTTCTTCAACATCACGGGACTGGAAGTGAACGAGTCCGTTCTCGAGGCCGAGCTTCATCTGTACCGCAAGAGAACCGCCTTGAAAACCATGCACCCGTCCACCGTTGCCTCTCCCTATTATTTGGTGAGTACGCGCGGCCGACCGAATCCTCCTTCTTCTCGGTACCCCGTGGGATCGTTCCCTAACAAAGACCCGTGTCTCTTTAGATACGGGTGTACCAAGTCCTGGACGAGAGAAGCTTGGACGTCCCGGATCTTCACAGGCTCCTGAACGTCAGATACGTCGGAGCGCACGCATCCGGTTGGCAGGTAAGGTTCGCGCGCAGGACTGAGTTCGAGGACTACCGGATATCCCCAGCTGTATCGACTATTTTCTCGTCAGATATTCAACGTGAAGCAAGCCGTTCTCGCCTGGTTGAACGGTGAACCGAACCTCGGCCTCCTGGTGACGGCCTCCACTCTGTTCGAGGATCAGGTGACCGTGGAGTTCTCGCGGCGAAACGAGTACCATCACAGCAAGCAACCGATCCTGGTGCTGTTCGACGACGACGGGAAGGGCCATCGGGGCAACAAGAAGATCGTTCCCCGTTACTACGCGTACGGGAACGACAACGAGATCGAGGAGGAGGTGTCCTACGACGAGGACGACGAGAAGATCGATCTGAAGAACGAGTACAACGAGAACAGACGCGACAGACGACACGGTCAACCGGAGGAGGCTCGATGGGAAACCGGGAACGCGCCCGAGTACTTCCAAAGACAGAAGAAGACGCGCAAGGGCGACGCGACGACGGAGCTGGCCAGAGGCGGCCCGGAACTACCGGAGACCTCCGGACGTCGTCGCAGGGAAGCCTTATCCTCGAGGAATACGTCGAACGACGCGAACCTCAGGAAGAACGACTTCGTCACGTCGACGGACATTTACGGAGGAGTGCTGCAACGGTTCGTGATCGGAGAGGGTGCTCATCCGCGAAGAATTCGCCGCGAGAAACGATCCACCAAGAGTCACGCGTCGGTCCAACAGAACGTCACCGAGTGCTCGAGGCACGAGCTCTACGTAGACTTTAAAGAGATCGGGCTCTCGTCCTCCATCATCGCGCCTCTCGGTTATTCCGCTTACCACTGCAAAGGGATCTGCGAGACACCGTTGAGCCAGGACCAACAGCCGACGAATCACGCGACCATCCAAGGGATCGTTCACAAAATGGGCCTGGTAAAGGGTGTCGAGAGACCCTGTTGCGTCCCCACGAAACTCCTCGGCACCACGATCCTCTTCTTCGACGACAACGAGAACGTCGTTCTGAAGGTCTACCAGGACATGATCGCGGACCGTTGCGGGTGTCGTTAAGGATCACCTCGTTCAGGATCGAGTCACCTGTTCCGTCTTCGCGCGGACGAAGAGGCGACAGACGCGTCCTCTCCTTCACGCGGGCTTTCGCCGGAGAGCGGTCCGGGGGAGCCATGCTACGCGGAAGACATCGACGGAAAGAGAGAATGAGCGAACCGTATGCACGTGAGAAGAGGAACACGGGAAGAGAGTGAATGCACGCATGACGTAAAGATGATTTCGTTACGCCGTTAGCTACGAGAGTCATTCCCAGAAGAGATTCGCCTCGTGATCGCCGTTCAATCAATCGTCCCCGACTTTTGTACATAAGAACATTCCTAAATTCGCGTCAACGATCGTACGTATCAACGATCCAGCACGCGTCCGTATCGTATCTTGTATTCGTCGTTAAATTATTACTATAATCCCACACACGCCCACACACACACGCACACACACACACACACACACACACACGCGCGTACAACATACACAAGCACGTAGGGAGTTAGTCGAATTGAGAACTGTATATAAACGGTGTATCTGATACGTTAGAGTTATTTATATTTTAATTACGATTGAATAAAACGAATATTTAAGCGTATACGACGTCACCGATTTCTTTCGTTTCGCCCTCTCCGTCCGAATGTTTCTCCGCGTCTATCCACGCGGATTCCATGTGCCGTTTCGCGGGAAATTATTTCTCTCGATAAGGCCCCACGGTGTGGGGGGAAGGGGGGGGAGGGGGTTTCGTGGTTGGCCGAATAAACGAAGCCAGGTGAACGAAACCGAGACGAAGCGCGGGGCGGGCGGATCTCGTCGACGGGGAGGATTTCTCGTGCGGCGAGATCGAGGCGTAAATTTTACGAGCGAGCCAATAAAATAAGCGTGACGGTAACGGTGCCCGGAGACGATGACTTTGGCGCCGCTGGATGCAGAAAGGCAGTCGCGGAATGTCACTGCTACCGGTGTTAAATACCGCCTCTTTTACCTCGTTTTTTTTCCCACCGTCGACGATCTACGAGTAAATAAACGAAGCTCGGATCGGAACCGAGAGAGCCGGCCCATAAACAGTGTCCGCGCTAATGGTGCGCGTCCCGCAGCTCCAAATTTCGCTCCGCAGCGAAACACCCTCGCGCCTTTTTCCTTTCGTCTTCGTTTTTTCGTCGTTTCGTGACCCGGTCGCGATTCTCCTTTTACACCAACACCGGAATACTCGGATCGGGAACGTAAACAGATCGGTTTAACGTACCCCGGAATCCTCCACTTGGATTTAGACGAGATTTGACCTATCGGCGAGCACATCCCATGGTCGTTGAGACAACGAGCGCGAAGAATCGAGGGACGTTACGGCCGCTCGGACGGTGTCTCTCGATTGTCCAACGACCGCGCGACTTCCTGTTTTCTCGTTAGCCCCCTTTCGAATCGTTCCACGCGCATAAATCACCACCTACACCTCCCACGGAGCGGGCCAATTTGTCCAAGGGATAATTTAAGGTATTCGATCCTCGTTCTTTCCATCCGTTTTCGATTTCCGTTTCCCATAACGAGCAAAGGAACGGTGATCGATTCACGGGGGCGAGTCACTAGCCCCCGAAGGACGCGAAATACTAACTAAACGCGAACTTTGATGAATCAACGACGTTCTCGATTCGCGAAAGGGTATCGGCGTTGATCGATCGCAAAAGCCGCGGTATCGAAATCCTTCGTTCGCGTGGAGTGCTTCGGTGGCAAAGATTTTTCCAGTAAACGACGAGTTTTCCATTTCTGGTCGGTGACGACGGAAAAGGGATAGAGGCGGAGAAAAGAGGCGGAGAGAGACGCGAACGAAAATACGCGGACGGTAAATAAGGCGATCCGCGATGAAAGGGAGCAACCGTCGCGCTTTCGATACGGGGATTTGCATATTTGCGAGCGAGCCGATCGTTCGCGTGCCATCGTACTGCATTCCGCGCGCGTGCATCTCCAGTTATATTTAATCCGCGGTGGGTGTATTTTCGAATCCGCCCGGCTAAAAATAGACGGAACGCGTTCCATTGCATTCCACCGCTGTATTTAGATCCCTTGGTATCGTAATACGCGTTGTACGACCCGTGACAGCTTCTTACGAGCTCACCAACGTATTCTCTCGTTTACATAATTATCGTGCGCGACGGGGCGGATTCTTCGTTGGATTCTCGCGGGGGCAAGAACCACCTCGATCCACCGACTTCGAAGCCCGAAACGTCCAACGCTTTTCATCCACGATGGCCGACAACTTTCGCTCGACGGTGTCTCTCTCTCTCTCTCTCTCTCTCTCTCTCTTTCTCTTTCTCGTAGCTTTTCCAACTCGATCTCGTTCGCGTACGCTTCGTCCCTCGCTGTCCTTACACCCCCGTTGTACTTCAGTGTCCCCTTTCGTTGTCGAAACGTTCAAGTCCCGCGAAAACAAAACGCGCGAACGAGCGAGAGAGGAACGACGAACGAACGGAGAAGGAACAGGGAGGAAACGATCGAAACGCGCCACGCGTACCTCGCTGTTGAAAGGGTTAAGGATATCGAATCCGTTGGAAGGATATCGGCTCGAAGGTGGCCGGCTAGACCGACACGGAGCGAAGAGAGAACGGTGACGAGACGAACGGGGCAAAACTGAACCGCGTAAAAAGAAAAGAGACGGACCTATAGGTCTCGAAGCTCCCGGTAAGTGAGAAACCCCGAGCCGTGAACTGTACGAGCCTGGACAATGACGTAGTGTTCCGTCATCCGGCGCGCTACCTCTCCAGCAGCCTCTCCGCTACTGCCACTTGGCCATTATAGAGAGACAGAACATTTCACCGGCTCCCAACTATACATATAATGGCAGACCTTTGAACAGTGCGCGCCTCGTGGCTCGTGTAGATACGTCGGAAAGTTTCTTCTCCCTTTCTCTTGTTTCACCTTTTTCGTCGCGGCTCCCTTTGCGCTCGTCACTTCTCTCTCTATCTCTGTTTCTGTTCCGCAGCAGATATCGTTCTCGTCTGCGCGACGCATAGACGGTATCGACAGTCGAGTCGATACCGGCGATCTAACGGCCTTGTCGATCGTTTCCGACGCGAAACGTTCGCGTAAACAAACAGGCCGACGACGCGAAAACAACGCGACCACCCCGCGCGTGAACGAACAAGGAACATCGTGCAACGATCGAAGGGATGCACATTTCATGGAAATCAGTGCCAACGGGACAGAGACGGTGACTGCGGTTAGGTGAAGAACGATCGAGAATGGTACGCGTTCGAACGTCCGCGAAGGACGCGAACAAGTGAACGCGTCCTACCCTCGACGATAAACATGAGAGCGTCGACATTAATTTGCCGGACACTGGTCTTCCGATCGATGTTGGCTGCTTCTTTCGCGCACCTGGAACATCGACAAGTAAGTGAACAATACGTCGTACATCGTTTATTCGTTCGGTACGAAAGGAACGAAAACTGTATCCGCGAGCTTCCGGTGACTCTCGGAGTGTGCGCGTTGTCTTTCGAGGGTTCGAGTCGTTAAAGTACACCGCGATCGACGATAGTGCTACAACCGCTGAACAGGAAATTCGGTTCGCGCGGGGCTCGGCTGCTACGCCATTGAATGGGAAACGATCTCGCAACGCGCGCTTCCCAGAAGTAGAAACGCTCTCGGATCGACGAGCGTGTCCCATTCCGCTCCGTTCCATTCCAACGTGTCCCTTTTCCCTGCTCCATCTCCCGTATCTCATCCACGAACCAAACACGGACCTCTTTTGATGTTGCGCCGACCGCTACCGCGAACGTTCAAACGACCGCCGCTACCTCCGGTCTCTGGTCTCTCTCCCCTCTCTCCCCTCCATCGGTCGATCGACCGATTCGCCAACTCCTCTTTCTCTTTGACGAATAATTAACCGGTTCGTGCCTCTGTTCGGTAGCCGGTCGACAACGAAACCGGCCGAAACTCGGAAGAAATCGCGGCCAAACGACCCTGGACGATCCCGAGAACCTCTCCTACCTCGTGGACGACCATTTCGTTCAAACGAAACGACGGGGAGAAAGCGGAAGCGTTTCCGACTAGACACTCGAAACACCGGAAACGACGACGTTGCAAGAACCGATCGACCTGCCCCAGAGGAAGCCTCGCGGCAAAATTCTTCCCAACGCGTCCCAACGACACGAAAGACGATCGAGACGTCGTAAACGCGGTCTTGGATGCGATCCCGGAGGCGAGGGATCGCGCGCAGGTGATTATCCGATTACTTTGACGCGGGAACGGATAACCGAACTCGATCGTTAACCAGGACAAATATTTGTTTGTTTGTTTCCTCGGTACGCAGCACTTGTACAACGAGACCAAGGGGAAATATTACGAAGACGACGAAGAGAAGGACAGGGGTAGGTTTGTCCCCACCGTCGACGATCTCTCCGCGTCCGAGCTGATCGATTCTTACGACGAGCGTGTACTTCCGGACGAGATCGAAATCGAGGACGCGAGTACCTCCATCTGGGTGGGCCCTCGATCGAAGAAGCAAGAAATCGACAGAAACAACGATTACGCGGACGTGGCACCCTCCTCGATCGTTTACACGGCCATCGAGGACCGCGTGATCCCCCACGAAGGATTGGGCGTTTTGTTGGGCAAACTGTTCCAAAGTCTGCGGAACGCCTCTCTGGCGAACGGTCGGGATATTCTGAAGGAGCTGAGTTTCGTGAACGCGACGAACCAAGACCCCTGCCAGAAGTGGTTGAACAGCAGGGACAAGCTCGAGGAGGTGTTCTTAGGTAGGTAGGGGTCTCTCTACCTATTGTCGCGTCCGCCTTCTTCCACGAACTGGACGATTCCGTTGCAGGTGGCCTGGCATCGTTGCCCGCCTGTTCGTGCCAATACCCGACCAACATCTTTTACGACGACAAGATTTGGGACGAGAGGCAAGGGCGGCATTTCAGGTGGCGCGACGTAAGCGGCGATTCGCAAAGGCTCGACGTTTACAAGCCGGGTGCCGTTTATTGCGTGCGCTCGTTGCTGACGCAAGGAAGCGGAACACCGGCCGCTCAGCATTGCTGTTACGATCGCAGGAGGAAACTCGTGACGCGCGGTTCCGGCGCCGGGACCCCGAATTTCGTCAGTCCGGAGATATCGGCCATATTGCACCAAAGGATCGACGTGCTACCGTGGAGACTGTGCAAGGGAGATTTTTCCAGGTTCTTGGACACCGAATATCGATCGTTCGATTAATCGGGCAACCGTTCGTGTTAATATTAACAAACAGTGAATTTTCGGGAGATTGCTTTACCGTTATAATTTCGGACAATTCGCGCGTTCTAGTTGTATCGCGATTCCTATTTAGTACCTTTTTTTTCTTCTTTTCATCGAAGTAAATTTACGATAATCTGTGCCAACTGGAACGAATTCCTTTTATCCCTATAGGTACAACAGAGCGAGGCCGCCAAACAACGATAACGGCTGCGAGGTGAATCCCGACGACGAGGAATACCAGCGCCAGATCGACCATACCAAGTACTATTAGCTCCTGTGTTTCTTTTCTAATCGTTGTTCGCGATATGGGGTATCCGTAGATTGTATTTACCAGGTTATACTCGAATGTTTGGAAGAGCCTCGTGCGACGTGATGTAGAGAACAAATATAATACTGTTGATTCTACCAGCTGTGTTGCGTACTCTGCCATTTTCGAGGAACCCGCGACGAATTTGCGCGGTTCTGTTGTGATGTAAGTTTCGAAAAGCCGCGCCCTTACCGGAAAGTGTCGAAAGTGCGAACCGGTTTCGAGCATGCCGCGCGTACGAAGTTTCCAGTCACGTTTCTTGCGCTGTTCATCGAACGAACGAGGGAAGCCAACGTACACACAGGACGAGCAACAAAGTCGAGTCAACGACGCGTGTCGAGGCGGTCGGTTGTCATGGTTACCGCTCGCAACCACACAGGTTACGTCGACCGCTTCGTTCTCGCGTAAAATTCGATGGGCATCGGGTATGGATTGGGCTACGGATTTGGAGATCACCTCGAAGAAGGTAAATCGTGACAACTTGTACGTTTACTTTGTTTCGTTGCTTACCTTTCGAACCGTTCGTCGAAGGTACGGTCGGTAAGGTTGTTTACAACACTTGACACGCTTTCGTGGCCATTCGATTTTCAGCTCTTACCGCGTCTCGGCAGACGATCCACGCAGAACGTTACACAGGAGGATCTCAAGTCGGACGATGACCTCTTGGACAGTCCTATTTCGGCGTCCTCCGCAAAGCAACCACCTGCGGTACCTCCGCGGACCAGGAAAACGGGATGGGGAGAGGAATTGAAGAGCGGAAGGTACGTTTTGTAATATCTCCGAAAGGACGACTTTGATAGTTGTTTCTAACTTCCTTGTGTTTCTCGTTTCTAGATCCCGAGGAGCTGCAAACATCATCGAACAGTAAGTACAGTGAATGGGGATTAAAAAATCAGATGTTCATAATCACTGATAGGTTATTTCTTAGAGAACGTTCCCGAGGGGTGGAGAAGGATGAACCGGTAGACGGTGAGAATCTTTTTACAATCGTTTGAAACGTAAAGTGCGAGAAAAACAAAGAAAGAAAAATACTCAACCATTTCAAAGATAGACTTACATGGTAATGGAAAAATGGAAAAACTCCTCTTTGGAAGGAGAATGTTCGATACGATATTGATTCGAGTACCTTCGAGCTACTTGCATTTTCCGTTATTCGTAGATATTCCCGTTATACCGGATTTGGACGAAATACAAGAAGACAGCGCATTGGCCGACATCAATACAACCACGTATGTATCGTTACTTGCTCTCGCTTCTGACTTTTTTTTTTTTTTTTTTTTGTGTGTGTGTGTTTAATTTCACTGTAATTAATTATCTCGTAGAGTCAACGTGAACAGGGTTGCTGCGTACAAGGAGCTCGACACGGACTTGATAAAAAACGCTGCATTCACGTCTCTAAACGGCGTCAATCTTTCTCTTCTGGCGGAGAAATTGTACACAGAGAATCTAACGAAAGACTCCGACGAAGTGTGGAATTGGAATCTTCTTTTCACGCAAGTTTCCTCCGAAATCAATAGCGAGACACAAAAGAAGATTCCTGCTTGAACGTCATATGTCAATATTACATCGATGTACTAGTATTGTAATGGAAAAAATAAATCGAAAACTATTGTAAAAGAGGAATTACATTCGTAAAAGTTTTTTCATAAAGAATTGCATGTGTTCAAAAAACATGGCAAACTGCTATCTACAGTGCCTGTATATGGAAGTGACAAATTATAACCTCGTCTGACCTATTCGATTGCCCCCCAATTTGGAAATCGCGGTAGTTCGAGGAGCGACGTGAAGACTCGACCGTGCAGGCGTGCAAATCCGAGGTTACACGAACCACGAACTTGAACGCGCAATCGGGAGCCGAACACAAGCTACTTGAAGCGACCACGTGACAACACCCACTGAGCAGATCTGCCACAATTTCTACGTTAGCGATCAATGTTCAGCTGTGCCATCACTAGCACACACTTCCAGAGGAAACTTTTCGGTTCTCGTATATAAAGGAATGTAACCCCGACCGAGCACTATCGAGAAACTTGCCGCGGTAATTTTATTGTATAGTGAATCGTTTGGGGATAAAAATTGTTCTTTTTTTAACCGAATAACATTATAACGTTTGAAAAAAATTTATTAAACACTATTGAAGCTCTTATACGGTAATTATTTAACGTTTACGTAAATAATATATCCGGACGATCAATCCTGTAGCCACCTAGGGAGCGAATGTAGAAGCTCAAGTTACGAAACCGAGAATCGATACCGAGGGACGCGTTGGTCGATGCTTCGAGTATCGAATATGCCGGCGCTACGAGTTTGAATTTGGCAGAACCGTGCAACGATGACCAGTTTGCATTAGAATTATACTATCCGTATGTTTACGCAAAATACCAAATTAACGAGCACCGAAAAAGATTCCTCCGATTCTAGGTTTAAAGGCTCTAATGCATTGCGATGGGTATAGTACATGCGTCGACGAAGAAATTAGAGGAATCAAACGAAACATCCAACGAACCGCAAGATAAAGGGCCGGGAAATCCAGGAAGTTTCGAGGACCTCCATATAAGGGTGAAGGACTTGTATCCTCCAAACTTTGAGGGAGCACGGTTGACGATCAACAAAATACTTAGCGAGTATTTCAGCGTGACTCATTCGATCACTCTGAGCTCCGTGACACCATCCGGTTACAAATTCGGTGCCAAATACGTCGGTACTAAGACGGTGGGTCCAATAGAGAAATACCCTATTATCACGGGCGAGATTTCTCCAAGTGGATACTTGACCGCTGCGTTCGTGCACACATTAGGTTGTAGATTAAGGTACAAATTGTCGGCCCAAGTCTCCGATGGGAAATACAAAGCGTCGAGTTCGAGTTTGGAATATCGTGCGAATGATTTTACGGTGGCGGTAACCATAGCCAATCCACGAATCGTCAAGAAGCAAGGGACGATAGTAATGCATTTTTTGCAATCGATCACTTCGAGGATCGCGTTAGGAACGGAGATTGCGTGCCTTCGCGGCTCTAAAGTACCTGGTGGTCAACAAACCGTCATGTGCATGGCTTTCAGGTACAGCACAGGACCTACCACGTTATCCGGTACCATTGGCGAGGCGGGCTTGCACTTATGTTACCATCGCAAGGCCAGCTCGCAACTAGAACTCGGTGTCGAGTTAGAGACAAACATGCGTACTCATTACTCGATCGCTACTATTGTTTACCGTGTAGACGTCCCGTATGCGGACCTCGTGTTCCGCGGGATTGTCAATTCAGAGACTACCGTCGGTGGCGTGTTCGAAAAGAGATTGTACCCGATACCAGAGTCTTCACTGATCATTAGCGCCCTCTTGAATCATCAGAAACAGCAATTTCGAGTAGGCGTCGGTCTTAACATTGGATAATGATATGATATATCGTTGTTTACGGGAATTCGCCGCGCGTAATATTATCGTTGTTGTCTCGCATACGACATCATCGTCTGTAAATACGATAGAAAGGAATATCGATGATAAAAAGAAATTAACGTAAGATGGTTTTATTATTTTTCGAAAAATTACAAATTGAAAAAAACCTTTTATATTGCTATAACCGCCGTCGTACAATACTTCGTAATAATATCTAAAGAGCGCGGTATGTTCGAAGAACATCAATGTTTGCACTAATGTGATATCTAAGGTGCGCTCTGTATGTATAAAAACTTTGATGTATAACGCACGTACACTGATAAAGGTAGAATTCTAGAAGAATAAAACCTTTATCTAATTGGATCGAAGTTAAATGCAAGTGTCCAGCACTCTGATACTGTTACATTTACCATCAAAACTGTTTTTCATGAACCATTAATCGAATACATTTTTTTAGTCGTCTCCGTTCGCTATCCCCTCGTCCAAGTCATCGTACTCGTGGAAAGCGGTGGTCTTCAACTTGTCAAAATGTACTTCAAACTTTTCGCTCAGAAGTCCATTTTCATCAGCGTGTTCTAAAATATCACAGATTAACGGTGATTCAACTCCCAGTACGTATTCGCATGTTTTTGGTTCAAGCAAAAAAAGAGAAACACTCGATGGACTGGCGGCGTGACCCTCAACGCACTTTAATTTTACCTGAAAATCAAATTCTTGTTTATTGCGTTAAATTTTTACAGTTATAAAATTCTTGATTTATTCTTGTTTTGTGCAACATACTTCGGTTTGTCTCAACTTGCCGGTCTTATCACACAAATATCCATCGCTATAAAAATGGGAAAGTTGTTTTCGTAGTTCCGGTGACTTTGGTTTTTTATATGGATGGGTGGCAATCCAGTCCAAGTGTTTCTGCTTATCGAATTTACCGAGATTTACTATAGTCTGTGTACCATCGCGCTCTACGTGATATTGAACCACCGAACGCCCATAGCAAAATTCATATTTCCACCATCCGTTGCCCTGTTCGTGACAATTAGATGTTATTCCCTTAAATATTATTAGAATATGTCATGCAAAAGAAAATACTTACCCCGTGTAAACAATTCTTTCCGCTCAAGAAATTTTTTATCGGACTAACTTCAGCTGGACTGATACCTTGATCTGCTAATGAATTTATAGTATCATCGATATTATTATGATTATCGGTAATATCGACAGGTTGTATTTCGACCCTAACGCGTCGCTCGCCATCCTGAAATGAGTATAAATATCGATTAAATTATTATTTATGGTACGCGTCAAATGAACAACCTTACGACAATTACGATCAATGTTAATATCAACTTAATGAGATTGTTAGGAACATAAACACTCTACGTATATTAAAACTTCTTTTTAACTGATAATGAGAACAAGAAGAATGAAATTTTATATTACATCAAAAAACGGTTATACAAACTGATTTTTAATATTAAAACTTTTTGAATTTATTTTGAGCATACATGCATCATTTAGCGTCTGATTTTAAAGTTTTTACGGTATATAGACTTAACAATTGTTGGTATTCCGTAGCTGCTTAAAACAATGTGATAAGCGAAAATGACAGACATGTAAAATGCTGTAAGTTTAGTTGCGATGAAGTAAAGCATAAGTGCATTGTACCGCAAAATATATAATGGTGCATAAATAGCATTTGTAATATTATCTTATCGTTGCTTTAAAAAATAGGTTCTTTTAAAAGAAACAAATATATGTAGAAAAGGAAGGGACAGAATGAGATACACATTAATGATGACAAATGACGAGAACACCAAGTGCTTTAGCCTGTCCCCAAAATTACAAAATATTCTGACCTGGCCCTCCTTATCTACATGCAAGATCACATTGATTTTCTGCAGCTTCTCATCCTGTGCAACAAAAATAAATTGAGTATATAGACAATAAATGAACAAAAAATGAATTATTTAATATTATGAAAACTTAAAATTGACAAAACATAATTTAGTGTTTTACATGGACAAAGTGCATTGCACAATATTTGTGTGTATTTAAGATCTATTCTTATTTGAATACATTTTGAATGTTTTGCATAAATCGTTAACAAAAGTTATTACTACCATACATAGGAAATAAATAGAAAAACATACTTTATTTTAAATAAGAATATTATACATATACGACACAAGCATAGTCAAAAATAAATAATTAAAAATAAAGAATGCGTAGAAGAGGATTTTACCGTCACTTTTTGATGTCGCAGTTTCAAACTTTCGTTCTCCAATGCGATAAGAGCTTTTGGCTTCTGTGGCGCCGAATCAACCGGTCGACATTTAATTTCATTTTCCCTTGTATCCTGTGGTTTGTAGTCAGGGTGAATGCATAGTGTAGGAGAAAGAACAATAACCTCGTATTCACAGCTAATAGTTTCTTTCACAGAAAATAATTCATGTTTATCGTGTTGGTAGCACACATACAGAACTTTAACTTTTCGTGGTTTGTTATTTAAGTTGCAAACTGTCCCACCACCCATTTCAATTTCTACATAGGGCATATTGATTCCATCGACTTTCTTAATTGGTATATTCTTTTTCCCAATAGGACTCTCTTCTTGTTTTGCATATTCAGCCAGGAGCTTTAATTCTTGTGATTTATAAAAAGTACCCAAATAATATTCTTGTGTTTTCACTCTTTTCCCATCTCTATCTTCGTGATATTGACGTACAAAACGTCCATGACATAATTCGTATGTCCAATAAGATTCAAGCTAGATCAATCATATTAGTTTTACATAAAATAATATAATTAACAAGTTTAAATGTTAATAAATTTTGTTTTACGTACTCTGTAGGAGCACGTGTTGAGACTAAATAATGCTTGTAAAATTTTCATCGGATTTGGTCCAATGTATTCTTCATCGTAATCTTGCTCCTGATTTGTAGTATCGGGAATCAAACACTGATAGCGTTCATTATTTGCAGTTGTTATAAAATAAGGTTTTACATTTGTTCGAGGTTCCTGTAAAAAATGTAGGCTCGATTAATCTAAAAAGAAAATAAAATACTTTAAAATAATATTTTAACTTCTTTCTGTACTTATACGTACTAATAAGTCGGAACTAGCTTTCCCTGCCCAATTAATTTTAAAGAAGACTGTGTCGTCAAAACTTCTAAGATCATGTCCATATACAATAGCAATTATGATACAGAACACAATGCAAATATTAGAGTGTTTCCACATTTTTATAAAATTGCAATTATTTCACCATATTTTTAGTCGATGTGTATATTATGATATTTACGAATATGTGACGTCAGCAATATCAAAGATAATTTACTGTCACTACCGTAATTCAGTAAGAGTATTTCTAACGCGTTAAATGAAAACACTGAAGGGTATATCCGCCTTCAAAGAAATTTAAATTTCATCTTTTATGAAGAGCCATTTTAAAGAGTCTTCTCGTTCAAACAATTTTCTCGTGAGATTGACAACTAGATGTACAAAATTTTCAGTCTCTACCTAGTTCCCGTTGCGTTTAAATTCAATAATTTTATACCACGTAAACAGTACACGTTCACTTAAATTTTTTACACTATATTGTTCAATTTTGTACAACGAACAGTTAATGATGAAAACGTGTAATTGTTCAGCAAGTTTTCGATTTTAATTTCAAACCAATTATGTTTACAATTCTGCACAATATAACAATTTTATATTCAGAAACGATGCTTCGGGGTTTCGAAAATAAATATACAGTCCTGATCTAGAAAAGACCAAGCACAGCTCAGCACAACCCACGTAAGTATACGAATGTAACGAAGAGGATTTAATGGTTCGCAGGTGGCGTTTACAACGCGTAAAAATTCGAATTCTCGCGGCAATCAATTTAATCGTATTTCATGGACTCTACTTGAAATCATCAAGTAATTTCTCTTTCAGTAATGTTAACTAATTGAAGAAGATGCAACGTTATTCGAGTCAATTCAGCGAAACAACTTTTAGTCGAGTATCTTAGTCGGTATATACAGTGCGCTCCAGGAGACCGAACGGGGCCTGCTGTTCGAAAGTTCACAGAACCGCCATTGCTACTGAGCAGCAATCTGACAGCGATCCGACGAAATCGTTCCTACAGCAAAAATTTCACAAGCCCGGTGTGCCTTCTCGATAGTATGATAGTTTAGTCCGTGATTCGTGACCGAGAATCGTGATCGGGGACTTGTCGAAGTGGAAACAGGCACCAACCAGTTCGACCTTAAAAGTCATCCGCCGTTGGCTGATCGGTTCGTGTTCTTGCGAAAGAAAACCTAAGATAATTCGAGAACGCTTGCACTTCCAGCCGAATTAACATGTCGGACACAAGACGTCGTCGAAAATCTAATCAGTCGTGCGGTTCCGACGACCTCTCGGACTCTTGCGAGGAATTGAACGCAACGAAGGAGACCCAGGTTAGCTGATGCAAAAATGTTTTCTTAACTAAATATTTCGAAAACTGCAAGAGGAATTCGTCATTTCTTTGTTTGGTTTTCACCATTTTAAAGCTCCTGTTATTTATCGAAGTTCCTACTTTACATTTAACTGAATCAAAAGTTTGGCGGAAGACTCGATTAAGCGGATTAAATAGACTGTTGTAATACTTCTGCACGTAATCGTAAAATAGAGAAACTTTTCTTTATGTTCAATTTACCGGTAATTAGTTTCGCGAGAAATTGAGAAAATTGAAACAAGATTATTCTGCTCACTGAATTTGTATGAATTGTATTTTTATCCAAACGATTTTTTACTCTTTTGAGAATTACATCATGCACAAGCAGAACTAGTATGTTTATAACCTTGTGCTCCTTTTACATATTTTTTCTACAGAGTAGTGAACAAACTGATGGACACCAGGATTCAGAATGTGACATTTATCCATCTGATTCTGACGTGGAATCTCAAGATGGTGCGCTACGAGAAAGTGGAGATGGTCAAGAAGAAGAAAAACCTCAAAAGAAATTAGATGATGATGAAGACAGACGTAATCCACAGTACATTCCTAAAAGAGGAACATTTTATGAGCATGATGATCGAACTGCAGATGAAGTGACAGATAATAATGCAGAGCCACAAAATGAGAGAGAAACCAAAGAAAAGAAAGTATGGAAAGATAAAGAAGATAGATGGGATCACGATCGATATAACGATGAAGAACAGGCACCAAAGAGCCACGAAGAATTGATAGCAGTCTATGGGTATGACATAAGGAATGAAGAAGGACCACCCAGGGCTAGAAGAAGAAGAAGATACGGGTAAGTTTATTTTTACAAGTGTCAATATTTTCACAGCTCTTACTACACATTTTATTTATTACAGTCGTGGTCCTAATAAATATACACGCAATTGGGAAGATGAAGATGCATATGGAAAACCAGGAACTAATGTTTCCACCAAAAATAAACGGTTTACTAGAAGTGGTGAAGATTTTCCTGCTCTTGGAACCAATAAAAATGCTTCTACACATGTAGAAGAGCCAGTAATCTCATCAGCTTGGTACAGTAGTAAAAATAAATCACAGAACAAAGTACAAAACTTTCCACCTCTACAAACTCAGGGTGATAGTCCAAAAACAAAATCTAGCGGTACATCTAATGCTCACACGTGTGTAATGTTTTTTAAAATAATCAGAGTTACCTGCCTAATTTGATTAAAATTATTAATTTAATGTTTTGACGTACAGAAATGAAAATAAAGCTCCTAATGAACCTACAAATCCAGCCTGGAAAAAGGACACAAAGCATTCATCCAATACTCAAAGTAGCAATGGAAACAGTGGAGCTGGGGGTGATGCAGATAAATTGGCTAATGCAAAAACATCTCCAAGAGATAATAACAAGAGGAATGTCCAAGAGTCTGTAAGCTTGGCAGCGAGTAGAACTCGTGGACGAGGATTCAGGACAAACGTTAATAACAATATGGTCACTAATAGAACGGTTGAAACTAAACCAAAGGGACGCGGAGCGGGTCCGATCACTGTCGAGAATAAAAGAAGTAGTACTATTCAGAACGACGATGAACAGCAAATTACTCACGACATGAAACATGTTAGTGTTAATGATGGTACACCGTATCATCAAAGTGGAAGACACAACAGTGAGTGTTTAATATACGTATAAATATATATCAATATATTATACAAAATACTATATTCTGCATTAACATTTTTCAGAGAACTTCTATGGTCAGTCGTCTAATCAGCAGAGATCAAACACAGTACCACCAAGAATGCAACAACAGCAGTCTCATACGCAGCAGCAGCAACAATCGCAACAACAGCAACAAGATGGTTCTGCTAATAGACCAAAGCGATATTCCAGTTTACGTCAGCGTCCTACTGTGTCCGATAATCCGGGGCAACAAAATTATCCACCACAACATGGGCAACATGGACAACACAGTCAACATAATCAACATAGTCAACACAGCCAACACGGATATTTCCCTCCTCAAGGTAATAGATCGAGGACTGTAAAGTTTGCAATTGATCTAGAAACATCTTTCTATGTCGTTATTGATAAACTTGGCTTTTAGGTCATGAATTGTAATATATATTTAATATTAATATATGACTTTATGTACATGTACCTAGCTGGCAATTCAAGGGGTATTTTAGAGTCACAAGGTAAGACAATTGGTTGATCGATTGTGTGTACAATTTCTTTGCATCTATGCAATTGTTTCATTTTTTAGAATTAATTTTCGTTCATAGATACATACATTGTGTAACATGGCCGTGTGAATGGGCATTTGTGTGTATAAAATGTATATTACTTTTTACACAATGACATACGTTTTCTTCCGTTAGGGTATCCGCAAGGACATTTTGAACAATCTACATCTGTTGCTAGTGCAGCCGCACCTATGGCTGGACAACCTGTTATTCCTTTACCACCCAATGGTCAACCTGCTAGCTATGCTCCACCACCGTTTTTAGTACCGCCACCACAGTTTATTTCTCCGCAAACCGCTCCACCTAGTATAATTAATTATGTTTCCGGCCCGAACGGGCCAGCATTTCAACCAAATTACCAAGGTTATCAAGGATATAGTCCACCAGTGCAGGTATAGTCGTTATTATAGAGACTTTAAAGTTTAGTTATTTCTACATTTTTATGAATATTTGTAATTTGTTAGCCTCAGCGTCCCCCACCGCCACAAGAATTGTTTCAACCACAAGGTTGTACTTACTATAGTCCAGCGCAACAACAACAACAATCAGCTCCAATGAGACGACCGAAAGCAGCTATTCCAATTCTTCCACCACCAGACAATCAACATCAGAGCAGTAGAGGGAGAGGCAGAAGCACGCAGCAACAACAAACAAATCAACCTGGCAATATGCAACAGTCTGAACAAGAGGTCAAAGATAACTTGATGGAAGATGAACAAAAAACTGTACCGGAACAGTTTGATAGTACGCCGATTGAGCAGATCACCGTGCAGGTTCAAGAAACGCAGGAAATCGAAGATTTAAGTGCAATAGCGAATGTTGTGGTTGAGGATGAAGGAAAAGATGTTAAAGACGTTGATACTGAAACAACTGTGGACTCGCAAGTTGTTACGGCGGATCCAATAAATGAAATAAGTGATAGCGATTTAACAAAGGTTGCTATAGATGAACAGGATGTCATTCCTCTCAAATCTCTCCAGACAGTCGTGGAAAAGACTGAGAATGATTCGAGCATAATTGAAACTACTACGTCCGAAAGTACAGTTGTCGAGGAAGCAGCTGCTTGAACTGATCTCGCACAGTCTTTAAATGTTTGTCAAAAGACGTAATTGTGAATTTCTTGAGTACGAATACGCATTATATTATCATGATGCCGTATAATTTTAACAAAATTACTATACAGTACGTGTAGTGAATTGGTTTTCACAGGTTACTTGTGAAACACCGTAGGAATTGGATGTGTGCGTGTCTAATACATATTTTGAATGATTTTATCTAATTCCAGCACATTGTTGTATATTTCGTAGTACACATTTGTAATAATGTTTCGCTACGGACTTCATCAATCTGCTGCTACTATTGAAATTACATTCTTTAATATCGTTAAATTACTTTCATATATGAAGTCTACTAATAATCGATTATTAGTAGAGAGGACTAGTTAAATGTATTATCGTATATCGAGTATTAACGCATGAAGCATCGGCTGATAAAGTGGTTAATAAATCGATATATCTTTTTAATACAACGGCTATTGTAAATAGACTATAGTCAGGTCAGTAACCTCAGTATGTATTATGTCTTTTGTGTACAAATACGTTTGTACTGCGATTTGTTGTGTAAACGGTGAATGAATGATGTACGTTTATTTGATAAATAATCATTACTTAATCTTACTTCTGTTACAACAGTAAAGGAAACTCTTTGATTTGTATGTACCATAAACGAAATGGTCATTATTATAATTTAGCTTATCTACGAAGTGTAATTAAGGAAAACATAATACTAACTACTAATCATGTCATTGATCGAATTTATTGGACTTTCCGTAATAAGTGCGAGAAGTTGAAACCACGACAACTTTCTTTTTTTTTTTTTATTACGCTTACAACAATATGCTTTGTTACTGGCAAGGTGGAATGGAATGATAATATATTGATAAGAAATTTTTTTCATGCGTGACTAAATTTATTTTTCCTCTTTTTTCGATTTGTCAAAGTTTATGGAAACCAGACGTAAAAACTTACCAATCGAGTTTAAAACCTTACGTTCAAGAGAATAGAGCAATGAGTGATCGTACAAACAGTGGAATTGATCTTTACGTTAAACAATCCTCGTACGCGATAGAAATGTAACATTAGCGAATTAAAGATAAGTTTCATCGAGATTGCGTAAAATATATTAGGAATAGTGTACGGAGTATGAGATTTACTTCGCATTATACTTATAACATAGTAGTAGTAGTTATATATATATATATATATATAACTTTATTAAACTTTTTTATATAAGGTTTGTCAGCGCCTCCGGCATATCGGAAAATTATATAGATACAATAACGGCCACAAATGCGATTATTCGATTATAAAGATTGACATGCAAATGCGCATGTGTGCCTATCATTTTAGTTCACGCTTTGCGAGAACGAATTTCGAGCTTCTTCCCAATAATTTTTATTATCATAATAAGTACATTTAAAATAATTTGATGTTTCATTACATCAAATTATGATTCTAATCGAATAGAATCCCAGTGTCTTCAAATTTTTACGAAAGTTGGAACAAAATACAATCGATTTTCCAAGTTTCATCTGTTATTTAAATACTATCCAATGAAACATAGTGTTTCTTCTTGTGAAACCATCAAGTACCGTATATCTTAACATTACAGTTCAAATTGCATGAAAATAAATTATACTTATGAATCATACTACGCGTCACAATTACAATCACCGAGGTGTACTTACGATCACTCGTGTGTCTCGTTTTGTTGAACGCTCGTTGCAGCGCTGAGAGGTACAATTTCGGTACTTTGTTGAACGTTATTATTATTTTTGAACGTTGTTCGTATCGTCGTGGTCCGAGACTTTAGTCTAGGTAGATTAGATGAACTCGCGAGGTATCCGCGTTGAATACGAGAACCATTTCCTCGAGTACAACGAAAAGTACGTTTAAACTCCTTCCGAAATTTTCCTATAACATGAAAAGTTTCGTTGTGTCGTTGAACGGTTTTTATGCCATTGTTACGTAGTAATATGTTATTTTATACAAACAGGATAATTGATGTTATCTTTATTATCACTTTAAGTAGAATTGAGAAGCTAAACCGTTACGAAACTCGATCAAAGTAGGACGCTGCACGATTATTATTGGCGCCACTGTCGACCGACCGTCATTTTCGTTTTAACTATTAACCTTAAAGGGCAAGCTATATAATATTTCGTTATCGACCTTTATTTTAAACGCGCGAAACAATGGATTCTTTCTTAGGGCCTTTGAGTTTCATATACTTGGACATCAGCGTTTAGCAAGAGAAACAGAAAAACTTATCGCGAATTACCATCGTAGAATCGTTTTCACAGTGGCTGACATTATCGATCGATCGATCGTTCCGGAAATATTTCGATTCTGAAAAGTATAACGTTCGTCCGGCAGTCGCGTGTGCGATGTGACTAAAATGATCGGGAGTGTAAATTTTGTGTAAATTTGGGAACGGTTCGACTACTGTTTTCTATAGCGGCCAATAACTGTGGAATATAATATAGCTCACCCCGAGCGCAATCGAGTTCGAGGCGAGCAAAATCCAAGACTACATCGTTCCTGTGGAGAATCATTTCCGTTGTAAGGTTCTTCTGCAATGGTATTAGGGGCTTTTTTCACCCAGGAAACTCGCATCTCCGCATGTCAGAATTGCTCACGACGACTTTGCGAAGCGGAACCATATCTGTTTGCCATGTAAGCGTATCTGAGTTGCTGGTTCAATCTGTGATCGTTCGAGGGTGCGCATTCTCGAACCGAACGACGAAACTCCCGCCGGAACTTACCTGCAAACCACACGCTGAATGTCTCCGTTTGATTTACCACCGTTACCACCGTTCCCATTCCCAGTCTCTTTGAATTTATTCGAATCTTCGTTCGAGTGAAAATGTCGGTACGTATAACGTATAACGTATAACGAAATTTTTAAAATACAATTATAAAATTTGCTCGAATTGTAACAGTGGTTTAGCGGTCCTACAGAGTGTTTCAAAAGGAAACGACGCCTATCGAAAGTATTCTTTCTTCTTATCGGTATTCAGAACCTTTTACCCCTGTATCGAAGTCGAACCAAGTACACGTATTTTCAAAAACGATGGCTTTCACAGAAAAATTGCTTTCTGTGTTCTCGAATTATTTTTTCGAAAAGAATTATCGTCTCCGCTCGATTTTCAGGATATCGTCCAAGTATATCCGTAACGGAACCGATGGAACGTATGCAGATATGGAACTTGTCGACGAAAAAGTTAAACAGGCTTGCATCCGAATCAAGGTGAGTAACCGTATCGGTTCGTCTGATTGGTTTAAAGTACAAACGTAAATTACGAGATAGCTAGATTGTTATTATTTGGACAATGAAATAACGCTCCCTTTAATTAAAGGATTCTGCGGATAAAGGAAACAGAAGTGTCCGACGAAGCGAATCTTAATCACGGACACAAGGAAAGTTTTCCGATAAGTTACGAGTTCCATAACGAATCAACGAAACGAAGACATTTTTCTCTTTTCGATTTTTTCTTTGCATACCGAACGATTCGTTTTAACCCTCAGACGGCGGGGTTGTGCAAGCTTTGTACACAATAATCGTACAATAACGGACAAAGAAATAATACGTAGTAGCTGTAGAGAAAATAGATAAAAGTTACTTTTTATTCTCTTATAATATAAATATGCACTTTTATTTCACTCTCGACGGGTTTTAAACGATTCTCTATACCTACTATAGTACAAAAATGTAGCTTCTCGAACGTACAAACACGATTTTCCTGTTGGGTCGTATTTTACCTCGTATCTGTCGTACGTGCGAGTATCGCGACATCCACTGTCCGAGGGTTAATCTACGAAATGGATAATATTCGAGAAGGTCATCGAATGGACGTAATATGTAATGGTCAAAATGGAACGATGACAACATTGGAATATTAAGGAGAGAGGTCGATAAATGGAGATGCCAAGGGTATTTCAAGGTCCGTTATACGTTTCCTTACAAAATCCCAATAACCTTGAAACGTTCTCGACGTCTCCAACCGCGGATTTATTTTCTTGATATTCCAGTGGCCTTCTCGACCCATTTCAAACCCCGCAGTTTTTCTCGGTTCGATATTTCACCTCTGATTAGATTCGTTTCTAAATCACGAGTCACGGTGTATATAAAACCGATACACCTATTGCGACACGAACGAGACTGGAGGGTAGAATGGTCGAATAGGACGAGCAACCCTAAAATAGTTTGATAAAACAGTCTTTTCGCACATAAATATTTCATCGGTCGTAACATATTCTAACTCAGATCACGGTTCGAATTTTATGAAAGATTTATCAATTTTTTACGACTTTGTTTGCGCGCAAAGTTATCCGCGACGTCGATGGGCTCGAATCAACATCCTCGTTAGGTTTTGCTCGCGTTGAACGGTAAATGGGTGGATCGTGTCAATTATTTTCTCGCGTATGAAACACAATTGACGCTTTTAACGAGGGTGTTCCGACGGGTCCATAGAAAGTTCGACAGCGAAAGTCGATAAGACTTTTAGACAAAAGGAACCATTGTTCGTCGACCCGACCGCCGAATCGGAAAAACTTTCACTACGGAAGATCTCGCCTCGGATTTATAAAACAAAAAAAAGAAAAAATAAACGAAAGGAAAGACGCGCCCGGTCGATGACATCGGTGCACGAACACCGGGGTGCGAAATACGATCGCAAAAATGATAAAAGCAGAGGTCGTTTACCGCTCATGAAGTTGTAGATCAAAGGATTAACCGCGCTATTGAAGTAACAGAGGCCGTGCACGATTAAACTGACGGCGTTTATCCACTTGCTCGACGGTATGAATATGGTGTACCTGAAACAGTAAATAACACGTACATCGATTTCTCCCGGTGTAATAACAGTTATCGTTTTTCCATGCAACGCGGTTGTACACGTGTCCATTCACGTGAAGACTGTTTAGCGTTCGTTTCGCGAGGATCGCGTCGTTGTTGCACCCGTCGCGTAAAATTTCTCCGGTTTCGATTATTTTCGTTACACGTATCGCGCGTGGTCGTCCCGCGAACGGGGTTACCGCTTGTTACTTGAACGCGTGCCGAGTACCTTAAAACGTTGAGTAAATGCACCGGGAAGTAGCAGACGGCAAAAGTGATGACCACCGTGACCAACATTTTCGCCGCTTTGCGCCGAGATTTCAGCTGCGTCTCGGGATTTCCGCTGCTGGATGGCGGAGTCTCGCTCATCTGCGAGGCTCGTACCGGCACTGCGAATCCGTGCAATAATTATTCATTTCACGGACGTACCCACCAGCCCGGATCTTACAGTACCGTCGTGAGCCAGATATCGCGTGGACCGAGCGCGGAGGGGGCTTTCAGCTCGGCAATATAAACGTTTCAAGCGTCTACGGTGTCGCGGGGGTTAAATGTGGCGTTAAACGCGATCGTTACGGTTCGGAACATCGAACACCGAGAGCATCGATAAGAAAAGGTGTCCCGTGAGTACGAAAAACGCTACGATGGGAACCCGTAACGATCCCCTCGAAATACGAGACGCGGGAGTGGTCGTTGAATCTCCGTAATGTCGCGCGACATTCCCAGCCGAGTGTAACACCCGGAACGCGTTTCTTGCAACGCTATCGGGGAGACAAACAACCGAGACTTTTCTTACAATTGTGTCCGGGTATGTTGTTTCTCCAGAGGACCTTTATGATCTGCCAGTAAGCCACGCTCATGAAGAGCAACGGACCGGTGTAGAGGAAAATCATCTTGATAACGGTGAAGGTCAGTTGGCTCTCCTTGCTCCAGGATACCCCGCACTGCGTGAACAGAATCGTGTCCACTTTGAGGTGCGTCGGGATCAGGTGCAGCACCACCAGGTCCGGGATATCTACGGAAACGGGTAAGCGTCGTTGGTAATTTTGTTTTTCCCTACCCGAGGGTGTCGTTCCGAACGCGAGATAAGAATACGCGAAGAGATGGATTACCGAACAGTATGGCTACCGCCCACATTCCGATGATCACAGTTTTTACTCGGCCCGGTGTCGTTCTGAACGTGAGGGGGAAGCATATCGCGTACCATCGGTCTATGGATATGAAAGTTAGGGTCAGTATGCTCACTGTCACCGATACCGTCTGAAACAAACACGAAACCGTGAAACGGACATACGCTCGCTCGTCCATTTTCGAATCAATTTAATGCCTCGGCGAGCAACGAACTTGCAACTCGGGACGGTGTTGCGTCGCCGATGGTCGTTACCTGAAAACGGAGAGGAATTAGAGCGATGCTCGACGCACCCCCCGGACAAAAGTCAAAGAACCTGTTTCGATTACTACCGTGGATTGTCCGAGGAAAAAATTAATCGGGCAATTTGCAATTCTAATCCCTTCATTCATGAAATTTCCATAACTTCCGCACCGTACAGAATTTACATGTTGCATCAGAGATCGGAGATAGGCAACGTAGTGGGGGTACGTAATAGAGTACTTAACGGTGGCAGATCCTATAGCTACTTTACCGGGTACTTCTCGATGCGTAGGTATAGCAGTCCTTGTCGTTTTAAAGTCCGCCGCTCGTAAATATTCGAAACGCGCTAAATATATCCCGATGCGGAAGCTTCCATCCAGTTTCCCTCCGATACGTAAAAAAGTCCGTAACCGTAGAACGAGCTCGTATCGCGCGCGTGTTTACGCGAAACCATTTTTCACGGTTTTCGGTACCGCCATCCGCTTAAGATTCCTCGCGCGGCAAGCGCCACGAGCAACGCGTACTGTTGGGACACGTTTACGCAGCTTTACGCAGCTTTACGCAGGTTTACGCAGGTTTACGCAGGTTTACGCAGGTTTACGCAGGTTCACGCGGCACGTAGGCATACGTATACACACCGTTTTGACTTCTCATCCGATAACACGGTTTATTCGCGGTCGAGCAGACGCAGGGACGCGTCATGAATATAAAACGAACGCCTAGAAAATATGGGCCAAAGGCACCTAGGAGTCCCGCTTCTCCGGAAAATTGATAAAACTGTTGCCTGGGCTCGACGCGCGTTTCCTCTTTTCCCTCTTATTTTTTTTTCTTCTTTTTTTTTCATGCCGGAAAATTTACCGTCCTCGTGTTTTCGGCTTCGAGTTGTCCCTTTGTCGGTAGAGGAACTCGCAGAATTTATAAAAGTGATTCCCGCGCGACCTACATACCTTTTTGTACCGGTTCGCGAAACGCGGCGGACAGTTGGCTGAAAGATTCATCGGCAATTACCGGGCTTATCGGGAGCTCGAGTCGATCATTAGGTAAATTGCATTTAAGATGAATGCGTCGTGTGCCCCCGTCTGGTTTTTGCGTCTCGTTTCTCGAGGAACGGTGAATTGTCCCGCGATCGCATGCCGTCGCTACGCTCGGACGTTTCTCGCGTGACGCGTTTTCGCGCGGAGGCCGCCACGGTAACGGGCGTTTAAGAGGCCACAGTTCCCGCTGTCGATTGAATTTCAGGATTCTCGTCAAAGGGCTCGTTACCAAGTTCCCGTACACGTCGGTGGGCTGCCGATCGACGGTGAGCTGCCGTGGCCAGTTTCTCGACGTAGACGGTCTCTCGACGTTCTCGGCAACGGGGACATTCGCTGCCCTCCGATTAAGCCTTGCCGCTTCGACGTCGCTCGCGCACCGTTTCAATCGAAACGCGACTTTTGATCCGTTACGCGATAAGCAGCGATTCACGAGTGCCACGTACCGCAAATAGCGTCAATCGCGAAAGCGATGGCCGCGCAAAGTCCGACCGTTGCGCACGGAAAATACGATCCGAATCGTTTCGCTCGAGAATGCTCACCGCGAACAAGAGAACGGTCCAAATCCACCGACACCGGTGTTCGGTAATTTCGGAACACTTCGTTACGTTTCACGCACCGTTTGTTACGCCCGTCGAATAAATTTCAACGGGTTTCTCGTTAAGATTAAAAAAATAAAAGAAAAAAAGATAAATCCGATACGCGCGACCCGATCTTTTAACCGGGGCGTTTTATGCAAACAGGACCGGACTCTTTTCTTCTCGTTGCGCAATCTAGACGCTCTTGCGGAAATCAGACGAAGGACCAAGAATCGTTTATTCCACGGTAGATAGTCTCGCGATATACCCCCGAACCCCGGGGACGCTTTAATTCTAACAGCTCGGATAGGAAGTTTCGAGTACCCGGTGAGCTCTTTGAACAATAGGTATCACGAGCCGGGGACGCGATACCGATACAAACGGGATTACGACCGCGTAGCTTTCTCCCGGCAAACAATTTATCATTTTCTCCAACGAGTTTCGCAAAAATAAAAGCTACGAGACGATGATCCGATTCTCGGTAACAACGGACACCGTTCCGCGAGATTGTACATCAAACGGTCCTCCCTCTCGATATTAGTTTACCTTTTGCAATTTTACCGCGAACTTTCGAGCTCGTTTTTCACTCGCGCGCTTCAAGTTCAGAAAAGCATTCCTCGGGACCAATTTTCCTCCGCCTAAGGGCAACCGAGTGATTCCGGCCCACCGTTTCCGCGAACGAGATCCCGTTGGAATGGATTATCACCCATCGAGAAAACTCGAAATTCGCGCATCGATCGTCGTCGTCGCGAAGCTTGTTACGTCCCGATAACGATCCATCGAAAGACGACACCGTACGAATCGTTTCAAGTCCCGTACGCGGTCGAAAGTTTTTCAAAAGCGGATCGAGCAGCGTGTAATTAAAAGTAATTCAACCGAGGCTGCGCGTAAACTCATTTGCATCGAGATCCAATAAAGAACTCCGAGCGAGTGTTTTATACCAGAACGTCGGTGTCCGTAAAAAAAAAAAGAAAAAAGGAAACCTGGTAAACCTCCGGATGTATGCAAACGAGCGGTGCGGATTCGATCGGGTACGGTCGGAAAAGCGGTGCAATTCGCGGTAGGTGCAACTGAAAAATAAGTCGCAACGGTGGAATACTCGTTTCCGCGCCCTTTGCCCCCGTTCCACGTTTTCGCGTCGCAGAAACGGAACGGTCGCACGATTTACCACCGCAGGATCGAGCGGGACGCTCGGCGTGGCGCGCGCGGAACGCAAAGACCGCCTCCGAGCCGCGACAAATTTTACAGGGACGTTTATGCGGGTTAAAAGGTCGATCGTTATCTGCCGCGCTCGTAATAATTACAGTCGGTCAAGGATCGCTCGATGAGAGGATATTCACGGTGTAATGCAAATCGATCGTCGGAACACCAAGGTAGCACCGAACGGAGAACACGGTTAATTGTTCCAAAGCGGGCTCTCCCCGCTCGTTATCGTATCCAGGATGGTTTCCGCGTAATTGAGCGCGAGGTTCGCCGCTGAGAAGCGGACGCGTCCCGATTCGTTCGAGCGATCGAGATTCCGAGAACACCGCAACCGAAGAAAACGGAAAATCGGATCTCGATCGGGCCCGATGCTCGAGGAGCGAACCGCGAAAAGGCGTCGACTCGTAGCGAACGCCACGCGGATCGTGTAATTCCGCTCGGTGCCGGGGCGCGTAACGGACAACCGGCGCTCGTCGACCCGGACAAAACGCATTGTTTTCTTTTTTTTTGTTTTTGTTTTTGTTTTTTTCTTCCTTTTTTCCGCGCTCGTTCTATCCGACGCGAAACGATCTCGCGATTGTTTGCCGCGCTAGACGACGCGGAGCACGTTTTAATTAAATCTCGGCTATCTACCGGTCGCACTCGCAACTGCGCTCGTCACGCCAGCACGCGCCTAACTTGTCGGCGATAACGACAATGCCACTTGGCGCTTATTCTCGTTCACCGGCGATCGCACCCACCACCGTTAAATTAACGAACGCTAGGCTAGCGAAGATAAGGGACTCGGCCCCGAAATCGGTTTTCGAAGCTGTACAGCATCGAAAATAATACGAGAAAACAAATAAACGATACGAACGGAACGATCCTCGGAACGTTACTCGTTTCGTTTCGATTCGATTGCTTCGGTATTCCTTTGATCGCTCGGTCGCGTCTGCGAGTCTCCGACTCGAGTTCCAAGCGTACGCGACATTTTTCCCCTCGGAGTGGTTGCGTGTACGCTCGAAGCGAAGAACGCTCGAAGGTTAAATAAATTAAAATCCACGACGAGAACGAAGCCACGAAATCGCCGCGGGGACCGAGAACTCTTAATGCTAGAAAGCACGGGGGTTAATTAGCGCGGTTATCGTT
This sequence comes from Ptiloglossa arizonensis, assembly GCF_051014685.1. Classification (NCBI taxonomy): domain Eukaryota; kingdom Metazoa; phylum Arthropoda; class Insecta; order Hymenoptera; family Colletidae; genus Ptiloglossa; species Ptiloglossa arizonensis. The sequence goes on from NC_135055.1 coordinate 22,927,636, forward strand.
CCTTCGACTCCCACCCCCTCTGCACGGACCGTCGCCAAGGAGGGACAGGCAGACAACATTGGGTAGTAGTTCTAAAAAATTCATGCGATCGACTCGGTCACGAGAACAAGTTGTTCCAGGTGAAATATCAAGCAGTTAGAGCAGCTCGTCGGGTAGGGACGGTTACTTTGCCTTTGCCCCAGAACACACGACACGCGAACCTTTCCATCATCGGTTGCCTCGAGTCTTTCGGCTCTTGTAACGATGTTGCGGATCAACGGAATGCCACGTCTGTCCCTTCGATACCTACCGTTCGAAACAACTACCGTGACTTCTCATCGGCAGTGCGCATCGGGTCGTACTGCGCGTTATTTCCACCGTGGACTTTTTCGTCGTGGGTTTCTCGCTCGCGAATCAGCTCCGTTTATTTTCCGTGTTTGTAATTCGTATATACCGACAACAATTGTCAACATTTTCAATGCTGTACAATACTGACAATTCGTATATACCGTAAACGCGTTTAACGAACGAACCATCGCGCGTACGCTCGAAAATCCGCTCGATCTCCGCGAAGAAACGCCTGGATTCGATGAGATCGGTCCAGGATAAGCAACGACCGACCCTTTCCACTCTTCTTCTCGAACGCTCGCGGTTTCCAGGGACGAATCGCCCGAGAAAAAGCCTCCACCTTGCTAGAAACGCTACCGTCCGAACAAACGACACGGTATACGTTCACAGAGGAGGGAACGAAAGCTTTCGAGTGGTCGCGTTACGGGAGGAGGGCACGGGACGAATCGACACGAACGTTACGAAGAACGAGGATCGATCGGTGCGACGATTAAACAGTTTTCCAGCTTGTCTTTCCTTACGTTTGAATCTCTGCCAATGGGGAGACACGGGGGGAAGAATTTATGGCCGCGCAGCGATTACAAGCGACATACTTTCCATCCGAGGGAAAGAAATTCTCAAGATGCTCGGAGACTGGTATTTCCATACGTTTCCGGAAGTTAACCCGCTCGAATGAAATTCCGGACACGACGCAGAGGGGGAGGTCTGAATCGTAATGGGGCCGCGCGAAAACGCGAGTTCGCGATTGGATTAAAAGTCGAGGGTCGAACGCGAGGACGCGCGTTCCTTTTCCTGCTGGAACCGGCGAATTTCCCGCGGGTTTCGACTCTACTCGACGCGATCGTCGTATATATACACACATATATATCTATCGAACCCTCGAGTCATCCCGAGGGACTCTCGAAGATACGTTCTCCGCTGCGCAACATCGATTATTCGATATGCTCCATAAGTAACACGGTTTCTTCTCAGGGACACGGTACGAAACAATCGAACGGGACCCGATGTCGGTACAAAAGTCTTTTTTGCTCCCTCGAAACAATACCGTTCGGAGAAAACAGGAGAGAATGTTTGCGACGAGACGCAAACGGGCGATGTTGGCTCGAAACAAAGAGAAACGTTTCGGGAATAAACGCGCGAGTTTACTCTTTCGGTCGTGGCTCGACTATCGGCGCGATGGAGCCGAGAAACCTAGAGAAAGACGACACCTCGTGGCCTGTTGCTCGTGGCCCTGTTATTTGCCTACCGATCGAAACCTTCGTCTCGATTTTGACGATCGACCGGCTCGAATCGCCGAGTAATTACACGCTTCGATTCCAAACGAACTTCTTTGACACTCGACGCGAGAATCGGAGCGATCGGAAGAGATTCTTATCGACGTGAATCCTGTTGTCGAAGCCACGGATCGAGTGACTCGGTACAGCACCTGTTCCATACCTACACGCATAACGCGCTAACGCTATTACCGGGAACTTTGTACAATTTCTGTCTTCCCGGCAAGAATTAACCCCGATGGGTAATTGCCCTTTAAGAGGCTCGTGTGGCGCGATATTTGCAAGAGTCTAAGATCCAAAGATCTGGAAACGGATGAGAATCGTTCCACGTACGAACGTTTCCGCGGACTCGCCGCGAAAAAGCGATGTTCAAGCACCGGTTCGTGCGGCACGATAACAAGGTCAATATACGGAACGAATTAAGCCGTGCTCGTCGACCGTACCGGTTACAATTCGGCGTTAAACACGGGATGAAAATGTCGCGCGCGCGCGGCCAGCGACGTTGTTTGAAAATCACCGAGGCGTGAATCGACCGTGGCCGCGGGCCGACGAACGGTTACGGGTATCGGTTTGAAATTTTCCCCGTAACTTTTACCATCGCGCGGATCTCCGTCGGAGTACTCGAGCGGATTAGAAGCGACGAGTCGTGGAATTTCGAAAGTTCGGCTCGATCTCGTTTCGAGGCCCGACGGTGGATACGACGTGGCCGGGGAAGCCGTAAAAAAATAGCGGGAAACTTTCCCGTAATATTCGTAGGGAAGTGTCGCGGCCGGTTCGTCGAGGCGGATTGAATTTGCGTCGCGATTCGCGGCCGATGAAAATTATGCAAACGCGGAAACAGCGCGAAGGCGAACTTCTCTCCGTGTCGGGGTTCTCTCGTTACGTTCGGTCTCTTTGGACTCCGGGTACTTCCGGCGTTCGTTGTGCACGTACACGCGGCCGCTCGTGCACGTTTCGCGACGCGCGTGTCGGTTCGTCTTCTATTTTTTTTTCTTTTTCCCTTTTTCTTCTTTTTTCAGCCCCTTCGTATTCACCGTGGGTATCTCTTCTTTCTCCCGCGCGAGGTTTCCGCCAACGAGGCGCTCCCCGCGCGAGTAATTTCACCGCTAAAAACAACGTTAGAGCCGCGCTCGTTCCGATTTCTCGGTAACGGGATCGATACGAGCGACGAGGGTTCTCGTTAACGCCATCGTCCGACGATGGAAATCCATCCGTCGGGAATACAATTAAGCGGATAAGGGGGACGATGAAATTAAGTATACGCGTCGAAGGAACGTTTCGCGAGACCGAGTCCCTCGTAGACGGTACGCGGATAGAGGAGAGTTCCAGCACCGGGAATTCACCCGGAACGAGTTGAGAACCTAGAAACAAGTTATCGGGCCTGGAACGGCGTGCAACAACACGTTGTAAGATAATGCGATTTGGTCGCCGGCTGAGAGCTAGCTCGTTCGTCGTGCAACCGTGTAGCTGCATCGGCGACCGGGACGCGGGTCGCGAGCACGCGCAGAACCTCGGTTTGCACATCGGCGTTCGGCACACGCGTACCTATACTGGCCATCGTGACGAACGACCGATATTTCCGTGCGCCCGAGTGCACCGTTAATACCACCGATCGTGTTTTAAGTAGATGTACCAACGCACGTGTTCACGTGCTCGCTCGTCCACGGCCCGTAAATCGTACGGTGGCCCGTGTCGGTTCTATTCCAACGGGACCGTACTTTCAATATAAGACCACGAACGAAAGCGTACGGGTAGCCATTCGTTCGCGACATTTCCACGATCGGTTGCGTTTCTATTCGTCGCGATGCATTTCGATCCGCGAAATAAATACTCGCGACGTCGCGTTCTTTCGCGATTCCCATCGTTACGATTTTCACGACGGACGAGAAGCCTCCGAGGAAGAGATCGAATCCTTCGAGAAATAAGAGAAATAATTAACCGTATCCGAGTTCTTTCTCCGGTAGTTTGTTCGGTGATCGATCGACAAACGAGAAGCGACAAATTGCGCGTCTCGAACTGTTTACGTCTTCATCGGGGTAATCGGCTCTGTCACCGACGGCGCTTCTCTCATCGGAAGAAGAAAGTAACGATTACAAGGAACGATAAAAATTTAACGACCACCGCCAACCTCGAATTTAATTAAACCTTTCCGAACCTATTTTAAGGGTCGCGCGCGTATCGTTGACACGGATCGGGGGTGAAATTCGTATTTCGGCCGGGACGGATGAAAAACTACGTCGAAATCAATCTCGTATCGCGATTTCGTTTCGCGACGCGTGACATCGGGGACTGATCGATGCGTTTCTAAACGCGAATAAAAGTCCGTTCGCGTGGAAACGATATTGCGTTCGCGAAACGAATCGGGAGCAAATTGAGACCCGTTTCGTTATCCGGGCGAGCCCGCGGTCACGGGATCAAAGGAGTGACCTTTCTTTCCCGCCGGTTGCGCGTTGTTTTAACGAGAACGAATACGATTCGTTCTCGTTAACGGCGTTACACTGGATCGCGAGAAGCGACAATGATTACGAGCCCGCTATAGATTTTCTCGCGCGTTCTCCCCTGTCTACAGCGAACGCCAAAGACCTGAAACAATACCCTAACAATAGGCTATAAAGCAAGTTCGTGTAACGTTGCCTTGTACTCCGATAGAGGATACGTTCTTTGTACACCGTCCCTTTGTAATATCGTTGCGTATTAAATTCGCCCTATCCCTCCAGTCGTATCCGTAATTTTATTAAATTCCATCGTGCGAAAGATTCGATCGGTACGTTGGCACGAGTCGGATCCGAATCCTCCGAGTGCGTACCCCGTTACGGTCGATACCGTTAACAACAATAACGATCTTCACCGTTTCGGAATCGTACGTAACGCGAGTTGTTAAAATTGATAGAGCACGAAGAGTCGAGGATCAACCGCGATACGAAGCTCAGCGTTACGATGTCGACTCGTCCGAGAACACGATCGGAGCGAACGGATAAAGGACCGTGGGAAACGAAATTATGGTCATTGGGGACGAATAATAGGAGCAGGTAATAACGTTCAACGATAGCCGAATGTTATTTGCCGGTATCGGTGATCCGGCAAATTCACCGTTTCCGTCTAGAATTTACACGTCGATCCGTCGAGCGGAATAACGCGAAATTACGAAGTTCGTTTGTTCCGCCAACGCGGTTGCCGCCTTCGCGGCGTTTATTCCGCACGGGTGCGCGATATCGCGCGATTTCCCGCGCGAGGGAAATCGTTGCTCTCCGGTCGACCCACCTACGAGACCGATTTTCCACCACCAGCGCACACGCTTGTGTTACTTTTTCACCCCGACACGGCTAGCGCCCGGAATTTGTCCTGTAAAGTCGTATTCTCGAGGAACACACGGTACGGCAAGTTTAATAAGAAGCTTCGTAGCTCGAGCGTGGAAGATGGAAGACATTGTCTAGCCGTCGTTCGGACCTAGCCGACGAATCTCGTTCGATACGGTTCCGATGAAACAAGATCGCGAAAAGATGACCACCGTCGACGTTCGATCGAGTCCAAGAATTTCCTTCGGCTCGTCCGAGCACTCCGAAAGGATTACCTACGAAGACAATACACGTTCTGTCCCACGCATACGCGGGAAGCTGGATTAAGCTGTCGCGAATCGAAAAATATGGTCCGGACATTGTTCTTCCGCGGAGCTGCGCAATTAACCGAAGCTACGCGTAACCAGCGGCGTAATTTTTCGCGAAATTTCGCTGAGAAATTTTCATCCGTTCGAAAATCGCGTTCGATACTTGCGGATGGAGAGACTCGAAAAAGTGTGCATTCGATGGAAGCGTTCGATGGAAATCGCAACGGAGAACCCGCGATACGCGAAACATTAATTAATTTTTACTTCCGGTCTACCGAGTTCCTTTGTATGCAAATTCGCCGCTCGAGCATTTTTATCTACATTTGTATTTCGAGCGCGGTAAACCTACACAAATACGAAGCTTAATTGGGTTTACCGCGGCTCCCGCACGCGTAAAGTACGTGCACCGTGAAAAAAATACATTTTTCGGTGATACACGCGGGACGCTAAATTGCCATCGGCGACGCGCGCGTTCGTTTGTCACAATTATCGCGCAATCGGTGCCTAATTACGTTTCGTGCGTTCTCGTTCGATATTCTCGACTCAATTGCTACGAAAACATCTATCACCGAGCGTACGTTGCACGCGTTATCGTTGGTACATCGCGAGCGTGACGTATTCGTTTGTTTTGTCGGTGAAGGAAACTGGAGGCGTCGGTGCAAAATCGGCAGCCAACAGCCTCGCGTTCACAAAAATTATGTACTGGGTATGTCTTGATAGCCATACCCCGCCAATACGTCGTTCATAACGTACTGACGCGCTATTAAAGTAGCGAGCACCCTTTTTAAACGAACGTTAGCTTCCACGGACTTTAAGTAACGTTTTCGTCGCGATATCGTATGCGAGAATGGTCGTTACCCTTCGGCCATCTGTCGCAACACCGACGAACTAAACCGTGAAGATTTTCGCGGTAGTGGGGAAACGCGCGATTTCGCGATCTATTCGAAAAGGTCGATCTCCCGTTGAAAAAGTGTTCGATCGCGATTACGGGGGCAAGGGAAAACGATTCTCCGGGAGCTAATATCGTCCGTGGGACAAATTATTCGAGGGCCTATCCGCAGTCGCGGTAAGAAATTTTAATTGCGAAATTTCAATACCGTCGACGTTATCGATAATTCGATTCACAGTCCGGTCTTTCCAATCGCGGCGCCTAGTTGAGAAAATTTTCGAAGCGAACGCGGTATCGGTTTTTCAATAGACGGGGGAGAGGGAGCATCGTTGGTTATTAGCCGCACGAAGGGATATTGTAATCGAGTTAATTAAAACTCGAATAAAGATAGCCGTGTCTGTGAAGGAGATCTGTTACTCGAGGCTGGTCCGAAGTCTTCGACGAACTTACACCGGTAACGTTGCGAACGATTAACAAGGAAATTGATCTCCGCGGGGAATTAAAGCGCTCGATTATCGCGGCTTCGTTTCGTCGAATCTCCAGAGTTCGGGCACACGCGAGGAAATAATGGGCGAAACGAGTACGGGCTAGGTTGGAGCACCGAATTAAAAATAACGCCGACTTTTTTTGTCCGTCGACCCTACCGTTTGAACCGTTCGTCGGGGAAGTGTTTGCCGCGCAACGGGGGTGAAATTTAAACGACAGCCGATACACCTACTCGATTACGATTCGGTTCTTCGCGGTGTCGTTCGTTACGATAGACACGATCGAAAGCTCGCGTATTTTTTTCGATCCTCTCGTCGTATCGTAAACTGAAATAAAACACGAGTTTGTACATTCGGAACTGTTCCTCGGACAAAGGCATTGCGCGTGCGATATTAGGGATGAACGCTTCGAGCTCGACATCGCTCGTTAATCGAGTAAAATTTTAAACCGAAACAGATTTCAATCACGGAAGAATCTCTCTCGGTAAGATGGCAAAAATATATATCCCGCCGTCTCGTAAACCGACTTCTTGCAATTATGTATTTCGGTTCCACGACTCTCTGCCAAAGAGCGGGTTGCCAAACGCTCGTTAAAATTCACTTCGGCGAAGAAACATAAAGAACAGAGGACGACGCGAAACGTCGTAAAGAGGTGCGAGACGTCGCTGTCAGCCATTGACTCGGAGATTTTAGCGCGAGGAATTTACCAAACGTCCGTTAAATTCGTGCCGACGGAGGGTTTGGTCGGGCGATTCGAATCGCGTGGTCCCGGAAGTCTTCGAAGCCCTCGTTGTCGCGAATTTGAACGGAAGCACCGCGGTGCCAAGGCGCGCGTCCTCGAAATAAATATTCGAGTAAACGTCACGCGTCCCGCGCGGTTCTAAATCCAGGAAATACGCACCGAGAACTGCAACCAAGCTGGATGGTTGCGTCGCGAGTTGGAGGAACGTGCGGGAAATTCCGATCCGTTTCGCGATACGAGAACTCGGCTCGTAGACAAATCACCGGAATCCGGATTTAAAGGACACGGGCGGACGTTTTCGTGGTTCGCGCGTCGCGTTTTTTCAATTACGCTCGCGTGAGACGAACGAGTTAATCAAGGGGTGACTGTCACGCGGATCGTCTCTTACCTGAAGATACGGGACCGCTTTGCACATAGCCAGACCGAAGAACCAAGTCTCCGTGACGTCCCATAGCACACTGAACGGTAGACAGAGCAACAAGACCAACAAATCGGCCACCGCAAGGTTCACGATGAAGTAATTCGTGATGGTTCTCATCGAGTGGTTCCTGTACACCGCGATGCAAACCAACGCGTTCCCGATCAGTCCCACGACGAATATCACGCTGTGGGAGACGATCAGCACCCAGTCCCAGAACTTGGGGTATATGTACGCCCGGATCACGCTCTCGACGAACGCGCGGTCCGTGAAACAGCTCTCACCGGTGCAGTTGCTCGTGTTGAAGTCCCCGTTGTAGTCTATATTGTAGTCCGTGTTGTAGTCCGTGTTGTAGTCCGTGGTCGATTCGTCCGTGTAATCCGTTGCCGACTCGGCGAGCAACGTGGACACCGTCAACGTCAACCAACCGACGATCGCGAGACCGGGACGATACATGTTTCCAGAGCTTTGCAACGAGTAGGTTCCTCGAGGGTTGCTCGAATTGCGTCCACCCTCGTCGAAGAACGTTCCGCTCGACGATTTTACGAAACGGTACGAGTCCTTTTCGTCATTCCGAGGATCCCCGCGCGAGTTTTATCCCCCCTTGGAGGAACCTTCCGCGATGGACGTCACGCGAGAGCGGTCGTTGAACGTTCGCGCAACGACGAAAAGATATTCCGACGGGAAGAAAGTTGCTCGGTCGATCCTCCGTGTTCTTCTCTGGTCGCTTCGACCGGTGACGTTCACTTCGCTCCAATTTCCATGGCATTAAAGGTAATTCGCGTCGTCTTCGGGCTGTCCGTTCCACGGTGTCGAGTGTCCGGAGATCATCGAGAGCGGGGTCCTTCCCTCGATCGGCCTCCCTTATCCAGACGAAGAAACCCTAACCACGGTAGGGTAGCTCGAACGGAGAGTTTCCAGCGATAATTTTTATCCACTGGTCGCGTCCAAGAACCGGAAATTCGTCCCGTTGCCTCGACAGAGGGGAAAAAAGTTCCGGACCGCGGGAGCGTTGTGATTTCCCAAGTGTCGACGTTACTAACGAACTTCCCTCTTGACAAATACTCTCCGCGTCCCGATAAGAAATTATTCGCAATTTAGGCGAGAGGTATCGTCTCTTCTTTCAGCGTTCTCCGATTCGTGGCCTCGGGTCGGTCGTGGACGATAAATTTTCCTCCCGGATCGATACACGGGATAAACTTTCCTTCGTTTCTCGTTTTTCCACCCGGAGGGAAAGACAGGAAACGAAGGTTGGAAGGACGCTCGAAGGTAACGCGGTCCCCGTGCTTTTGTCGCCCAACTCGTGTCTTCCCGACTGATCTTATTTTCGGTTCCTCGTTCTTTACCTTCGAAGCCGGCGCGAAGAGTTCGCAATAGAATCACCGAAGGCGGGAGGTGGCCATAAAATCGTTCGGGGATCGGTAGAGCGAATTTCCTCGTGGAAGTTAATATTAGAAACAAACGACGAGGTTTATTTTCGAACGGTTAAGTTCGCGGCGAAGGCTCAAGAGGCATCGTGCTCGGGATTCGCGGAGTCACTTGCAGCGATAGAAAGTTGTCAAATTTTTAAGTCGATCGGTCCATTTGTTCGCGAGATACGGCACCGACCAGCTCGGAAAAGGTCGTTTCGATGAAAACGGCTCGAAAGTTTCCCGCACCGTCTTCCGGTATATAGGCAGGTTCGCTGAAAGTCTTACAAGTTTGCCAGTTTTTCGAATTTTCTCGCCGTACTTGGCAATTATATCCTCGAGACTTGGAACAGCGAGGAAACGTCGGAAGAGGGATCGATTTTTATTACCTCGGAATTGGACGGACCGCTCGAACGCGAAAGGCAACGCGAAAGAATTCGACGACGTCACTTTGCGGGTACGTTCCTTCCTTCGTTCGATGTACACCGACGCTCGAATTGCACGGGTAATTAATTAAAATAAACCACGGAGATCGCAGTAGGTTCGCCCTCGAGGGTATCGCTCGTAGTTCCCGAGTCTAATTGAAATTGTCATCGCGCACGGTCGAAAGTTACCTTAGAGTTGCCACGCGAGCCGAATCCACGTAATCGTCTCGGTAATACGATTCAACGTTCGTCGATCGATTAACCGTATCGTCGTTCGTCCCTTTGAAGAATCGTTGATCGACGTAACGAACTTGGGGAATCGCGAGGATCGTTCCTTTCGCAAGAAAATCACCCCGATAACGTTCTTCGAGCTTTCCCTCGGCGGTGGCCGCTCGGTTCAATCGAAGACAAAACCGCTCACCCCGTGATTATCCTATTAATCTTTCGCGTTTTTCCAACGCGCGTCCGCGTTGGCACGGACAACTGGCCGGCCAATTAATCAAAAGTTGTCACGACCGTTTCTGCGGGTTTTGTCTCGCGGTTTACGGGTTCCGGGCTCGTCCCCGATGTTCGCGAATTACGATCCGCGAGGTAGAATCCGCGCGAACCGCGTACACGTTCGACCGATCGGCGATACTCCAATTTCCTTTTCCTTCGAGTAGAAAGTTATCGCGGCGATTGGACGCGATTCATCGACGCGACTCCCGTACGAAATTCACGGTCCTCTTGAGCACTGGCTGCACCGTGTTCCGCAAAAACACGCTCGATGTTCGAAATATTTCCGACGGTGTCGAAACGCGCCGTTTCCAGCGATCCCGCTACGGTACGCGCGTTTCGTGACCCGATGTATCGTAAATCTATCGACTTCCCGTCAACGATTTCGCGACGACTGCCAGGGAAAACGGTTAAATTCAATCTATTTCGGGGACATCTCGACGCGTTCGTTCGCCGTCCTCTTTGCCGCGCATCGTTTACCCGAAACGATGAATATCGTGGGGGAAATCGCGACGCGAGATACTGTTAAAATTCACCCGTAACGAGGGAACCCCTTTCGCCCAAAGTGAACGCCCATTTCGTTAAGTAGCGGGATTTAAAAGGGGTCTCGGTACGCGTGGCAACGAATACGAAACAATCCGCGGATGAAATAACTCCAGATTGAAATTCAAATCCGGATGCGCGCTGTAACGAACCGGAGACCGGAGATGGAAAACTAAATTCGGTCTTCCTGGATACGGGACGAACCGACGACGATCCCGCACGAAAGACGCAACTCTCGAACCGCGTTTCGTGAATTAGTTTCCGTTGAACCTGATTCGCGAACGCTATAGACGAACGACTAGCGTCCAACGAGAACGAACCAACTTTTCGATCGTGGATGGGAACGGTCCCTCGATTCAACGATCCGTCGATTCACCGAGCGCTCGTTTCTCTCAGCGTAAAGCACGCGCGATTGTTCTTCGCAATGTCCACCTACGAAGAGAGCTGTTCTCGTTCGGTAAATTTTTATGGGGAACCGTGGGCTCCCGAGTTCCTAAAAGTCCGAAACGATCGAAAGACTCGCGTGTACAATCGGATCGCTCCAACTTTCCCGAGAATCATTCGTGGAAACGTTTCGCGTGGAGCGAATAAAATGGTACAAAGGAAAAAAGAGAAAAATTGTACAAGATCCTTTACGCCGTGCAAACTGTTTCGAACGATCACTCGTCGACGAATAACTCGACCACGACGATTCTTCCAATTGTATCGGCGATTGGACCGACGATCGTGTTAGATTTTCGTTCCACTGATCGACGATACACAGCCGCGTCGAGAGGTGCTCGTGATCGAAAACGTTCCTCGGTGCTCTCTATTGGCGAAAACTCTGGCGTACTCGCGGCTGCTCCGTGGCTTCGAGAGCACGATCGCGCGCACAAGCCTCGTCGAAAGAAGATCAAAAAAGAAAGAAAAAAAGGAAGAGAATTTCACGAGAGAACGTTTTTCACTTTCCGCCCGACGATTACTTATACACCACGTATCGTCTCTTACAACGGGACGATAACCTCGTCGCGTTTCACGCACTTTCGTCGCTGGTCGTTTCGGACAGGTGGCAATCGGTGACACCTCTCGCTCGATTACTCGAATCGCGAACGAGTCGCTCGTTTTCCCGCGAATCGTGTCCTCGGGTACGCGTATCGTCTCTCGTCGAGACGAAGCATGATCGGCGTCGAAGACGACGCGGTCCGATCGGTGAACGGACCGTGTACGAGTTACTCGATCGTTTCGGGATTACGCGTGTCGTATTTCGAGCAGTTGGTTCGTCTGGTCGAAGACGAACTCGGACGTCTCGACGCGGTGGGTGTCTCGCGGCGACGGGTGAACGAAGGTTCCTCCTGGTTCGGGAAAGGGATGCGAACGCGGCGACGGACTCTGCGAAACTGAGGTATGTACGTCGTTTTAACGAGCGCGTAGGTACAGCGGGACGCCGATGCCAGGGCCGGGGCCGAGGCACGTTTCGTTTTAAAGTTTCCCGTGGTGCCCGACGATGCTTTCGTCCTTTTCCGGGGCTTCGTTATCGCAAAAAGGAAGGAAAACTTCTCCTACGGGGTGAATTTCGATGGTAGACCGAGACCCCGTACGGACCAACCCTGTCAGGGTTTGGTTTATTGTTATTGCGCCGGTAGTAACGCAGCTCTGGATCTCGACGAGCGTGGATATCGCGTTACCCCACCGTTCCGACGTTCTGGCCGACTCGGCGTAGACGTTAGTTTGTTTACAAGGAACTCGTCGCGCGACAGACATTGTACGTTTAATTTAACTCTCGTAATTCGTCACCGCGTTTCGAGCGAGTCGTCGAGCTTCGTTTTCCTACGTCCGTTATTTCGGTACCCTTGAAACGAGAATAGAATATCGACGGTGTACAAAGACGCGCCAACAATGTATTTCGCGATGTATCCGAACGGCTACGGATACCTTTTCGAAGGTTGTCGTCGACGCGTCGGGTCTACTCTTTAATTTTCTCGGCTTCTTCTTTTTACGACCCTCGAGAATACAGTTTCCACGGCCAGGAACGCCGATCCGGCCGGAATTAAATTCCAATCTCGCGTTTACGAGCCGTTTACGACGATTTCGGGCCGGATAGAGCCTTACGGTGTTGTTCGCTCGGCGACACGAGTTTCGTGGAACGCGAGTCGTTCCTAAACCGGAACGGATATTTTCATCGAACGATGATCTTTTCGTCGGTGATCGACGAACGATCGGGGAAACGTTAACCGGTTCCCCTTCCGCGAAGATTTTACGCCTTCGATCGATGAAACGTTCCAAGCTCGCCTCCGGGCAACCGACGTGGTCGTTCCTCCAGAAAAATAACAGATTTCCGGGGGAGAGTATTAAATTCCGACGGGGAATACCTTTGCTCGATCTTGGTCACGTATCTTCGTGACGCTAAAAATTCACCAGATTTCGTCCGCGTAGCTTCCCCTCGTTTGACCGTTATCCATTTATCACCCCGGTGTCCGATGAACCTTTTTCGGAGGGAATATTTTCGTCGTCTCCGCATCGCGGATGTGTTTATCTCGTCAACGGGAGTTCCAAGGAGAAACCGTCGTTTATTTCTTCATCCCCTCTGAGCCAGCCGCGCGAACGTGCCTTTTACGGCGGTAATTAATTTTGTTTTTCGCTCCGGCGACACGAGAGCGCCGCGCGGAACGTTCGTCTCGCACTTTTACGCAATCTCGGTTCCCGCGTCGTGGAAACGCGAAATGTTTAACGAAAGCAAACGGTACCCGTTTACGGAAAGCGACTCCACGAAAGTAAAACTCCGAGATTACGAGGACGGTTGGTAGCGCATGTTGCGGCTAAAGTTTCCAAACTCGCGTCCCAAACGCTTCCTCGTCGAATCTACCGCCAGACGGTGGCCAAAGATTTTTCATTTCGTTCGCAAAGTGTAACGCGTTCGCGGGAACGGTTACGAGAGCGTCGCGGTTCCGCTCCGATTCGTTCCCTTTGTTCGAAGCACGAGCCGATTGTCCGACGCGATTACGAGATCGTTCGAAATGTTTCGATCGCACGAAGCCATCTACCCGATCACCGCGTTTCATTGCCGCGAAGAACATCCTCGTTCGGTTCGAATCGACCAGGAACTTTCGTTCTCCTCGTTTCGTTACGTATCGTAACGACGAATGCTAAACACGTTCGGTAACGATGAATAGGAAGTACCGGGCACTTCGGCTCCTTTCAAGACTCCTTTTGCGCGCTCACCGCGCACGGACGACGGATCTTCTCGAAACGAAGAAACCTCGTTTGCCTTTTTACCACCCTCTGGAATGCATTCAACGAGTCCGCGCATCGTTTCGAAAGCAACGCCTCGAAGCCCCGTTCGAAGCCGCGATTGTACGCCGTACAGCGAAATGTGAACGCAAACAAAGCGGACGATCGATCGTCGCTTCTTCGCAGGAGTGGCTGGCGATGTTTGGATCGTTCTACGCTCGCGACGTACGGAAAAGTTGCGGCTGCCATGATTAATGAGCGCAAAGCAAACTGTTGCCGTTTAATGCGCGCCCCCGTTTTGCGCGAATACGCGACGAGACCGCGCGCGTGCAACAAATTGATACCGTTCTTGAAACGCGCGATGTATTTTTCTTTCGGTTCGATCGTGACCGTTTCCACGCGGCTTCCGTTCCGCACCGCTCGAAAAATACGCGTTTACCTCGTCACCTCTCGAAAGAATAATACATTCTATTTGGGGAAAAGGGCGGAACGAAGATTAAAAAAAAAAGTAGAAAAAGACACAAGAATCAACAACGAGAAACGTCCGTTCTTGATCCTTTCGCGAACTTTGAAATATGGCAACAAGTAGCTTCGCGCCACTGTTCGACGAAAATATTTGATCGGTTTTAATCGGTCGTTCGCGCTCGAAGAACGAACGCTTTGACGATTTTAATATCGCCCGGAGGTACCGATCTTGGCACTGAACGTAAATACAGGTCAGATTGCAACCGAAGCGGTTGTATCTTTCAAAGGAGTGGTCAAGTTTTTCTTTTTACGAGAACATCCAGCTGAATTTTTTACCGAACTTTAACGATTTGCACGTTCAGCGTCGTACTTCCGCGAGTGAATTTCATCCATTAATTATCCTTCGTTCGTAGCTAACTGAAACAGAGACGAGATACAGAATAGACGTTTTATCGTACGGAACTTGGTATGGCGCAATCTGGAACACCGACCTCGTTTTCTACGAATGATACCGTAAACGACATCTATGTTTAAAAACGGTGACTCTGTGAACTATAATCGGAATCACCGAAATCTGTAAAGGTAGCGAACGTGTAAGTTTTTGGTTCGAATGATACCGTTAGCGACATCTGTGTTTGAGAACGGTGACTCTGAGAACTATCGTCAGAATCACCAAAAACGATAAAGGTATCGAACGCGGAAAGTTTTTCGAAGAAAACAAATCGATCGAAACACGTCAAACTGACTTTCATACTCTCGCGTTTCGAAAGCTTTCTATGTTCGTATTAAGAAACTGTTCTAAATTCGCAACCAATTAGCTCGGTACTACCTGCAACGAAGAATTGTCGTTCGTCGCTAGTAATACCGATTACCACGTCTCACCACGTGGAGGTTGCTACAAGCCGAGACACGAAGGAGAGAGATGGAATCAAAGTTCCATCGATCTCTCTCGACGTGCGATACAAACGAAATTACCAAACCGAGGAGATGGAAGGAATCAAAGTTCCTTCGATCTCCTATTTCAATTCTGTCGAGCAATTACATTGAGAAAGATGCGACGCAAATCATGGAATTGGTTCTACTCGATCAGTATCGTTTCCTCTTTTTGTGGTCTATTTCCCCCTGCAACCCGCCACGAGTTACGCAAGCGTAGACACGACTAAGGATGTTTGCAAAAAGGATCTTCCTAATTTCGGCGATAGCTAAGGAGTCGTATAAATACAAGGAATAATCGAAAAGTGAAGATGAAAATCAAACAAATTATGTTACTAAATTGAACGGTGATGACATTCTTAGCATAAAAATAAAATTTGCCATTTTACGTTAAGCCAAATGAATAATTGTACGGAATATTTTGTACACTATAAAAGGGTTGTATGGTTTTTAAAAATAGTAATTTATTCTTAAGAAAGGTATTATATAAAATGAATGTCATTTTATTGCTAATGAACCTTATTATATTTACAGTGAAAGAAACTTCAGAAATTTTTTACAAAAGGTGCTCTTTTATCAATTTCAATGGTTTCGATATATATTGCATTTGCTTTTAACTATCTTGAATATTAAGCGCAAGCGCCGATTATTTATTGCATCGGAGTAGTCAGAAATATACCCCCTGAATATGTATCAAAATCGCTGAAATTTATATAGAAGCCTTCATTGTAAAAAATTACCGAAATTTCTAATTATCACAGTAGTAACGATTTTGTAAATACTAAAACATGCGACTACTCGATTAACACAATTTTGACTGAATCTAATTAAGTACGTGGATCTACCTTATCACGTGTAATGCAAGTTGTTAAAAAAATATTGCTAGAGATTTAAAATAACTTCCTACTCTTTGTTTACAACAATCATGTGTTGATGATAAACTATTGTGTATACATATAACATCCTTAAAATACATGAAATTTTTTAATTTTAATTTCTGGCGTCTGCTTCTACTAAGATAATGAGGCACTTGATTATGGTTCAAATAATACTTTGAAAGTACATTTACAAACAAACAATTCAAACAACGTGTTCATTTTATGTTAGTTTGATATTTTCACAATTATTTCGGTGCTGCCCTGCGTTATCTTAATTACAACAAGACGATACGCAGTAAGAATTGGAAAATATGTCAACCTTATAAACTTTGAACTTCGATGATAACAATCGTTCATTATCCGACAACCACTCTGATCGTAATATCCTTTCTTTCGTCCTAAAATTTTTATAAGCAGAAGTACAATAATCATCCACCGATAGTAGTAATTTCGTCGTTGTCAGTTTTTGGCAATAAATTTTCATTGTCTTCTCCTTTCAAGTTCTCTCGAATCAACACGAAAATACCGATGAAAATTATTATAAAACCAATGCCAGCGATACCGAAGCATGTTACGCTACCCAAAGATTGTAGAATTATGACAAATTTCACTGTTTCGGCATAACTCGAAGTTAAACGAGCTTCTTGTGTGAACCATAACATTGGTACAAATATTTTCTTGAGATTCTTGAACATGCTGAAAATACAATTTTCGAAATGGATTTAAATATAAAATTCATTTCATAAAGTCTTGTTATTTCTTCCGACTCAAGTACTTACGTCATATCTTTGTCAGGTTGAATCAACAGATTTAATTGTAACTGTGCATTCACATTTAATGGGACACCTGTTTTCTAGAAAAATGAGTAGCCGTAATGTAACATGTGCTATTTACCCATTGTTATTTATTGTCTTGAGATAATTACCGGTTCGATGGATATTGAGAGTTCGTGTTTCTTTTTATCAGGCTTCATGCCTTCAATGTTGTTTATATAACTTTCATCTGCTAAATAAAAATGCGGTGAACTAATGAACGCCGGTGCACCCCACTTACACGACGAAATATTTAATGCGCCAGATGGTATGCATTCTGTTTGGCAGTAACACCGTCGCGATCGTACTTTTGTGCCATTGTCAAAAAGAGTATCATCGTTGGTGTATCTAAAGCCTCTTAATCCTTCATATTCCGTTATGTTTTCAAACACTGCTGTCATACTCCTATTAAATAAGTAAAAAAAATAAGAAGAATTAAAATGCATGTCCAATTTCTTTAATCTTTTATATTCTTAAGAAAAAACTGTGTTTACGTGCAAATATCGGATACAAAGAAAGAAATAGTTTTGTTATCTTGTAACGGTGGCCACAAATCACCATTTGTTCCTGTTACATTTGCACATTGGTCAGGATAGTAATTAACTGTTTTTTCATAATTCCAAGATTTAAGCATTCCTAATTCCATGATATTGGACGTACCAGTAAGCATGTTAAATGTTCCATCGTATGATGCAGAACCATTTCTCTGAGGAAATTAGAATACTATTAAATGGATTTATTAGAAGGAACTTCTGTTTTTGACATTTTCTCTTTAATAATACCACAGAAATCGAGCTCACCTCGTAAAACCAACCAAATTTATCCATTGGAATCTTTGTAAGGTTTAATTTTCGAGCAATTTTTAGCATAACATCGTCGTAACCCTCAAAGAGTAACTCGTTTACAGTCTTGGTAATTACTAATTGTTGTCCTATTGCACGCATAACTCTATCTGCTATATCACGAAGGAATGGTTTTTTGTTTCTCAATGCGTATGCAACACTCTGAAAAAATATAAACAAAGAAAATATATTTTAATATATGTACAATTATTGTTATCTAAGTAACAACAATATATAGAAATACGTACAGCAGTAACTGGATTTATATTAGTTACAGTATTCGATAAACTTCCTACTGACAAAAATTCATCAAAATGCCATACTCTCTTTCGTTGATATGTTATAGTGTTATTTTCATTCCAGGTTTGGTGCACCTTATAATCAACTTCTCTGTAAAAGAAAAAATGTTACTTGTAACAATATTAACAAAAATCACAATGCTTAATGTATATATGTTACCTAAATACGTATGGACCCATTTCCTCAAATTTTGGTTTCATTCCATTAGGTGAAGTAAATACCTCTGGATTAGTCAAATTAAACATATAGAGTTTTAAATACATAGGAATTGGAGTCTCTTTCCAAAGTTCATAGTTTGCGGATGTTGGTGTCAAAGTCAGTTGCTGGAGCAAAACAATATATATGTCAATTAGACACTAATTAGAAATTTGGAAGAATGTCACTGTGATGCTTACCGACTCCAAGATTGATGTATAAATTAAGGACCAAAGTATTCCTGTAGTTAATCCAAAAACTGCTATTATTACTCCTACTACGAGTATAATAGTAATCTTCTTCCAACCTTTCATCATTTTACTTGATAATTTTGACCTGAAAAAATATAAATATAACATTTTTAAGTATTCTTGTCCCATTATTTATGCACATAATAAACTTAATGACATACTTGACACAGTTTTTCAAATCACACTTTTCAAAGAATACAGTAAAATTGAGAACATTATTTAAGTAGACAAACTTTTTAAAAATAATTTTGAAAACTTGAATTAAAATTTGTATCGATATCACATTTTTTAATTGATCGTTAATTTTTTTTTAATGATAAATTTACATGCTGCGGTCTTAACAATATACTTTGTAAACAGTTAAACACGCAATGTTTAATATTTGTAAACATGAAATTATTTTAGTGGCCTGCCTAAATTTAAACAATACGTGACATATGTGCTATTATTAGTGGGCAACACGGTCAGAACAAGGACGAGATTTTGTTACGTTTTATTATCTTTCGTGTAATTATGATATAATGCCGAATATATCAGAAATGAATGCCAAAGCGATAAAAAAAAAAATTGAAAACATTGTCTGCATTAATTCGAGTTTAATTTTAATTAGTGATTAATAGCAAAAAGTACTAGAAGGAAAGTTTGTTTAAACAGAAAAAAGGAAGGACCGTAAAGATCTTTTATATACAGTTGACAAATCGACACAGCTTCTGCGCATGTGATTGGTACATAGGCGCGAATTTTTGAAATCTTACCACAATTTGATGTTTTGCTGTGCATTCTAAACAGCAGAAAAATTACACGGTATTATAGGTAAAATTAAAAAAATATTTCTTTAATTTGTTCAATTAAATTTTCTGTTATATATTTCATTGGATAACTTATCTGTTATCGATTTTAATTTTATTTAAAATTATAAATACCAACAATCTGAACAAGATTGTGTTACCTATTTATCATTTACTTAATAACAGTACACCATACGGACGTAACCGTATTTTCAAAATTAATTTTATCGGACACGAAAACTTCTATAAAAGAAATTAATTCTTAAGTCTCTTCTGATATTTTTCTACCATGGATTTTAGTAGTACCTTTGTAGTTTCCAAATCGTTGCGTACCTCGTATGTTTTAGAGTTATACCAACTTGCGATACTTTAATTTGCTATGAAAGTGAAAGTGAAACTTTTCCAGACGATTACCTAAAAGAGAAGCGCAGTACAATGTACTTGAGAAATAAATTTATATCTCTCTAAAAATGAATTTTTCTAAGTAACACTCAACTCCCGAGATTGAACAAATGATCTAAGGGTTTTAAGTACCAACTGCGTGTAAACGTAAGCATCGATAAGCGGGTAGTTTATTTCTACAATTAACTTGGATAGCTTCGCGATCGACATATGTATACGGATAAAAATGTCTTTTATATTATTGTAATTTTATTCATCTGCATATTGTTCACTTGTATCTTATACATTGAATTATGGATCATCTTTGATTTATTTTGTTGCTCTGTGTCAAACGGATCGTATCGTACATGAAACAAGTGGCACTTTTATCGATAATGAATCTTGTAATTTATATTATCGACTGTACGTCCATAATATTTTTGAATCTGTATCAAATCGTAGTCATATCTACGTATGTTCCGATTCTTCTAATTGTTTACGTGCCAACGAATTATAACTGGGCGTTCTTGCGCCATCGTATTTAACGATCAGCAGTAGATTGTACGATTTCGATATCCAACGAGATCATTGGATAAAATCAAATCGAAAAAGCGAAGTAGAGAAAAATGTCCGAGATTTACATAGTAAGAAATTTATTACCACGTAATGGACAAAGTTCAAGTTCTCACTGAACTCGAGATTTATTAATTACGAAACAAATGTAACAGTACTAAATACGAATAATGGAGAAGACTTGAAAGTACTAGTTTTAGCGTATTAACGTAATTACACATTCATATTTTGTTTTATTAATTATAGTAATTCAGACACTGAAAAAAACTAATTTGCCGACTTCAAAGCAATGATTTCATCGTTTCTGTGTTCACCTCGTAATGATTAATCATTACGGCGAATAAACGCAGAACTCGTTACAAAGGCAAATGTGTCATTTAACTCCCCCCCCCCCCCCCCCCCCCCGCGAAATTCGTTTTTATCGCGTTTTTATCGAAAGTTTGTGGCATCTAAATTTACCTTCTAGATTATATTTCAAAAGGTAATTTCTTTGCCGAAAATGTTTAACGACGTGGAGCAATGTTGTCAGAATAGCACTGAAATGAAGTGACACTTTATCCAAGTGTATGTAAAAACATTGGTGAAAGTTGAGAGAAAGATCGGCATTTGCCATAAACGCATACAGGAATTTTATTAATCGGAAGGGAAACGCATCTTGTCCGAGCAAAAGAGAAGTCAGTGACTCTAGAATTGTACTTTACGTTCGTGCGTAGGCGTCGATTAAATTACATTTTAATACATACAACGTATCATACGCAAGGATTTTTTCTACGTTTTCTTTTTTTATAATAATACGAAAGATTCTTCGATTATACGGTCACGTATCTTAAAATGGTCGCCGGTATGTCTTTATTCGACTAATTATATTAAAAAAAATTAAGAACGCGTATACGAGTACCATTACAAGCGGAAACCCGGCCGATCGAAGTTACCGCTCGCATAAATCGGGTCGTATCGTTTTAATTACAAACCTGGCTGTCAGCTGATTAGATGATTTTTATTGGACGACCCGTTGTGGTACGTTACCGATGTTGATGCGTTACCACTAATCATAGACCGGCGCTAAATGATTAGAATGCACAAGAACGAAGTTGTCGCAGCCAATGGTAACGTGAACGCGGAAGATTACACGACTACTGGCCTGCGCGAACCTTCGCGGTCTGTTAAAGCAAGGCCGACTGAGATATTGTATGAAGAGGAGGGATCGGTGGGTGGTAGAGCAACTCATTCGTTAATGCGTGCAGACGCAGGCTTCCCTCTTTAGCAGTTCTATCGTGGACCTATAAAATGACTGAGTTTACGATGCGAATGCGACATTTTCGCTATTTTTGAAATTAAAAATTTTTAAGTACTAGTGCTGCCATGTTCGATTTCTTTTCTGTTTACTGGTAGAAAAATTTCAAATTTTAAATAGTACTTGGAAATCTTGGCGTTCTTTTAGAATTTTATTATCAATTAACGCAACGTAAATAGCATTGCACATTTACGAAAGAATTTAATAGTTCGACAGAGTCTCGGCTTAGATTTCCTGAACCACAGCGACGATACACTGTTCTTGTATGGCTTCTGTGTGACCTTCTTAGATACATTATGCTGCAAGATGGAAACATTGAAATTTTTGGGAAAACAACCGTATCATGTTTGTTCGATTGGTTGTTAAATCCTCACATCTTGAACCATGTTTCTGCAATATGCTTTAGTTGGAAAAAGTCCGATCTAAAAAACGAGAAAACACTTGGGTTTTTAATCGCTGATCAGTTATTCTTTTTTCTTTTTACTACAAACATCAGCAGGCAAAGTTGCTCTTAGGTATATAAGCTCCGCACCTCGGACCGCAGATACACTAGATGTTCTAAAAAAAATTGTACTGCATTATTATCGATCGATATTTTATTTTTATGAATGCGGGAACATGAATTAATGTCACTGTTATACATCAGTGATTAATATTTTTTTGTAACTTTACGGGACAGAAATCCTGAATAATAAAAATGTATTACAGAAGTACACTCACTTGTTGCAAAATTTTATTTATCACGATTTTACTGTGAAAAATATACGATTGAACACTCAGGCTTTGTAAGCGAAACCTCGGTCGGTGCGTACAAACTTTACAAGGACGATGCAAGGAATAAATGCTACATTGGACCCTCATTAACAATGATCGGTAATTATAATACATACAAACAGTGCATAAAATATTCGCACAGATAGTAAAAAAGAAATACTGATACGTCTCAATAGAGTTCACAAATTTCGTTTTTTAGTCATGTTAATAGTTTAATTCTATGGTAGGAACGATAATAAAAACCTCAAGTTATCGCAACGTTGTTTGTGTTATTCATATCTTCTTGTAATTGTGTACGATCTCGTATTCTCGCACACATTAAACTGTATTCCAATACACCAATTCGAACATTCATTTCAGAAATTTCATTTTTCATTTTAGTAATAGTTCTTTTTATATTTATGAGTGGTGCTACAAACAAGTAGTTATTATAATTAATATATTATAGTAATGTCTTTTTTATACTATTTATGTATTACAAGATATTTCAAGATACTTACTTCCATCTGTCATACTTGATCCTCTTTCATCCATTTCTTTTTTCACATGTTCTAATTCTTCTGACAGTTTATTAAAAATTCTTGTTCTTTCTGTTACACCACCACTAACATCTCGATATTGTTCCTTAATTTTTGACAGTTCATCTTGAAGTGTTTGGTACTCTTTCAAAATAGGTTCAAGTTGTCTATTTAAATATGATTCTCTTGTTTTTATTTTATCTAAAGTATTTGATATATCAATGTGTAATTTATCTAATTGACTTTTGGTTCCAGTAAGGTTTGTTGCTATATTTGTACGGAATTGTTTCATTTGATCTATGTGTGATCTCCAGTCTCTTGAATCTAAAATGAATTTTTATGTTTCTCAATTTATTCTGTTATGCTTCCTTTTTAAACTTTTACCATATAATCTGTACCTGTTTTAATAGTTACTTTTAATTGAGGCAAAACTCTTTCCAATTCCAACTGCCATTCTTCTCTGTTTGTTTTAGATACCAAAATATCATCAGGCTTTTGTGTTTCATTCTAGAAGGAATTGTTGACAATTTACTTACAAGATTTCCGTATCTTGTAAACTCGTACTTACAAAATTCTGTCCATAAAGTTTTGTAATATCATCAACGTGTAAAACATCTTCGTCCTCATCGTCATACTCAGCCATCATTTCTTCTTCCACCTTTTCTAAAATTAATTCTGCATCGTCGTCCTCTACATCAGGTTCATTACTTGGTTCATCAGGAGGTATTTCTACTCTAAACATATTGGTTTGTGTAAGACATTAAAATATTCTATCGTGAGTGTAACTTTTGTAAAATATAATTTAAGAAATTTACTTTTTCCACTGAAACTTTTGTATCTTCAATGCTTCATCCGCTAAGTTATCCAAAACATAAATAGCATGTTCTCCACTGCCTTGTTTAAGTTTATTAGGTGGGAATTCTACTGGTACATTAATGTCCCTTAAATGATCTAATATTATAGCTATTGTAGAGTTAGGATCATCCGACTCTTGTGGAGGTGCAAAATTTCTGCCACATTTCCTGACTAACCATGCAGCTAACGATGTAAAAGTATAAAATTGTTCTCCTGGATTTGTCTGCATTACAAAATAATTCCTATATTTTAAAAAAACATTTTTTTTATAAATTTGTAAAACATAAATTTTAAAGTTTTATGTACAATTGTTATATCTACCTATTTATAGCTTTTATTTTAAATTCTGATAAAAATTCTGTATCATAATTTAACAATTTCAACTTTTCTAATAAATCCTCCATTCTGATATACATAATGTAAGAAGCGGATGGAGAAGATCCATCTTCTATAACAATCTTTGGTGCATCTCGAAACATGTCTGTAATTATGATGGTATTGTATGATTATCCATGCTGGTGCAAGTAATAAATAGAAGTAAGTGCAAACGGTATTTTTTTATTGATGCATTTATATATTTTTTACCTCCTGTTTTGTACTATCTCTGGAAAGGTTCATATATACATGTACGATTTATTTATATCTGCAAGTGTAACACAAAGTCTAGTGTATTAAGTGAACGTCTTGTAAATGCTCATTTTAATTATCTGAATTTTATACTTCAACTCATCGATCCTTTTGATTGGCAACATATATACAGATATAAGGTTTTTCTGTTTAAATGTCATCAATAACTAGGGATATTCGTTTTAGTTTGTAAAAAAATTTTGCTTCACTGCGACGTAACTTCTTAAGCAGTCTGAATAGTTGGTAGCGCCGTGAGTTGTTCATTTTGTTGATTTTGACAATCGGTCACATTCAGTTTTCTGCTAAGTTTATTGAAATTTGTATGTGTAAAGCATTTCGGGTGTATTAATCTACAAGGAAAACATCTTTAAATGATCAGATTTGATCCTAATGTAATTTAACATCTACTTATACTAATAGATTATTAGAATGTGTCTACTGTCCGAGCCGTTGTTGTTCGTACTAGCTTTAATCGAAACCGGTTCAGTACTTTTTCTTCTGGTGTATTTTGTATCCTTTTAATGTTCCATAATCAAATTGGAATTTATGCAATTACTTTTATCTTATTTATTCAACTTATCACTCAAGAGTTGAATTCTATATGCTTATTATTAGAAGAACAGATCTAGGGATTTCAGTAATATACCGTTTGTTTTTATGCTGCTGTGATAATAATAGCGCCATATTTAATTTTCCGAAGTGTGTAGGTGTTTCTTATTTACTTACGATAAAAACCCGTACAATTATTTTCCTTATCTCCATTATACAGGTTATAACTTTATCAGACTTAGAATGTGACTATTTGAATGCTCAACAGTGTTGTTCAAACTTAAACACGGTAATTGCGTTGTATTTTTGTCAATGTTAACAAGTAATAATAAATCAATTAAAAGTAACTGTATAATAATTACTTACATACTATTATTTTTAGATAAAGTTGTTTAAAAATTTATGTATATCTGATTGTATAGCAATTTATTAACTTTAAATTATAATATTTTACAGTGGGTGGTACCAAAGCTTGTAGCACATTCGTTCTTAGAATTCTTGTTATTAACACATAGGCAATTGATATTGTGCTTGGTAAATTTACCGATGACACTATGGTTACTTTATGAATATTTTGGAGTACCCAAGGGTAACATGGGAGTTTATGATCCTACAGAGATTCACAATCGTGGACAATTAAAGAGGCATACGAGAGATTGTATGATTTACCTTGGATATTATCTTATATTCTTTTTTATTTATCTGTACTGGTAAGTATATTTTATATGATTGAGTCTACATTAGAGACGAATGACTATTGCAATCCTTTTTCACCTTTCAGCATGATTATTGCATTATTAAAAGGAGATCCAATCAATAGAAATGAAGCAGATATGGTGGAATCCAATTTGGCATAATATTAATAATATTTAAACTTTTATATACCTTTTGTCTTTTATTTTAGTCAGTCATTTTTGACCATTTATTTATTTTTATGTTATCAATACCAAATGAAACTTTGTTAAGATATGCATAAAAGAAATTACAGTGTACAATCACATTTATTTTTAACATGTACCATTCATATCTCTCTAAGGTTAGAGATTTCTCGACTATAAGACTTCCAACAGATTGTAGAAGCTTCTGTCAATTCAACTGTAATTACATGCTTATATTGTAGGCGATAAGTGCGCGAAATGAACTTCAATTTTGCAATTATAAATGCATAGATAACACAGGAATTGTAAAAAAAATAATAACACAGTAACAGTTGTTTAATATTATTACAATCCCCTTTATTATGTGTATTCAGTATAAAAGAAGAATCACATTTACATTTATTAACATCATTCTCTAAATAATAAACGGCTTAAAACCTTAACCATCGCGGTATCATCGAAGTGTGGTAAAGTACTCAATGGCTCGTTTATTCACCGAGCGTTAAATCAAATTGACTCAAGCTTAATGGTTGCGGGACGATATTGGATCGATTTAATGGACTCGGTGCAGTTGATTAGTTTTTTCTGCGTGGAGGGTGTATATTTATTTTTAGCCAAGACTAAAATTAGATAGTAATAAAGTAATGCGACCAGATTTACGAATCTCCAATGCGGGACAGTATAAACTGAAACGTAACCCCTCCACCTTCGCACTAGAGAAGAGTATCAAACATGCAATCGATTATTGGTATTTTCTAAAATTTATATTTATTTTTTTTAATGTATTAGTGTATCGAAGTATGAAAAATTAAATCAAATGTCGAATTATTTTCTCACGATTAATCATATTCTCTTACATTCTATCGTATATTTCGGGACATACTGTGTATCGTAAGCATTTTTAATAGGTGGTAAATATGTAGAAAATATGAGCAGAATCGAAATCTGCGAATCACTTTGTAACTTGTGTTAAAAAAACATAAGATTCGAAAGGAAAAAATAAAGGTTGGCTTTTTCGATATTGATGCAACCAATTAAACGAAAAAGAAACATACTCCTGATGAACTGCAAGATCAGAATAGAAGATCGTTAAGCGGCGGATATTCATTGAATATCAAGGTTCGTCGCGTTAAAATCAATTTAAGCGCGACGAAGCGCACGTGTAGTGCGTTCTGGCATAATCCGCTGGCGGCTTTGAATACAGTGTGAGCGCCTCCTGGCGACCAGGGTAACGGTTGACGGATGACGGGTGGCGGGTGTCCGTGCTCGGATCTGCTCGGATCGTCTTCGGTAGGGCGCGCGGAAGGATGCTTTTCTGGACCAAGAAGTGAGTGCGCGAGTGCTCGCGAGTACGAAAACTTTCGCGGTGCATATTAATTGCGAAATCCTACTTGCCGCGTACCGACGTAAACGTGTTGCTGAATCGTTCTCATCCTCTTCTTTCTCTCCGTTCGCAATACGTTGACAGTGATACAGAAGTCCCGTGACTATTGTTTTCTGTTTGAAACTGTTCGTTCAACCGGGACTGTTACTGACGTTGTCGATGTGCACCGAAAACACGACGTATCTCTTGTCAATACTCGCAAGACGTTACCCGCCAGAATTTTGCGACGACGGCGACGACGACGACGTCGTCGTCGAGATACGGTCGCGTCATTTGTCACGGATGATCGAACAACAGCACCTATCGAGGTAAGGTGATTCACGAGGTGCGCCTAATGCTTAAGAAATTCTCGATGAGGCTTACGTCGACGTCGCCGCCGCCGCCGTCGTCGTCGTCGCCGTCGTCGCCGTCGCCGTCTTCGTCGTCGTCTTCGTCGTCGTCGCCGTCGTCGTCGTCGTCGTCGTCGTCGTCGTCGTCGTCGTCGTCGTCGCCGTCGTCGTCGTCGCCGTCGCCGTCGTCACCGTTGTTTTCGCCGTCATCGTTGCCACTATACTTACCATCGTCACCGCCGCTATTGTCGTTGCTGGTGCCATCATCATTGCTGTCGACGCAATCGTCATCGTTCCATTCACCGTTGCCGCTGTCACCGACGTCGTTTTCGTTACAGCCGTCATCTTCATTTGGGTTATCAACGCCTTTGTGCTTGTTATCGTTGACACTGGCATAAACAGCCTGCATCGCTTGCCATTGTCTCTACGTAAGTCTGGTCGCAATATCGTTCAAACAGGATGGCGGGTAACAAGACAGGTAGTGTCTTGCAATTTAGACCAGTTGAGGTCTCCCAACAGTTGCAAGATGGAGAAAAGTTTGTCAAGTGGGATGAGGTATGAGTTATATGTGAAATATTAATTGAAGATTATAGTATACTTAATTTTTAGTTCAAAAGATGTGTCATTATTTTGGACATTATATTACTGTACAGGATTCTGGTATAGCAACTCCAGTAACATTGAGAGTAGATAAGTTTGGATTTTACCTGCATTGGGTGGATCAGCACAATGAAATGGAAATGTTGGATATTGCTATAATAAGAGATACTCGAACTGGAAGACATGCTAAAGTACCGAAGGTATTGAATTTCATTTCGTACGAATACAATTATAATACTTTGCATTGTTTTTGTTATTAAGTGTAGATAAGTCAGTTTACAATCGGTTCCGTAACAGCTTCAAGAGAAGCTGATCAAATACAATGTTTCCTTAGTTCAATGTATCATTGTACAGTGGGTATAAATGTTTAAAATTGAAGGTGTCTTAGCTTTCTATAATTATATCATGCTTTTGCGTAGATGCTAATGACGCACTGCACCATCGCATGATAATTATTGACAAATCTATAAATAGAATATTACCTACTTTATGTCCTCAATGTAGTCCAGTTTTTCTCAGTCACACCTATCTTTGTACACAATGGACATAATCGTTGTTGTATAGGAAGTAGAGCAAATTCTTATCTGTTCATTTTCCTATAAATCAATAATAAGCAGTTTATAAAGTGGCTTTGTGCATAGTTTCACTCTGCATCAATAGCTTATTGTAACACAAGCTATTGTTGCTAATATAATGTATATAAACTAATTTTATGTATGTATGTAAACTTTGTCGAGGTTGTGGAATCGGAACTTCAAAGTTATTTGTTTTGAATGGGTTTGTTCGAACAAAGGAATGGTTTTCAGGATCCTAAACTGAAATCTCTGGTGACGATGGGCTCTCAAGACTCTTTAGAAGAAAAGACAGTGACAATTTGTTATGGATCTGATTTTGTCAACATGAATTTTATCAACTTTTGTACAACACGTGCGGAAATCGCGCAACATTGGACAGAGCAAATTTTTCAGCTTGCATATAATTTAACTCTGCTCAATACCAGCACAACTATGTTCTTGCAGAAAGCACATACCAAACTTACTCTTACAGCAGATAAATCGGAAAAGATTCCTGTGAAGAAGTGAGCACACTTTGTATATATGTGTGTATTAAAATTAATATGCATATATACAGAAATGTGTATACTTTATATATTGTCATTTCAGCATAATAAAAATGTTTGCACAAAATAAAGAGGATCGTAAGCGCGTTGAGAAAGCGCTCGATATTTCGGGTTTTCCATCTGGAAAAGTGAGTATGATTTCTTGTAAAAAAATTGTTTAACGTTTAATGTCCATATTGTCTTTGTACATTGTACAATTTCATTTCTTTCGTTTTCAGAATGACGTAATATCGTTGCAAAAATTTCAATTCGAAGATTTCTTCAATTTTTATAAGTCACTTACTCAGCGCTCGGACGTTGAGAAAGTTTTCGAAAGCATTGTAGGCAATAACAAACGTAGATTAATGCCCGTTACACAGTTCGTTGACTTTTTGAATAAAACGCAAAGGGATCCACGTCTGAATGAAATACTGTACCCTTATGCAAACGAGGCGAGGGCAAAAGATATTATAAGTCAATATGAACCAAATAAATGTAATGCGAATCGGGGCCAGCTGAGTTTCGATGGTTTCCTGAGGTACTTGATGAGCGAGGATAATCCGATCGTTGCTTTAACAAAACTCGAATTGTCGGATGATATGGACCAACCGCTTGCGCATTACTTTATAAATTCTAGTCACAATACATACTTAACGGGTATGTAGTTTGTCCAATCTTGTCTTTCAACTGGTTCTGCAGGTATACCGAACGATATTCAACGTTTACGCAATATATTTGTAGGGCATCAAATTACTGGAAAGAGTTCCGTGGAAATATATCGTCAATGTCTGCTTGCCGGTTGTCGATGCGTGGAACTGGATTTTTGGAATGGAAAATTTGATGAACCTGTCATTGTTCATGGGTATCAATTCTATGAAAAAATTTCTATTTCAATATATATGTATAAATTTACATTATCGTATCCTTATATGGGAAAAATGTCTCTTTCAGATATACATTTGTACCTGAAATCTACGCGCGAGATGTAATCGAAGCGATTGCTGAAAGCGCGTTCAAAACGTCAGAGTATCCTGTCATTCTTAGCTTTGAAAATCATTGTAATCCAAGGCAGCAAGCTAAAATAGCTCAATATTGCAGAGAGCTGTTTGGTGAAATGTTACTTGACGCACCACTCGAATCTCATAAGGTATTTTTCAATACGACCTTGTGGACATTATTTCCGATGTAAGAGTTCGTAGATTGAAACCTGTTTCTTACTTAGTTGGAGCCTGGTCAAGAATTACCACCTCCAAATTTATTGAAACGTAAGATCATAATTAAAAACAAGAAGAAACATCATCATCATCATAAGAAACATAAAAAAAAGCAGCAAACGCCAGTTGCGGAATTTGAAGAGGGAGCTCAAGAAAACGAAGACAACGGAGTAGTAAATCAAGCGGCTGAAGGAGAAAATGGTTCAGCACCGGACGTTCCTAACGCCGAAGAAGATAATAATGATCAGCAAATCGGGAACGGAGATATCTCGCATCCCCCGATGTTGCAGCACAGACAAGGCAGCAAAGACAGTGCTCAAGATGACGATGGTTAGTAATCAAAGAGACAAATGACCATGAACGAGAACAACGTCGGATTCAAAATATTTACGATTTTAGAAGACGAAGAGGAATCGAGTACAGAAGAAGAAGAATCAAACGTCGAGGATATTAAATTAAGAATGGGTGATAAAGTGCCTGCACCTGATAAAGCAGCCAGTGCTAAAGAAACGGAAGCTGGAGCGGAAATTTCAGCATTAGTCAATTACGTGCAACCTGTTCATTTTTACAGTTTTGAATCGGCCGAAAGTACGTTTACTCTACTAACTATAAAATTTGTTTTTTCTTTCGTTTCACTTATTCATATAACGTACTATAATTTCATCGATATCGGCAGAAAAAAACCGTATGTACGAGATGTCGTCGTTCGACGAAAAACAAGCGACAACTCTTTTAAAGGAAAGGCCATTAGAATTCGTGAATTATAACAAGCATCAGTTATCAAGAGTGTATCCTGCAGGCACACGTTTCGATTCTAGTAACTTCATGCCTCAAGTATTTTGGAATGCTGGTTGTCAACTGGTCGCGTTAAACTATCAAACGCTTGGTGCGTCAACATTATTATCGATAGTATTTGTCGTTGTAAAAAGTGTTGCGTGAGCGGT
Source organism: Ptiloglossa arizonensis (assembly GCF_051014685.1). NCBI lineage: Eukaryota > Metazoa > Arthropoda > Insecta > Hymenoptera > Colletidae > Ptiloglossa > Ptiloglossa arizonensis. The sequence continues at coordinate 22,958,937 of NC_135055.1, forward strand.
AATCGTTTTAACTTTGCTTTTTGGTAGACCTCGCGATGCAATTGAATCTGGGTATTTTCGAGTACAATCAACGTAGCGGATATCTTTTGAAACCGGAATTTATGAGGCGAAGAGACCGTCGTTTGGATCCTTTTGCAGAATCGACGGTAGACGGTATTATAGCCGGAACGGTCCACATACATGTAATATCGGCTCAGTTTTTAACAGACAAAAGAGCAGGTACTTACGTCGAGGTAGATATGTACGGTTTACCAGCGGACACTGTGAGAAAGAAATTCCGCACGAAAATTGTACCAAACAATGGTATTAATCCTGTATACGACGAGGAACCCTTTATATTTAAGAAGGTGAAGTTTGACGTTAACTGTTCTCAAAAAACAATACATCCATTCGTGTAACAAAATTTCGTTCGTACGTTTATCAGGTCGTGTTACCTGAACTGGCAGCAATTAGAATCGCTGCTTACGAGGAATCGGGGCGTTTAATCGGCCACAGGGTGTTACCAGTAGTTGGACTGTGTCCAGGATATAGACACGTTGCTCTCAGAACGGAATGTGGTCAACCATTGCCGTTGGCAAGTTTGTTTCTACACGTTATCGTGAAAGATTATGTTCCGGACGGACTGAGCGAGCTCGCCGAAGCCTTGTCGAATCCGATCAAGTATCAGAGCGAAGTTGATAAAAGAGAGAAGCAGTTGTCCGTTCTTACGGATTGTTTAGAAGATCCGTCGGAAGAAGTCGATGTAAGGTTTGAAACGTTGAGAAGTTATTATACACTAACTGAGTGACATACTAAAAGGCGCGTACTAACATTTTCTAGGATAAGCCGAAAGTTAGCGAAGGAGCAAGTTCCTCTAAGCCACCTGTAAGTCCGTCGGTTAAAGATCGCCGACCAATGAGATCAAATTTATGTACTCATAAGTTTTCAAATATTTTGTTTCAGGAGGAAGCCGTTAAAACGAAAAGACTACAATCCGTAGGGGAGTTGCCGTTACTTGTTCCGACTACTACCAATGTGCACGGCAGGCAATCGATTGTCGCCGTGAACACTTCCGATGCCCAAGATGTCGAGGAGGGAACTCCAGTCCCTGCGATTTCAGTCGTCGAGTCCTCCGCGAATAAAAGCCCGGTTAATGCCAGCAGCAGTGAGTGTATATAATCGATTGTAATGTAAACGATCGAGTACGAACGTTAATTTCTGTTTCGTATTTGTAGCGAGCGACGAAATAATGGCGGAATCTTTAGAGAAATTAATGGAAAACAAACTCGTCAGGGAGAAGAAACTGGAGCTGGAGAAGAAGCTCGAATCGTTACGGAAGAAGCACGAGAAAGAGAAAATGAGGGTGCAGTCGCAAAAGGGCTCGATGGACGGTGAAAAGCACAAGTCAAAATTTTATGTGAGTCACAAACTGGTGAAACGACTGTCGAGCAGAAACATGTAAGTTATCGATCCTTTGTCAAAGGGCCTTCTCGTATGCGCGTTCCTCGCGTATATATTTATGGTTCCTATTGCAGTTTTTCCAGTGAAGTGGGTTTGAGCACGTTAGCTCTGGCAGAGTCGTCCGAGTGTACGGATTTGGAGAACCGCGAAGGAAACGGAGGAGCTCCGAAGGGACTACCTAGAAGTCAGAGCGAACGTTTACTGGCTGTGTGTAAAGCTCACGTTCAACAGGAACGCGAGCTCCAAGAGAAGTATTACGAAAGCTTGTTCGTCACCGTGGAAAAAGTGATGAAAACCTCGCAGTCCAACCAAATAAAGACATTGAGAGTGCTCTTGGAGCGAGAGACCGCGGATGTTATGAGGAAGCTGCAGGCTACGAGACACGGAGAGGTGGGTTTCGTGCTACTAATATTAGATCGTTAATTCGTTTTATGCCACTTACAACCCACGACATTTGCTGGGAACGACTTTCAACTTTTAGACGAATCTGCAATTCTCTGCGAACATAAACTTGATTATTCAAGATCGTTTAAAGGTCACATGGAATTCTTTTCGATACGAATTCATAATACCATACGATGGTAATATCCATTCTGCGCGCAGCGTTAACGACGTCTTATGTAATCTGTTTGTGTTCGATCGTAGGTGAAACAGTTGGCAAAGGTACACAAAGACAAAGCGGAGTTGGATCGTATGAAGAGGGAGGTCGCGAAGTCGACCGTCGAGAAGGGTGTAAACGAGTGTACTCGATTGGCTAAAATTTACGAGAAAAAGCGAACGGAGCTTGAACGGCAGCACGAAGATGTCAGGCAAAGGCTCGAAGAGGAAAGAGCCAAGGTTCATAAATTTATCGTCTCGTATTTATTCGATAGTTTCTTCGCTTTGTCCACGATTAGTATTACCCGTCTGTTCGTATTTCAGGTGAAGGCATCCTTAATGGCGGAGTACAGCAGTCGATGCAGCAAGTACGAGAGCGGAGAGTTGCCTTTGTCGCCATCGGGCGGCACCAGTATGCCGGAATCGCTCAGCGGGAATACGTATTGACTCAATCGATCGACGACTTAGCATTGCAAGTCTCGAAGTGACACAGTTACCGCGAAATCGCAGATCCACAGCGGTAAACAATTCTTACCGCGAGTGGGTGTCTGGCTCGCGAGAAATGATAAAATAGCGGATTGCGCGTTACTTCTCCGGAAAAGAGGAGTCGTGTGACGACGCCCGATAAGGGAATTGTGAAGTCTACGCTGTTACCTGTGTTTTGCTAACATAATTTTATCCACTTCCGTGAAAGTCTTTTTTGCAAACGTGTACAGCAGCATTTACGAGGATGGTGTGCGAGGTTCTAGACGAGTAGAACTCGTCTGCCCGCGGAGCATTTGATAAACGTCTCGCGCGCGCAAAGGATTTCTTCTGGAAACGACGTACATTAATCTGTATATCGATACGACGACGAGCAACGTTATAACTATCTACGATAGGGGTACGTATGTGCGAATCTGTGGATTATTATCATGTATATTAAACGTTTCGGAGGGTTAGGTCGCGTAACGCGTAACGCGTTGTAACGACGAATCTCCTATTTACTCGGAAGTCCTTGCTTCTTGGAAGATCGATGATACGTGGGTCGATCGATTCTTCGATCGATTGTTTTGATCTCAACACGAAGGACACGGCGCGCGTTGCGTTCGAAAGATGATTAAGAAGCAGGAAACAACAAAGTTCGCTCGTAGTTCGTTTCTTTCCGATTTCGATATTAATTTTTACGCACAGTATTAAACGCACCTGTTTTCTCATTACGCTCAAGACCGTCACCGCCAGTGTCGAGATTTCCGTAACGTTCTCGGAGTAAATTATTTTTCTCTCTCTCTTTTTCTTTTTTTTTTTTTTCTTCTCTTTTCGAACGAAAACTTCGGAAAAGCGCGAGTGTGAACGATCACGCGGAAGAGGTACACGATTCTAAATAAGAAACTAATCTTTCTAAGTGCTACTATTTAATCTTGTTATTATATGTATAAGATGTTATTTAATTAGCGAAACGATGAGCCGGGTCGCGCGTTCCAAGATATTATACTCGTAACGATGCAGGAATCGATCGATCGCTACATAATAATCGGACCTCAGGAAACACGAAACGTAAGAGAGAGTGTGAGATGAATCACGTTACGCTACGACGAGAGTGAAATCTCATTTTGGCCTAGAGGATAAGGATAATGGGACGCGTTGAGGTCGAGGATTCGGTTGGGCGCGTGCGTGATCTGATATATTTTCTGACTGAAAGTACTCCGTATAAAGACATTTTTTCGATACGTTAGCCTGTATCTTAAACGCTAAACGGTTCGTATTGTATAAAGAAAGCAAACCAAAAAACAAAAAAAAAAAAAAACAAAAAAAAACGAGGAAATACTAACGGGAACGTTTCCAACGTTTTTGTACCGTGGTTTCGGACCGCGGCGAAGTTCGCGGCCGAAGCGATACGATTTTGGGGCGAGCCTCTTTCTAGGAAGACAATCAAAAAAAAATGTTACGTCGTAACATTGTCCTTGTTGTTTCTAATCGTACGATATTTTAAGCAGCTCGATATTAGACACACACACGTACACACGCGCACATACACACACACATACACACGCGCACACTAGATATTACAAATTTAGGATTAAAAGTTGCACACTTGCGCATTGTGAATCTTTCTCGTGCGATCCATCCCGTTATTTATTTCGTATAACGAATCCCGCCGAGATGAGCGGGAAGTATCCGAGAATCGTGAGCTTTTTTCCAAAGTACGTCGTGTCAGAGATTCGGGTTCACCGACGAGATTACACGTGTATATATAAATACATATATATGCGTAAGCAACACGCACACGACACACGTACATACATGCGCAAGTAGAGCGTGATCATTGTCAACGCGAAGGAAAAAGGGGTACCTTTGTTGTTGTACAGGGTGTTTCAAAGTACGCGGTGGAGCCAAAAAGGAGACGATTATTCCTCACGGGAGCGAAAAACGAACGAATCGAAAATGTGTAATAAAATTTGAAACGATTCGTTGGATGTTGCAATAGTTGTGTGTCAAATTTGTATAAAATGTGTAGACGTAGCGTCGATACGATCGATCGCGGGTACATTGCATTCACGGTGGAAATACCGAACACTTTGCACGATTCGGCGATCGATCGATTAGAAAACGAAAGTCGTTTGCGACTCGTAGAGAGATTCGTGAAATCGAAATTTAGGTAAGCGCGCACCCGTATCTTCGAAGTGCACCTACGCGAAAGAAACAATGAATAGTCCACGGTTCGACGAGTTCTTTCAAAGAACGATCATCCGTTCTCGGCTTCCACCGTGCATTTTGGGACACCCTGTACACCGTCGTCGTTTACGTTGCGTCGAAGGGTTACGCTCAGATTAATTCCCTTCGATTTGGAGACTGAACTCGATCCTAAATCGTTGATAAACTATCGTCTATTGTCGGGTAGTATCGCTGTTATTTATTCAATCAAGGGGGGGGGGGGAAGTTTCTCCTTTCGTAGCGAAATGTTCACGGTACCGCGTGTCTCGATGGTGTACGTATTCGGAACGAGATAACGCGAACCGCGTAGGCCGCGCACTTGTAATTTCCTGGCATTAGAAGCGCATCCGTTTCAACTTTTTGTCGTCGCGTAAATGTCTCGAGGCTGTACAAGGGTTTCCGTAAATTTGTCTTCGGCGTATTTAACGATGGGCAGGAAATTAATTCAGGAACGAAACTAGCCAATGGGCAGCGTTATTTCGGGCGATTCGCAGCGAATCGTTCGATTTGACATACGATAACGTCGTCGAGGTTTATTTCTCTTTTCGATGTACGGAATTTTCACCTTGGCGAAGACGCGAACGATTGCTACGCGGTGTAAGCAACTAACCGACGCAAGCTAGCAAAAGGAAGGTATCGACGAAAGATCCGGTAACGCGAATCGAGATCGTACAGAGTCGCGAGAACGCATCGCGATCCACTCGTAGCAATCTCTTAGCAAAGAGCCGGCTGTTTTAATTTAAGCCTCGATACATTGCATTTTAGTTACTCTAGGAAGGTGTTACCGTACATTTACGTATCCGGCGCGTACGGATAACTCAGCGTTAGGTAGTCGAGTCGAAGTTTCCGCTCGAGCATACTTCTAGGCGTCTTTCCGGACGAAACGGTCGTACTCGCGACGAGTTATCATTTCCTCTTTAGTTTTACGTCTCGATTTATCGTGATTGCATTTCTCCACGAGTTACCATTTCTTCCCCCCCTGTCGTGAACACGGACAGACGAAAAGGTATTGTGCATCGCGGTGGACTCGTTCGACGAGAACACTCGATCGGGATGAAACGGTGATAATCTGTAGACGATGAGATATACTGTACGTAGATATATATATATATATGCATAACGTAATTGTATAAGCGGGTATATTTAATTAGTAGCGGTAGTCGTGCTGGACTACCTTCGGCGTTCCAACGCGAGGGAAATCAATAGTACATTAGGCTAAGTCGTACGAGATTATCGGATATTTATATTTATATATATCCACGAACGTACAGGGTGGTTCTTGCAAAGAGATCGTAGCGCTATCGTTCGCGCAAAAGAGTCGTTATCCGTATATTTTCTAAGCGGAAGTGTCCAAGGATTTGAAGTCGATTCTTCGTTTCTCTTTTCATTTTCCTAACGACGGAGCCTGTATTAATTTTCTTTCGTTCGTTTCTCGCGCTCTATTCTCTCCCCTCCTGGTACAAACGTTACGTAGGATGCTTGAGAAATTTTCTTCGCGAGCAAGGACGATCGATCGATCGCTTCGTTAGAACCTCACCCTGTACATAGAAATATACGTCAATGTAAATGTAACGTTTCGTATATATATATTGTGCGTGTGTCGATGTTTTTCCGATCGTTTAGTCGCGACGACGTCGTCGCGCGTCCCACGCGTCGCCGGCCGCCGCGGTATCGGTGCGATTCGACGCGAATTTTCGACGCTCGAGGAACTTTTTTTCGGAGAGGGGCGTCGGTATCGCGGCGACGCTGGCGCAAAATTCTTCCAACGCTTCGTAGCCGCGAGCGAAACGTTTTGCGAGCAATCGAGAGCCATCCCTCGATCGGCCAAGCCGCGACGCTCCGCTCGGTTCGAGCGGATAGAAACATTGCACGCGCGAAGACTTTCGCGATCCCCCTCGAAGGGGGTTGCTCCGTTTTCGATGTTTCACCGAGAAATTATCCCGAGCACGGCCCGTGAGGCGGTGCAGTTATCCTTTCGATTTGTTTCTCGGCGCGTGCACACCACACAAGCGTGGCGTATTCGCTCAGGACGAAGCGTCGTTTTCGTCCTCTTCCTATATTCCTGTAATACACATACCGCGCGGTACACACGCGTTCGCTCTCCGAGCAGTCTGATCGTATTTGGTTACCCGCGTTGTGTATATTACAACACGTGTACCTAACGTATAAGCGTAAAGACTAGGTTTCGAGGACAGATATTTATATACATGTATATGTATATGTATACGTATATATATGTATATATATATGTATGTATGTATGTATGTATGTATATGTATGTATATTCACGTTGATATATTATGTGTTGTTGCTGTTGATGTTGTTGAAACGGTAGAATAGCGAGAAAGGTGGCAGTAATAGCGTAGTCGTTGTTCGTAACGTTATAATTACGAGACTATAGTTTGCATCGCGAATCTCGAGATACGACGACGCGCGGTTCGCGCGGCGAACGAGCTTGCGAAGTCACGCTCCCACGAGTCGAATCGGTGCTGTTCACGGCTAAACTTCCTTGAGCCCCGTACGGAACGGGGACGACACTTTTTTCGTAGGATCGTCCGAGCGCTGTTCGTAGGGTGTACGGTAGAGTTTCGCGAGTGACTCGAGTATACGTAGATCGACGCGAATACGGTTACGGGTAACGTTTGATCCGCGATGGGCGATCTTAGTCGTTCACGGCGACGAAACGGTCGAGCACCGAACATTTCGAGCGTGGCCGGTTCCAGGGATCGACTCTCGCGAATCGCGCGTCCGAATCGCGAGATGCACGAACGAGTCACGGATGCGTGCCGCAACGTAGTCTCGAAACGGCCTATCGACGATCGTAGCGGTCTGGCGTCGCTCACGTTCCTCTCGACGTTGTTCTCGCGCGTTTTCGAACGGACGTTTTCGTCCTACGCGACGGAAATCGTCGCCGTTGAAACGCCGAATAGTCGTCGCGTTTCCAAAAAAAAAAAGGAAGGAAGAAAGAAAGAAAAGAGGAAAAAAAGGAAAAAAAAAAAAGAAAGAAAAAGTCGCGCGTCTTTCCTCGTACCCCGTGCAATCGTCTGGCTTCCGCGCACAACAAGGACACACCGTTCCTTGTGACAACGATTCTTCGTACCTGATTCGAACGTTTTTCTTTTCCTCCGTACCGAATCGAACGAACGCCGAACGAGAGAAAGAAGACGGGGACGCGCTTTTTTCGTCTTTCTCGTTTCCGCGCGCGCGAGCCGTTTATTTCTCCGGATTGTCGGCTGTCAATTCTTCGATGCTTCGAAATAATACTACTACCACTACTATTACTACAACTACTACAACTACAATTACAACTACAACTACAACTACAACTACAACTACAACTACTATTACTATAACTACTGGTTGATGTTTAAATGTGATTATTCGAGGGAACTCGTTGGTTCTCCGTGCGCGCGGCGTTTAGCTCTGGTCGTATTTTCGCGCGCGCGTTCTCTTGGTGTCGTTTGGTTGGTCGCCGACTCGGGCCCCGTTTTCGCGTCGCCGTCGAAGAGAGGAATCGGTCGCGAACGTCGTCGAGAGCGTTCGCGGGAACAGGGGCTACGAGGAATCGAGCTTGTTGCGTTTCTAAGGTTTCTATAGTCGTGTATAGATGTACTTGCCAAGTATTCCAAGTTCTTGCCTTCCACTGGGACGCAATTGTCCGATCGCGGGGACACGAAGCGCACCAGCGAGATCCGAGGCTTGTCGTTCGATCGGCTTTATCCCGGCTGTTCGCCGCCGCGTTTTCGCGCGTCTTATATACATATATACATGTACACATATATATTTTCTTCCCATTTACACGGTTTATTCTTCGAAGCTGTTCGAGCTAAATTTATTGTTCCCTTCGTATCGCGTAAGAAGCAGCGGTATCGATCCGAGCGGAATATTTACGGACGATTAGTAACGCTTCATCCGTTTGTTCCCGCGAGGTGTGCGCGCGCGCGCGCGCTCACTCGCTCGCGTTTCTCTTCTGCAAATTAGAACGACGCGTCGCAGTTTGTTTTCCCTCGGCTTCCATCGCCACGGTCGATTCCTTCGTTCGTCACGCAACACACCGGAGAAAATGAAGGGTTTTCGTCCTTTCGTCGACCACGAGCCGCTCGTTCTTTCTTGCTCGCTCCCGCGGACGGGTTTATTGTTAATTGCCCGTACAAAACCACGAGCACCTATTAACCGTAATTTACGAGTCGCTTCCACATTAGATCGACCGACGGCGGATTTATTCGTTGCAACGTTCTCAAGATTTTTCACCGATACATACGTTTAAGCGCGTTTCGAACGCGTCGGACCGCCGCGCGCCAATTGATTTAACGCGGGAATATAATTTTCTACGGAACGGTGCCTCATTTTTTTTCATCGCGATACGTACGAAGAGTAAAAAAAGAAAATTGTTCGGCTATGATAGCGCCGCGAATTAATCGCGAGGCGTGCGATACGCGATTTTCCGTTCCAGTTAACGCGAGCGATGCGGCTCGATGTTCGTCGAACGATCGTACTCGCGAAACGAGCGAGCAAGACAGGAGAGGAGCGTATTTGTAACGAGGTCGCGAACTACACGAGCGAGGGACAGTTTCGGTAACGGGAATGTACGATCGATGACTCGCCAGGAGGAAAAGTCGCGCGTATCGCTCCGTGGTAAGCGTTTTCCTCCGCGTGAACGGGAGTACGCGGCGCTCACTCGATTCGCAGAGGACGTTCGTTCGGTTTCTTCCGCCATATTTACGTACCGTGCGTTACGCGCGATGCGCGTGTCGGTGTTCTTCGGACCGGTGGTACACCGCTGGCACGCGTCCTCGGTGACGTTGTCCTCGCTATCGGCGAAACTCGCGCGGAACCTCCCTAACGATAAGAATTTTTTGAGCCGTTTTTTATATATACTTCCGCCTTCCTGTCGGTGTCGCGACGAGCTCGCGCACAACCATCCTTCGATGCGTTCCCCTTTGGACTGTTTTCGTACGTTTCGGAGTATTTTTCGATTTCGACGCATTTACATTGTTTCGCTTGAATCTAGGATCTGTGTTAGATGTATCCGGGGACGAGATATCGTAGAAGCCACCGCGCGAACCTGAAATCTTCATCGACGCGGCATCGACTGCACGATCCGAAAGCGCGTCGTTTACCCGGCAAACGGGACGAAAGTGTTCGCGAAGCGCGGCTAGAATCTCGAGTCGCTTTCATTTAGGGTTTCGGTATCGCTCTCGGTTTCCAAACAACCGGGACGAGACGGAGATCCACGGCGAGTATCGCTCGTTACAGACGAGTCGGTCTCGTCTCGTATCCCGAGCTTGTCGAACGTTTCGCGGAACGCGCGTACTCGCCGCGCGACGTCCTTCTCGTCCTACGCGTTACGGTCCTCGAGGAAGCGTCATAGTACCGAAACCGATCGATGTCGACGGTGAACTCGAGCCGTCTTATAAACTTGGGTGTATTTTGTAGAACGAAGCGTTAGACAAAAAATTGTTACTCCCTGTATATGGTTACCGTAAGCACCGCAACAGATCCACTTATTATCCGTACGACGATATATGAGTTTTAACGATATTCTATAAATGGCTGTACCGTATTGTAAAATCAAAGATATATAGTGTACAATAAAGTTTTAGCGAAGTAGAAACGATAACGGTGTTCCTCCTTCGGACGATTCCTTCGTTGGTGCACGACCGACTCGGTAATGGACCATTTCCCGAAAGTACGCGCAAAAGTAGTCCGCGATGGAAGTTATCGCGGCTAACGAGAAAGTAGACTTCTCGATGTTCTCGCCGATATTTACGGGGATACGTACCGTCGAGCCGCGGTAATCGATAAAATTGATATTCCTTTAATATCTCCTCCGAGGACGAAAGTATGCAGCGATAATATTTGAATATTTATATTTAAAGTATCGAACGAGACACTCGTGAATCGAGAAACGGTTCGTAGGCTTCCCGCGCGTCGAGACTCTCGGAAAATCGTCGCTAGCCAGCGATCGAAGCGTCGAAAGATCGATCGTATTTGGTCGCTGACTCGAGAAAATTGAACTTGGACGACCGCGATTCGGAAAATTACGAGAAATCGAGACGATCGATCGTGTCAACGTGTATCTTTATTTGCTTTCGGTATTTATGAATTTGTCGCGGGACATCGATACGTTTTTATCGACATCGAGGTGGTGACGGGGAATACGTATATTGCGAACGATCCTTGTTCGTTCCAGCGAACGAATCGGTAATGGTCACCTCAGCGCGCATTGGAAGGTTTCTTAACGTACGTTATTAGAAGTTGATATTTGTTCAAGATAGCGCGCTCCCGCTGGTCGTTGTAGTCTTTCTTCGAAAAGTGAACTTCCATCGTTATTATTTCGCGCAACACCGCGTTCATGAACTCCTCTTGAAGGTCCTGGTCGGGGAATCGCTGGAGGAAAGGATTGATCGGGGCCATGTGACCTGTAAGAACGATCCGTTATCACGGGGAACGACTTACTCCAGCAACGTTTTTATCCACCGTTGCGATCCATTCGCGATACCACGTTGAATATCGTGCGTGCACGCGTTTCGGATAATTAGATACTCGAACGAATACCGAGTCCGTACTTTTCAGCGCCTGCTTGTTCGGGAAAATGAAGCTCTTCTCTCGTCTACTGCAGTGCTGGACCTCGAAGCCGATGTCCTCGAGGATCTTCCTCAAGGTGCCCCGGGGGTCCTTGCATCGGTGGAAGTAAGGTACGAAACGATCCACGTCCTGGAAAACGGGACAACCGGGTATAAACGATACGAATTCGAATCGAGTTCTCGAAGTAAACTGAGGCACAACCTGCATGTACGGTTTGTATCGTGGATTCTCGTGTAGCGTCTCGTAAGCTTTGAACAGATCGTTTTCGGCTAGGAATATGGCCAAGGCCGTTCCACCTGGTCGCAGCATTTTCCACACGTTCTCGAAGGTTCGCCTAAATTCGGTGGGAATCGTGAATAAATTTTCGACAAAAACATTGCACCTAGAAAACTGTACGAGAGTTCGATTACGCATTGTACAATCGTTTCTTTGTTTTTGTATCGCGAGCAAAGAACAGAGATCTCGCGTCGGTTATCGGACCTTTTCGTCGATACCGCGAAAAGTATCGCCGAAAATATTCCGAGTAAACTTTTAATTCGCGTTTCGCGAGTACGGTCGACGGCACGGACTCGTGCCGCGCGAGAGGAACGTGCTTAACCTTTCCCACTCTCACGTAGGCGTACGTGAGAACGAGAAGCGTGTCGCAGCGCGGAGAAGCCGTAGTCCCCTCCTCGAAGTAATTTCTCCAAAGTAACGTTCGCCACTTTTACTCGACGATTATCTGTACCGTTTCTGCGCCGGATATCAATATTGTGTAACGCAATATCGTGGTACACGCGTGCAGTCCGACGCGTGACAGCGTCCGCGTGTCGGTAAAGAGATACGCGCCTCCAAGTACGCGGTCGAACTTGCCGTTTCGGCAAACTTCTTTTACAAAACGCGAGAAATAATCTATCGTAAATAAAAATATACCAGCGGCTGGTAACGCCGTTACCGGTAGGTCCATCGTTCGCGAGATGCAATCGAATCGCGCGAGAACATTTTTCTCGTCGTTCTTGGAGTAAAATTACTACATCTCCCTACGCGAACTCGTTATCTTCGCACGAGACGCGTCTACGACCTTGCCCCGTTTCAAGATTAGCCAACAAAATGGTAATTAAATGGGACATACCCCGTGTTCTGGCACCAATGGAAGCAAAAGAAGGAGAAGAGACCGTTGTACTGGCCGATGTGCTCGTCCGGCAAGTCTTCGGTCTGAATATCGAGGCAGGTGAACGACAAGTGCTTCACGTTGCGAAACTTTTGCTTCGCGTAATCGATCATCGGTTTCGATATGTCCGCGCCTGCAAACACGCGTTACGAGCAATGAGACGCGTTCCTCGCGAGAGCTCTCTCTCTCTCTCGGTTCTCTTACCTATTACCTCGGACCCGGGTTGCAATTTCGGGAGGATCAATCTCTTGGTGACCTCCCCGGGCCCGCACCCGACGTCTATGAATTTGCCCTTCGTCTTCGTTATATCCTTCTCGAACTCCTCGAGGATGTCGATCGCATCTTGGTACTGGAGCGAGCTCCCGTTCACGTACTCGTCGACCATGTACATCTTCGATCTCGTTTCGTCCGCGTACGCGGGCTCACTGTCTCGACGGGACCGCGTTTGTAATCGATTTCGACTACTTTCGAACGTTCTCCGTCGATCCGTGGGATCTCACCGACGCTTACCCGAAATTGTTTTCGAAGAGGAAAGAGGAAATCGAGCGTACCGAGTTTCGAGCACGCCTAACCGACTCGGTGTACCGTCAGTTCTCGCACTGGTGACTGACAGCCTCCAGTTTGGTATTTATATTCGACGACTGGTACAAGAAACTTTTCATGCCTCGACATGGATTCCCCCTCCTTATCTCCGCGTTTCGTTTTTTTCGTCTCACTTTGTCACCTTCTCCTCCCCATTTTTTCCCCGTCGTCGTCTTCTTCTTCGTATCCAGCACAATATCTGAATTCTTCTACGTAACCGAAACGATGGTCGCGCACGGAAGTTCAGAGACCCCTTCCACGATAGAAAGAAAAACGACGAAACGCGTCGCTCGGGACCCTAATCTCGATTCGGGCCCGATTACGAATTCCAGGCCCGTTCGAGGCGCGATCGTGGGACCGGGACGCTTTTCGGTGTCGATCTTCCTTTTTTTCACGGGGGTTTGGGACGCCGCGTCCCGTGAACGGCTTCTCGAGTTATCGTCCTCGATGGAAGGGAAGCGAGATCAAAGTTCCACGAGTACGCGTTTACGCGAACAACCACGCGGGGCCGTTAATTCTCACCGTTTTAGGGCGAGTAACCGACTCAAACCCCTTCGTCTGGCAGGACGAGACGCGTGGTTGTATTTTGGGAATTACGCGACGCGCGATACGAACACGAGCGAGAAGTAAAATTTAGCACAGTTTTTAAACGCGAACGTCAATAGCAATTTTCAAGGTGCATCTCGATACGCGAAATCTGAACGCGTCAGCTGTTTCGCGATTATCGTGTCGTTTTCTGCCAAATACGCACCTATCGCATCGCGAATGCATTCGGATACCCGAGAACAACATTTTGCATATTTACTTACACGGTCGATGAGCAACGTATTACGATACATCGATTCGCGAATAATAAATAACAATTCGTACACAGGACCGATAACTTATCGGAAACGTGAAATAATTCGTTGAAAAAGAAACGGAGAGCGGACCGTGGTGATCTCGAACGCGTAACGTCGATCTCCCGTCGGAATCGGTGGGTTGCATGTTTGTGACGTAAAACGGAGCACGAGTTTACCCGAGACTTATCTTTCTTTCCCCTCGGAAATTCAAGCACGCATTTGGAAATCCGAGTTTAGATAGGACAGGTCAGTGAGTGCTTGGAAAAAAGGAGGAGCGCTTTCTAAGACGAAACGATGAAAATCGAGGCGTTCGAGTCGAGCGTTCGCGATACCGGACTCGAGTGACTAGTATCCGGAACGACAGGGGTTTTTCGTTCGATTAGCGTCTTCGGGGAAGCGGAGGATTTCAACGAGGGGAGCGATTAATCGCGTAATTATCTCGCGTTTAATTACGTTCGAGGCAAACGTAGACTTTCGTGGACGTATTTATCGAACGGAACGTTTTCGAGTTAGAGTCGGGCGACCGGTGACGCGATAATGGGACAGCGCGTCGATATTGTTTTACGTTTAATCGTTAAATTCCGAGCGGTCGAAAGTCTAGGACGTATCGTCGTCGCAGGAGACAAAGTCGCGTTCGACTCGTCACGCGCGACGTTTTCAACGACTGCAGCTGTTTCGGCGTTGTTCCTTCCATTCGCGACTACGTCTCGCAAATATTTACCTGAACGTCGGACGGGTCGAGGGGTCTTCGCCGCTCCTACACGGCTGATCGTTAAGGTGTCGTTAGGAAATTGAACCGTCAGCGTCGACTGTTGCGGCGCAAACATTGTATTTTTCGCTCGATTAAAAGCCGCCCTCGTTATCCCGACGGTTCCGTTCCCCGTTCTATATATTCTCTTTTCGCGTCGGTGCCGTATTTACCCGCGGCGTTCACGCGTCGTCGTTATTTTTATATTCTCGCGCCCTTTCGCGGCGCGGACCACGATCGATAAATTAAAACCGGAGCGCGAGGTTCTTCTCGTACCGATCGGTCCGCGATCCTCGGGCCTCCGGCCCGATCGAAGGGCGAAGGACCACCCTTCGGTGTCGCGTTATCTTCCGTACACCACGTATTTGCGTTTCGAACGTCGCCGATATTTGTATATGCGCGGACACACGTCTCAAACCCCGAAGAGAGGTCGATACACACGGACCACTTTCTTAATCAAACAGATCGACCGTTTCGCATCGAACGATCCTCCCTTATCGTCGTCCGCTGCTTCCATTTTCCCGTCGCTGAATTCCGCTCGGACAATACGCCACGATCGTGGCCTGCCCGCGCAAGTATTGTCCTCTATCTCGATCGAACTTCGAACCACGAGAACATTCGCGAGAATATTCTCGAAGATCGTCGCGAGATCTCGCGGAAAAGGCCAAGTAGATGGATTACTTTACGCTCGCGAGGATCGGAAGCGTTTGGAGCGTTAAAATTTGTCCCCGGCCGGCCGGCCGTACGATTCGTTCACGCGCATCGTACCGAGTGTTACATCATTTTCGAAGATATAGGTTATCGCAATCGTGGAACGTTCTGAACCTCGAGCGACTTATATTTTTTTTCTCTCGATTCTATCGGCATTGCGCACGATAGCGGTGTTGCCGATAACTTGAAAATATTTATTTCACCGAAGTTTGGTTATCTCGTAGGGAACTCCCGTGTATAGAGGGTGTCTCGTTGTAACCGGTACCGAGGATCGTCCCAACGAGGGTAAGAAGCGATCGGATATCCGTTTCGGACGGGGAGACGGCGTAATTCGAAAGGTGCTCGGCTCCCCACCGAGCGGCTGCGCTGGAAAATATTTACGAAAGGTGGGTTTCCCTCGAGGAGAGCTCGCGAGGCGCGTCTTCGAGCTTCTCGGAGCTCGCTGGAAGAAATCGTCGCGCCTCGGTGACCGATCCTCCGCGATTCACCGTCGGATTTTGCGGATCGTGGAAACCTATTTCGCGATAGAACGACGCCCGCGGTGGATCGTGGGACAGAGGGACGGAGAAGCGGAGGAAAAAGAGAACAACGCCGCAGCATGGCGGCAGGTGGAGGCCGAAAGGGTCGCGAGGGGTGGAGGACGAGGCGGTCGGAGGAGGAGAAGGAAGATGGATGCGAAACTCGCGAGGCAATGATAGATAGAGACCGCCTCTGCCTCGCGACCTCTCGCACCTTTTCTTCGGGAGCATCTTCTATCACTGCCGGCCCGTACTCCTCCGTTACCCAGGATCCGAGGATTTCCGTCTCTCCCCCGTCGATGTATCGCGCTTTTGTCGCCGGTGACCGACGCTCGACCGGCCATCTACGCCACGTCGGTCACCGGTGACCGATCTTCCCGATCGAAACTACACCTACCGAGCAACGTTTTTTCCTCTTTTCCGAAATTGCGGAACATTTTCCTTCGATCTTTTCTCGGCCAAGAAGAATCGGGGGGATCTTTGGGAGGGAAATTTGGTCCAGACTCAAGTTTCGAACCACGCTCAAACGACGATCCACGACCGAAACTTTATCGAAGAGAACCGGAGCGAAACGCACAGAAAGTGTTACCAACTGGTAACGATTTAAGCTTTAGTAAAACGCTCGTCGAAATTAGATTCTGGAAAAAATTTTCAAACGACGCTATCGTCGTCGTGAATTTTCTAAAATAATAAACTCCATCTTGCTTCCGGCGTATCCGTCTCGTTTCTCTTTGCCGAAATCTTCGCTCAGGTCCGTGCGTATCGAACGAAGGAGGCGCGCCGTAGAGAACGCGAAGGGCTTTGATAAATGACTGACGCGGAAAAAAATCCGCGTCGATACGTCTTGCTCGAGAAGACGCGCGTTCGTGGAACGAGGTAGAAGGGATGCCAGGAGGGAGAGGGAAGCGCGCGATCGCGCAAAAATCCCGCAGGATTTTAATCCGGAGGATGAACCGCCTCCGTAATTCTCCGGATAGCCGGTGAAGTTTCCTTTTAAGTAAAAATTACGCGCCGGTGAATCGAATTCGGACGCGATCTTTTTCAACTGGTCGATGCACTTTCTCGTTGGTTCGATCGATGCGGTGATTACCGGTGTGCAAGAGTCGCTATTGCGAGTGCATCTCGACGAGTTCGAGGTTCGATCGTCAGAATTAAAGTTCGAGCGATATCGTGGCGCGCGATTTACCGATGCGTGCTACCGTGCGATTGCACCGCAACCGTCCTCGTCCTCGCGCAATGATCGATCGATCCTCTCGATCCGGCGCGCGACGAACGATCGACGAATAGTTTCTTTCGTGTATGGAGGACGATCGCGAGTTCTTTACGTTGATCGGGAGTTTCCTCGCGTAAGTTTCTCGATCGAGGAAACACTCGAACTCTAGTCGCGAGGTGGACCGCGATCGCGGGTCGATGGTCCTCTCCCGCGGATGCGTGTTCTATCGGAAACCACTGAGTGAGATATATGGAGAGATTATACGAGATGGCGTTTCGGAGTCGAACAGGCCGCTATTCTCCGCTCCGTCAATTATGTTAATTTCGATTGCCGCGAGATTAATGGAAGAAGGCGGCGTCCCCTTCGTATAACTCGGCTCTCGGAGCCCCGTCGCCGAAGACCTGACGTTCCTTCCGCATTCGGCCGACCGTGCATAATGTACCGGACTTGTAATTATTGCGGGTTACACGCTGACCTTTCCTATCCCAGCCGCGTAGCAGCTTCCCGTTCGCTGCTGGCTCCGCGAACGAGCTGCCCGATACGATCGAGGTTGGCGCGATGAACTCGCGATCCTCGAACGCGCAACGCGCGACCTCTCCTCTCGAATTCGGAACACCGAGATCGTCCTCGAATCGACGGTTTCTTCGCGGAGAACGAGCCGCTTTCACCGGTCGCGTGCGCGCGATCCTCGCGGAAGCTGTTCGGGAAGGAACAAGGTACACCGATCGCGATCAAATAATAATCGCGCGTTCGACGCGTCGCAACACCGGGAACGAACGTCGAGAATTCTCTCCGAACGCGGAGAGGAAAGACGCGAGAGATAAAGAAACCGTGCAACGAGGAGAACGTATCGGATAATACGCGACGGATACCTGGTGTCACCTATTGACCCATTGCGACCCTTTGGCGTATCTTTCGCGCTTACGCGCGCGTTTGACGCCTATGACCTCTCCTCTTTTTCGACGTTTCGCATTGTCGCGGTAAGTTGCGGCCCATTGTCGGCCGACCGAGACCTCTCGATTCTTCTTCGATCTCGGCGCGGAGATAAGCCTCTTTGAAAATTCCGTGGCTATCGTTCGGCGTAATCGTTCCTAAAAAAAGAACGACGAACACCCGACGGGGGGGGGGCCGGTCAGAATACGAGACTGGACGACGGGAGAGTCCGTCGAACAGAAACGGAAGGTCGGTTCCGGTTGAAAGGGCGCGAACGCGCGAACCCTTCTTCCCCGTGAAAATATTAAACGGACCTCGGGCGCGCGTCGCACGGTCCGCGTTGTATGCACGCTCCTCGGCTTCCGTAGGAAAGTATGAAAATCCATACAGTCGCTCGGAGAAAATATCCGTCATTTAAAATGGATGGATTTAGGTGGATATAAAAGTGAGGGGTGGAAGAAACCGGTGGCAGCGCGAGGGAGGCTCGGTCACGGGAGGAGGTTGGGCGAGGTTGGTAGGCGACTGCTGAAAGTCGGTGGAGGTGGAGGTCGGAGATGGTGGCGGCGGTGGTGGCGATGGTGGTGGTTGCCGGTGGTGTTGGAGATTTAAGGGAGACATTTTAAATGGATGGTTCTCTCGCGGAAGCCGACCGCCTCTGGTATTATCCAATACCGTGGCTCGTCCCGCGGCACCGTGTTTCTCCGCGAGAATTCGCGACCATCCGAACGAAAGAATCGCAAAAGAATCGCTTTTGCGTACCGTGGCCCCCTCGACCGCGGCCTTTGCCTTTCTTTCGACGTCTCGAACACAGGATGTTTTCAAAAGGCGGTGCGAAACTCTTCGATTCAATCGAAGGTATTTTCGCTATTTCCATCGAGTCTGTCGCTTACGCGACGATTCGAAAAGGATCGGTCGCCCCGTTAAGAAACGAAATACCGATCCATTCGACGATGGACCCGTTTCGTTCAGCCGAGTCGAGTCGTACGGACTACGTAGATTCAGTTCGGTATCGCGCGATCCACCTCGGTGGGGAAAATTTCTAGACCAAATTCCCCGCGAGATCGGCAACTTTTTTCCGGAAGATACGAGGAAGCAAAGTTTCGCGAGGAGAAATAAAAGCTGCTCCCGTGGCAGCTTTCCACCGGGGTAAAACGTATTCGGTGCGTACCCGAGGAAGGGTATCGCTTAACGAACCTCTCGAGCGCGACCTCGAGCACCCGGTTGTATTTGTTCCATCGGTCGTAGCTGTGCTCGTTCCTCGTCTTTAAGGCGAAGCGTTGGCCATCGTGTATCGCGTTGTATCGCGGCGGAAGATAGTGCTACATCTCTTTAAGAAGACTCTGTTCCGGGATCGATAGGGAACGCAATCGCATTCAACACCTCTGGCATCTTTCGGTGCAGTTACTTTCGCGATAAAAAAGTCGTCCACGGCGGCGGCGACGAGCGTCGTCGACCCTCTCCTCCGTGCGTCGCCTTTCTTTCCGCGTTCGTTCCGGAAAGGAATATCCAGGGAACTCGAGCGCCGGTCGGAATCCGCGACGCATCGACGGCCATCGTTTAGCATCGCGCCGGTTTCTACGGGATCGAGATCGCGTCTCGGTCTCGACGATCTCGCGGCTGCACTCCTAGCGAACGAAACGCGGTGCCGGAATTATGACGCTTCGCTACTACTTCGAGACTCTCGGTTCTCGCGAACGAAAAACGCGAGAGGAGTGCTCGATCTCGATCCCGAGCGCTTGCTCGCGGTATTTTTCGGCATGTTCGATCGTTGTCGCCTTCTTTCGAGCGAAACTACGAAGAAAGAGCGCGAGCGTTCCACGCTTGGATCGCGCACCGAGATCCGAGTCGCGAAGATTCTCTCGAAAGTAAAAATTTGTTCGAAGGATACTCGAGGGCGAAGACGACGTCTAGGACGAGGACTGCTGCGAGCGAACGGCGTCGCGTTTTCGCTCCTCCTCTTTGGCGACGGTCGGCGTCGAAAGGCGAGCGAAGAACGGTTTTCCTTTTCGCGCGGAAGAAGGAAAACGGGCGTCGGCCAATGGGACCGAAGCGAACGATATCGCGACCAATCGTCGAGTTTCCAGCATTCGGATGCGACTGCGAACAGGTGTGGCGAGGTAGACGGAGCGATCGAGAGGGAGCGGGACGGGTGATCTCTGGCCGCGGACGGGGGAGGGCTATAAACCGTCGTCGTCGGGATGAGCAGAGCCGAAACCAGGGGGAGCGGTCCTGCGCGATCGGGGGTATTCGCGAATTCGTTTCACGGACCGGAAGTCGGCATCGTATTTGCGCTTTCCATTGGGTTTCCGAGTGTCGTCGGGGCCAATGGCACGACGAATGCCGACTGTCGGGTGCCGCGATGCGGATTCTAGAGGGGTTGGTTACGCCCCGCGCTCTACCTACACCGTCGAATGGAAACGGCCAACAGAGAGAGGAACCAGAGGAACGGAGGAAGCCGGAGCGAGCTCGTTCCTCGCGGAACCGAGCGAGACGGAAAAAGGAGCGAGATTTCCCTTCGCGGCGGTCTCCATCCCTCCCACCCTCCCTCCCTCTCGCCTTTCCCTCTGTCTATCTCCGCGCCCGCGAGGGAGGGAACGGAGAGGGAGTTTCTCCCTCTCGGAGTCTTTGTCCGTGTACGGTGCACACCGGTGGATGTGTACGGACGTCTGTGCGACTTTGGGAGAGGTCGAGAGGGAAACCGGGAGGAAAACCCTGGGACGGGGAGAGGGAACGACGACGAGGGCGAAGACGAGAGGACGAGAGAGGACGCGGGAGAACGCGGGAGGACGCGGGAGGACGCGGGAGGACGCGGGAGGACGCGGGAGGGCCGCCTTGCTTCGATCCGAGAAAGAGACGCAGACAGAGCCGGAGCACTGAGTCCTGGCTTCGATCCCACAAGGTGGTAGACACTCGGTAGCACTTAAACTCTCCTCCCTCTGCTTTGCCTCCGCTCTTTTCCCTCCGCCCTGCGATCCACCTCCCATCCACCCTCTCGCTGCTACTTTATCCGTTTCATCTAGCGATGGGACCGATCCAATGACGCGCTCGTTAATACCGACGCTCGCGAATTCCTGAGCGTTCCGGATCGGGAAATTTTCAGAGAACGTGGAAGCGGATCTACCTTCGTCGCGACGGATCCTTCCGTTCGAAATTATTTCTCGCGAAACTTTCTCCCGTATTTTTACGACGAGACGCGAACGCGTTCGAAGCACGGCTACCGAGCTCGACGATCGTACAGCGCCCCGTTCTCGTGAATTCGAAATCGGAGACCTATCGAAAAAACCCTTCCACCCCGAATCGCGTCGTCGATTATCGAATACTCGAAACTCCTCCGACGCAACCGTTTCCTAGTTCGACGATCCGTAATACACGGACCGAACGAGAACCGAGTCAAAGGTCGCGAATCGGAGAAGCTCTTGTCGACGAAAATCCGACACGGGAGTCGTTTCCTCGAGAACGAAGTTCGTTTGAAACGCGAAAGCACGGTTCCCCTGTTGGCGAGATGGTGCGGCTGGTCGCGTCGAGCGCGTCGAGCGCGTCGAAATTCGTGCACCGTTGCCTCGGACGCATCGAAAACGGGCAGGATCGTGGACGCGGCGATTAAAAGCGTTCATTATCGCTCGGGCGGTTTATTTTTATAAGTCAAGGTCACCGTAACACCTGTACGCGGCTGCGGTCGCGGGAATCGAGAGCAGTTTGGGCTTGACATTTTGCTCTCGCGCTCCTATAAACCGGAGGGCTCGTAACGGCGCGTCGTTAAAAACGAGCTAATTGGTTGCATCAAAGCGGTCTCACGGTGTCGCCGGATGGAAACGAGCGGCGTCGTACGCCGGCTGATTTTTCGCCTCGCGCGTAACCGTCCGGCAATCTTCGCTCGAAACGTCTTTCTATGCATCGCGTGCTACCTTCCCGAAAAAGAAGAAAAAAAAACGTCTCCGTCGAACGGTCGTCTCTCGTTTCCTCCCCTCCCCCGGTGGTCTATTTGTTCGCGTATTTCGTAAAGTCGATTCGGCTTAATTGAATTTCAAATCGCGCGGTTCCCGCCGGTATTTTTCTTTCCCGGAAGCCAACGCCGACAACTTTGGTCGCGCACTTTCGACGTCGTCTCTCTTTCTCTGGTCGTCCATCGGGGTCGATCCCGTCTTTTTTTCACCCTTTTAATCTTTCTCGCCTCGACGTTCCTCCGACCGGCGCCGGAGCAAGAAGCGAGGCGCGAGGGCGAGCGTCGGGTTAAAACCCTTTAGTCTAGACCGCAGAATCGGTCGGCCGGCCGGCTGAGAGAGTTTTCTATTCGGTGCCACTTAAAAGCGAAGCCCGAGAAAGAACTTCTCCCCGCGACCTTTCCGTCAGGAGATACCGGCCCGAGTTCTTATCGGCCGTCGACGATAAAAACCGAGAAGAGATTACCTCTGCCCCTTTCGGGCCCTCTGCTCGGAACGCCAGCCGCGAACCGATCACGAACCTACTTACGACAGCGTAACGCGTTCCGATACGCGAGATAACGTCCACGAAAGTAAACGGTCGGCCGCTGCAACCGATCCAACGATTATCGTTACGAATCGGACGCGATCTCCGAATAGATGCGGACGAGACTCGACGATCTCGTCGGTGAACCGTTCGTTACTACGGTCGGAAAATACAAGGTTTCCATCTTGGTCGAAGGAACACGGGTTACCGTACGTACGAGAACGGTAAACGTTCCGTAATAGCGAGAAATAAATTGGTTTACCCGGTAGCCGCTACCACTCGGCGGAACTATGGCGTCGCGTCGCGTCGCGTAGCGTCGCGGCGAACGTGCTGGGGGGGTAAGACGGAGTAGACGGAGAAGCGGAATAAGAGGAATAAAAGGAAGGGGGAGATCTTGAGAGCGGTCTCTCCCTCCTCTTTCCCTTAGCTGGCAATGACAGATACAAATAAACGATCCGGCGGTTTCGCGCAAGCGCCTTTCCAGGATCTAGCTTCTACCGTCCGACCACCACCACCGTCACCACCGCCGCCGCCGCCGCCGCCGCCGGCGGCAGCAACGTTGCTACCACTACCGACGCGGCTACCACCCTACAACCCCCGCCTCGTTCTGCCAGCCCGCGGAAGCAGAGGTAGGCAACGGGTGCCCCCCCGGCCGGCGCATCCACCGCCACCTTGGGTGGAGCCTCGTAACCGACGTCATCAGACGTACAGACAAACGGCACAGACGTAGAAACCAATGCGCGAGAGCCCAGGTGGCTTACGTCTGCGTACAAATAACCGAGTACTTCGGCCACCCCCCGAGCGGACCCGCTTGGAGAACCGCCCCTATTCGGACGACTCTCGCGCTACGGTAGTCGCGGGCTCGGCTTTGGTCCCGCCTGACTCCGACCGACTACCTCCGGCTGCCATTGCTCGCCCGTTTCCGTTCGGCGAAATACCGAATCGCCCCTCGAACTCGAGGATCCCTCGAGGGCCGTTCCTCGATTCGAAGGACGTCGACGTACCACTTCGAGTCGGAGACGCCTCGAGAGACCTCGACGGATTTCGGTACCCCTTGAGACCCGATCGGGAGATCGATCGGATACGCTTCGATCGCGGAGGGGCACGGCTCAAGGTCGCGCGATCGAGCAACCATGAAAACAAACGACGGGTAACGTTGTTCGTCAATCGATCGCGAGCCCCGAATCGCTCGTCCTCGCGCGAAACGTATTCGAGTTTCGCAAGTTCGGCGGTTTCGCGACACTCGCGGAACGCGCGAGCGGTAGTCGTCGGGGAAGTTGTATCGGGGACCCAGTGGCAGAACCGCAGGAGGGTGGACGGCTGGAAAGGCGGCCGGTCGGCGAGGCTGGGTCGGAGAAGCGCAGGAGGAGGCGAACGGCGAGGGCAAGAGCGCGAGGGAGGTACGATCGGTAGGTAACACCGTGGCGATGGTTGCGGGGAGTGAGAGAATAGAGGGAATACAGCAGATAGAGGTAGCTTGGAGTCGAGTGCCCGGGGCTGAATCGACCCGGCTACATACAGCACACCCCAAGCCAGTCTCTCTCTTACTCGTGCATTCGCTCGCCTCGCCTCGCCTCGCCTCGCCTCGCCTCGCCTCGACTCGACTCGACTCGCTCCCCCTACCCCTTACCTTCTTCCTCTACCGTCTCTCCGACTCACCCTCTTTGCCCACCTGCCGACACCCACCCGCGCGCAACCCCGTTCCACTCATTCCCTTTCTAACCGTCGGTCTCTTCTCTTCTCTTTGCTTCTCTTCCCGCGCTCCGTTCCTATCCGCTCCTATCCGCTCCTATTCGCTCGAATCCGCTCCGTGGTTCGAGGTCTTGCCAGGTCTCGTTCCTTCTTCTCCGGTAGGCATTTCGGTTCTCCCGCGATGCCACCGGTGCCCGATGCTCTCCCCGGTTTCTCTTTCGTTTCGTTTTCCTCTACTCGCCCAACGTTCTCCGTTCGTATCCGGCTCTCTGCCTCGATTTCCATCCCCCTCGTATCGCAAGGCGAAGCCGACGCAACACCGAGCCACCGATGGCAAACGCAACCAACGTCGAGCAGTGTAGACGAAAGTGGACGAACGTTAGATTCGCGTTCTCTTCGGCGAGCAGTTCGTTCTCCTCGTTTGGTTTTCCAGCCGGTTCGATCCTCTCCAGGTCCGGGTTGGTATCTTCGTAAGTCGCGTTCGAGCGGCGCGTTCGCGTCACCGGGATCGTCCTCTTTTTCGCGAGGCCAACCGGGAAACGGAGACTCCTCGTCTCGGCGCGATGCACTTTACGCTCCAGTTGGCGGGAAATTTAGAAATTTTCGTTTCTCGAGCCATCCTCGCTCCTCCCCGGAGAATCGCGAATCTTCGTAGCACCGTTCGTCCCGGTTGTTGTTCTCGTTTTAATCGGTTCGGACGAGGGAACCTTCGAACGTTAAATTGGCCGACGGAGACGAGCGAGCGGAGCGAACGGAGCGAGAGCGTTATCCTTGGATCTGGAGTTCGAGGGCTCTCGGAGATTCGTCCTCCCGTCGATTAGGCGCACTATCCGATCTGGAAAATTCGCTTAGATCGTCGGATAAGCGTCGAGTAGGATCCCCGACGGCTTCGCGTTCGCTGACACTCGAGACGCGGAAAGAGTTCCAACGTTCGGGGGAACGAGTACCAATCGACTGCCTATTTACCCGCCAAACAGAGCGCGGCAACCCGGTTCCTCTTTCAAATTCACCCCTTTTCAGCGGCGCACTCCTGGCGCCTCGCTTCGCCTCGCCTCGCCTCGCCTCGCCTCGCCTCTACTCGCCTCTACTCGCCTCGACTCGACTCGCCTAGCGCCTCGTGCCTCGCCTCGCGCCTCGAGTATCCGCCAGACAAAACGGTCTCATTCCCATCTCAATCTATATTCGCACGTCCAACACACTCGAGATTATGAATGCGTGGGGTTAATGAAACCGGGGAAGGCGTCTGCCTTTGCACCACCGACCGTCGCCCGCCGCCCGCCACCCTCCCGCCGCCTCCACCTCCGGTCCACCCCAGCCCCTCGAGTCTTGGCTCTGCACACCTCCGCTCGGGTTCTCGCGGCTCTTCCTCTTCATCCTCCGGCGGCTTCGTCATTTTCCTCCGCCTCTCGGTGTCTCGTCCTCCTCCACCCTTTCCGTGTTCGTCGAGCACGGCCGGTCGGCCGGCCGGCCGGCCGGGGCTACGTGTGCCCGCGGTTCTCTACCGTTTTCCTGGGAGTAAACAGACTCGACGCGGGCGCGAACTCGGTCCACTTCCCTTTATTTTTTCAAAAGAACGTGTGCGCGCGTGAAAGAGCCATTTCACCCCCCTATGGTGGAGAGAACGTGGCCAGACGACCACCGGTTTCGTACGCTCCACGGAATCGCCCTCGGTGCTCGCTCGCTCTCGAATCGATTTCTAACGACCGAACGCTGGATCGATCGCGTCTCGTTCGCCGTCGAGAGATCCTCGATCGTTTCGAGAGCGGACGACACGCGGTACGGAAAAACGCTCGCGAACGATCCTCCAATTCATTCGACGCGTTCCCGAGGTTTTTCCAACGGGTATCGTTCGACGCAAGGATCCATCCGACGTTCGCAACGAAACACGGCTACGCGTCGATTAAACTTCAAATTGGAACGGCCGAAAACTGGTACGAATAAATCTTGTCGGTTCGAGCTCGTACGTTCCCGTCGCGAGCGATACGTGTGCTTTGGCATGCGATGGGAAAACAAAGTTGATCGGTTTTTCGCGAACAACCTTGTCGACGCGATGTCAACAGTATGGCCAGAATTTCGTTCAATTTACCGTCTCCTGAAGTTTTAGTAATTTTACGTACGAGTCCCGCGCTGTTCGCGAGTGTCCGGTATCAGCGGAGGAAGTCTGGCCACGTATTTTTCATCGTACGCCACCAGATGTCGCTACCGGCAGCGACCGCGGCGCGGTCCGCGAACCATTTCGTGCGCCGCGATCGAGATTCGAATAATCGAATCAGTTGCGCGGACGCTGGAAAATCGTGAACGCACCTGTGTCGGCTCGGGACGAATTTGCGCGAACGATATTGGAAAATTTGACCAACTTTCCGACTTTTCCGACTTTTCCGACTTTCCGACTTCCTCGTTGCGATCGCGTCGCGTTCGATCGTGCGACGATAGTTCGCGTCGCGTCGTTTTCGTTTATTCGCGTGGAAATTCGACAGTTCCGTAATTCGACGACGAATTCCGTTAAAGATCGCCATCTTGGCTTCTGGTTCCAACGGTTTTTCGAAGGTTCGCGAAACTCGTGGAATATGCTCGTGAGTTCCGATCCGTCGTAAACGCTCACGAATGCATCGTTAGCTAACCTTAAAACTCTATCGGCTCGGTGTACGCGAAAAGTGGTTTCTCCGATCGAATTGCGAAAGTGCGAAATCGTAAACGCGAAGGGAGGACGCGTCGGGTACCCGTAACGGCGGCAATCGAACGTCGTTTCGCTCGCGTTATCGCGCGGAGTAAGTTAATAGTGGAAAGTGTCGAGCGTCGAGCGAACGTCTTATCGGCGAAAGCGAATATCGCGTTTGGGCCTGGATCGGTGGTAACGAGTGTCGGCGAACCTCTTCGAGACGAGAAACGGCGTCGCGCGAGAAGGTCCATGGCCGCGTCGGCGTTCGAGACCAGGCATCGAAGCCGAGTGCCCGTCGCGTTAGAATAAAACGGATGGAAAGCGAGGTAAGGTTATAAAGATTTTTATTCCGGGCCGTTATCCGCGAAGTAATGGTCGCGGTAAACCACGGTAGTCCGGGATGGACCATCGATTGCAGCGAAGCTTCTTTCGCTAGGCGCCTCTTACGCTCCTCGCGAAGGAGGATAGAGGTCTCGCATTACCTCGACTTACAGGCGAGAGCGTACTCGCGTGGTTCTTTCGCGCGCGCTCTCGCCCGGTGAGATACGTTTCCATTCGTTCTCGGCTGGGTATAAAGGGCGTTCGATGCGCGATATATTCGAGAGCCCCGAGCCCACGGGCCGAATTTATTCGAAACGCGTTCTCGTGCATTTTCTATACGGAAGCATCCACTCGGAAAGGAAAACATAACCCTTTCCGTATCGCGGGCGCGTGGGTGGGGGCTCGTTGCTCTCGTCTTCCGCGAGATGGCCCGGGTGCGCCCGCGATTTTCTCGCTTCGGACTTTGCGCGCAGTCCGATACAAGACCCCGAATCGCTACGAAACCCCTATATATCGTATCGAAGATTTTTACTCACCGTAATTCACGTTAATGCAAATACATTCGAGGATCCCAAGTCGCGTAGTACGACTACGATAGCGACGCAACCTTACGATACATCGTAGAGTAGAGTAAACCGTAACGAATAGTACTACGCGTGGTACGACTCGTTCCGGGAAACTTTTGCGTCGCTCAGCAGCGAGACGTATACGCGATTCTCGATCCTAGAACGCGGATCGTAAATTTACCAGGTTTCCATCGTTCCGGAATCGAGGCGCGCGTATTTTCTCCGGTAGTGGTAACCGAAAATCGTTCGCACCGAGACGAGGGAGGTATCGTCCTCGCGCTCGCTCCCCGAGGAGTCGCAACACGGAGGGAGACCGCGCTCGAATACAAAAATAATGAGCGTCGAGTGTTTTGGTTCGATTAGGCCGCATCGATTTTTATCGCGGTTTCCCGCTCGGTCCGCAAAGGTTGTCTTCGAGGGAGCCGCACGGGCCTATGCAAATACCGTAGGAGCCGAGGAGATGGGAGAATGGCGGGGGTTGGAAAAAAATTACGCCAAAGTGCTAAACGATCGCGAAGAGAGCGCCACGGGGCGCAGGGTGCGAGCTTGTATTTTTACGGGTCGCTCGCTCGCTCGCTCGCTCTCGCGCGCGCGTGTTCGTGGTTGCGCACGAGGGGGCGGTAGGGAGGACCGGGGGATGGAGATATCGGGAAGGAGAGCGGCACGAGGCCACCTTATGTCGAGCGGGTGGGTGACTTCGAACGACAGAGGGTGCGGGATTTTCAGGTCGGTATGCAAATAAGCCACTCCCGGATGTCTCGGGGGTTCGATTCGGTTTAAAGTTATTGCTCGCGTCGAGTGGAATCATCGTCCTCGACGAATCGTTGCCAGAGGCGCGAGTCCGCGGCCGAGGACACCCGCTCCGATCGTTCGTTTCCGGTCGAATCAACGAATTTCGGAAACCTCGTGTCCGGACGACGAGTTCACTGTCGTATCCCGTTCTTTTTCACGCGGCGATGCAATTTCTTTGCCCGGTGCGACGCGACGAGAGCAAGGCTATCGGAACTAATCGCGAGACGAACGAGTCTCGCGGTGGACGAAGACACCCGAGAGTTTAGAGGACGAGAGAGAAAAATTGGCGGGAAAAAGGTAGGAACGCGAGGTGCGATTCGATTAGGAAAGATTCGGGGACCGGCGGTGGGTGAACGTCTTTAAACATTTTTAATCGTCGACGGTGGTATCGTTCGAGCGCGAAACTGGTCTCGGGTTCGAGAGAATCCGAATCTCTCTGGTTCTCTCGGATCGGTGCACCCTTGGAAAATCCACGGGCGTAAAGTTACGGCCGTGAGATCTCCCGTACGCGTATCCACGGTACGATTCTCGAGTCGCGGGCGATCGATCGTTCTTAGGGTCGTTCGCGATCTCGTTGAAAGGACACGCGATGTCTCGCCGATTAGCGCGTCTCGTAGACGGTTAATCCCTCGGAGCGCCCTCCGCGATGTAAATGAATATTGATCACCGCGGGAGACGGAGGTCCGTGGGCACGAAAAGAATCGTATCTCGAGACCGCAAGCGAGTGCCTCCAAATGGGAAATCAAACGAAACGATCCCCGTGGCACCGCGGGAGTCTGCGTCCCCCGACGTTCCTCGGTAATGAATAAAAATTATAATTACGGTTTCTCGAGCGCCGAGCGACGTTCTCTCGGTCGAGCTCGCTCGCGCGCTCCTAGGATAAAAAGAAAGGGGAAAAAAAAAGAAAGAAAAGAGAAGGAGGTGGAGGAGGAGGAAGAAGAAGAAGAAGAAGGAGAAGTTAATCAATCACGAGCGGGAACGAGGGTGGCCAGGTTTTGTCTTTCCTCGGTCGAAGGAGCCCCCTCGCGAGCAGGCAGCCCTTCTTACGCTCCTGTCTATCGGATTCCATCTACGAAGCGGTGGATTCGAGGACCGATCAATTAGCTACGGTGTCGAGAGACGCGTCGTCGGGTTTTAAACCGAGAACAAGAGAGTCTCTGGCGCGCGGAGTCCTCGAGAGAATCGGGCCCGAGACGGACGAGGAGGAACGGAGGGAACGGTGACGGCGGCGTGTTGTCAAATATCGGGAGGCTGGCTAGCGAAACGTGGAATATGCAAAGAACCGCGTTACACGCATCGCTCACCGCGCATCAAACGTTTATCGCGTGAAACCATAAGAGAGCAGTTGGCGCGGATGATTCATGATGGTCGGGAGAGCGGACGAACCGACGAGAGAGAACGAGAGAGAGAGAGAGACGACGACGATCGGCGAGGGGTGAAACGTTGAGGGTGGAGGGGAGAGGGGAGCTCGTAGAAGAAAGAGGCTGCCGACTGTATATACCTACATCATGCAAATGGTTCCAATCATAAGCGAAGTCTATAATCGATCTATAAATCTGCTTACGGGGAAGAAAGGTTCCGGGGGGTGGTGTGGCACGGGGGCACGTTCAGGAGCGAGGGGGTGGTTCCGCACCACCACCGTTACCTTCCTCGACAACATCGAGCGCACCTACTAACGCCGGGCCCGCACACCACCGTGGACAAATGTATCTTGTTAGCATACCATTTGTATGCATGGGGTTTCGCGCTCTCTCCCTCTCTCCCTCTCTCCCCGTCTCTCCGTTGCTCCCCCGAGTTCTCGGGGTTCTCTCGCTCGCTACGTACGGACATTTAGCGCCTAACTTCTTCGTGAAATCGAATGGAAATCGTTTCCAAAGCTCGTCCGATACTCGGACGGATGGAGGCGCGGGAGGATCTCACCCTCGCGTGGCCGACGATCGCGTTACGCGCGGATTCGTAGGTCGGTGGATTCCACTCGAGAGTCGGGGAAGACTCGGAGAGACGTCTCGGAGACGGCCGATAATTACGGGAAGCTCGCGGGCCGTCTTGTTTCTTGCGTATCAAAGCACCGTGGAAAATAATCAGCGAACCGGAGTCGGGAGCGAGCGGTCGGCCGAAGGGTTCGCCGGCGCGCGCAGGAGGGAAAAGCCCGGGCGATATTCTTTGCATCATTATCGCGATTTAATTATGTCGAGTTCCTTTGACTCTCTTAATTTCGCTCGCTCTATCGTCCCCCACCGCGATTCACGGCTGTAAATATTTTTCGGACCACTCGGCCGACTAATCGGACGTTCCTTTTGATCAGTCTCGGTTCGGTGACGATCGATTCCACCGTTCGATTCTCCGTCTCGAGAGCACCGAGTCGTCCCGTCTCCGAGTTCGAGGGATCGATGGAAACCGAAAACGCGAGTTACCCGACGATCCGCGGAGAGGACTCCGGTCGGTTCCCGTTCGAAAGAACCGGAAGCGTAAGAGCCGGGGCGCGCGCGGAGTTACCGGCGGCCAGCCGGCCCCGCGAGAAATTAATTTCAACTTTAAATTAAGACTCGTCCGATACCTGGTTGCCGCTTCTTTGTTGCCGCGAGTGGCGCGGGGCTGAATCATCTCCCCGGAAAGAAGCGATCTCGGCCCGGGGGCCGCTCCAAGTTTTCCCGCGCTTTTGTCTACCCGTGTTCGCGGGAACGTTCGCGATAAAACGAGGCTACCTCGCCCGGTAACGAGTTCTCGCGCCCCCGTCCGCGACGTCGAGCAATTTTTTTACGCGGAATCTCAACCGGTTCGGGTTCCCGAGGATTCCTTCGCGGCGAAAAGGAAATTTCCGCGGCGGGTTCTCCAACGTCCTTCGATATACGCGGAAATCTACGGTATACCGAGTGTCTCGCCGATGGTCTTCCACTTTCTTCGTTTTTCCTCCGCGTGGAGTATCGAGGATGGACGGACGTATCGAAAAGCGTCGTCGCGAGCGGTCGTTCCCGTTCTTCGTAACGACGAATGTATCGAGACGCTCGAGAGAGGGACTCGATCGTTTCGGAACGCACTGGATCGCGAGGTGGTACGTAATTGGCCGGTGGAAACCCGGCGAGTGACAAGAGTACGGTCGAACCGGGATGGATGGGTGGCGATGGAAGGAAGAGGGCCGCGCGAGAGGCCATCGGTCGATCAATCGAGATAACGAGAGCCAAGTCGAACCGCGGAGAACCAACGGGCAAAGACGAAAAGGGTGGAGCGACCGGGGCCGAGGATAGACGGAGGCTAGCGCGATATCAAGCGGGGGCGAGAGGGCGACGAACCGTCGAAGGAAGGAAGGAAGGAAGGAAGGAAGGACGGACGGAGCAGCGTCTGTACGAGACATTCGACACCTCGACCGAACCGTTCCCGACAATACCGAAGATACGCGACTTGGCGGTAAACTTAGCTCGGCGAGGCTTCCGGATAAGCGGGCCAACTCGAGCCTCGGAAGTAGCCGCATGATTAATTAATTAGCTCGGGCTAGTTAGGACGCCGGAGGTTTACGGCGCGCGTAGGTGTGCCCGCCACGCTTCCCGCTTCCCGCTTCCCGCTTCCCGCTTCCCGCTTCCCGTTTCCCCGACTGCGCACCGATCGATGATGCTCGCCATCGATGTCCCGACGACGATCGGTCTTCGGACGAGGAGACCGCGACGAGAACGGCTCTTACGCGAAATTTCCAACGCGGCGAGGAGCCTACTCTTCGAGAATCGCGGACCTACCGTCGAGCTCGACGAGTTACGGTGCTCTCCGAAAGTACGAACACGGGCACCGCGCAAACCTCGAGCTCCTCATTTATGAACGAGCGGACGTCCGAGGAGATGTCCAATGCGTAGCAAAAAACCGGTCCAGCGCCCTTTTCTTTCGCACGATATCTAGGCGAATCTCGTCCGGGTCGAGTACTCGCGTACGAATCTTTCATCGGTGGATTGAAAAGTCGAACGAAGATCGACTCGGGCCGAGCGGTCCCATGAAATATGGACCGGGCAAACATCGCGAGAGGGTAGACACCACCGGGAAGAGAGAGAAAACGGTCCTCGTTATCGCGAGTATACAAGTGCGCAGGACCAGACGCGGACCGACGTACAATCCTATCTACCCGATCCTATCGCTCGGCAAATATAACCCTGAATGACCACCCTTTGGATATTAACTTTCGCCAAGTCGTGCGTAAGCGTACACGGCTCTCCGCCGATTCCACAGATCCCGGAGAGGTTTACTCTAGATACCGGCGAGAGTCCTCGCCGAGGACACTTAGTTTCTCGTTTTTAATGCTCGTACGAATACCGAGGGTAGGAGGCCGCCGAGTGGTTTCGATGTACGGACGAGACCACCCCTGCGCAAACGTTTTCACGGTACACCAAATGGAATTAGACTCGAAGCGCGAGGGGTCCGAGACCGGTTCGAGCGAGCCTCCGGTTCTCGACTCGTAATTTTTCGAGGCTCCCGGCTCGCAAATATTTCGACGCGGCGAACTTTCCCGTGAACTCGTCCGGCGTCGTAAAACGGGAAACGGAGGGTCGATTCGCGGTACCGCGAGACTCGCGGGTTCTCGAAAAAACTCGGTTCGCGCGAGACGGGTCGAAGACTCGAAGGAAACTCGGCGGTTTCGAGGCGAGGGCAGGCCGGACGGACGGAAAGGGTGGCGGCGAGAAAGGGGGATGAACCGGAGGCTCTCTCGGCGCGAAGGTTAGGTTACGCCGGTAGCTAGTTCTAGGCTGGGAGGAGGCTACCGGCGGCACCACCGCGCGTCACACATTAACATAATGCTAATTATCTTGCCAGCTCATTAGCGCCGGTAAACTGTCCGAGGAAACTCGGCCTCCCGAGATAAGGAGGAGGCGGAGGCGGTGGCGGTGGCGGTGGCGGTGGCGGCTCGGGTTAGGGGCGGACTGTCGTTCCAGGAGTTCCTTGCACGCGCTCGCGCTTCCTAGGGCGCATACGTAGGGCAGCGTGCACACACGTACGCGCGTTTCGTAGTCTAGGAGCCGGCAAGATTAAGGTCCCGGGTCCCGACGACCCCGACGACGCCTTGACGCGGGTCCGTGCTTCCCCGAGTTTGGAGAACTTCCCGGAAAGTGTTTGGACGCTTCCTAACGACTTCCTCCTTCCCCCTATCGCCGCGCTGTATTTCGAGGATCGCATTTATCAAACGCCGCCCGCGAAATCCCTTCTCATTTAATCCATTATTTTATGATTATGGAGCTTATGCAAATACACGGAAAACCGCCGCGATAGTTACCGAACTCGGCTGATTTACGGACGTCCGACTCCATATTTCGATCGAACGGTCCCGCCGCTCGTAGATTCGTTCGCGATAAGCGTATTACCGCTCGGATCGCTCGATCCGGGAGTTATATTCTTTTCCAGGACGTCGGACGATCGGCCAGCGTGCGCGCTCGCGCTCGCGCTCCCGCTCGCGCCCGCTTCGAGTTTCGCGCGCGCCCCGATACGATTAGATTCTCGTCCCGACTCGAAGAATGGCGGCTTTCGCGGAGAGAGAGAGCTTTAGCCCTTCGGTGTAATAACCGTAAAGTAGTAACGCGCCCGCCAACCACCTTCGTGCCTCCCTACCTCCCTACCTCTCCACCTCCCTACCTAGCTATCCCTCCGCACCGCCGCTCGCCCTTTCTTGCCCGCCCTCCACCCGGCCGTGCACATATGCACGCACACCGGGAACCGGGGAACCCCCGTAGGAAAAATCATGGCTTTACGCGTCAAATCGCGTATGCATATAAAGCGGTATTATTTCGCGCGTTGACGCATCGCCGAGTGCGCCTAACCGATACACCTATACGCGTCGCTCTATTACGGCCCCCGAGTGTACAGGCTGCCGCAAAATACGGTCCGCGGCATGGTCGCGCAACGTCGCTCGTTCCTCGAGCGAAACGCGGCTCCTGGTTCGCGATCGCGTCGAGAGAACGCGCTGCGAACAAGAAAAGAGGAACGATCGAAGCTCGACGAAGAAGCAAACAACGTCTCGTGGAAATCTCGTTGCGCGTTTTCCAGCTCCGCACCCGGGGAGAGGTCGTCGTTGTTCGCCGAGTTTTACGATTCGTTTCGGGACGCGTTGCATTCGTTCCCCGTTTTACGTTCGTCGTTAGCGCGATCGGTCCGCGGAACGATTTCGCGAAGAAATACGACGTCGAAGCCTCGGTTGGCTTCACGGGCGTTTCGTTACGGCGTCGTCGACGTCGGCCGAACGACTACGGACGGAAACCGGACGCTGGCCGAAATCTCGATTATCCGCACACGCGTGGCGTTATCGACACTCGGAAGTTTTAACGAGCTTCCCTCCCTCCCTCGCGCGCTCTCTCTCTCTCTCCCTCTCTCTTTCTCTCTCGCTTCGAGGTTAATGTCGTCGATAATTTTCGAAACTTTTAATCGAGTGCATCCTAATTGGCGTGCTCGAGACAACATCGCCGGCAGCTAATTCGGGGACGGGCGCATCGATTAGCCGGATCCTCCCGGTGAATGTAACGAAAGCGAACTTGATGCGCGTTGATTTATTCCTCGAACGAGAGAGTAACTCGTTACGAGTTCACTTTCCCCGTGTTCCCGGCAGAACCACGAAACGACCGAGGACTCGCCTACGCGAACTCGTCGGCCGTTGCGAGAACGGGAGGCGAGAGCAACGGGCGCGCACTCGGCCGAGGAACATCAAAGAGGACCGCCGGAGCTTCCGTATAATTAGTGTCAGTCGTATTTGCATATTGATTGAAGCGAACGTGTCGCCGCGACGCTCGACTCACTGCCCTCTTTTCGTCCGCGACGCCTGCGCTCGGTTCTCGTCTCGTACCGTGCCCTACGGAATTTTTCGGGGAAGGGGACCGCCCTCGCGGAATCGCCGCGGAGGAGCTCGAAAATCCGCTCGATTTCGCGCGGGTTCGCGCGCGTTCCTGCGTCGGACGGTTCCGACGAGAAGGAGCGAAAATAGCGACGAGCACCGTTCCCGAGCCCTACCGCCCACCCGCTCGGCTGGCAGCGAGCTAACATATGAACGTTTGGTGACTCCACGATTTTGCGGCGTCGATTCAAATTCAAGCCGGCACGAGCGAAATCGGTGCGGATTTAAAAAAGCTCGGGGCGGAGGCGGCTGGCCCGGGGGTGTCGGGGGTATCGGGGGTATCGGGGGTATCGGGGGTGTCGGGGGTGCCGGGTGTACGCCGGAGGTCGAGGAAGCGACCGGGGAGAAACGAGAGGGAGCCCGACGAGGACGAGGACGAGGACGAGGATCGGGGAGAGACGGAGAGACAACGAGTCGGCGGCGGAACAGGAGCAGGAGCGGGGGGGTTAACAATAGCCTGCAAGTCACTGGATAAACGACCGGGAATCGTTAAAACGCGACGCGGTCGTGACTCTATTTTGATTTCCGAGCTTGTATCGGCCAGATACGCCGACGATAAAGGACAAAACCCCGAGCGAACCGGGCGATTCTAATTCGAACGGTGACTCTTGACATTCTCCCGCGAAACGATATCGGCCTCGCGGCGTCTCGACGATCCGGGAACGTACTCGAGAGTTCCCTCGCTCGCTCGCTCGCTCTTTACGTACCATCCGGTAGACGTTATCGATCCTGGAAACGAGCGAGTCCCCGTATTCCCGACGACGATCCTTCGTTTTTTCAAATTCCATCGAAAAGCAACCTTATCGAGGGAAAGTTCGAACGCGATCCCGCAACATCGTTTCGAGGAGAGTCCGGTCACCGGAGGGTACGCGGAGTCGCGAAACGGTTCTCTCCTCCGATCCCGAATGTCCGCATACCCGCGGATTATTATACCTTGCACCGGTCAGATACCATCTGGCGTACGCTTCGTTGATTTAGTCATTTCGTCAATCAAACTATCAATTACCGCTCGAAAGAGTTCAGCGTAAATTCTTCAGATTTACAGCGTATAATTTGGGACGGGCAATGGACAGATGGGATCGTAATTACGCGGCAACCGTGAAACTTACGCGACCGCGTCGAGATCCCGTCTCGGGTTATCGGTTCCCATTCGCATTATCACCGACGGAATAATTATTCCGAAACCTTGGAACGAATAATTACCGAGCGCTCGCGAGTCTTCGGGATCCTCGAGGAACGCTTACCGCGAGATTAATATTCGCGCGCGTGTTCCGCGGCTACAAAGTCTCGCGCGTCGATGGATTTCCACGTCGGTTCGAGCTTCCGTCGCATAAATTTTATTTTATTTTGTCTCTCGGTTATTTATACGTCCTGTGAAATAATTAACGCGCAAACGAATCGATACGCGGCTGAACCTCCGGGGCTATCGGATATCCCGGTAAGAAAACAACACGGGCGAATCGCGTAAAATTTCCTCGGCGAACTTTACGGGGATTGTTTTTATTGGGTTCCCGATCGAGCGCATTACGCAATAGAGCGTTCACACGCATCGACGAAAGATACGATCGTGTTCGTTGTTAACAACCTACCCGAAGGACCGCAAAAAAAAAAAAAAAAAAAAAAAAATAAAATAAAAGGGTCGACAGGTAATAATAAACGTTCACCGCCGCAAACTTGGTCGCTACTTACCCCCTGCGATCGACGTTACCGCCGCCGCGCGTCGAACGGTGATCGCGAAGAACGCGCGCGGGGTGTTTCCGTGGTAATTCGTATTTTCTCCTCTGCGGAGGAATCGTTCTCTAAGGTAAGATCGCGGCCAGCGGCGTTCCCAACCGCTCCTTCGCGTCTTGACTAAGAGATCCCGCGGGATGCGCGAGTACGATGTCCGTGAAGGATAGCCGTGGGTCAGGGGCTATCGGGAAGTTCCTCGTCCTCGTCCTGGTTTCCTCCTCTTCGGAGGATAGATCGAACCCTCGAGACTGGCTCGTTCGTCACGGACGGAAAGACCGCCTCGAGGCGGTTCTCTTCGGAGGCGGAAAACTCTATGTATTTATTGATTTCGATTACGATCCAATTCCTGGTAGCGGGCCGCGGTGGCCTTCTACCTTCTTCCCGATTATTCGGCGAGCAACGACCACCGACTCGCATGCATTTTTACGCGGATCGATCGGTTTCGTCGCGCGAGACCGAGGGGGACGAGCCACGAATTTACGGGAAAATAAAAGGCCCTCCGTCGAGAAGAATCGAGCTTTCGCCTTTCATCGATCGGCTCGAACACGCGGACGCGAGCGCGAATTGTCGCATCCCGCGCGCGTTTTCCATAAATCACTTCCTTTCGATTTTCCCTTCGGAACGGAGTAATTTGGGAACGAAAATTAGTCACCGTTATCGTTATCAATATTTTTCGATGGTTTCGTCGCGCGATATCGGCGTACCGTAGAGGGTGGGATCGCCCGATCGGGAGGGTGTTGCAGGGAGTGTGATATTTACAGGCCGGTGGGCACACCGGCCCAACTCAAAATAAGCAATTGACCCACGATATTTTCTCTCTCGCTCTCGGTGCTCCCTCCCTCTGACGGCCGAGCCCTCCCCGCTGCCGGGCTCTCATTCTCGTGGTAACAAAACCGTTCGTTCGGTGCGCCAATATGCGGCTAATTTGCACAACAAATAAAGCTTATTCTCCGGATTTGCATGTGTTTGAACTGCAGTGTAATTGGGTGGTACGCTCGGCTCGACGTTGTCCGCTCTCGCTCTCTCTCTCTCTCTCTCTCGGTCCCTCTCCGCGTCAGCGTTCCCTCTTTTTCACCGTTCGCGTCTCTGTCCCTCTTTTCGTCGGTCCGTGGCCATTGGCTCTGGTTTCGTCTCGCGATGCTTTTCCCTTACGGGGTGGGAGGAATTTCGCGGGTGTTCACGGCCAAAGGCGAACCCTCTGTTTCCGAAAACGAAAGGCGCGCGCGAGTCACCGACTTACGAAAACGTGCGGTGCGGCGCGGTGCGCGGTTCTCCGCGGCCGGACCTTGATCTTCGCGGCGATCAAACGCCGGTTTGGCTCGCGACTATTCGTGACACGGGCCGATATTCGTGCGCGAAGAGGGAAAAAAGAAATGGCGACGAGGACCGAGCCCCCTGCAAAATGGCGATTCGTGCACGCGTTACGGATCGATCGTACGGATACGAGGTGTTCCGTGGCAGCTGCGGGTGCACCGTGCTAGACTTCCGACCGGACTACGATACGACTCGCGACTTTCAAAATGGCGCTCGGCCGAACCGAGCCGGCCGGCCCCCGCGGCTCCGAGGACCTTCCGGGACGAAAGATTCGCGGTTCGTAGGGATACGCGGTCCTCCGGCGGGGGATCGCGGGGAACGGAAATCGATGCGAGCCAGACGACGTGTTTCCGAGCGCGGAGGGTTCGCGGTGAGCGAGATGGATCCAGGGAGAGCGGAGCGGACTCGGAGGCTGCAACGTTACCGTATAAAGTGGTAGTGTGCAATGAACTTGTAAACCAGCGACTGAACACACAATGGCCGACGACGACAGGGTTTCTGGCCGGTTGGTGACGTCACCACTTTGTGTCCCGTGTCCGAATTGCATCGCATCGTAGGACCCTTACCGCCCCGTTTGTTTGTCCTCTCTTTGATGTCCACCTCGACCCGACGGACTTCAGAGAGCCGGCCTCGCCCGAAACCCAGCCGCTAGAAACCGAACGGTGTGTCGAAAATTTTTCTTTTCGGCAATCGGCCACGGATCCACCGCCCGACCCTTCGACGCTCGTCGAGGAACAAAGCGTTCTCCCCGGGGGACGCGATCGAATACCGTGCACGGGATATTTTCAACGTCGACGCTTCGCGAGTTACAACTCGACCGAGAAACTCGCGCGAACCAGGATTCTTCCCGCTAGCGTTCGTCGATGCTCGCCGCGAGAAAGGATAAAAGGAGCCGGTGTACGAGCGCGAGCGCGAAACGGAGTACGCCGCTGAGTTATCGAATGCGAAAACAAAGAGCGATCCAAGATCCAAAAGGGACGGGGGAGAGCGTAACCCTTTCCCGCGCTCCCGACTCTCCGTACGGAACAATTACATTTTAATTAATATTTCCTAAGAGGCCGAAAAGCTCCCTCCCCTCCCTCTCCCTCTCCCTCTCCCTCTCCCGCTCCGCGTCGAATTTATGATCGTTTTATCCATTATTAGGGGCGGAGGCGAGCGAATCTCGCGAAAACCCATAACTTCGCCTTTACGGCTCCTTTCTCTCCTTCCATTTTCTTCCCTCGGTTATCTCGCGAGCCTACTTACTACCATTGCTTTCCAGCACCCCCGGTGGTCTTCCTCTTTGGAAAGCTCTTTGGAAAGAGCTGTTCGCGAAACGCGGCCGGATCGGTTATCGCGATCGGATTCGCGGCCGTTTCGTGCAGGAGGCTCGGTATCGCGTGCCTCGGTTTCGATTTTCCCGTCGTTTCGTTTGTCTTCGCGCGACTCGCTCGAACGGAATGGCTGCCGAAAGGCTCGCCGCGCGGCATGTCGCGGCAATGTAAACGTATCGTAATAAGACAGCTCGTTCGTGTACCGTCAAGCCGTTGGCAGAGTTACTCCGGCTTCGGCGAATGTTTCGAGTCGTCGACGAAGCGCGCGGCATTATATTTCGATACGCCGTAAATACGTTGCGCGATCGATAAACGATGTACAGGGAGAGAGAACGGGGAGAGCGACGGAGAGTGGCCGCGAAACCGAGAGAGAACCTCCTGGACGCCGCCGAGTCCGGTAGAAACTTATTGCTATTACCGGTAAAACGTATCAGGGGCCCGCGATGTACCCGCGCGGTACGCTTTGAATTCATAAATATGCACATACGTAATTATGCAAATCAATTATTAAACCGGCGAAACGGGCGAGCGTCTCGTTCGCAACCGGCATACGCGAAACGTTTTTGTTGCTCCTTGACGATCCACGGTCTCCCTCTCGGGGCCGCGTCCAATAAAACGTACGCCCGGAGACTTTTCGGGCCGGGATTGCGCGACGACGGGTCAACCTGCACCGTCGCGCGCAACGAACGAGAAAGAGAGACCCGACCACCCGGAGGAGGAGCGGGAGAACCGGACGCGTCGGCGAAATCCTCTCCACCTCTCCTACCCTCCTTCACTCCTCCTCTCCTCCTATCCTCCTCTCCTCCTATATCCTCCTATCCTCCTATCCTACCTCCTCGCCGCGGAGGACGATGCGATGCGTGGGACGTTAAGTCGAGCAAACGTGCCCCCGGGATATCGTGTGGTCAGAGATTCCTTCGTGGCTCCGTCATCGAGGATGGCTGAAACTTCACAGTCTGCAAGACGAGAATGTCTTTGAGTCCCGGAAGGCATCCTGTCCTCCCGGAGGGGTTCGCACGGAGTCCTCTAGCCAGCCGCGAGCAGCTACTACTCTTGTCCCTACCGACGACCCTCCGGCTCGAGTGCCGCCGTGGGCTTACGCCCGAGAAAAATGCCTCTCTTACCAACTATGCCAGCACGGGTACACCCTGGTATGCCAACGTTATCCCTCTCTCGCTCTCTCTTTCCAACCCACCGCGGCTTCCTCGTTCGACGACCAGAACTTTCTTCCCGCGAGACGCATCCTCCTTGCATCCTCGGTGCATCCTCGGTGCATCCTCGGTGCATCCTCCCTGCATCTACCTTTTCCCAGACTCGGTTCCGTTCTACCCGCGTCGAATCGCTCCCACCCCTCGTTCGCGAAATCGTCGATCCACGTCGGGGAATGCTCTCGCAAAAACTCTGCACCGAGGCTTTCTCACCTCCCCGAAATTCCTTTCTCCGTCGTTTTGACGCTTTCGCCGGGGAACCCGAACGCCACCCTCCTCGTCCCCCCCCCCCTTCACCGCCCCTCCTTTGTCTCTCGAGTCCTTCCTTTGACAAGAAGAAGGGGGTTTCCGAAATACGATCTGTTACCTTCGAGGTATCGACTGGCAAGTTCGTTGCAAGGCTTTAGGGGTCGATCGGGGGCGGGCAGCGGGGATGAGTTAGCAACAGCAGATTGACTAAGTTTCCCCGGACGGAGTTTCGACAGGTTGAAATCTGGTTGCAGATACCGAGAGCGGCTTCTTCGAACAGCTTCCAAACTATTTGTCCACGGAAGGGTGAGAGAGAGAGACGGAGGGAGACGGAGAGAAGAGGGAGGGACGGAGACCGAAGGAAAAGTCTCCCTCGAATCCCCGCGGCAACGCAGACTCGACTTGACTTTGGGAATCGGATCTGGTCGGTCTCTTAAAAGCCGACCCCCGGACGATCTTAATTTTAATCGCTCTCCGAGAGCGTCGTCGCTTCGAGCAAACTAACAATCGATTCGTAATTTCACCAATCGCCGGTCTCGAACGCGCTCGGTTAAAAATCGCCGCCCGATGGTTTTACATCGTCCGATATCTCGGTTGGGAAACTTCCCTTCCGTATCGGTGGGAATTAATTTCCACGCGAGCCTTACGCTTCGAATTCGTCGCCGAGCTAATGTACGTCGCGAGTCGTTAGCCGAGAAATTTATAAAGAAAACACGGAGGAGGATAGGCGTCCGTTTCGGCATGCGCGCGGCGGTGGCTTTCCGTTCGTCCTGCGGAAGGGAACGATATTGTTGACAGGCGTCTCACGAAGTCATCCGGGTTTCGGTACGGGCGATGACGCGCACTTTTTCCCCTGCGGTGATAAATGGCACGTACCTACCCTACCCCCTTCGTCGATCCACCCCTCGCCTACGAGACCCCGCCGCTGGCAGGGCTGTATCCGAATCGGATAGGAGGGCGGTTGACAAGGAGCGTGAGAGTCCTGCTCGAGGGTTATCGTCGATGTTTCCGGGGCGAAGAGAGTCGCGTGGGCAAGACACCGCTCTGATTGATACCCGTCGTTTTCTCTACCGCCGAAACAGCTCCCGTCGCGGCGCTTCTTCTCGCTCTCGTTCGATTCCGCCTCGCGTCCGGCGATCGAGATACTCGGAATCGAAGAAGAATCGACGAATAAGAAAGACCGCCGAGAGGAATTGTGCGACGCGAAACGAAAGCCGTGAGAGATGAATTTATTCATTGGATGGAAGGCGGTGTATAAATGCAAAATTGGCAATACATACGAAATCTCCGGGGTTCGAGGAAAAAGGGGTGAATACATTAGTCCTGGAATTAACCTCTTTGAACTCTGTCTGCAACGGAATAATTGCGATGCAGCGCGACGATTCGGGTGCGCGCGCCAGCGGTGGTGTATCGTTCTTTCGAGAGATCCGGGCGTCGAGCGAACGTACCGAAGAGCGAAAAGGGAATCGCGCGGGGGCCGCGATAGTCGTCGAAATTATTACGAGTCGGAAACGGAGAACGAGACACGGGGGCCTCGGAGATCGAGGAGGAAGGGTAGAGCTCACCACCGGTCCAGAGAGAAGTACCGTTCTACGTTCGGCAGAGTGCAATTTGCCGCGAAACTTATGCACCGGCATGCCGCAGACATCTCGAAAGAAGAGATTTATTCTGGCACATGCGGCTGCAGAATGCAAGATACTTTGTTTTAATCCAACGACCGTGTGGCATCATGCACTCGCATACATTAAGTCCGCGAGCGTGGAATCTCGCTTTCGTTCGATCCTAACTTCTAACGGCCTTTCTATCCTCGAAACTTCCGTTTCGAGAAAATTCGAGCCCGGGACTTTGGAAACCGACCGCCCTCCGTTTCTTTTCCCGCGTTCGCAATTTACAGGGTCGCGCGCGCCACCGAGAATTCGATATCTCGGTATAATCGATACTAAGCGAAGAGGCCGTAGGGTCACTCGGAAATTAGTGGTACCACCGAGGGTTCTTCGTCTTCGGCGATTGCGCGGATCCGAAAGGGTTCGCCAATCTGATACCTCGTACGCGCCCGTATTCCGAGTGGCTCGACGATGATTAATGGCTCGTTCTAAGGTTTTTTGTTAATTAGTTGATTGGGAACGCCTAGTATGATATGCAGATTCTCGTCGAGATACGGTCAGCGGTTTAATTTCGAACGCTACCTCTCGATAGCGGTTACCCCTGATTTCACCGATTCCGTTTCATCGGCTCCGCGGTGTTTCTTTCGCGGTCTCGCGTCCACCTACCCTTTTTCCACCTACGAGCCGACCAATATCGAAGAAGGTCGCGTCCGCGTCCATGTCCGCGTCCGCGTTCGCTCTCCGCGGCGAGCCGAGAAAACGATACGTCCCGAATAAAGCTTTCAGCTTCCGTTTTTGCTCGGTATTTTTTCGTCGACGGCGAGTTGCACTCGGGGGTTTTTGCGCCTAGACCGGCCGTCATCCGATGTGATTGATTTTTATACCGTGCTCGAACCCCCGGGAACGTAGCCGGCTGCACATGTTGTTCGGTTTGCACGAGGGTTGCCTATCTTTTTCGTCGTCTTCTCCACATTTTTTTCATTTTTTTCCTTCCCCCTCCCTCTCTTACTCTCTCTTTCTCACTCTCTCTCTC
This sequence comes from Ptiloglossa arizonensis, assembly GCF_051014685.1. NCBI lineage: Eukaryota > Metazoa > Arthropoda > Insecta > Hymenoptera > Colletidae > Ptiloglossa > Ptiloglossa arizonensis. The sequence goes on from NC_135055.1 coordinate 23,002,755, forward strand.
TTCTTTTCCGTTTAATATCCGTCCGATCCCTACGATTCCGTAGCTCCGATCGATCTGTAATTGTTCGGCTCGATCGAAGCTCGCACGCGGCGCGTTTTCCCCGCGTTCGGTATCCTGGACGTTGAAAGATAGGTCGACGGTCGCCGGTGGTTAGGGTCGGTTCGTGCGGGTTCTCGATTAATCGAGACGTCGGCGATTCCGCGCGTTTCCATTGTATTTTTAATATCGTGAAACGGCCGATGGATCCTACTCCCATTCTCGTTTAATTCGGAATATATTTTTTTCTCCTAAGCTATCAAGACGGGGCCCCGGTAAAATCGGTGGGCCTCGGGCTATTCTCTCCTCTCGAGTCCGAACGCCCGGCTTCGTAGAGCCCGTTACGACCGTACGGTTGGCTCTCGCGAATCCTTCAGGACGACTGGCCAATTTCTGGCAATTACCGTGATTATCTAATACACCTCGCGGCTAATGATTTCTCATTACGATGTATAAATCTTGAGGGACCCGTTCGCGCAACCCGGGCCTCCGGACCTCGGCTCTGATTGCTTCCGCGGATCGCACGATACGTATAAATAAACATAAGGGGTCGTGATCACCTAGCCGTAGACGGATGGGATCCATCGCGCGTCGTCGTCGTCCTCCTAGTCCTCGTCTACCTTTCGTTGCGTAATAATCGGTGCCTCTTGTTAAAATTCGGTTCCGAGTACCGCGAGTACCTGCGATCGAATTTCAAAAGCGCAACGTTTCGCAAACCTCCCGAGCCCCTTTACGGGGGACGAGGTCGACTCGCGGAGAACGCGTCCTACCGTTATCGAGAGCAATTCGCGCGGACCTCGCGACAAGACGGCAAGAGGGCAAGAGTTTTCCTCGTACTTTTACAGCAGACCCTCCGTCTCCGACTCTCGCTCGTTTCCCCGCTCGGATAATTACATTTGCTTCAGTTATTACCGGGACAAAGGCACGGACCGTGATAACGCCGCAGGGTTACTATCGATTATTCGCTACTTTGGCGATAATTAAAAACCGTCGCTACTGCGTCGAGAGCGAAAGGGTTTCCGTGTTTCTTAAATCCTGACGGGGACACAAAGGAACCGGGTTTCGTTCCTTTTTTTCCCTTATTTATTCCTCATAGACGACGCCTTTTTTCTCGGCTATTTTGTTTCGCGAAAAGCGGAGACGCCGAGCTCTCCGTACAACGGCGAGATTATTTTCCAAGCGCGTCGAGGATGGCCCGAAATTAAACGCGACCGGTGACTTTGACTCCTTTGCTACGGAAAGACGGACGCGCGGGCTTCGTTTCGAGTTTACCTCCAACGTGGACGATTTTTTTCGAAATTTTTCGCGGCCGGCGACCCGCAACGATTTCGAGAAACGTTCGTCGTCGAATGATCGAACAAAGCCGAAGGTAGCGCTCGCAGCCGCGGTCTAAAATTCGGTTCGCGTCGTAAGAACTCGAGTCGGGGGGGTGAGTTTCGCGTTTGCTTTTCGATTTAATTGGAGAATTTTTACGGTCACACGGGCACAAAGAGAGCGGCGCGTTGCCGGGCCCCGACTGCGCCAACAAACTGCCCATAATTACAAACTCCCATAGAAAATTGCGTCCATTCGAATCCCTTAAATGGACGCGCGTCCATTGTCTACAAGAGCGGACCCGGGCGCGCAACTCTTAAAAGGAGCCAAAAGCACGGGCCCGTGGGGGGAGGGAGCAGCGAGCTTTGATTTATGAGTTTTCGGTTTCGTAGTAAAAAATACGAATTAGTTTTCGGGATGATGATCGCACGGAGATAATGGTCCCGATTAAGAATCCGCGCTGGCCCGGCGAAACGGAGCGAAAAGGCGGGTGGAGGGAAAAAGATACGAGAAACGAGAACGAGAACGAGAACGAGAACGAGAACGAGAACGAGAACGAGAACGAGAACGAGAACGAGAGCGAGAACGAGAACGAGAACGAGAACGAGAACGAGAACGAGAACGAGAACGAGAACGAGAACGAGAACGAGAACGAGAACGAGAACGAGAACGAGAACGAGAACGAGAACGAGAACGAGAACGAGAACGAGAACGAGAACGAGAACGAGAACGAGAACGAGACCGAGAACGAGACCGAGAACGAGAACGAGAACGAGAACGAGAACGAGAACGAGAACGAGAACGCGAACGCGAACGCGAACGTGAACGTGAACGAGAACGAGAACGAGAACGAGCCGGCCGATCTCTCGAAGGACGGAGAGATAGAGCGAGAGGGAGACACCGAGGGCTCCCCGATACTCGTCCCCCCTCGGCCGTTGCGAGAGCGAGAGAAGGTAAAAGAATCTGCCTCGAGGGCGAAGAGGGTTGACTCCCTTTCTTTCGTCTTTGTTTTACGACGCGCGCTTTCTACTCCAAGCTGCACCCTTTCGCGTCGTCGCGGACTCGAGCGTTTTCGAGCCGCTCGAGAGCACCCACGCTCGTCCAATTTCATCCCGGAAGCGATACCGTCGATTTCGTCTCGATCCCCCGTTCACCCCGCTGAAAAATCCACGATCGTAAAACGCGAGTCGGTTAATTGCGAGCGTAGCTACCCCGACGCGTCTCGATTCCTCCAACGATTTACCCGGATACCGAGATACCGAGGATCTCGATCCGCGCGGTGGGGACGTTTCTCGCGAAAGCTCGCGAATTCCCGCGGCTACGGTACCGCGAATAGAACCGTCGAATTTCCGCGAGCAATAGCCGGCTATTAACGCTCGCGACGCCATTTTACCAGGGTTCGAGGGTCGGCCATTTTGAATTCATTTCCACCAATCAAGCCCGCTACTTTTTCCACTTATTTTTTTTCCGTCTCTTCTTCCTCCTGTTCCTCCTACTCCACCTCCTCCTCCTCCTCCTCCTCTTTATCCTCCTCCTCGTTCGCTTCTCCTCCCCTTCTTTCTGGCTCCGGCGGCGTCTGTTGCTCCTTCTTTCGTCGGTTTTGCTCTTTTTCCCCGGTTCTTCCTCTCTGTCCCGTGGCGAACGACGTTGTTGCCGATATATAGATACCGATGGCCAGGGCGCTCGCGCGCTCGCGCGTGTACGTGCAAATACGCGGAACGGAGCACGCAGGCACGCACGCACGCACGCAGGCACGCACGCACGCACGTACGCACGCATGCACGCACGCACGCAGACGCGCGGCTGGCTACCGAGCGCAGAAAATCGAAGGAGAGGATGGTCCGCGAACGCGAACGCGAACGAAGGAGAACGGAGGACGGCGACGGTGGTGGTGGCGGTGGCGGTGGCGGCGGCGGCGGCGGCGGTGGTGTCGGTGTCGGCGATGGGTGGCGGTTCTTAAGGGGGGCCGAGAGGTATAGGTGAGCGAGTGCACGCTGTCCATCGTAATGCCGTAACATTTATTTTGCCCTTTCCCGCGCCGTCCGACGCTGGAATATTTTAAACGTGCCCCCGCGCGCAGGCGCGCAAACGTGTAATTTGGCCGCGTTTAAAACTGTAACCTAACACGACTACCTGCAACGAGGGCCGCGCGTGTATGTAACTGCGCAACGTTGTACGACTACTATCGATCCAAGATGGCAGCCATATAAATTGGACGACGACGATGGCTGGGAATGCCTGCGAGTCCGGTCGCGACGAAGAATCAACGCCGCGTACGTCGATCGCGCGATCCATCGCTCGACCTCCCCCGACGATCGCCTCTTTTATTTGCCTGGCCCCTTGGAATTCCGCTCGGGTAATCGATCGATCGTCCATCGCGTTCTCCGACGCTTGCTTTTTATTCTCGCCCTTTTCTCAAACTTTGCGCGCCCGTTTCTTCTCCCGTGAATTCGAGCAACCGGCGCGATCGCCAGGAAAATCGTAACCGTCGCTCGATTCTCGTTTTCCGAGCGACGCGGGCAAAGGGTTCGGTCTTCGCGGTTGGGGTTCCAGCCGCTAAACGCGTTACATTTCGATACCATCCTCGCGGCGTATCGTTCGTTCGATGAACGGTCAACGAGTCACCGTCTCTCCCCCGTGTTCGAGCGACTCGATGTCCAGATTCGAGCGTTTCGCGCGGATCGATGTCGTTCGTTCCAGCCGAGGGGGTACGTAAGACGCGCGGAACGGTGATTCGAGGGGTGGCCAGGGGGGTGGGTCGGTTGGGCGGTGGATGACGGTACGAGCCGACAGTACGGAACAGGGCGTAGAGAACGTTGCAGAGAGCAAGTGCATGGAGGAGGCAATAATCTGGTTATAACTTGAGAGATTAGGTCCGGATTCGATTACCGGCGAGGTATCAAACCGTTAAACAGTCTCCGTGCTAATCAAAACCGAACCTTATTATCAACGAGCCCGAGTCCCGAGATTCGTCCAACCCCTGCCGTTTCTCGCGAATGTTTCGTGCTCTGCCGCGATCGCGCGAAAAATTTCTAATTTTCGATTCGACGATTCCGGGGACCTCGCGCGACCAAATATCGCTCGCGAGAAACTGTCGTCGGTCGAAGGAGCGAGAAAGATCGAGCATCGGGACAAGAGTCGGTCCACGATGGCAATTGACATTTTTCGTCGCCGAAAAGTTCTCGATTTGTCGAGACAGCAGTAATTTCCGCGTTGATCCGGTACCGGAGACCGCGCGGCGATTATTTTCGCGACGGAGTATTTTCGCGGATTAACGAGCCTGCGAAAATATGCTTGCTCTCGCCACGGGCGTACGCGTAGATAGACGCGTCCTGTCGCTCGCGCGGCTCGACAAGGAACAGGGTCCGGTTATTCGGTGGCGGGACGATTTTCTAATTATTGCCCCGTCGTCCGAGCCCGGAGGGCTTGTTGCCGTAGAGGCCAGCCGCCTCTGCGTACACACGGAAATCCGGGATCCGTGATCCGTGATCCGTGATCCGTGATCCGTGGCCGGATTCGATCCGGTGTGCTCGATCGCATGGATCGCCGCGAAACCGTCCCTGCGTCCAACCTATCTGCGATACGTTTCCACGAAGATGCACGGCCGTTCGATCGCGAACGAGGGTGCGCGAAACCGGAAACCTGTCTCCGAGGAAAAATCGGGAAACCGGTAAACGAATTCGAGTGTCTCGCGGAAGCTGACCGACTCGGCGAACGTCAACTTTCTCGACATGTTTCCGGTCTAAAAGCGCGTGTACCTCTGCGGAAAGTTCGCAACTCGGTCGAAATCTATTCGGTTCCGAGTACGGATTACGAGGCGAGAGCCAGGGAACGCGTTAACGCGGGCGCGAGGATGAAAAGTTTGAAAGTCCACGATGTCCCGGTTTTCCGTTCGCCTTCGATCCATTCGATCGTAGGTTTTTCCTCGTTTCTCGGTATCCTCGAGGACGCGTCCGCTCTTCCATCTCGCTCGGTTTTCTCCCCGGTCGGCGAGCAAGCCCGCCGCGTTATCTCGTCCCGCGATAAGTGCATTAACTACTCGTATCTTCTCTAATAGTTTTCAGACACGCCGGGAAAGTGTTGTCGCGGTCGAATCTCGCCGCGCGCACGAGCAACGATGCCCGATGGTATCGGGGCAACGGGCGCCGCCGCTCCGACCGATAACGCGCCGTCCGCGTTGTCTTTGCACGGACGAACGGACGAAATTTCCGATCCAACGACGATCCACCGTCGGTGACTCGGTTGAGGATCATTCTCGACCGAGCACAGCACGCCGGAGCTTTTCTTCTCCTTCTCCTTCTTCTTCGTCTTCTTTTTTTTCTCCTTTTCGGGAAACCAACCGAGCGAATCGAGCGGCTCACGGCCGAGGGACGAGAATTTCTTTTAATTACGCGCTCCGTGTAGTGCGACGCGTTTTTAGGTTCGTAAAGATCGCAATCTATGAAAATGCGGGTAGTTGAAACGAAAGAGCGCCCGAGGTGGAAGGTGGAAGGTGGAAGGGTGAAAGGCGAGAGGCGCGAGAAATTGGTTCGGGAAATTAAGTGCGAGAACTCGCACGGCAAAACGATCCGATGGCATGTCAGGGGCTAATGCGATTACGGGCCGAAATCAGATCCTGTAGTTAGCCAATTAGGAGGAAGCGCGTGGCGTCGATTCGATGGCGTCGATCGTGCGTGCCGTTTCCGTATTCCGAGGAGAAACCCCGCTCGCGCGCCCCCCGTTCGAGTCTTCTCCGGTTGTCCGGTTCGGACGCGGCCCGATTTTTCGCCGGAAGGAACCGAGCGTAGAAAACGCGCGTCTCTCCTCCCGATTGGAAATTTTTCTTTTTTTCCGCGTCCCTCTCGGGCCACGGTCCGAGCAAACCCGGTCGTTCGGTCCGACGATCGTTGCGAAGCGATAATAAACCATCCGAGGGTACGGATTTCAACGCAAATTTGCCGGCTCTCGAAATTTCCTGGGGAGAGGAGTAGGCAGGGGAGGGAGAGAAAAAAAAGAGGGACTCCGGGCCGGAGAATAGCGCTGAAAACCTATAAATTCGAGCCAAGTCGCCCGAGGTGTACGCGCGTACGTCCCGGCGAGCAGATCGACACCGTAAAAATTAGACGGAGGGCATATGGCAACCGTGGAGGTAGCGAAACCCCATTACACGCGGGCTCTCCTCTTCCTCTTCTTTCTCCGATCAAAGCTGGAATAATCGAAAGCCTTTGGCACCTGCCAGTTTGCCCGGGACGCGGCGACCGGGCGACCGACCGACCGGGCGACCGGGCTCCCCTTCTCTCGTCGCTCAACCTCTACCCCCGTATCGAGCCGAAAATTACGATTATTTCCGTAAAGTTCGCTCGTAGGCGCGTAAAAGTATCCCCGTTGAATTACCAAATTATCGTTATTCCCCCGAAACGCGGATTCGGGATTTACGGTGATCGCGGGGCGTCCCGGAACGAGCGCAATTACATTCGAACGGGCGAGCCACCCTCGAATTCGCGATTCGGGCGGCGATTTCGTGCGGGTGGTGGTTACCACCGCGCGGCGTAAGTAAAAATTAAGCCGGGGTAACGATTCCGTTTCTTCGTCGTTCCGGTCGGTCGGTCGTTCGGTCGGTCTCGCTCGTTCTCGTTCGATCGGGGAAGGCCTAATGAGCCGCATCGACGATACCGCCGCCTCGGTTACCGGTTTTTCAACGACCTCTTCGTGATTATCGCCGCGCGGTAATTGCCACGTGTCTGCGGTATACGACGCGGTGTAATACGTGCTGAAACCTCGCTTTCAAAACGGAAACGATACCGCGCCGGAAGGTGTCCGGCTACAAGGAAAGGCTTTCCTTCGAGCCGGTCGAGGGGGTTGCGCCGTCGCACCGGCTCGCTTCGCCTCGCCGCGCGCCCGACACAACCGACACAACCGACACAACCGACTCGACCGACTCGATCAGGGCCGGCGGGGGTCTACTTTGCAAACACCTACCGAGAGAAAACGATCGGGGCCGTCGGTTACGTGACCGCGAGTCGAGGACCGTGTTCCTTCGTTTTTCCGCGTTTCGGAAACCGGCGATCGATCGTTTCCCATCGCGGGGAGATCGATCCTCCCGAAACGTCCTCGCGATCTCACGCCGCGTTTTACGCGAGGAACGCGTCTCTCGTGTTTTCGGCGAACCACGCCGCTTCCGCGATTCGATTGCCGATCGGACGAATCTCTGACGGAAAAGGGCAACCCCCCCTCACCCCCGACACCGGAAACCCTCGGGGTCCCTAACGCCGCCGACAGAAATAACGTCGTAACACGCACCGAGGAGCTGACGAGCGGTGGACACGCGAAACCGATCCCTTCTGGGAACTAATTTCCACCCGCGTCGCTCGTTCGGCCCGCTCGAGCTCCCGTACGCAAAAACCGACCGTCATCGCCGCGCCACCGCGCCACCGCACCACCGCACCACCCCGCAGTTGTCCTCTACCACTTTCGCTCTCTCGGTCGAGAGAAGGCGTCGAACGCCCGACGTTCCGTGCACCCTTCCGGCTAATTAATTAATGCCCGATAATTACCGATTACCCCGTTTGCGCCGGCGTTATCGCGACTTTCCTCGATTCTCGCGAGCCGGTAATCGCAACCCTCGAGCGCCAACCGCCTAATAGATTCGTCCGCGCGACAACCTGCCGACCCGGAGATCTCTTTCGTCCGAGAGGGAACCGCGACTACGTATTTTCGTAAAAAAGATTCACCGTCGGTACGACCGGATGGATCTCCGCGACGGATCGATCTCGGAAACGCGTCGGTTTCTCCTTTCCTCGAAAATGGTAACGCTCGAGGCCGTGGACGTTCCGCGATCCTCGAAAGAAAGAATCGTCGCGGGTAACGCCGGGCGCGAGAAACCGATACGCGACGATCGGCCGTACGATATCTTGTTTCCAGCGCGAAGGTATCGCGGTAACGAGGAGGCTGCTGTGTAGTCGTAGAACGGAAGATGGGTCTCGCGTAACGGGTCGGCGAGCGTCGATGTGCGTCGAGTTTCGATCGGTGAAGCAGCGCGGAGGAGGATGGTTCGCATCGGATGGCATTGTCGTTGGCGTTGTCAGCGTGCTCGTTGTTGTCGTTTCTCGAGCGTCCATTGCCCGCGCGATGGACCAAAGAGGAGTAAGAGGAGTAAGAGGAGGCGGAGGAGGAGGAGAAACGGGTATCGAGCCAGGGGGTGTCCCCGGCTAGGAGAAGAGGGACACGGGGTGGTAACCGTCGGATGGCGGTGAAGCCATCGAGGCAGAGCGGTAACAGAGGCAGAGCGACGCGGAGGCACCGCGCGGAGGTTGCTGGCAGCGGCGGGTTGCGCGTGCACAACGCATAACGTCAACAACAATAGATTATGCTCGAACATAGAGCGTGCTCGCACTCGAGAATCGCGTACGTATTGCGCGCTCACACTCGCGGTAAGCGCGCGTTACATTACCGCCCTCCGTTAGAGCCAAACACAACCTGGACGCACCCCTACCACCCGCGCCCCTCTTCGCCCTATCGCCGCTTCCCCGCAGCCATCTCGTTGCGAGCCCGCTCGAACGATCGAGTCCAATGAGATTCCATTGTCTCGAGTAATTAATATTGATTACAATAGGTTATACCTGCTCGGCCGCGTCCCGAGCACCCCACCCCTCCGATCCTCCGATCCTCCGACCACCCTCCCGGTTCGCCCCCTGCCTCGCCGATCTGCTTCTCCCTTCTACGTCGTTCTCCGCCAGGACCAGTGGCTTACGGCTTACCTAGCCGCGCTTATATTCGATGCATTTCCGCGCCGTTATATTAGGATTTCACCGATCGGCTCCGATCGCAATTATCGTTGCCTCGTCATCCTCGCCGTTCCCGCTGTCCCCGCTACCCCCGCTCACCCCGCTGTCTCCGCTGTCCCCGTTGTTCCCGCTCTCTTCGCCGACATCATCGCTACGCCACCCATCCGCCCAACCCCCAAACCCCTCTGTTCTTCGCTCGATATTCTCTCTCGTTGCTCCGATTACATCGGGGGACGCGTTGATCGAGTTAGCAACGAGAACGCTCTCTTCTTTCCTGTCGCGCTTTCCCTCTCTCCCTCTCGGACGGTCCACGCCGCAGAGTTCACGGTTTCCGGTTCTCTCGGTCGCGTAAAACCTTACCGGAACACCCACGGAACCGCTCTTTCGACGAATCGAGCGCGTAGCCCTCGATCGAAACAGGTGGCCGACACTTTGGAGGCGTTTTACGCGCTCGAAACGTAACTCGATGCACCGAGGTCACGGTTTCGGTTTCCGGCGCGCGGTACCGATTTCCAGGACGGCGGTACCGTCGAGGTGGGTCGACGCCGGCGATCCTTTCGAGCCTCTCGAGGTTCCCAGAAATCGCTAGGTACCCGAATTAATCGTCGAAACCCTTCGAGACCTCGACCGAAGTTCCACGAAAGTCGGCAGCTTTCACGGTCGAGTCGCGCATGAACGCGGTTACTCGCGTCGCGATCCGCTGGATCGCTGGGGGGGATAGAAGGTCCGGCGCGACTCACGGCTACTCACGGGGATTCACGGGGACTCACGGAGACCACGGTCGGCTCTTTTTTCGCAGCTCGCCCGCTTCTCGATCTCCCTCCGGGTTCGAGCCGATTACTTTGGCGCGATGTTTAACGTAAACCGATCTAAAAGCGGTTAATTCGAGCGGCGTCGGACACTGCACGCACGCAGGCTCGCGCGCTTGCACGCACGTATAACACGCACGCACGCGCGCGCGCTATTGGGTTACGTTGGTGCGTGCCACCGCGATTTCGCGTTTTCCGATCTCTCCGTTGTCCTCCGCGCTCGTGGCTTTAGTCGGCTAAAGAGGATCTCCGACTCGACCGATATCGCGTTACACGCGATACACGTCGCCAGCACGGGTTTGCGTTTCCGCTTAAACTCTGCCGCGCTTATTCGTGTCCGCTCTTTTCGGTCAACGAGATCACGTGGGTTTTTTTGGCGGCGGCACCGTTCGCGATCGGGGCGAGAAAACAACACCGGAGCCCGTTTCTTCGATCGTCTCGGCGCGTTACAATGTACCGAGCGTTTGCGCTCGAAGGTCGACCAGTCGGCACCTGCACGTGCGCGACAAAGGGGACTCTTCTCAGAACTGGACGCGTAAACACCGACATCTGCCACGAGCTAAGCGCGAACCCATTGTCGAGGTTACGCGCGAACATCGTCATTACGCGCGTTCGCGTTTCGTTTTCGTCGACGATCGATCACGGTCGGTTTCTACGGCGGATCGTCGATCGGAGCGGACCGCACCGTCGGTGAATCGCGTCGAGATCGTACTCGAGGGTAACGCGATTCGGGGTTTTTTCTTTCGCGCGGAAACCAGCGACGGGGACACCGGAGAGACGATCGAAGACGGGACGGGCCGAGAGATCGAGTTCCCGGGGCAGGTGCGAACTCGGCGCGGATCGTTGATTAAAATACTAATAACGGTAGTAATATAAACATTTGACTCGCGGAGTAGCGCGTAATTACTTTAATTACAACGTTTACCGCGGCTGGATACCTTCCCGGTCCGTATCTGCCCGCAATGAACGTTTACTTTTTCCGCGAGCGTATAATCATGGTTAATCGACGAATGCCATCGGCGGTCTCGAGCGACGAACGAGATCGAGTCGAGCCGATCGCGATACCGCGTACGTCGAGCGAAATCGGTACGGTGGAAACGTTCGTCGAGGGGAAGAATCTCGCGTTCGTCGCCGGATGATTTATCGATCGGACAATGCGACACACGATACTACCCTTATGGCGTAACGATCCGCGAGGGACCGTCGTCCTCGATGCGTTATTATTGCACGCGGTGGATCTCTTTGTTGCGCGAGCACCTACTCTCCCGGCTCGGTGCCACCTGTGCCGCCCGCATCGCGAAACAAAAGACCGTGGGCGTCCTCGCTCTTCCTTTTCGACGCGGAATATTGAGTGACGCCGAACGGACTTTGGTTTCCGCGGTGACACTCGAGGCGGAGCCGCTCTCGGTCCCGCATCCAACCAGATGGACCACTCCTCGGTGTATCCGGTCCGAGCCTCGCGCGAGGGGATCGTACCTTTCGACAAACGTTTCCGCCTATCTACTCGGAACTGTCCTAGTCGATACCGAGTCGATACCGAGTCGATACCGAGTCGAGACGCCGGTCCCGTCCAGGTGTCCTTCCCCGTCGATCCTCCGACCGATTCACGGACAACGGAGTAGGGTCGATCGTAAATCCTACTTCCACGCTGGAGGTTAATAACGTTACGGACCGTGGAAAATTCAGCCTCTGTCGAAGCTAATTACCGAGGCCACCTGCGTTACGACTCCACGGTCTCGCTCGCGACACCGGCCTCTCCAACTTCGCCCGGATATTCCCGAATACCTTCCGTTTGTTTTATCGTTCTCCTCGAGACGATCTTACGGATCACCGCGATCGCTCGAGGACCGACGAATCGAAGTAATTTTCCCAGGTTTACTCGCGAGTCCTCGAGACTCTGTGGACGAAAAACGGTAAGAAGGATCGCCAGAGTCGCAGGTGTTTCGCGGAAGCGTCGATCGCGTTATCGAAAATATCGGTCGGGAGGGTCGGTGCGCGGAAGGTTGTACCTCGAGGGACGTCCGCGATCTTAATTTCGCGCGGGGCGTGCTCGAGGTCCGAGACAGACGGAACCAGCGGGACGAGGCGCGGCCGACGAAACGAAATTCGAGGGATTAATTAATTCGGCGAGTAGCCGGTCGCCGGCGGTACGATGGCCGATGCCCGGTGGCCGGGCACGGCTCCTCGGGAGAGAGAGCAGATAAGCGATTCGATGCTTCGCATGACGGAGGCGGCGACCGTGCCATAACTCGCTCGGGACTCGCCTCGCGATATCGCACACGCGGCCCGCCGCCGCGTTTAGCATATAGAGTGCAACAATTAACTCGGGAGTTCCCGCGGCGATACGCGCGGGTCCTCGCGTTCAATTCGGCTTTACTCTTATTGTCGTCGCCTTAATAATCGGCACACCGGGTGGATTAATGCGCCCGGTAATTGCCGAGCTCTCGTTCCTCGCGTCACGGTGACTAATGGCGACTCGGTTTGTCGTCGGCGAGTTCCAGATGTCCGCCGTTCGAACCCCCTTCGCGCAACGACCGCGGAATCGCCTACCCTCCGGCGGAATATCGCGCCACGAGGAAACTTCGCCGCTCTTTTTCGAACGCGACGCGTTACAACGACGAACCGGTTCGTGGTTCGCGCGCGAGATTTTCCCTCCGCGAGTCTTCGAGCTCCCGCGTACGGAGAAACGCGACACTCGCGAAATCCGTTCGTACCAGCGGGGAATTCCCGAGGTAATCGTATCCCGTGCGCGGCAATTATCGAGCGTACCGTAAAACCGTTCGATATCGTTGTTCGTTCGTTTATTCGCGGCGTTCCCGGCGACCGAGGAGAAAATTTCCCATTTTTCCCGTCCCGCTCCACCCTTAGCCGCGATACGGGCGCGACCGTTCGTAAGAAACTTCGCGCGCCTACTTTTTCCATCCGTCCGGTCGATTTCGAACGCGTTTCCGGGAATCTAAAATTCATCGGGGCGTCCGGTACGGCTTTCACCCAGCGTGTCCGTAGCGAGGTTCCATTATCGCGTTCGACCGGTGAAATTATCCGTGGGAAAGCAGGTTCGAGGAGTCGGGCGCCGGCGGTGTCCTCGCTTGAAAAACGTTATTCCCCTACGGAGGTGCCTAGCTTGGGCGCAATTTTTTACGGCAACCGTGGACGGTAAATACCGAGTTCGCTTAACCATAACCCAAGGTTATGATTTACCGTACTCCGCCAGATAGGGTTATCGGGGGAGTATCGCGGGACTTAACCTCCGCGACTGGCCCGCGTTATCGCGAATCCCGCGTATTTGCTCGCCCGCTAATCACCGTCGGTCTATCCAGCTCCCCTTCTCCGCCTCCGCCTTCGCCTCCCGGTTTCTCGTCTTTGCGAATTTCCAGCGGCAGCGGGGGCCCTCTTTTCTCGTATCGCGATCCCCTCGCGGAGTTCGATGTTCGATTTCGAGTCGGAGCGTTGCGTTCCCCGTGGTTTACGCTAGACGCGCATCTGGTCCGACGGGACCGCGTCGACGGTCTTTCTTCTTTTGTTTCGTTCGGTTCGTGCAGTTCGCGGCAATCTCCTCCGTTCGAGCCGTAGATCACCCCGGCCCAGGTATACGCGTATATATCTTTCCGTAATGACTCGACAAATAAGATCGCCGACGGGTGGACGGGGAACGGCAGCGAAAATGACGTTTGGCCCGTATCGGCGGAGCACAAAGGTGTCGATAATGGAAACGGAGGAAACAATGGGCCACGCCGCCCGACGAAATATCAATTAAAACTGGGACGGTAGGCGGCGGTCGATCGCTGGCATTGTTTGTCCTCTGTATCCCCGGTAAGAAACGAGTCGAACGCGCGGCGCCGGAGACGATCGGAGGGAAGAAGGAAGAAGGAACGAAACGACCGGGCCTGAGCGCGAGAGCGGATCGCGCTGCCAACGGTTACCTCGAAACGGGCAGCGACTCGTTTCGTCCAACGGAGCCGAAGAAACGCTCGCGAAGACGAGTAACGACGTTAGTTCCCGACTAAACGGATAAAGCGCAAAGTAGATACCTTCCGGAGAGGAGCGTACTCGAGAGAGGACGTATCCTCGCGGCGGGAAATGCCGTTAACGGGAGAACCGCGTCGCTCCTGCCGGCGGAGAAGTCGACGCCACGGTAGCGACGGTGTCGGCGATGCCGCCGCGAAAGGGAAAAAAGATACGTACAAGGGTTGCCCTTTCCTCCCGCGATCCTCTAATGGCCCGGCGGGTCTTAAGGGCGATTTAAAAGGCTCTTAATGACATCCACCGGGCTGGCTGGCTGACTGGCTGACTGGCTGTCCGCCTCCCCCCACCTCCCACCCGCCCTCCTTACCGCCTCGCCTCCTTGCCGCGGCTCTAATTTCATCCGAGTGGAAACCGAAGAAACAAGTGAATTAAGCAACCCGCTAACGACAGATCGGGTTCTCCGCCGCGGAACTTTCGCGCCTAACGATATTCACCCAATTTGCGCTTTCCCCGTGTCGCTGATCCACTTTGCGGACCACTCGACTCGACTCGATTCGACTCGACTCGACTATCGATTAAAAGAAGCGGTTCGCTCTCCCGCGAAGAAAAACGATCGCCGAGGAGAGAGGAGAGAGGAGAGAGTCGGTCCTGTGCCGCGGACGAAATCGGCAGAACGCGGTGCAAGCCCGAGCGGCGGATCCAGGACGAACAGTTTCAGAAGTAGGAGGAGGAGACTGCGGGTAATCTACATAGGCCGAGTCACCGGTCGAACCTTGCGCCCGACAAAGGCCCGGCTCCCCCTCATTTTTGTCTCATTTGAATATCTTCATTAATATCCGAGCGGCTCCACCCGCCGGCCGGCCGGCCGCTCGTCCGCTCTGCTGCTCGGTCGACCGCATGCATTACTCGACTTCTTGCCACCATTTAATCGATCTCGCCCCGTAAATTACGAAGCCACGGGGACGATCTGTCGTTCGGTCGTCGATCGGAGCGCGAAAATCGTCGACGACGTTCTCGGACCGCGGGCGGGGAAACTGGTCCCGATCGGGTCCCCTTTCGCGTCCACCGATGTCGGTTTGATCGATGCCGGTGTACCCCTGCGCGCGAAACTCGCACCACGGACGCTTCTGCTCGCGAGCAATTACGATCCTACGCGTGTACGCGCCATTAGAGGCGGTTCGCACGATCGCTCTCCCGGAGATTTTCGAGCCGGCCGTTTCTCGCCTTACGCTCGCCGTGGGTCATCCCGGCCACGATCGAACGATCTATCAAGTCAGGAACGATACGAGTAATTATTCGACTCTTAATGACTCTTACGCGGCATATAACGAGTTTCAAACGCGGTCTCATAAACGTGCGCGCGAGCGCGACCGCGAACGCGAACGCGCGAGCCCTCGGTTCCACGACTCGGCGGGCCGAGTCTTTCCAAATTTTCAAAATTTTCCTCGGTGGACTCGCCGAGCGAATCGAATCTTCCCGCGGGCTTCTTCGACTCGCGATCGGTCCCCTCGCGGCGGCCTCGAGCGGTCGGAATCCTAGGCGGACGAGGTTGGCACCGCTTTCGAGAAGCGTATCGATCTCTCGGTGCATGGAATGCAAGCCGCGGTAATTTGGACCACCCATTCTCCGGACTAATCATAATGGCGTTTTGTTTTCGGGCTTTTTGTTCGGAGGATCACTCTCGGCCTGCCGTCAGAGCGGCCTGCCTACGCTCGGAGGGTTCGTGTGCGCGTACGCACACAGACTGGCCGCGCGGTGCCGCGAAAGCGAAGAACCGAGAGGAGAGCGAACGAGAGCCGAGAGCCGAGAGCCGAGAGTCGAGAGAAAGAAAAAGTAAGGGCCGAGGGAGAGGACCGAGTACCCGGGGCCCGAAGAAGAAGCAGTCGGTCGGACTCTGGCCGCGTAATAATCGCCCAGCACCATTAAACTAAACCGGGAATAATATTATATTAAGCTGTAGTCGGGAGGGAGCCCGAGAGGGTGGAATAGTGGATCGGGAGAGCCGCGGGAGAGAAAGAGCGAGGCGCCCTCGGACCGACAGAGAGGGGAGAAGAGATCGAACCTGGAGGATGGCCGAGGTACCATGGCTTCTCAGAACTAAGTAGATTCGAATTTCGATACGGATGATCGGGCTGAATACAAATTACTCATATATGCCCCTCGTCCCGGGTAATCACACGGTGGCTGCTCCACGGTCCAAAGAAAAATGCCTCGCTGACGCTCCTTTATTTCCTTTTGCGCGCGTTCTCTCTCTCTACCGCCGCTTCGTCCTCGGTCCGTGCTTCGATCCTCGCGTTCCTTTTTACCTCGGTAGTGCCACGGCAACCGCGACGCGTCGCGAATTTTCGTAGATTTTCGTCGATTTTCGTCGATTTTCGTCGACGTTCGTCGACTTTCGTCGATTTTCCCGAATTTTCCGAGACGCCCCCGGCTCGCGCTCCTTTCTTTTTCCAATTCGAGGAGATCGTGCGGCCCGGACTCGTTCCGGGGGAGCCGTCGCGACGCTCAATTTCCGTCTACTCGGTAAATTCTGTCTCGCGTTCGGCGCGCACCTAGACGGCGAACGACGACGCAAAGATGGCCAAGAGGCGCGAAGGTGTTCGATCCGTCGAAGGGCAGGCAGAGAAGGGACGAAAGAGGTAAAGAAGCCTCGAGTGCCTGCCCCCAGAACCACGGGGAATCCAATCATAATTATTATTCCGGGCGAATCGATTGTGGCTCTCGATAGGATTGGCTCGAGTTTGGCTCGATCCCGGATCGGTACCAGGTATAACGATGTATAGGCGATGGTAGCGCGCGGTGCGCGGCGAGCGGCGAGCGGCGAGCGGCGAGCGGCGAGCGGCGAACGGCGCGCACCGGGCCCCGTGAACGGTGCAACGTGCAGGTTCGTCGTACCGGGGTTGGTAGCGGCGCAACACTCGCAGCATAAATAATTAATAGTAGCCAGAGAGCCGCGAAGTGAGTCGACGGCTGTTTTGTGGTTCGCAGGCTCCGCCCAGCTCGACTCCGGAGCTCCTCCCTGCGCCCGGTTGGAACTTGCCAAAGAGACCCGGACTTACCGTCAAACCGAACCGAGAAGACGACTCCTGCGAACAGCGGGGAGAAAGAGAAAGAACCAAAGAACGGAGACGCGCACAGAGAGAGAGAGAGAGAGGCCCTTCGGAGCCGCTTCGTCGAATTTACGATTATCGCGACCGAGAGACACTTCGGGCTTCTCGTTAGCCCTCCTTTGCCTTTTAGCGCGCACCGGTCTCACCCCGTGCTCCTCTCGCGCTCCTCTCGCGCTCCTCTCGCGCGCCACCGCGGAGGAACTCGCAGCGAACGCGAGCGAGCGCGATCGGTTTATTTGGCTGTGTAATTTACGCGGAATTACCACGTTCTTGTAATTAACTATTATCGTGATTATCGGCCGAGGACGACGCACCGCGACCGATCCGCTCGATGCGTATACTCCGCGCAGCCTCGCGAAATTTCAATTTCCACCGGTCGATCTCTCTTTCTCGGCCGCTTATTACCCTCGATATAATGACTGTGTTACCGGTATAAATTACGGCCGCGCTCGCTACTTGACTTTTCTGAGCGACGCCCGTCCCTCTCTCGGCCCCGAAACGCCAACGAACACCGACCAGGAGCCAACGTCCGAGCGATTTTCGCGCGCGTGGTCAAAGATCGCGAAATCGACTACTCCCCCGGCAGATTTACCATTCGCGGCTTGTCCCCTGCCGCAACGCACGGACCCTCGAACGCGCGGGGACGCCGAATTTAGATTTTCGAAGGAAAATTTCGGACCCACCGTTCGTTGTACCGCCGACGACGAACGACCCGATGTACGTAGGAGTTTGCGAGCTTCTCTTCCGTAAGTTTCGTCTCGGTTCGATCCTCGGGGAAAAAGTCGGTCCTCGGTTTCTCGTCGCGCTTCGTACGGGATCGTTTTCGATCGACGTGTTTAGGAGGCGAGACGATCCGCGGGGACGTTAATGCGAAACGCGGGTCGACGATTCGCCGTGGCACGTGGAACGCCGGAGCCCGACCCGGAGGAAAATCCCGCGACGTCCCGGGTCTCTCGCTCCCATCGAGAATCCGCCTACGTTTCACGGGCCGAGGGCTGAGCCGGCCGGCGATAAGGAGTCGTAAAAAATAATGACCGGAAAATTAATCGAATTCGACGTCGACCCGTCGCCTCGGATTCCGCCGGCTCGTGAACCGTGCCCCGGTGCACCGATTCGCTTCGTGAAATATCGCACGAACGGACGGAGCCGCAAAATTCCCCCGTTCCTCCTCGATAAAACTTCGATCGAGCGGGATCGCTCATCTCTCTCTCTCTCGTTCGAAGAGGGAGCGCGTCGCGCGTCGCGAGTCGCCCGCGAAATTCCCAAGACCGTGGCGGTTTTTGTTTTTCGAAAGGCGGTCGCGCGATTACTCGGACAGGGTCGCGAAGTTGAAGAGCTTTCACGGAGGCGTCGAGGGGACGATCGAACGCGAACCAACGGAGCTTTAGATTCCCCTCCCGTCGGCCGAGGCGAACGGGTATTATCATTATCGGACGAAGGGACCGTGGGACGCTCCTGCAAGAAAGGGTTGAGTTTACACAAGAGTTACCAACGATTCGACGCCGGGCGAGTGCTTACCCGAATCACTTAAATGATTAAGGAAAAGGGTTGTTTGGACAGCGCCTCGAATCCCGGGCCATTTCATTCTTCGTCGCCCGTTCCTCCTCCTCCTTCTTCTTCTTCTTCTTCTTCCTCCTCCTCGTCGTCCTCGCCGTCGTCCTCCTACTCCTCCTCCTGGTCGTCGTCGTCGTCGTCGTCGTCGTCTTAGCGTAATCCGTTTTGTCAACGACTACTCACCCCGCGGGCTCCTCGTTACGTATTCTTCCTTTTCTTTTCGTTTTTTTTTTCTTTTTCTTCTTTATTCTCGCCGCGGCGCGAAGCTAGCAGACTCTCGCGCTTCGGGTGCCGTTTTATCGCTGGCGACGTCGCGATCGACGAATCGATCCGTTCTCCGTGCTCGTATCCCGCGCGGTGTTCCGTCGTATCGAATTTTCCTGGTATCCCTCGCGAGGCGTACGTTTGAATTTCCATCGCGGTCGGAGGCACGAAGCCGGAAAGGGTACGCGTACGCGCGAGCGATTACGCCGAGGGAAGGAGAGTCGAGTCGGGCCCTGGGCCCGCAACGACGGGCATTAAACCTATTAAGACGGCATAGCTCCGGCGTCAAGAGATGACAGTGATAAACTCGACCCTCCGACACGGCGGTCCCTCTCCTCTCTCTCGAGTCGGAGAGAGCCGCTCGAGGAAGAATCGGTGGTCTCCGTCTCGGTTCGTTGTTCCTTCTGGCCTCTCGCTTTCGCGGCAACCCCCGGACTCGTCCCCTCTCGCTCCCCTTTTCTCGGTTCTCCACCGCTCGCGAGAGACGGGGAACGGTCCAGGCGGAGCCGAGCGGATCGTGGAGAAGCCAGAAGGGCAAGAAACCCGGGCCCCGTATCGTTACAGTTTATTATAATATAATTATGTATCCTGGAAGGGATGTATCGATGGAGGAACGGATAGAGCTCGGGCTGGAAATGGCTGAGCAAATACGAAGTCACGAAGTCGTCCGGGATCATCCGATCGGGTGGGGATCACGGGTTCACCGATTCCTTTCGTCTCGGAGTCACGTTCCTCGGGCCGTCCGCGGCAAGCCGCTCGTGCGCCCCCATCGACGACCGGCAGACTCGTGACAAAAACTCTCGGATGCATCGTTCGATGCGATCTCACCCCAATTAACGATCGCTCTTCCGACGGCGCTAGTTTAAGGACGCGCGCGTCCAACGCTCGGTCGCGTCTTCCCGATCCTCGAGCTTTCCACGGGGTCTCGGCGCGTCGATGGACCGAATCGTCTCGAGACCGGTCGTTCTCGGAACGCTCGGTATCGGTGAGCCGTGATCTGTACGAGGACGATGTTGGAGGTTTTCGGGGCACGCCCGCGGAGACGTTGGAACGCGAGCGCGCGGACGGCTCGTCTTTCGATCCCTTAATACCAAGGATCGAACGCGGCCCGCGTCGCCACCGCCGTCGCTAAATTTATGCAGCCGTCGGAATACGGCTTCGCCACTGCCAAATATATGGTATAATAATTCTCGATATCAGGTGCCTTTAATCACCTTAAATCCACAGTCCGGACACACCCCGCGGTTCACTTAACTTCGGGGTTATCTTAATCTTTCGACAGCTGCCCAGCGCCTCCTCGATCGTTCTCGTCTCCTTCACCCTCGATTCGATCGATTTTTACTCCTCCTTCGCCACCCCGGTTGCCGCTCTTTCGCTCGCTTCTTCTCTCTCGGCTCGCTTCTTGCCCCCTGGCTGTGACGCGGTCGCGCGCGTACCCGCCTCGTGAATTTCCACGGCTCCTCGGACGATCGGTACGCGACGAGACCGAGTATCGCGAAATACGAGAGATCGTATTTTCCCCGTTCGCGTCGATCGCGCAAAAAGGGGACCGATCGAGAATCAAACCGTGCGTAAAAGTTGGATTTCGGTAGGGCTCGAATTACTTTTTCGTCCGGTGCTTCCACGAAGAACTTCTTCCTCTCCTTTTTCTTCTTCTTCTTCCTCTTCTTCGGCGTCGAACCTGTCTTCGATTCTTCCCGCGCGAGGCCACGTACGCCACCGCCGCCGTAAGCTGTCGCTCGGCTCCGCAAAAATCCGGATCCCCCGTGCCCCGCGCGTACCGCGAAGATGGTAAAATTTTTTCGCATCCACGGGTTACGACCGGGCGCTAACGACGCCAATGGGAAAGATGGGAGATAAACCGTTTCTCTTTCTCCCTCTCTCGATCGCGAGAGGTCTCGGTTGGCCGTGGTTCGATCGCCGCGGCGTCGGTCTCGCGTTTATTCGGGTAGGGCTCGCGATGGTCGTCGAGGATCGCGCCGCGGCGTCTATCGGGGATCGATCGCCGCTTCCTGTCGTGGATCGCTCGCGAGGCGGTCGGTGGCGGTGTTTCGCGCGCGGCACGAAGAAATCGGCCTTGAAATCGAGCTGCTCGAAGAGGAGACCTAATTGTCGGTCATACAGTACACGCATTACGCCGCCTAAGTATGCACTTAAGATACGCAGCGGCGGACGTTGAATGTATCGCGTACCTTATTACGCGACGGTGGATCCTTTCAGCGGGTAGATGCAGAGGAAACGATAGCGATTCCGGCTTGTTAGCTCCTCCTTTAATTGCCTTCGGGTTTTCATCGTGGCTGCGCGTACACGCCGCGGATGGATCGTCTCGACGCGCGTGTAGACGGGCCCCGATGTTGTTGCCGACGCGTCATCGGGTTAAACATCGTGGACGCGAGCATTTTTCATCGCGCGTTCGTCGCGCGAGACGTTTCCCGACGAGAAACGCGACGCGAACGAATCGCCGATGCGTTTTCCGATGCTACCCGCGCCGCGCGCGTCGCGTCGCGCGCTACCGGTGCATTATTTTCCGATATCGCGCGGAACCTCGGGGAAAAGCCGAGACGGGAAGGGAGAAAGGGACGGGGGTTGGGTTACGGTACGGAGAAAGGGAGAAAGGGAGAAAGGGAGAAAGATACTCCATCGGATCACGCACGGCTGGATTTCCGAGTCGGGGGAAACCGGGCCGGCGAGGCGGAGGCTAAACGGACCCGAGGGACGCGTCGTCTCGGGCTTCGAAATTCCCTAATCGATCGTGCACTCCCGTACGCCGAATCGAGATCGAAAGGTTCGCGTGCATTGCCCCAGAAATAAAGAAGCAATTTCGAAACGTTTGTCCGGCGAGGACGGATTATCTTTTAATTCGCTTCGAGGAACCCGCTCGTAGGCTGGTTCGTGCCCGGCGAATCGTTCTCGTTTGCGGCCGCGCCGAGATGGAAAGTAATTTTCGCGTTCGGTCCTGCGCCCGAAATCTACGGACCGCGAGCCGAATGGCTGCGAACCGGACGAGAACGAGGTAACGACCTGGAGCCCCCTTTCCTTCTCCTCGTAACGCGTATTTGAACCCTTACGGGTCCGTTCGTAGCGCGCGTTCCATCGAGTACGCGTCGATCGGCGCACAACTCCCGTTTCCGCGTCTCCGGTTCGAGGGGAACGCGGGAAAATCGAGGCGCGATATTAGCCGGCCGCGCGGTGTACGCAACGCTCGCGGAGCGGACGGAAAAGTAGGAAAATCGCGGGAGCGGCACGGAACGGCGCGTCGATGGAGAACAACGGATTCGGCCCAAATAACAATCGGGGCTGGAAAAGCGGCCGACGGCCGGCGGTTGGAAAAACGCGTTTATATTTCACCGGCTGCGAGAGTGAATTCCCTTTGTGACCGTAGGATGACAATTTCACGGCATTTAGCCGCGACAGGGCTCGCGTACGCGCGAAACAATGCCGAGCTCGCGAACCAACGGGTTGCCGGCTCTCTCGTTTTCCTCTCTCGCTTTTCACCCTCCTCTCTCGCGCGCCCTTTTTCTCCACCCCTGGCCACTTCCACTCTCTGAATTTCACTCGTCTCTGTACGCGATAGTCCGCATTCTCATCGCCTCGTACCTCTCTCGCGCCGCGTTCTTTTTTCCCGGTTTTTTTTTTTTTTTTTTCGTTCCGTGCTTTTTTTCCCGTTGTTTTAATCGGAAACAAAAGCGTTATTGCGGAAATTAAATGACACATCGAGGGGTGAATTGTCGGCCGTAAAACGTAACGGCTGGAAAACCGACCGACCCATTGTCGTTCTCTCTCGCGTTTCGTTCCCGATTCGTCGAGCGTTCCAGCGTCTCGACGTTTTCGATCCGCGCGATCCACCTCTATTCTTTCCTCCCCGCGATTCGTCGCGCGAGCGATTTTTAATTGCGCGCGCGAATCGCGACGGATCGGGTCCAGCGGTCTCGGAGCGTATTCAGCGGCGCAGAGCAAACCGGCAGGGCCAATTCTATTGTCCCGATCTAGGATCCACTTAGGCGAAGTAATTGATAGATCCCTCGATGGCGGAGGAGGGATCGAGGAATGACAGGTTACGGGCCAGGATACGGGCCGTTCGCACGACCCTACTTCGCTGCCGTGTTATTAGTTAATTCTTACAATTACTCGTCGTCCCTGTGGTTATTCCATTACCGTACGACTCTCGTAGATCACCTGGACTTTGCTCCCTCCCTCCCTCCCTCCCTCCCTCCCTCCCTCCCACCCGGTTCTGCCCCCCGTGGTCCGAACCGTTCGGAGCCCGGCGAACGACATTCTCGATCGACTCGATCCGCTCGATCTCTCGGCGAGTTCGCGCGCTCCTCGTGGAAGCTCGCGAGAACGAATCGTCCTCGAAGGCGAACGAGACCCGCGAGGGCGTTCCTTCGTTCGAATCGCGCGTACTCGGATCGTGCGCGATCGTTCGGCTCGAAATTTCGAGCGTCGGAGAGTCGCCGGGGACGACAATCGCGCGTTTCGTTCGATCGATCGAACGCACTCGGTCGAAGAGTCGAAGGACTCGAAAGCGTTCGGCGAGCGTCGGCGATGGCGTTGATGCTCGAAAGCGGTTAACGAAGACGGGAAAAGAAGGCTCGCGAATAGTTAATTGGACGCGCAACTGCCGGCAGGGGTAATAAATGTAACATTAATGAGTCGTAGTAACCTTGATGCTTCGGCAAAGGAGCCAGGCGTGATTTCCAGTTTTATTGAAAAACAGGAAAAGATCAAGCGCACCGAGCCGTGTCGCAATTGCGCCAGCAACGCGCACATATATATACGCGTCTATTATTATTTCAACGCTGTTTTGAATATTCCTCGCTAAATGGAATTAATTCCTGAAAAAAAAATAATTAAGTACAGAGAGAAACGTAACCGGGTGCGCGCGCGTAAATGTACCGTGGCGATCTAATCTAGCCCACAAAGTCAGTGCCGGATCGTGAGACTCGTCTGACGTCTTAATTGTAGTGTAATGCTCGTTGCGTTAATGGTGTGAATGAACTGTGTTTTCAATTACGGAGAGATCAAAGGAAGCAACGAACAACTACCTCGCACCGTACGAATCTCCCGCAGCCTCGACGCTCGCTCCGAGGGCTTCCGATCGATTTCCACGCGCGTTACACCGGATGCCGGTTCTCCTCCTACGTTCGCCTCGTTTTTCAACGCTTTCCAACGGTCGCGGTCGCGCGAACTTTCCACGCGTTTCGAGGGATCGCTCGGTTTTCGAACAGGACCGACGGAGAAACGTCCACGCGATCGTCTCCGAGTCGAGGGAGCGGAGAGGCGAAGCAAAACTGGAGGCACCGATCGTGGAAAGATTCGATGGTAGTTTCCTCGTTGGCGAATAACGCGCGCGGTCTCACGGGTAAGAGCGTCCGGTGGCGGATCGAGGCTTAAACGCCGGCCGAGCGTTCGAGCCGAGGTGTCGATCGTTTTTTCCTTGGCGTGGCGCCCCGAAGACCTTGACAAGGCACCGCGCGCTTTCTTGCGCTTCTTCTTCTGCTCGGTTCGGCTCGTGTTTCGAGAGAGTTACACGCGAGAATGCGGCGCGATCGGCACCGAGGGCCGACCGTACCGGCGTTACACCGCGGTTCGTAACGATCGCCGGATGTGGTCGGCCCGGTGTTTAATCGCTGCGGACGGAAAAATCTCTTCCGTGAGAAACTAGCCGTTTCTGGTTCCTCCGCCCCTCTTCCGTTCGAAACCGGTGCCGAGAATCGATTCGAAGTAGCGCGCGATCCTCGACCGGACCGAGTACGCCTCGGACTTTCCTCGCGCCGATCACCGTACGAAAAATCCCGCGTCGTCGCGCGGTTTTCCCTCCGCGAGAACCGAAAATCCCAACTGTTGCACCGGCCAGCTACCCGAGCAAGCTGCGTCGCCTTTATTCGGTCACGATCTTCCCCCTCCGGTGATCGCCTCCGCTCCTCCTCTCTCCTCCCCCTCGCTCTCGCTCTTTCCTTTTTCTCCTCCAGCCCTTCGTACTACTCGGATTACCGGCGATAAGTATCGGCGCGCACTGCCGTCCGCCGAAATTACGCTCGCCGCAGCTCCCGGCGAAGCGTTTTGATATTCCGCGGCGATAACGCGCGCGCTCGAAGTCGAGTCGTCGGTTCGTTATTAAATTTTCCCTTCGGAACCGATCCGCGTTGCCCCGCGTTGCCCCGCGTTGCCCCGCGTGGCCCCGCGTGGCCCGGGCCTGCTTCTGTTCACCCAAGGAGAAATTCATTCCGCGCAACGAAATCTTGATGCGCGCTCGGAACGAATTCTTCCGAGTTCCGAGTCCCTCGCCGCTCTCGCTCCCGGAGGCACCGCGCGACTCGTCTCTCGCGGGGGAGGCTTCGGTAGTGTTTTTTCGTTTCATCGAAATTCCCTTTGTCCTCGGATCTCCGCACGAGCGCGAGCTCGCGACTATTTTCGCCGGAGGTTTCGAGTAAATTCGCGACGCACCGTTTGCATCCGCGCGTGGTTGCTCGCTTAAAAATTTTCGAGCCTCGGAAGATCAACATGGGAAAAGAGTCTCGGCGATCGAGACGCTCAACCTCGGGAACGAAAGTTAATTCGTAGGTTTTCGAGCGGGTCGGTGGAGGCAGCGGGGCGACACTTGGACAGTTTCCTCGGACGAGAACTCCCCGAAGCTTCGCGAGGAGCTCGCGAGTAACTCGCGACGGGTCTCGTCGAGCGCGTTGTACATTTCATTAGGTAGAAGAAAGGACGTTGTTCGCCTCGGTGTCGGATGCATTGATTTTCGTTTACCCACTCCTCCGGCGCCCGGCAGCCGCTCTTCCCTCTTTCGGCAGCCTCCTTTTGCCCCTCGCCCGTGCCCGCGCCCGCGCTCCCCCAGCCTCCCCCGAGGGATGTTTCGTTATTTAAACAGATTAGCGATACGGCAGCCCCCGGGGGAAGCGTCTTATGTGTTTCCAATGCGTAGAACGCCGAGGAAATTAATCCTTCTTGCAGGCTCGCTTTGTCGACGACGCCGCCGCTTTCGGAGCGCGGTTCCCGCGACGCCCTCGCCGCCCCCGTCTATCGGTTAACCCGAGCCGGAGCTCTCGAGCTACTTTTCTCGCGGAATGTTGCAAATTGGCCGACGCGGCGCGGAACGCGGACTTCGGGTTTGCGTTTTGGCAGCCGACGCGACGACAATATTTCGAAACTACGTTCGAGCGATGTCGGTGCAGCTGTCGCGAGCTCGACGATCGATCTTTCGTATTCGCTCTCCGGTAAGATTGCGCGGCTCGCGTCTCTCGTTGGACGGAAAAAGATCGGCGAGGAGGATACTCTCGGCGAAGTATTTGGCGTCTCGAGCGCGCCAAGGTCCCCGATGATCGCTCGGACGGGAGCAGGGACGGTGGTGCGAGGAGACGGTTTTTGGCGAAGGAGCGGTCGCCTCTCGGAACCGATTCTCCGATAGAAATTCATGAACGGGCAGCCGTTTACCCTCCATTAGAGGGAAGCGCGATCAAAACCGGGGCCGCGGACCCGATAGACAACGTCGGGATCCGAGAGCAGCTGTAAATCAAACTACGAAATTCCTCGCGGCCGGTCTCTCTCGCGGTGTCTGCCCGGACCACGGGGCGTCCTGGAAAGTGTTGAGCTTCGTCTCTCTCCGCTCTCGAGTCTCGATGCGCAAGGGTGTAATTATGCGTCCAGGGCCCCGAAACCGAACCGGGGGGGTTAGAGGGCCGTCTCCTCTTCTACTCTCCTCCTCTCCTCCTCTCCTCCTCTCCTCCTCTCCTCCTCTCGGCGTCCGACTATTCCACCGTTCCCCTCCCCTCGAGGGCCTCCTCTCTTCGTACATCGAGTCGGACCGTGACCGAAATAGGGAAAAACGAACGATTCCCTTCCGCTCGTTTGCACTCGGATCGGGAGATAACGAGGCACTCGGTAAACGACCTTCCTTCTTGCCTTTTCGTCCCAGAAACGGCCTCGGACCGGGAGACGTTCCTCGGACGACGCGTTCCTACCGCGATCGAACCACCTCCGCTCTTACGGATTTTCCGCCGCTCCTGCCGCGAAACCGCGCGACCGAGTCCCGCCTAAAACTACGATCGAGTTCGAAATTTCGAGAGCGCGAAACTTTCCCAAAGTAAATACAAAGTAACGCCGTTCATCGATGAACCGTGCGCGTACGCCCTTCCGTCGGACCGCGGTACCTAAAACCGATCCAGCGTCGCAGTCTTTACCTTTGCGACTCGGTTTCGGTGAGCCCTTCTCGACTCTGCGCGCGACAATTTGCAAAATTGCAAATAACGCAATTTGCAGATATTTCCTCGATCTCTGTCAGGCGGTTGCCGGCGGAGATTTCGCAATCCCCGTTCCGGAGGCTCTCCGAGTACTTTCGCTCGGTGGGGTTTCTTGCTCGCGTTCTAGTCTCCGACTCGCGGAGAATTCGCTCGTTAAATCGCGAGCAGGATTCGCGCGAACGACCCGTTAAACTTCCAAACGAACGAAAAACCGCGAGTACGTTTTCGAGCGGAGCGATTACAATTGCAAATCTTGCGCGGTTGTTGCTCGAGCGCGGGTTACGGCCGCGGTTGTCGCGTTTCTTCGGCGTCGTGAAAGTTTCTTCCGCGCGGAATCCGCCGGCTGTTTTTACCGCGCGTCCCCATTGGTTCGCGCGTCTCCTCCGGCCGGGGGCGGGAGTTCGGTAAAATCGTTTAGCATAATTCGAGCGACGACGCTCGGAGGGAGGGGGACGCCTTTCGTCGCTCGACCCCCCTCCCCTCCCCCACCGCTACCACCCCGCTCGCCGTTCCTCGATAAAAATGACTTGTTTTGCCCTCGCTCGACTCTCCTCGTTAGCCACGGTGACATCTTGACGAAAGGGCAGACCGGCGAGGATCCCGCGAGACTTCCACCCCTCGATCGCGCTTGTTTTCGAAAAATCTTCGTCGCGGAAAACGAAGACTTTGCTCCGGAGGGGCCGAGCGCGTCTCACAGACGACGTTTCGAGGCGGTTTACGGATTCGAGTACTTGAAAATTTCGGTCCCCGAGTGCTCGGAGTCTGGGTTCCAATTTTATCCGCGCGAAGAGAAAACTCTACCGCGTCTCGGTTCGGAACTCGCGAGAAACTAAATCGTTCCGTGAAAATCTCGTCCGCGAACATCGAAGCGGAAACGATTTACGAATATACCCGGTTTTCGAGAGATTCTTTGCCGGGAATCCGGGAGAAAGAACGTCGCTCGTTCTTCGTAGCCGCGGCTCGTAAAGAGAGCTCGGTGGACGGCGGTCGTTGCGATTCTAATTAGAAGGAATTCGGTCGTTCCGGGGTAGGTGGCGGAGCGTGCTCGGGGACGGGGAATTAAGCTAATCGGCCGCGACGAAGGAACGAGGGTACTAGCGTACGACGAGACGCGGAAATCGGAGTCGAGCGACTTTGGTTGGACGAAAAAAGGCGGCTGGTTCGGAGAGAAAAGAGGGTGGCGAGTGGACCGTCGAGGGGCCGAACGAAGGAAAAACAACCCTCGCAGCCGAGGAAAAACTCGAGAGCACGAAATTAGTCGTACTCGCGGCGTGGCTTGGCGCGGCGCGGCGCGGTAAGGAGCGGAGCGTTACAACCGCCCGGAGGGCTCGGTCTCGTTTTATTCGATAATTATGCAAATGCCGGAATGATTGTCGGGCAATATGTCCTTGGAATAAAAAGTCGAGTCGTGGAGCAATTGGGTTATCTTTACGATTCGAGCGGAGGAGAAACGACGCGGGGCGAACTCGAAGTGAGCTCGCGCGGCTGCGGGCGGTCCTCCTCGAGCGTCCACCGGCGAGAGAAGCGGTTCATTTGCATCGAAACGCGAGTTCCCCGTTCCATCGAGGGGTTAATCGGCGAACAAACCCCCGGCTTCGTACTTATCTCGCGACGCGTTCCCCGATTTTTCCGTCGAGAGCGACGGACCGGATGGAATCGCCGCGCGAGCGAGCGATTCGTACGCGTGCCGGTCTCGACTCGTCACGCGACCGACCGTCCGCGCGAGTAAGTACACGTAACGCGGATCGCGGCGCTCGCGGCCTATTAAGACGTTCCCGCTCGACGATTTAATTAAGCGGCCACGACTCTCTCGACCCTGCCGGCACCGCGGAACCATGAGCCGGATCGTCGTTATTTATTATTAAAATATATTCCCCGTCGAAAGGGTGGAGCCTGGCTCGGCCAATGGGCCGACGTCGCGTGCCGCGAGTCGTTAGGCCCGCTGGAAATTGATAAGAACGCATCGTCGCGAGACTACCGAGGCTGACGCGGCCTCTAATCCGAACCTCGCGAGACCTCGCTCCTTCACCGACGGGGAACGAATCTATCGGCCTCGAGTCCGGTAATTCCGAACCGAGAACGCCTACCACGGTCCGGTCCCCCACGGTTCTTTCCGTAACGCGAGAATTCACTTCTAAAGCCCTCCGCGACGACGTCGAGTCTCCATTTCCATTGGCCTCCGAGAGAAACTCTCTCTCTCTCCCTCTCTCTCTCTCTGTTTCTTTGGAGCGCGAGGATAACGCGAACGGGGAACGGGAAAGGAAAGTAGACGCACCAGGGATTTTACAATAACAACTATTTATTTATAGGTAATAATGCTGAATTACAATGAATACACTTTGTTGCCTCGATACTAGATTGTATAAGTCCGATCGCGAAATCGTCATCGCTCGTCGTGATCGTTTACCCAGCAGCGCGGCGATACTGGTTTTATTATTTTTTTTTCATCCCTACCCCCCGACCCTCGAGTTTCATTCCCCTGTACGCAACCCGCCCCGTTTACCCACCCCAGATCCAGCGTATTTTTTTTTCTTTTTCATTTTTCTCGTTTCGAATCGCGTTCGCGCGAATTACCCCGTGGACTCGCCGATCGAGAATCGCCGCGAAACCGGCAACGCGCGCACGCGTCGACCGTGGTCGACCGGTCGCGGAACGGAAGCGGATCGTCGATCGTCTCGCCGTCTCGCCGTCTCGCCGTCTCGCCGTCCTCCGGGCGATCGTTGACGCGCCTCGCTCGCTCGATCGCGATTTCCGCCCCGGCGATACCCGATCCGCGAGGATTTCACCCCGATCGATCGATTGGTTGGCGGCGATGGCAAATACGGATGAGCTATCGGTGGTTAAATTCTCGTTTCACTACGTGTAGCGTCGTCTTAACGGGCATTTAGCCGGTACGCACGATCTAGACACTATGATTATGTGAACTTTACAACACAAGAACCTTACGGGCAAGAGACTTTGTACATGGATCTTAAATACGGGGATCGGTCGCTCGGCGAAACATTTCGTCGCGCGGCTGGCTCGCTCGTTCGCTCGTTCGCTCGGTCGCTCGGTCGGTCGCTCGCGTCGGAAATATTTCGCCGAGCCGATCGCGACGCAAACGCGGGACACACGCGGTTATGCAGTTTAGCCTTACTTGTCGACGGTAGTAACTAAGTTATTTATATAAATAAGGTGTTACGATTTAATACGCACGGATCCTCCGTTGTTTCTCCGTTTTCTTTCCATCGCGCTCGGTTGCCGTGCTTCCTCGCCCCCTTTGTCTCCACGCGATTCAAGCATTTTGCCTACCGTTCTACGTCTATTCGGCTTCGTTCTCGCTTTCTCGTTCTCTCGCCAACCCTCTCCGTTTCGCTCCTCCACCGTCTCGCGTTCTCTCTTGCGCTCTATCGTTCGTTCGTTCGTTCGTTCTCTCGCTCTCTCGCTTTCTCGCTCTCGATCAGCGATGCGCGCACATTCACTCGACGTCTCTCGCTCTATATGATACAGAAAATCGAGTCGCGGGACTCTGGAGCGTCCGCGCGAGCGGAGGAACCCTCCGTCTCGGGACGAGTCCGCGCGAACTCGACGCGGATCGACGATCGGGTCGGCCTGTGTACACCGCCCCGGGGAAATAATATTAATAATAATGATAATAATACTCGAAACCGACGCGGCGCGCCCGATCGTCCGTACGGACTTAACACAATTACCTAATGAAATCGCTCGTTAATTAGGAGATAGGTACCTCTAGGAACGCATGCACGCGCTCGCGCGCGCGCGCGCGCGCGCGCGCGCACGCACTCTCGAGCAGTCTTTAGAAATATCTCGTCCTCGGTTCGTCGCGCTCGTGGTTCGAGCCTCGACGGTAAACGTCGCGCGGGGGTGGTCGGTGCACCCTTGGAGCTCCGCGGCACACGTTGGCGCAACGTTCGCGAACGCTCGCGAACGCTCGCGAAAACCGTTCGTCTCGGATCGACGCGGTTGTTCTCGCCTCGTTGATATGTGTTAGCCACCGACTCTCTCTAAGGTTTGGGGCCGACCGAAAACGAGGACCTCTCGCCGCGAATCGTCCGAGATTACGACGATCGAAGGTTACTCCCGGTCGCGCGCACTACCTTCGATCGTTTCCGTTGCCGATTCGTTCGTTTCTCACCGTTTCGGAGTCGCGTATCGCTGCGATCGCTCGAAACTGGTACAAAGAGTCTTTTTTCGTCCGTCTCTCCTTTTGCTCGCGTCACTTTCGGCGGGAACGTCGTCCTGCGTTCGTGGTTCCGTCCATCCGGCCCTCTCTCCTTTCTTTTTTCACTCATTCTCTCTATCTCTCTCTCTCTCTTTTTTTCTCGCGGTTTCACCTCTCACACTTCCGCTCGCTCGCTCGCTCGCACTCTCTCTCTCCTCTCTCTCTCTCTCTCTCTCTCTCTCTCTCTCTCTCTCTCTCTCTCTCTCTCTCTCTCTCTCTCTCTCTCTCTCTCTCTCTCTCTCTCTCTCTCTCTCTCTCTCTCTCTCTCTTTTCGGTCGATCGACGGATCGACGGATCGATCGATCGACCCGTCACTCGTTTTGGCCGCTCGCTAGCCGCTCTGCCCCTCTTCTGGCCTCGTCCAGCCTCTTCTAGGTCGCGCTCGTGAACAGAACGGAGTTCTTGTAGTAGCCCGTTCGGGATTCTGAAACAGAAGCGGGTCTCGAGAGTGCATTTGCGAGTGACCGTTCGCGGGGAACGCGCGCGACCGAATCGCGGATCCTCGTCCCGTTCGATCGGAAACGCGATCTCGTGGCGGCGACGGTGATTCGGGACGAGGAAGAAGTAGAACGCCGAGCGAATGATTCGATGATCGCTCGGTTGGAAGCGGCGCCGCTCGCTAATTATCCTTGCCTGTTGAGACGTGGATCAACGCGAAAGGAACGAGCCGAACGCGTTCACGGGGGAGAAAGAGAGACCGAGGACGGTGAGGCCCTATCGGCCGAGCGTTCGTAAATACGAGACCGGTCGACTCATCGGCCCTTAGGGCCCCTTTGTGATCGAGCCGCCGTTCGACTTTTTATCCAACTGTCGCTTATGATTGAAAATCACTGCGCGTTTTAATAGTCCACCGGATTCGATTTACTCGGTCTCCGAAGCCGCGTTCGGGCGCCGTCCTCTTTCCCCGGTTCTTTCGATTATTTTTTATCGAGGAAAGGCCGAGTTCCATCGAGCCGCGAACGAACGCCTCGCGCGGCGAATTTCGTTCGAAGAATGCTTGCCTACGCGACGCGATAACGGCCGCGCTCGACTCGACTCGACTCGACGCCCACGTCGAGAAACGCGACGCGTTCCGCCGATAGCTCGGGAACCGAGGAGTCCTCGGCGTTGCTCCGCGTCGCACGCGGGCTACGCTCGCCGACTCGAACGGACGCGAGATCGGAAACCACCGGACCGAACGAAACCGAAAAAACGACCGCTACCGACCACCGAGTCGACCGACTTTGCGAAGCCGCGGCCAATCAACGGACCGCTCGTTAAAGCCCTCGCCTCCCCCCTCGAGGAGAAGAAGGATTATTTACGCGCAACGTCGCGCAGGGCCCTCTCGCGCGAGCATCGAAATCGCGTCCACGGTCACGCGGGGTGTGCAGCACTTTTTGCCGGTGCCTCGAACAACTTTCGACGAGTTTCCGCGGAGCGAGCGAGCGAGCGAGCGAGCGAGCTAGCGAGCCAAGTTTCGAATACGGCGGCGTGTGCCGGTGACGCCGTTGCAAGAAACCACCCTTCGGAGCCAACGAGACCGCCTCCCGAGACTTTCTAATTAAAGATCCGAACTTCGTTCCTTGTCGCAAGAAATTTCACCGCCGCCGCCGCCGCCACCGCCGCCGCCTACGTTGCTACGCTTCGGCCGGAATCGAAGAACGAGGCGCTCGCTCGGCGAATCGAAAATCGAATTCGAGGCTACCGCGTTCGCCCCGTACCCCTGCCGGGGCCGGGACTCCGCGGAGAAACTCGGCGCGGCGCGGCGCGGCGTCGATCTTAAAGCTAGCGTCGCGGGAGAATACGTCACCGACCGTCGCCGTCGTTCATCGTCGGACGAATTTACCGAGAATAGCCTGGTCGTTCAGTTGGACGCACCTTGAAGAGGAGACTTGACTTGGTCCCTCTCGGCCGCCTGATGTTGCCGCGATTTTCTCTCCAGCTCGAGTTCCTGCACCAGCGACTCTGCGACAACAAACAAACGGAAACGTTTCATTGGTTATCGCGCGTACCCGGGAACCACGCCTCGCGAACCTTCCTCGGCGAATAACGACCAATTTCTCCCACCGATTCGTCCTATCGGCTCGTAGGAAAAACCGCGTCCACGGAGCGAAGGCGAGGCGAGCGCGAGGCGAACGCGAGGACGCGATTAAGGACGACTCGTCCATCGCGACGTTTCCACCGAACCTTCCCTCGGATATCGGCTCGACGGAACGCCCCGGAAGTCCTCGAGAACCGGGGTGACGATCTCCCGACCGACCCGGCCGTCTTGGCGTCGATTTCGACGAGGCGTGAACCCAAACGCGCCAAGGATGAAACGGAGCGGTAATTAGTGGAAAACCAGCCACCGCGAACTGCGAGAAAGGGGGAAGGGGGAAGGGACGCAGACAGGGATAACGGACGTAGGCAGGCGTGAAAGGGCCGCGGGTTTGCTCACTGAATTCCGCAAGGATTAGGGTGAAAACTGGAAAATGTCCCTTTAATGATATCGCGCCGAATTAACCGCGGGCGAGCTCCTCGTTTCGGTCTACTTCGTTAAGCCCAGGAAAGGACGTCCCTTCGACCGAGTTCGCGTCCGTCGCTTCTCTCGGTCTCGGAGGTGAGAAAAACCCCGCAAAACGGGACTCCCCTTCCTCCTCGACGGGGATACCAGGACTAACGTCCGTAACCGCTCCGAATCGGCCGAGTTTCGCGCGATTTCGCAAAGGACGAGACGCGATTCTTCCCGAAGCGACACCGGTCAAAGGAGTGTCTCTCGGCCAACCGCAAACAACGCCAAGAACCATCGTCGTCATCATCTCGAGAGAGAAAGAGAGAGAGAGAGAAAAAGTCCACGGCGAAGCGATTACAAGGGCGAAGCTAAATAGAAAATACATCCCCGAGATGAAACGCTGCGACAACCGGCGCAGCCCCGACCAGCGGAATCGAATAGCTCGACGAATGCCCCCGAGCGAGAAATCTACCGATCGAAAGGATTAATCGCGGCGAGAAGAACACGCGCGCGCGCTCAACCTCGAGAGGGGGGGAGCCAGAGCAGGAGGAGGAGGAGGAGGAGGAGGCGCGAATATATAATCGGTGAGCGTGAAATGGCGCCTCCTTGGGCAACGAGCAATGGTAAAATCCAATTGCGAGGCCATTAAATCCCAGTTAACTGGCACACGGCCGAGCGAGAGAAGAACGGTTCCCCGTTCCTCGGCGCGGAGCGACGCCGAGCGGCGGGTCTAGGAGACGTCGGGGCCGAGATTCCATTATGCTTTGAGCAACAATAGCTCGAAGGGCTGTTTCGCGGTGCGTGGGTGTGAATTCGTGCGTTCTCGTCAGGGCCGTTATATTCGCCGGGCGGGGTACGAGTGGCTGTGGGCGGGGGCGGGTGCGGGGTCGGGGGCGGCGTGTTTGCGTTTCACTGAGCCAAATTACCTCTGGCGCCCTTATCCGCGCGCGGGGTGTTCTCGTCCCTTTGATATCCAAATGACAATTTAACTGCTCAAGATACTGGATTCAGGGGGCGAGGGGGGGGGGGGGGGTGGGGTCGGCCGGAGGTAGTATCCTCCCGATATCCACGGCGAACCGGGGGCCCACGGCGCGTACGTGCCCCGAAGATCGGCCGACTAATAGTTTCGCTACCGTGTTACACACCCTGACAAATCGCGCGAACAATGAAAACAATTTCAGCCGGTGCCCGACCCGAGGAGTCCTCCACCCCGTCTCTCTCGCTCTCGGCCCTAAACGGTCGGCATTGTGCCCTCGTCCCCGGGGCCCCGAGTTTTTTTCGCCCGTTGACTCGGACGAGAGGCCCCGGACAGCGCGCTGAAAAGGAGAGCCTCGAACTGTATCCGGTATGACTCCGCGTTTATCCGCGCGTAATTAACTGGCGCACAATGCGTCGCGAGAAGGCCAACTCGCCTCCCGAGAGAAGACGAAGAAAAGGAATCGAGACGGAGAAGACGGCCAACGAAAAAATAAAACGAACCGCGCGGTATCGCCGCCGCTTCTCGAAAAATCCTCGTATTGTGCCTTGTGCCTTGCGCCGCGACGTTGCCAACGTCATTCCCGTTCGAGCGCCCCTACCGATCGAACGGCTTTTTTTTACCCGCTCGGCCGACCGGCCGACTCGAAAATTCCTCGAACCGCCTGGAATTCGATTCTCCGTTTCGTCTTTCGGATCGATCGATCGTTTTTCGACGCGAGCCAGATCGAAACGCGTTTCTTTCCCCCGAGATCGATTCTCCGACGAGCTCGAGCGTGGATAAAACGGAGCGAGCTGTTTCGCGAAGGAACGACACTTTGCGCGCGCTCGTCGAAGAACGAACCTCGCGGCCAGGTTCGGCGGTCCTCTCGCGCGAGCATCGAAGAAAGCGATTCGAGCGTCGCGTCCCGGCGGCGGTGATCGGTCGAACGCTCTCGCTCTCGCTCTCGAGCGGATCGAGCGGAGGGTTAGCCAAGTCGTGGAGAAAAAGAGAGCGTTTGGCGCGCGGGGGGTCACGGGAGGGGACACCCGAGGGGTCCCGAAGGAGCGGAAAGAACGGACGAGGACGAGCACGAGCACGAGCACGAGCACGAGCACGAGCACGAGCACGAGGACGAGGCCGCCGGCCAGGGGGTTGATTTCGTGTAGCGCCGCGTTTTTAATGCTCCGATCTTTATGTAAAACAGAACACGGGACGGCGAGCGAGGGCGTCGGAGAAACGAGGGAACGCGGAGAGAGCAAGCCGCTCGAGCGCCAAGCCGACCGTGAAATTGTACGAATCAAGGAGGTGCACGGAGGAGCGCGGAGACACAAAAACCGGCGCGATACCGCCCGAACAAAAACCGTCGACGCGACGACCGAGCGGAATATCCCGCGTCCGCTTCGGCTTTCGAATCGAGAAACGCGCCGCGACCACGCGACGAAAACGAATTTAATCCGGCAACGATTACGGGCCGTACCCCCGTCACCGCGTCGGATCTCCGACGCTCCGGGCGTTACGGAGAATCGCAAGTCGAGCGTCCTCCGTGTCGACGCGGGGACGACGACAAAGCGACGCTCGCTCGAAATTACACGCTCGGGGAACGCCGGAGATGATTCCCTCCGCGAACGGACGCGGAGAGAGATCGAGCCTCGAAGGAATCGGTCTCGGGAAAACGAAAGCCAACCTCGACGACGAAAAGATTTCTCCCCTCGGGTTCGTCCGTATCTCGCGGATAGTCACCTGGTTTTACCCTCGCGCGAACTACCGCCGAGCGTAAATAGAAGCGTAGCGGTCCACCCCTCCGTATTTCTCGGTTCGCGGGTCGTTTGTCGGAAAAGCGTATTCGGTGCGAGGTGGTTCTCTTCTCGGGTCCGTAGGCGCGTCACGGTTTATCGGTCTCGCGGGACGATCGTCTCGGGGCGCGATCAGGTGCGCGAGAAACCGCGATGACGTTCGATCGCGGGGGTCCTCGGGCCCGTTTCTTCTTCTCTGGCTCCCCCGCGGAACGGTTTCCCTTCTCGTTCCCCTCGCCTCGGCGCCGAGATATCTCGCCGCGATACGCCGACGAATTTGCAACGTACAACCGGTTGCCCGTACATTGTACCGCTCCTCGGTTCGTTCCGGTTTTACGGTCGGGAGTTTCTCGAGCGTAATAGATTCGCCGGGCAAACTCGTGCACGCGCATTCCGCGACGGAGCGCGAGACGAGGCGGAGAGCACGGGGACCGGGCACGCTTCTAACCGGAGCGTTTAACCGGGATACCGATTCGCGTACGAACCGCGTCGACGATTCGTCGAGGATCCGCGGACAACCGGAAACGAACGACCGAGGGGAACGAGAAGAACGCGCGGCGCGTATTCTCTGTCGCGAGAGAGGAGCACGAGGCAGAGCCGTGGGGGGCGTTACGGTTCCTGGGAAATTATTGCGTACAGTCTGAATATTAAAGCGCGGCGAAGTGCTCCGTCGTACTCGTCGGGAAGTGGATGTCGGATGATGGACGAGACGGAACGGTCGCGTTCGCGCGTTCGCGCGTTTCTGCGCTTGTGCGCTCCCGAGGAGCGAGCCGCGGGAGGAGGAGAGGGAACGGAGACGGGGACAAAGCGTCGGAGACGGAGAACGAGAGAGCGATCGGAGCGCGACGGAAGGGGCCGATAGAGCCGAAGGTTTAAGGGAAACGGGGGGGTAGGGGAGGGGAGGGGAGGGAGGGGACAGGTAACGCCACCGAGAGCCACGGTGGCCGCCGGGGAAATTACGGCTCCTTCCTTACTTGCCAGAGATGTGCATAAACTCTGCATTACGCGCAGTGGCGCTCATACCCGTCGCGGCGAGAGACGCTCGATCGCGCGTGTGCGCGTCGCGACGGGAAACTGGTTTTCCCTCGACGGGGTGAAAACGAGATTCGGGAACCCTCGAACGAACGACCGACCGCTCGCCACGGAATCCTACGCGAACCCGCAATCTTCCACTTGTCGAAGGATCGCTCCGTTTAGCGGCTGGAACCCTTGCCCCGATCGCGACACCCGAGCGACCGCCGGCTGCCTACGCGCGACACTCGAGACGCGTGTTTTTCGAGACAACGAGGAGAGACGGCTGGTCGGTGATCGGTTTTCCCCGAGCCTCGAATGAGAGGCGCTGCTCGTATAGAATGCACGACTCGAAGACACGACGGCCCCAAAGTCCCCTCGGCGGCGTAAGTACCCACCTCGGACGACGACGTTCCGTCGACCTACGCTCCCCCGTCTCGCTCGCCTCGGCGCCACCGACGTCGCCCCCGTACCCCCCGTACCCCCCCCCCCCAACCCCATCTAAATCTCCGTTGTTTATTGCAAATGGATTCCGCATCATGATGCCCGGGTGGCTGCGGGACCCTATTCAAATACCTCGTGTTTCCTCGTCAGAACCGACTGCCCCCCTCCACCTCGGCGCGTTCGCCCACCCTCTCCGGTACACGGGGTTGTTATTGCCCCCGGCGCGATTGCTCGCTCTCGCTCTCTCTCTCTCCGTCGAGATCTTTGGAATAATTTACTTTGCGCGATACCGACGCGGCGACTCGCCTCTTTGCCCTCCGTCTCTCTCCTCTTTCTCCCCGCGAGCGGCAACCACCCCCGGGACCCGATCCTCCTCCTCTTTTTTGTTCGGGTAATCGAGGATCGAAGTCGCTCGGCCGGAAGATCAGAAAAATTGAGTGGATCCTAATACGGGAACGCGATTATCCGAATTAGCGGCTTGCCACGGGTCCTCGCCCTCTTTTCATCGCGGTCGCGAGCGGTTCCCTCCCTCTGCGGGCGAGCCGGGAAGGAAGAAGGGTGCCCGGGGGCCTCCCGCTTTTCTTAAATTTCGCCCGATACGTATCCATTGTTACCCTCGCGGCTTATTTCCCGGTTCCCTGCTCGCCCCGAACCCCGACCGTCGAGCGTCGAGCGCCGAGCGCCGTGGAGAAACTTTCCTCCGCGGTTGCTCACCTTCGTCCCACCCCGTATCTCGACGCGATATCCGTTTTCTTTTGTGCTCGTTGCGCAACGAAAACGACATCGTCGTTATTGTAGGCGTTATTAAACCGAGACCCTTCCGCGGCTCGGAGGGTCTCGCGGGGGAATCGAGGTCGATTCTCGGTAACTCGCGGAACGATTTCTCTCCGTTCGGACTGACCTTGGTAGTTCTGCCAGAAGGCGGACGCTTGGCTGCCGATCAGGTCCAGGCCGTATCCCCATGCCGGCTTCTCGGGCGTGGAAGGTTGCTGGGAAGGACGCGGCACCTGGGCTTCTCTGTACTGTTGGGCCTGTTGCTGCTGCTGCTGCTGAAGGGGTTGCTGGGAGGACTGCTGCTGCGAGGGTTGCTGCTGCGACTGGGAGTGCACCGGACTAGCCTCCGGCGGCTCGGAACTCGTGCGCGCCTCCAACGTGACGTTTTCTGCGACAAACCGACCAAAATCGGGATCCCGTGTTAGCGAAACTCGTCGACCGCTCGGAACTCTCGGATCGCTCGAATCGCTCGCGCAGGTGGCAACCCCTCCCGAGGAGAGATTCGCGCGCTCCGTTTCGTTCGAAATTAGTATCGGTAGGTTCTCTGCGTCTGACAGGGTTAATCAACGGGAGCGGGAACGCCGCGGGAACGCCGCGGCACCGACTCGACGGAACCACGGGGACCGTTCTCTGTGTATCGGAATAAGAGATTTCACTTAAAGGGTTTCGAGTCGGCGCGGCTTGGCGCTCGAGTTTTGCTAGTGACAGGAAGAGGGGTGGCGCGGCGTCTCTCTCTCGGGCCGAGATTCGCTCGTTCCGTCGTCGCGTACGATCGCGAGCGTTTCGACGCGAGCCGTGAGCCATGAGCCGTGAGCCGTGAGTCGCGAGACGTTGGAAGGAGTCGGAGCGGGAGACAGACGGTGGGCGATATCCACGGTCGGTAGGACGGTAGGACGGTAGGACGGGGTAGGGAAAGGATCTCCCCGGCGGCGGGGGATAAGTAAGGAATCGTATTCCGGCGGGTGTCAGGCTGTTTGCTCTGCCTCGGCGAATTAATTAATTTATTCCGAGATCGCTCCGGTAGCCCGGAGGCTCTCGGCGCGGAGATCGCGGAGGCTGGCAAACGGCGAGTCTCGGCTCCGAAACGCCCGCGTATCCGTTTCCCGCCGATAATCCTCCGAGCGAGGCACGCGCTTACCGGTGATCGCTCTGACTTGCTCCGAGGAAGCCCCCGTCGCCTTCAACGCCTCCTCGAGCTGCGCGCGCCTCTTGATCTCCAGGTCCAGCTGCTCCTGTAGCCGCTTCCTCGCTCTCCGCTCCTTCTTCAGCCGCTTCTGGTATATCACTGCGAGCAGAAAACGCGGAGGATCGGTGAGTGGCGAGTGGCGAGCGAAGAGGTGTCGCGGGTGCGAGGTTCCGTCCGAGGAACGGACACCTGTCGAAACGACTCAGCGGTAGAAGCCGGTCGTTCCGCGTTCCGCGTTCCGCGTTCCCCCGCAGGTGGCGGAACCCCGGCGCGGTCAAAGTCCAACGAAATTATCTCGGCGTATCATTGTACCGCGGGGGGTTTCACGGGCGGCGCAGGGGGCCTCGGAGCTCGAGCACGCGTCCAGGCGGGGGTCCGATCGTCTCCTCGGCTACCGTGCGCGGCTGTCGACGGTGCTTACCGAGGATCGACGTCGATCAATCGCCCGTTCGTAGTTATCGATCGATCTACGAATCGGCCGCCCCGGATAAACCGGTTTCCTTACCGCGTCCGAGCGTAATTTGCAAACCCGGGGAATTTTTCACCGCGGACGCCCGCGACCGCCGAGCCGAACGCTCCGAGATCCGTCCACCTGTTCCGCGCGCGGCGTTAATACGGACCGAGCGACGGATCGCCTCGATCGGCCCTCTTCGGTTCCCCGCGTTTCACCGGTAACCGGCTCCACCTACCGCCCCCTGCCCCCTGCCCCCTGCCGCTCGGTTTAATTATTTTCCGTCATTGCGAATCGCCGCGTCCGGCCATTGTGCCCCGACGAAGCTCGTAACCCGCTCCCGACGCTTCGGAGTCGATCTCGCGCGAACGCCGGGCTTTGTCGTCGACGACGCGATCCTCGTTGCGTCGAGGTCGAGAGGTTTCGCGATCTCGCGATCTCGCGATCTTGCGACGAGTTCTCGGCGGTCGTACGCGGGCCGAGCGTCGCCGATACGCGATTGATTCCCGGCAGACGAGCCGCAGACAACCCCTTTTCCCTCTCCATCGCGCTCGCGGCGACGGTGCGTACCCCTTCCCTTTCCCGCCGCCCACCTTTGTCCTTCTCTTTCGGCGCGTTCCTCTCGGTCTCGTCGACTTTCGAGAACCGCGGTTTCGAGACGTTCCCCGTGCCCCCTCCCCTCCCCTACCCTCCCCTCCCCTCCCCGCCCCCTGTCCCCGACTCGTCGTTTCGTTTCCGTCGTTTCGGTCGGCGTTCAGGTGCCTGGAAAGTCTCCTCGTCGAATAGGTGCGCAGCGACGGGAGGGTGAGGAGAAAGCGCGCGAGAGGGTGCGGAGGAGGGAGACCGAGGGCGAGGAGGAACGCGAAGCGAACCAAGGTGAGGTGGGGGACGACGGAGTTCTCTCCGGTGGTAGGAGCGGGCGGTGTGGGGGGTACCAGGGAGGTGGAGGAGGAGGTGGAGGGAGGGAGGGAGGGAGGGAGGGAGGGAAGGAGGGGGGTAGAGGGGGACAGCATTATGATGCAAAGATGGCGCGGCTGCGGCACCCTAGAATTAGCTCGAGCACTCGCCATTGGCCGCTCGGCAAACCACTCCTTCGGTAACAACCGACTGCATACGTTGCATACTAAGGATACACGCGAGCCGGCAAAGAATTGCCCCGAACCGAGCCTGCGAGACCCCGATTTCCACCTACGATTCCGAGCGTCCGCGGTTTCTCTCTTTCCTCCTCCTCCGCGTCCCCTCCCCCCGTCCATCGGTCCTCGATCCTCTCTCCGTGCCTCTCTCCCCGATGATTCCGTTCGCGGAGCCTCGAGGTAAGACGCGCCGCGATCCTCGAAGACACTTTCGAGACGCGGACAATTGTTCCCCGATCGCGAAGGCGGACCGAGCTCTCCTCCGCTGACCGTCTCCTTCTCGATGCTCGTCGCGAGTTCGTTCCGCCTCGCCTCGAACGTAACAGCCGTGTAACCGCTCGGTCGGCGATTCGGTCTTTCTGGTTCTCCGGGTATTTCCGTTCCTCGGGCCGCTGGAAAGCAGCGGCTTCGGTTTCGAGCGATCGTTCGTTTCCGGCGAACGTAGAATCGCGGGAGAAGGAGGAGCCGTCGGTTCTCCGCGGCGGCGATCGGTAAAAATTTGAGAGACACCGGTGTCGGCCTATTAGGGTCTCGGAGCGACGCCCGTGTAAAAGAAATCCGCGGTCGCGGTTGTGAAATCGGAACCGCGAACCGGCCGCGCACCGATGTATCCGCAGTCGGCGTTTCCTCGCGGAGGGGAATCGTCCGGGGCGACAGGTAGGGGGTGGCTCGCGAGGTGGGGAGAGAACGCTCCGTTAGATAACGCGCTCGAAGGAGAAAAAGGTATCGCGCGTCGTTCGCGGGAGTAGGACGGAGGGCGAGGGCGAGGGCGAGGGCGAGGGCGATACGGTGAGGGGTCGAGGCGCGGAGGGATAGGCGGTCTCTCTCGTCGGACACGTCAAAATACATCAGCTACCGCTGTGCGCTCGGTCAGAAATCCTCCGGCCGCTGTCCGCGCGGACTCCCCACGTCGAAGGCATCGCGGACTCTCGACGCCGTCCGCCTACGTTTAACGCTCGGTAGAGGAGAAAAGGCAAGAAGATGGCTTCGGAGAGGGACGAAGCGCGATACGCTTCGATCCCGTGGAACCGATATCGATCCGCCCGCGGTGTCGCCGAGATCTCGCTCGAAGGGAACTCGAACCAGCGGTGATTTTCGTTACGCGCAGCCGCTCCGGGCCGTTTCGAAGTCGTCGCCTATCTCGGGGAATTAGCGGCCAGACCGCGTAAACAATCGAGGGAAACGCGACGGCCAAATCCAATAGGGAAACCCGCAGAAACTAATATACGGCCCGGTCGTCTTACCCCGGGCCCGCGTTTAATACGCGCTTTCCTACCGGAGAGAAAGAGAGACCCACCGAGAGGGAACAGACCCTCCGGGAATAGCAATATGATTTACATTTTGAGGTTATATCGACCATTCCCGGCACCTGCAACACCCGCTCTCCTTCCTAGCCCGCGGCCGATACACCGCCGATGACCGGGATCTGCTTAGGAAAAATTAATAATACCTTCGGCTCCTCGGTTCTCCGTACCGGTCCGCGACTCCGACCCCCTACCGCCCGTCCACCTACCTACCCACCTACCCACCTACCCACCTACCCACCTACCCACCTACCCACCTCCCTCGCCGAGAGCTACTTTTACGCGTTCGTTCGACGCGTCGACCGCCATGTTGCGCGACGCCAACGATTCCTATCCAAGGACGCGGCGTCCTTTTTCAACGTAGGTTGCGCGTAGGTTGCAAAAGTCGTTTGCTCGGATCGCTCGAAAATCGGAGGACGCGTCCTGCGGAAAGCGCGTTACGCGGGGGGACAACCGAGGGCACGAGGAGGGTCGGGAACCCGGTCCGCGCTTGCTCGCAGTTAATGCGTAATTACGATTCATGAAGGCGGACGAACCGCGGCGTCTGGACGAGCGCGCGTAATCTTGCCCGAATGCGTCCTCGAGGACCCGGAGCGGAGAGAGAAGAGATCCGAACAGCCGTTAGCCGGCGTTTAAAGGGGTTCTTACGCACCTACTCGAGACGCGGGAGCGGAGCTCGCTCCTCCGACGGACAGCATCTGTGCTCTACGGCTCTCGATATCCATACAAAGCCGTCCGCTGAATAACATTACGCTCGGGCCGCACCGCGCACCGCGCGCCGAACGATTATAGTCGGTTACGAACGTCGATAGTAGTTAGACCGTGCATCCTGTTGCGAATGCTAATTTCGGACGGGCCTTTGGCTCGGGCGAGCCCGTCCTTGGCGGTAATCGGCGAAACCGCGAACCGACGTCTTCCGGTGCGCGTCCTCTCCCTACTCGTTTCTTTTCTCTTTTCGCACGGACGGGCTCTCGAGGGCGAGCTTTCGAACGATCGATGATTCGACTCCGAGACTCGCCGTAAGAATCGCTCGGGAAAGTGTTTTTTTTTCTCTAACCCCGGGCTGGGCTCGCGCCACGGCCGAAGGGGGTCGGTTCTCGTTCGAATATCAATTTCGCGGCGACAACTTTTCGACGCCCCTCGCCTGCTCCGTGACCCATATGGAAATGGAGATCGGTCATCGGAATCCAGTTTGCGAGCGGAAACATCCCCGGGAGGGTCGCTCGAGACCCCCTTCGTCCCGCACCGAACCTCGTAAAGTCGAAAGCTTTTCGCTTTTACGTATTATTCTTTTATCCGATATCGGGACAGCCGGGGGTATCCGGCCGAGAGAAGATACTCGCCGAGAGGGAAAAATCCTCTCTTCGATCGTCCCCGGAACGACGTTGGCGCGCGTCTGCTTCGTCTCGCGGCGTGTTTCCATAGGACCGCGAACGTTAATTTATCCCGTTAACATCCGCTGTGTACGTTACCGTCGAGAGCGACGAATGAAACAACTC
This sequence comes from Ptiloglossa arizonensis, assembly GCF_051014685.1. Classification (NCBI taxonomy): domain Eukaryota; kingdom Metazoa; phylum Arthropoda; class Insecta; order Hymenoptera; family Colletidae; genus Ptiloglossa; species Ptiloglossa arizonensis. The sequence continues at coordinate 23,047,059 of NC_135055.1, forward strand.
GGACAGCGCGCGGCGAACGAAAACATTCCCGCCGCCGAGTGTCTCTCTTCCGTTACGTCGAAGCGTCGATCGCTCGATACGAGAAACGAAATTCGCCCGAGGTAACTCGAACTTTGGAAAAGCGAGGACTCCGTTGCGGGCGGCGACAACGGCCGATCGAACACGATCGCCCCCGAGACCGAGAAACTCGAGGATCGCTCGCCTAGGTTTCCCCGAAAGGTTCGGGTGTGGTCTCGGCGTCGACGGCTCCGAAACCTGCGACCGACGCTTGAGTTACGCTCCGCGTTCGCCGATACGAAAATGTTTACTCTCCGGTCGGGCGCGGGTCATTCGAAACCGGCCGATCTGGTTACTCTCGGTCCAGCGCGCCGAAACGTAATAGCCGAGCGTTTTTGCTAAGCGGATCTTCGTCCCGTTTCTTCGACGCGTGTGCTCGACGCGGGCGATCGAGGATCCCGACGACGTCCTCGACGATCGCGCGCGGAAAAAGAAAAAAGAAAAAAGAAAAAAAAAAAAGAAAAACGATAGGAACGAGGTTCGCGAACCGTGTCCCCCGTTCGGAAGGGGATCCGTATCTGCGGCCGTTTCTTTATCGGCGGCCGGCAGCGGCAGTTTTCGGGGGCTCCGAGTCTATGGGACGCGTGTTTTATTGCCCGAAAACCGACAGATATCGGGATTATGTGTTCCATCGACGTCGTCGTCGCGTCGCGGTCCACCCGATACGTTCGTCGAAATCTCCTCCGAGCGACGGACGCGCAGAGAGAGAGAGAGAGAGAGAGAGACGAAGCAACGTTCCCTTCCGCTCGGTCGAGTCCGCGAACAACCGCGAAAGAGAGCCGCGAGGAACGAGGGTGAAATCCTTTTTCCGTTTTCGTCGGTTTCGAGCGAGGCTCGCCGGGCCACCGACGTACGCGCCGGTTCTCTCGACGGAAAATAAGCGGCTAGGCGAATCGAACGAATCGCGCGTTAAATATAATGGGAGCGACGCCGATGGCAAAGGCGGTGGTGGCGACGGTGGTGCCGAGTCCGAAAAACGCTCGCCGGATGGTTATCGCGGTAATCGCGGACCCGCGCCGATGAAATAAAACGAGACCCTTCTAATGCCGGGTTATTTTTTTAAACGGCCCGGTCGAACGGGACCGGCCGGGCTCTCCACCTGTGCGCGTACCCCGAGCCTCCGACCGGGTCCCCGTCGGGGTGAAACCGTTTCGACCTTTTTCGCGCGTAGACGATCGATCCGGACCCCCCGACCTCTCGCGCCGGAAACTCTTCCTAAGATCTCGAACCCTCGCGGACATCGAACGCCGTACCCCGTACTCCCTTCACCGCTGTTTTTTCGCCGATTCGATCGCGCGATGACGTTTCGTTTTTCCCCGGATAGAGCGAAACGCCGAAGAGGGTGCGACGACCCGGTGCTCCGAAGGGGGAGGAACGCGCACCCCCCGCGAAGCGCATCGACGCCAGCCGTTTCGTCGCTTATCGCGTTTCCGCGTTCGACGCCTCGACCTACGCTCGCGGGGACCGTCCCCTGGGAGCCGGCTCGATGGGGATTTTTTTGCGACCGTCGCCTACGCGACGTATTTTTTTTCCTCCCGATCGCGCTCGACGGAGAGTCCGTTCGAAAGTTTCGCCGCGGAACCACCCCCGTACTCGCGACGGGGAGAACGAGAAAGGAGGAACCCGCGCACGAATTAAATTCTTAAAGTTCCCTTTGGTGCGCGTCGCCGAGTCGCATTCCGCGAGTCCTCGAGACATCCGGAATCGAGTTACCTCTCTCCGACCCGTTGCCTCCCTTCTCGGGGGAACCGATATTAATTCCCATAAATTTCCTTTCAACCGGGACGGATATTCGTCTCCCACCGGCCCGTCTCGGCCTCCCCCTTTCGAAGCAAAGGACCGTTTGCCTTTTAATCCGAGCGCGCAAAGAACGTTATTCTTCTTTTCCCGTGCGCGAAACGCTCCCGGTCGGGGCAGAGCCACCGGCAACCAGGTTACGGGATCCTGCAATATTTAGCGGCCCGACGAAATCCCGCGATCTCTCCTCGCGAGTTTCGCGCACCGTTTTCTTCTCGCCGGTACGCCGCGCGGGCACGGACTTTGAACCGTCGTTCCCGGGGAAGATTTCGTTTTTCGGAGAAGAGAGGGTACGCACCCGGGTCGTTCGAGGTCGAAAGGAAGGGGCGAGAGATCGAAGGACGGTCCCCACGATTCCGAATCGCGGACGCTCTTTCCGTTGTCGCGCCGCGGGGGATCCGGGTCCGTACTCGCGGGCATAGAAAGCGGAGCAACGACTGCTGCGGTTCGTTGAAAAGGAGATCTCCATTCGAGTTGTTCTTTCAGGCGGCGCCGCAAAAGGGAATGTTTGCGGCGTGTGCCCCCTCCGTCCGCGCGGGTGCGCGGAACGGAGAAAGAGAAAAGCAGGACGGACGGATCGAGTCGCGCGAGGGCAAGGAACCGACAGAAGTACCGGAAGGGTGGATGCGTTTCAATCGCAGACCGCAAGCGGTGCGCCGCGTCTCTCGCTTTCTTTTCTTTTCTTTTCCTCCGTTTCAGTTTCTGAAGTGGCTCTTCTCTCCGCCGCAGAACCCGACCGACGACCCGTGTTTATACAATGTAATGGCTTGTGCCAGCATTGTGGCCCGGGAGGTTCACGGTGCGCCGCTCGCCACTCGCTTCGCGATTCCCTTTCGGCATTCGTTTGGCACTTTATCACGCCCCTAGATTGCCGCATTAAACATCCAGCAAAGGGAATTTCAACCCTTGCCGCGCTCGTGCCGTCCTCGCCTTTCGAGCGCGTTTCCGCGAAACGATCGACGACGACACGGTCGACGACGACCTCGAAACTCGTCCGAGAGTTTCTTTCGCGCGTCGCGTTTCTCCCGGCCGAAATCAAAACTCGATACCACCGGGACCTTTGCCCGCTCCCTTCCACGATCCCCCCGCCGCCGCCGCCGCCGCCGCCGCCGCGCCTTCTCTCTCCCTTCCAGTCTTTGTCGATCGATGACGCGTTTAGTAATTCAAGAGGGCAAAAGGGAAAAGGGACCGAGTAGGAGACTCTATGGAATTATGGCAGGTGGAAGACGGCCGACCTCCCTGAACGGCGATCGCCGTCTCCAATCTACCAGCAGATATACGGTGTCGCGTTACACGCGTGGCTAACGCTATCGACCGAGACGAGCCGCTCGCGCGTACGCGTTCGTAGTCGCCGCGGAACGGCCGCGTTCCAGCAAGCGGCGATCGAGTTCGCGCCGAAACGCGTCGCGACCGTGAAAAAAAGAGAGAGAGAGAGGGAGAACGAACCACCGAAAATGGTTTCGGAGGAAAGAACCGATCGGTCACGTAATACCTCGCGAAGCACCGCGGACGCTCGGCCGGATATGACTAGGAGCGGAGCGGAGCGTTCGCGCGCGGACGATCCGACGTAATCGCGAACGCGATGGGAACGATCGCCGATGAACGAGTCCGGTGTACGAGGATGGTTCGCGAAGGATATCGAGAAGAGAGGGGCTTCTTATGGCGTGCGCACCTCGGGGGCTTCGTTTCGCAACGAATTCCCTGAAATTTTTTCGAGAAACTCGACCGACGTCAACCCCCTTCCCCCGTCGTCCTCTCTCGGCCGCTGGCCAGGTATCCGGAATTATTTTCGTGCGATCCCCTTTCGATCTAACGCGCGATTCGACTCGACGGTTCTCGCTCCGCAACGAGCGGGCTCTTCTATTTTTGCCCGGCTCGTCCCTCCCTTCCGCTCGAGAGTCTCGACGCTCCATCGAGTAAGAGAGCTCTTTCCGTCCGGGAAGACCGAGGATCACGGTCCCGCGATCCGGTTCTTTCCAAGCTTCCTCGCGATCGCGAGCTTCGCGAGAAAAGCTTCTCGAGTGGACGAGCCCCGTCCCCGTCTCCGCGACGTCTTACCGAGCGGTCCGTTGCCGTGGCGCTCCTCCTTCCTAATTGCGTCAAAGCGAGTCACCGAATTTCAATCGCGGCAACGGCACTCCCCTCTCGCCCGTCGTCGTAGGAAAATCATCCAGGCATTATGTATTTGCTCTCGAGAATAACCGGTTCGGTGGGTTCACCCTCGCGAAGTCGCCGGCCTCGCTCTCCGTCTCCTCTCTCGCTCTCTTTGAATTCGCGCGAGCCGTCGGAGCCCCCTGCCTCCCGCGGTTATTAATATTTGCCGACAATTACCGAACCGACGCGGCACGAAGCAACGCAACGCGGCGCGACCCCTTTAATTCCGTCTCCCGAGGACCAAGACACGTTCGGGAGATCGATCCCCGCGTTTTTCGAGGTTGCCTCGGCCACGAAAATCTCCGACGAATTTCGCGATACCTCGCTCGAGGGAGTTCCTTTCGTTCGATCCCGAAAATACCTGCGCGAGACACGAAGGTGGTTAGTCTCGGGGCGTATCCCCGTAAACCGATCGCCGTAATTCCTCGGAATATGTCTCCATTAGCTCGCGACCCCTCGCGGAACGTAGCAGCTGCTCGCTCCGTAAATTCTCGTTAGGCCGACTGCTCGTCGCATTGGAATTTCCTTCGACTTCCGCGTCGGAACGTTCGCCGCGTTAATTCGGTCAATATTCGCGGTTAATCGAGTAATAATTAATAACGATTTAACGGCGCGCGCGACTCGGAGCCATATGGGACGCGAAAGTTTCGCCTCGACGGATTACGTATTCCAACGGGGTCGGTACCTTCGAAGCCGGAGGGGAGCGCAGCCTCGAGTACCTTTAAAGAACCGAGCGAGTTTCTAATTTTCCTCGACGGTGCATTTCCACGCGCCCGAGGGGCGTTCCGATATTTTCCAGCCGTTTGGCAACGCGCACCGTGCCCGCGAGACCGAATACTTCCGAACGCCGATAATTCGAAGAATCCCGGTCCTCTCCGAGCGACCCGCTCGTCTCCGCGAGCCCGTTCCCGCGATTATCGACCATCGCGAGCTCGAGACGAAGACGTCGAACAAATTTCGCCAGTTCTTCGACGCGTTACTTTTCCCGAGTGAATCGTCGAACGTCGCTCCTAGCGACGAGTTCTCCGAGCATCCGGTTAGCCCCCTTCCCCCTCGGCTCCCCGGTCCACCGTCCCCCTTCTGGTCCGGTTTCTCGCCGCGGTCCTTTGCCTCCGCACGGACGCCGTCCGATGGAAACTAGATCCCATAGTTCGAGTCGAAACTGGCCGTTGGAACAAGCAGGTTCCACTTCGGGGGTTGGAAAACCCATCAACGCCCGGCACCGAGGGCCACGCGAACAGAGAGAGACCGAACGAGACTCCCTCCACCCTTTACGCTTCCAGGCGGTTCTCCGTCTCCTCTCCCGCCGGACGGTCCAGAGAACCCCTTCGCGCAAAGCCCTCGACGGATCCCGGACCGCGCAGGAACCCCGGAAGAGACTCCCCGAGAGGAAGGGAGCCCGAGTAAGCTCCGCTTACTAAGTACGTTTTGCATCTAAGACGCTCTCCGAGTTTAATTACGGGGCTTTGCGGTGCCGGGGACACAGACGCGCCGAGACAACGAACGCGCGAACGCGGCCCTCGGTCAGCATCGCTGGATGCTAGCGCCGAGGACCCTGGAGCCCGTCATCGGCTTCCCCGGAGGAGATACCTTTTTTTTTTCGCGACGCGCCGCGAGCGGGAATTTCCTCCTCCGGGACGGAAATTCGTCCAAGGATCGGGTCGTTTCGTCGGCGGAGAATCAATCGCGGGTGCGCGGAAACGCGAAAGATCGCGGTGTCCGGCTCGGTCGCTCGGTCGCTCGGTCGCTCGGTCGCTCGGTAGAGAGGGAGAGCGTAAAAGCCCCCGTGGAACGACGTTTTACAAAGGGTCTATCGAGCGTGGAGCAACGTCGATGGGCAACGGATAGGCGGAGGGCCGGTGCAATTTCGCTCGGCGTGCAGCGGCGCAGTCAGCGTCGCCGGCGTTACGATTTTTACGACGCTCCCTTTACAACCGACAAAATGTAATTTTCTGCGATATGTGCGCGGACAGCGTGGGGGTCGAAGCCACGGCTGGAAGGAGACGGAAGGGTGGGAGGGAGGAAGCGGTGTCTCGTGGAAGGGGAGAGAGAACGATCGCGGAAATACCGCGCGCTCGTCGCTCCGGTCGAAAGGTTTCGCAAGCGACCCCTTGCTCCGTAGCGGAGAAGACCTCCGCCGCGTTCTCCTCGAGTATCCCTCGACCGAGGAATCGAAGGTCGTTACGACGGAGGCGGATCGTATCGTTCGATTTACCGTCGCTATAAAATTTGAGGAATTTTCAAATACGCTTTTCAAATGCGACGTTTATACCGGACAACCGCGTCCGTTCGTCCGTTCCTCGGAAATAATTTTAAACGGCCGCGCGGGACGTCGTATCCGCGGCGATCGAGAGCCGTGCCGGGGGATACCCTCGCGGACTCGGCGTCGATCGTAAATTTCTCGCCGGGACGATAAAGAACCGACGCCGAACGGGGAATTCTTCGTTAAAGAGGCGAACCGCCGAAAAAACGGCCGACCGAGGGGGGTGGGGTGGGGGGCACCACGGTTCCCCCTTTTTTCGACGTCGGACGCGCGAACCGCGGCCGAAAGAGCGAGCCGCGACGGAATTGATTTTCGGAATTTATCGTGGCGAGCTTCCGTTTCGCCGCGGCCTCTACCGCGATCCGGCGCGTAAAGAACTCGAGTTTACGAGGGGGTTGCGGCCGAAAGCACCTTCGACCGGTTAATTGGAAGGCCGGTCTAATCGCGCCGCGGCCCACCGCCGCGAAAGGGGCTTTGTTCTTCGTTCCGGGCGAACGCCTCGTCTCGTATCCGCTCCTCGCCGCGTCTCCTCGATCGCTCCTACCCGTTCGTTTTTCGCGTTCGCGCGCGGGCCGAAGCTACGCTCTTTATAGTTCAACTTCCGGTAGAAAAGAGTCGACCGCCTCGGGTTCGGGCGGTGGTCGTCGTTCGCGGACCACTGCCTTCTCTCGTCGAAACGGCCGCCCGATCCGTCGCCTTCCGACTCGATCGACCGTAGGGAAAGAGTACCGCGGCCGCGCGGTAAAACTCTCGCGCCCAACTATCTCTTTGACGATCAGGGGACCCAGAAGAACGACGCTGCCGCTTCGACGAATCTCTCGAGCGGTCGCACCGGGAGATTTTCAACGACCATGGCGCGAACAACGATCGATTTTCCTTGACCGGTGCGTCGAAAGAAACGCCGGTAGTTGACTCGCTCGTTCGCTCGCTCGCTCGGTAGCGGTCGTCGATCCTCGATCCTCGACGGAGGGCGGCGCGCGATTTCGGGAACGAACAACGGCAACGCAATGCGGCAGTCGCAGTTGGGCCGAGATAATTAGGTTTGAGTGCACTCTGGCCGCAGCAGTCGGTAACTCAGTTATCAGTGGACACCCCGCGTACAATGGCTATCGCAACGGCATCAAACATAACGCATCAATTAACGCGAACAATAACCGAGCCGCGGCAGGGCCGAGGGGAAGGGTAGCGGCGGCGGTGGCGGCGGCGGCGGCGGCGGCGGCGCGAGCGCGAACGCGAACGCGAACGTTCGGGACCCTTGCGACCACCGCCACCGGTCTCGTCGACCACCGCGGATTCGATTCGCGAACCGAGACCACCCTTTTCGCTCGAGTTTTCCCCGATCTAATATTCCGAGTGGCTGCCGCCTACGAATCGATGGAAGAACGCCCCTGCTCGCGTCCGGCCGATATCGCCGCGGCCCGGTAACGAATTCTCCGAAGCGACGAAAAAGCAATATCCAGAAGACCCGGCCGTGTGCGTGCCCCGTGCCCCGTGCCCCGTGCCTACTCTTTCCACGCGCGCGCATGCATATCCATAAGTGCGTGCCGTGCGAAAGAGCCCTAGTGTACGTGCGTGTGTACACGCGCTCGCGCGCGCGCGGACGACGAGGGACGAGCCGTTCGTATGCATCGTGCACGATCGGGGGCCCTCTGGCGTATTCAAAGCGCGCAGCGTCGCTCCATCTCGAGGAATGCGGCAATCGATTATCACGGTCCTGCATATCGATACTACCGTCGGACACAGGGCCGCGCGCAGAACCGCGCGTACCCGGAGACACCGCGCGGAGAAACACGGAGAGAAAATCGCTTCGGTGCGCGCGAACCGAGCAAGGGTGTCCGCTTAGCGCCGGCACGCACGCACACGCTTCCCGACTAATGACATCGGCTCCTCCATAATTCTCGTGCCTCGAATATCATCGGGCCGATATTGCCACCGCGAGAGATTAATGTTTCGTCCTGGCCCCGTCCCCTCGAGACCGTCCTCGCACCCCTCCCACACGTCCCGCCCCTCCCCTCCCACCCGTCCCACCGTGCGCTTCGTCGCTCGCTTCCACCCTTTCGCCGGTGGTAACGCGGACCGGATCGTCGCGAAACGATCTCGCTCCTCTCGGGCCGAGTTCGGGATAAAAGTTGGTCCCGAAGCGCTTCGGAAACTTGGACCGACGGGTTCGCCGAGTTTCGGTCGGCGGGTGTCGTCGTAGCTCGTCGTAGCTCGTCGGTCCGCGACGAGCAACGCGAACGATAATGGCGGCTATTAACGAGCCGTGGCGGCCGCGAAGCCACCTGAGCCCAAAATATACCCCCGATCGATGCAATTACAGCTTCGTAGCGAGTCCCTTCGCCGCGGAGAGCTCCGTCCTCGTACCGATTCGAGGCGCGGCCGGGCTTCCGGCCGCGCGGGGCCTCCTCGTCCTCGGCGGTTCAGCCACTCGTCCTCCTCGAGTGGATGCCGCGTATCCAGGAGGCGGAAGGCGGTGGCCGGGCGCGGAGAGCTCGCGAGGGTGGATCGAGGGCCAGGTAGCCGGGAACGTATTACGGGATTTTCGTTGCCCCCCCCCCCCCCCCTCGCGGCGGTAACGGCGTTTGGCGGTTGCGGTTAACGTAATTACGCCGAAGGACCCTACCGCGCGAAACCGCGAACGTCTTGGCTCGACGTCGAGGCCCCCGCGACGACTTTCCTACCCTCGAGAACGCGCGAGCCGAGCTCCGACGATCCTCGGATCGGCACCGCAACGCGTTCCTGCGCGGACCCCTCTCTCCCCCTCGAACTTAAAACGGATCCTCCGGAACGATCGCGACCTCTCGATTTCAATTCCGTTCCGGCCGTTTCCCGCACCGGAACCCACCGCCGATCGACCGCCGGGAAAAAACCACGGCAAATACCGTAAACCGTAATTTACGCGAAACGAACGGCCGCGCAATTCCGCGTAAGCGTCCGGCGATCGAGCAATTACCGGCGAACGGCATCATCGCGATCGTCATCGTCCTCGATGTCCGGACGGTACACCGGTACACCCCATCGCGCTTTATTAGCGCGACGATCGGGACAATCGGTCCAATGATTACAGCCGAAACATAATCGTTAACGCGTACGACCCATTAATGACTATGGACCGTTCTCGATGCCAAATTGGCGGCGGCGAATGGGCTCGAGAGAGCGGATCCCGCGCTCCATACCTACCCGGGACGGGAGCCGGTGTGCGCGCGTAACCGCGCGAACCCGAATACGCGACAACGCGACAACGCGACAACGCGCCCGATGATGAACGCGTTCGCGCGGCCCCGTTAATCCCCGTTACGACAAATCAAAACGTAAACGCTAACCTCCCTCCTCGTTCCCTTGGACGAATTCGCCCACAATTTCTCGCTCCGCGCGGACCGCGCGTCTCGCCTCTCGACTCTCGACTCTCGACTCTCGACTCTCGACTCGCGCCGAGAGAGGGTAACGAGCCCCCGATCGTCTCTTCGCGGGAGTTCCCTTTGTCGTTGCAAGGCTATCTCGAAATCGGCTCGTTTCCTTCATAATTTACGAGATTCTCCGTCTGTCCGTGGCAGCCTTTCCTCGCGACGTTGTAATTAGAAATATGCTTACGAGCGTAATTCCGACCGCGGAGCCGACCAGACCAGAGGAGAGACGCGCGGGGAACGGGGGGTGGACCGAGAGGAGGGTGAGCGCGTTTACTGCCAATAAGGGACGCATGCATAATAGAAAGCCGTAGATGGCAGTCGAGCGACCGACAGAAGGACTTACACGGGAATGCTACTTTACGAGGACTCGTATTACGAGGGTCGCGGATTCGTCGTCTTTGGTGCGCGTGGCTCGCCGGGGCGACCGTGTACGCGGAGGAGGGACCGGGAAGAAATTATTGCCACTCTCGGTCGACGAAATATTTCGCGACGGCAATTTCGCGCGCGCGAATTCTCGAAATATTGTTCGGTGGGTACCGAATTGGCCAAGAGGATTCCCCGCGCTCGATCGGGCCCGTTCGTTTTACCCGCGAACGGCGAACGCGACGACCGACGAATCCTCGATTCTTCCCGTCGGTGGGTGAGAGGAGGACCGGGGAGAGGAGAGGGGACCGGTGAAATTTCACCGCGAGCGGGAGGAAGGCACTCGGGGTGTCGAGTTTGGTCGCGCACACGGAGGGAGTAGGGTGACACCGAGCCGTAATAACGGGTTACCGGTTACGCGTGGACATTTATTTATTTACGCCGTCCGCGGCGGGTAATTTTCGCATAATTCGAGGTTTCGTTCGCGCGGAGGTAAAATCGGTTCTAAACGCGGGAGACGAGCGAGGTGGACGCTGACGACGACTCGCGAAAAACTCGCAAACTCCTTTCACGGACGCGGTCGGCCTTGGGCCTCGAACCTTTCGCGAAAAGACCTTTCGATTCGCGAATTTCGCGCCGCATAGAAATCCCTCCCCCTTCGACGATCGCGGGAAACTTTCCCTCGTACCGCGTCGTTTGGAAATTTGGGAAAATCGGTCGAGGATCGGCCGCGCTCGAGGAACGCGGCCTCGCGCGAGACGGTCCATCCTCGCGCGGAACAAAGCGAGCGCGTGCCATTCCGCGGCGGTACGCCCAGAATTTTCGCGAGCGTTCGCTCGTCCCGTGGAACCGAGACGCATCGAACGCGGCCGGGGGCCTCTGGGGCCCGCACACACTCGCGACGAACGCCCAAGTAATTCGCGCAATTTCATCTAAATTCCGCAGCAACGAAATTTCTCGCGTCGTCGTCTCCCCGGGTCGATCTCTGGTGCGCGCGAGGTTGCGAGTTGGCGCACGGAAGAGCAGTCGAGGCACCGTAATGGTATTTCTTACGCTCTTTGTTCATCACGGGGTCTGGCAGCGCGGTCGGTCGCGCATACGCGCGAGCTCTCGACGTTGTTGCGAAATACGATTAGGTCGGTACACCTCGCGGCGCTCTCTTCCGTTTCCCGTCCGTCCCCGATCTCTTCCTCCTTCTCTCTCTCTCTCTCTCGCGAGCGCGTCGAGACGTCGACCGTTTGGAACGTTCGGGCGTTGGACGGATCAAACACGGTTTCGCGGCTCCGATTCGGCCGAGAAGAGTCTCGGACGCGGGCGAACGCGACGGTTGATAACGCCGAGAAAAAGAATTTCGCTCCTCCCGGTAATAAATTTCCTCGGAGGGCGGAGGATCGCGCGCGGGTTCGTTTCACCCCCGTCGCCGGGTTGTAAGTGTAACCAGACGGGTGTACGCGAACGCGAACGCGAACGCGAACGCGAAAGAAAAGCCAGGGCCACCGTCTATTTCCCGACGGGGCTGCTCGCACGTTCTCTCGCGTAAATAACCTGCCGCGTTTTATTTCCTTTTCTCGTCGTCTCGCGGAATATTCCTCCCGGTTCGCTCCCGGAGCGTATTACGCGGTGCGGGCGCGCTCGCGGAATAAATTGGCCCCGTCCGAGTCCGGTGCGGTTCGATCGGATCGTCTCGGTCCGGGTTTCCTCGCGGACGAACGCATCTTCCGCGAGCTCGCGACTGGAAGAAGCGAACGAGGAAGAAGCGCCGCACCGCGAACCAACGGCTGGGACGCGGCTATTTTTACGGGAGGGGTCGGCGTCCATGGACGCGCGTACAACGCGTAAACGCAGCCCGGGGCCCATCGGCGCATTAACAATTATATTACGGAAGCTCACCGTTACGCGCGAGCGAATTCATACGCGTGCCTTCGGGGGCTGCGTGGGGCGAAACCAGCCACCGAGGGAAAAAAAGAAAAAAATATGTACGCGTTACGGGAAAGGAGATTCGGCGCGGCATCGGGATCCACGGAAGCCTCGAAGCCGTGTTTCCGTCGGAGGAGGAGGAGAAGGAGGAGAAGGAGGAGGAACGATTCTCGGCGGTCTCGATATCGAGGGAAATTTGGGATCGATCGGGCTGGTTCGCGTTCGCCTCTCACGGGGTGAAAATGTTCTCTTTTCGAACGTAGACGAGGCGACGACGGATTCGAAGCGGGGTCGCGGTTTCCTCCACCCCCGACCGTCGGCTTTGTTCTCTGTCGCGCGCGCTTCGCTCGGAAAGGGGCGAAGAAGGAGCGCGCGCGGACCCTCGACAGCTTCGGTTACCCTTTGGTCGCGTCGTAACAGTGGCTGTGATTTAATTTTTTTCTCGCTGTCCGAGAGAGAGCGAGAGGGAGAGAGGAAGGGCGGAGGGCAGTGTCGTATTCACGACACACGAGGTCTCGGGGGCGGGCGCGAGCGCGAGCGCGGGCGTGGGCGCAAAGCGAGAGACGCGTCGTTGAAGGGCCACCGAGAGAGCGAAATCGAGCGGGGGTTCGCGCTCTCTCCGCGCGCAACCGAGAGAGGGACAAAGGGAGGAACGGAGACGGGGCGGGAGAGAGAGCGAAAGGGGGCGAGGACGAGTAGTCTCGGCGAGACTTAATTAAACAGCGGGCAAAGCCAGGTTAGTTCACAAAGTGACCGCGGCACCTACCCCCTTGTAGCCACCGGCATCGGCTCTTCGACGATATAGCTGCCTTCCGGGATACGCCGGCCGCGTATCGGCTTCCAACGGGGAACGCCGACCGCCACCCTGGCTACCGGATCGACCGATCGAACCCGACTTTCATCGCGCTGCCCGACTTTTACAAGAATTTTCCCGCGTTTCTCGCCGAGCCAACGACGAACCGGAGACCGCTTCCCGACGAAAGTAGGAGGGATTTCGCGGCGAATCTCGAACGCGTCGAACGCGTACGGCCGAAAACGGTGCCCCGATCGGTGGCGACACCTTTGTCGCGGCGCGCGCGCTACCCACCCGCCAGCTCGCCCGCTCGCCCGCTCGCCCGCTCGCCCGCTCGCCCGCTCGCCCGCTCGCCCGCTCGCCCGCTCGTCCGCGAGGGGCGGGAAGGGTTTTGTTTTCGCGGAGAGGGGGCCGCGGTGAGAGAGCAGTCGCCGCACGACGTTCTTTTTATCTCAAAGCCGTATCCCTTTTGCGCCTCTTCTCTATTCCTCAATTTCCAATGAGTCGGAATACGACATGAAACGCTAAACTGCCACAAAGGGGGTAGTAAGCCGGCTGGCGAGCGGTCGAACCCTTTGCCCGAGCTGCTCTCGCTCCTCGCAACGGTGATCGAGCCGGAACCTCTCCTCCGTCGCTCCGCACCGCCACCTCCCCTTCCCCCTTTCGATTCTTTGTCGCAGCCTGTTACGTTTGCCTTTGCCCGGCGACGTTGTTCCGAACGCGTACCGAGAGACTCCGCGGGTCTTCCTTCTCGTCTTCCTCGCGTATCGCGAACGTTTTCCCGCGTTTCCGGCGCTCGGCGAGGACTCGAAACTTAGGCCGAGTCGAAACGGTCGTTCGAACGCGCGTACGCGCGCGTACGCGAGAACGGTGGTCATCGGTGGGTTTCGGTCGCGTCGTCTAGGAGCGGAACGACGTCGAGCGGCGACGGTTAGACGGAGACGAGGGCGAGCGGCGAGCGGCGCGGCGACGCTTTCCATCCCCGGTTGCCACCCCTTGAGCTCGACGCAGTTACAATGCCGGAGGGTTACGGAGATCGGTGTGTGTAAACGTTCACTTCAAAGCAAATCAGCTATCGTTACGCACGGGAGCACCGACGTCATCGTTGTCCGTACCGGTTGCCGGTGCTGTTGTTGTTGTCGGCGACGCAAGCTCTTTTGAGAATTAGCTTTCCACTCGTTCGAGGATAACGGCTCGACGCATCGGAATCGCGGACGGGTTCCTTTGCCGGTAGTCGCCGCGGAGGGGTTTTATCGCACGGCCGCGGATCCGTATATCGTCGCGACTCGTTTCGAATCGCGTCTCGAGTACGCGCGGCGAGAATAATCGGGTTTCCATCTCCGTGGGCGCTCGCTCGGAAATATTCAACAACGTGCCCGACGACGAGGACGAGGACGAGGACGGGGCGCAATTATCGAGGGGTGTAGGAGAGGGGCAGCATCGGCGCTCCGTCATCGACGAAACGATTTCTCGGCCGCGGGAGATAACGGCGCGTCGACACGGTCCGCGGCGGCTGGCTGGGAAAACTCGGGGATGGCGCGACGATCCGTGGGGTCGAAACGCGGCAGAGTCCCTCGGGTCCCAATTACACCGACACCCGATCCCGGCATTACGGCCCGGCTAATTCAAGGGGCGAGGAGCGTCGCGTATAAATCTCGTCCCGTTGATTGTACAGTTTCAATTCCGTTTGTCGTCCCCGACGCGTCGACGCTTTTTCCTCGCCGCGTTCGCGTCTCCTTTGCACCCGCGGACGCCTTCGGAGGACTCGTCCGGTACGGTCCACGATTCTCGTTCCCGTTCAATCGACCAGCGAATCGATTCGTCGAGAGTTTTCGAGGTTGCCGCGTTTGCGCGTGGCTCGGGTTTCGGATCTCTCCTGGCGTCGATTTTTCCGTAATTTTCCGTATCCTCGCGGACGAAGGAAACGAGACGCGGCGACGGCTTCGTCGCGAAAATCGAGTCGGGCGTCAAAGGTCTCGCGATCCGAAAGAAACCGAGGCGGTACGGTGGTAGGGGTGTTGTCGGCGAAACGGGGTGTTTCTCCACCGGCGACAAAAGGTTCGGCTAATTACAAGGAGGCCGCAAGTTCCCGTAAAGCGGCGGCGTAGGCAGCTGTCGGTTCCCAAAGCGGTCCGTTCGCCGGAGGTTTACGCGCGGCGAGGAGTTTTTTGTCGGTGAAACGTAGCGAGCGACGTCGTTGGCTCGGTCGCCGGGTCGAGGGACGAGAAGCCGGCCGGCCAGAGTTTCCGCTCGCGGATCGAATCCAGAACGCGCAACGCGCACCGCGCCGGTCGTTCCGCGCTCTATTTGTTATCGCAGCTCTCTCGACCGATCCGGCTCGACGACGCTCGAAAAACCGAGTGCCCGATCGACCGACCGCGCACCAAATACGGCTAACGTAAACTCGGAGACAACGTGGGAAACGTCGATCGTGCGTCGGTGGGTAAAAAACCGCTCGCTTCCTCCGGCATCGGTGGCGCGTGGAAAGAAACGCTCGGCGTTCGACCGGGGCCCGCAAAGGTCGTCTCGTCGTTCGACGCGAGCAACGCGTGTCCCATTAGACGTCCCTCGGCCCCGCGACGCAGAGAAACGAGCCCCGACTCCTCCCGCTAAGATAATACGGCCTCCAGGACGCCGGGGGGTCGGAGATTTCGACCTTTACCGAAATGCCAAGCGGGGCTTTAAACGGGCTAATAACACCGCGCCTAACCCCCTCCTCCTCCCTCTCCTGGGTCCCTCCTTATTGCGCAAATTGCCTTCGCAGCCAGAAGCGTACGAGACGACGCGCCGACCGGAACATCGCGAACGTCTCGCCGGGACGAGAGGAAAACGAGCGAGCGTCGCGCGATTTCCCGACTCGTTCGATTCGATTTCGGTCGGCGAGGAGACCTTCGAGGGAACGGCTCCTACGCGGGATAACCCGATAGCCCCGGTACCCTCTTCTCTCTCTCTCTCTCTCTCTCTAGCGCGCGCGCGCACACTTTTATTTACGCGGCGGTCATTAGCCGAACGAAAGACGGTGGTCTCGGCGAGCGGTTGCGTCAATATCCTCGGGATGATCGATCATCCGGCTCGGAACCGTAGGAGGCCTCGCGCAAATTAGGTATCGTCTTACGTCCCCGCCGCCTCGCGGCGAATCCTCGAAAACCGCGTCCACGGTATCCTCTCCGTCGGCCATTGGCCGACCAACGCCACCGAATCCTTCTCGGTAGCATCGATCACGCCGCTCGAAACCGAAGAACCGAGCCAAGCGAACGAACGAGAGAACGAGCGAGCGAGCGAGCGAGCGAGCGAGCGAGGAGGAGGAGCAGCACGAGGGTAAAGTCAAAGTTTCGCGCGGAAAGATAAAGGTTCGGAGGGTCCTAGGGGCGGCGGACTATTTCCTATATTTGCGATATCGGTCGACATTATGGGCGGGGACGGGGGTGGAAGCGGGGTACGGTGGAAGACGAGGCAGCGGCGCGCGAGGCGATGGATGGCCTGTTCCGTGAGACCGGCCGTCGTATTCATGTATTGACACCGAGCTGGTTGACTAATGGACTGCTGTTGTCACAGGCTCGTGTTACCGCGGGGGCCCGGCAACTCGTTTTTCCTGCGAATCGACCGAAACGAGTCCACGCCGGCGACGACGACTTACCCGGCACCGCGAGCGCAAACCAACGGGGGAGGGAACCACCCTGGGAACAAAATCCGCTCACCCTCGACGATCGACGCGGCGTAGAACGTTGCCGTCGCTTCGCCCCGGATGCCGACTTTTTTTCATTCCAGCCGGCAATATAGCCGATCGACGACCAGACCGTCCGCCCCGAAGCACGCGGATATTCCTCCCGTCGCGTCGCGTCGCGTCGCGCCGAACCGTGCCGCGTTGCGCCGGTCTTTCCGACTTTTACATATTTATCGGGGCTCGCATTGTGCTCGCGTCAGCCGAGACGCCGACATCTTTTGCCGGGAAAATCCGTGATATTGAATTTACCCTGGCCCCGCGCTCCCGTTTACCTTCGCTCGGCTCGTCTCTCTTGGTCTCGTTCGTCGCGTCGAATCGATTCGTCGACGGTGGTGGGCGACTTTCGAAAATTTCACCCCTACGAGCGGGGATCTCGATACGGAAGACCGCGGCACAATGGAGAGATCCCGGTGTTTTTCTCTCTCGTTCGCTTTCGGTTTTTTTCCAGCACGGTCCGCGAGCCGAAAGGAGGAGAACGGACAAAGGGGTGTGGGTGTCGTTGGATCGACGAGTAGGTGGTCGATCGTTCCATCACGGAGCGACATTCGATACGAAGTCGGTCGAGCGATCGGTCCTTCCGCGTTCGTTTCCTTCCGGCCCTCCGTCCCCGTCCACCCTTCGATTCGACTCCGGGCGTACTCGCGACCACGAGGGGAATTTCGAGTTCGAAGCGTTCGCGGTCCGCGCTTTACGGTCCGAGCGGCTTCTCGATTTATCGTCGGGTCGGACGTTCGTCCGTAGACTGGAGCGATCGGCGATCCGCTCGTTCGCGCGGAGAATCAATTTTCCCAAAAGCCGTAAAGAGCATCCGTAAACCCGAGCGACTCGGAACGTCGTTCGACGGGGAACGAGAGACTCGTTCGAAACGCGCGGAGAACGGTTACTCACCTCGGACCTTCTGTTCGTCCTGTAGCTGCCGCTCGAGGCTGTCCTTCACCTCCCTCTCCCGCAGAACGTCCATCTTCAACTCGGCTGAAATCACAAGCAAACGGTTCCGTTTACCGAATAGCAAGGTCGAGCGTACGACGCGAGAGCGCGTCGCGCAGATATCGTCGTTCGCGCGGCTCGAGGTTACCGCGCGTATCCTCCTCGGTTCCGTCCGGCGAAAGACGCCGCGGGAGGAGGGATATCGCACGGTCGAGCGGGTTCGCGATTAAATCCAACGGACGATGGCCGTCCCGGAGCTCGCGCAGTTACCTCTAATGGAATTACATCGGGACCGGTGGCTCGTCTCCTAGGCGGTTCGCGGCCTTTCTCCGTCTCGAGGTACCCCCCTCTCCCCTGGGACCGCGGGCCAGGGGGGCCGAATTAGCCGTTTCGAATCTCCGCGAGTGGGGTAGTTTCGTCCGGATCTCCCTCGACGACTCCCGAGTCGGTTTTCGAGAGGCTCGCGGAAGATTGCGGCGAACGTCGAACGGAACGTCTCCAACTCGATTATCGACGTCTCGAAACCCGAGTCGATCGCGTTCGTTGACTCCGAACCCGGGGGATATCGGGAGATACTGAACGCGGTCGAGTCGGCTTTCGGTGCGGTGAAACGTTTCCGGGCTTTAAATCGAGCGGGGTAATTCGGTTTAACGGAAGAAAAGAACGCGAAGGCGGGCCGTCTTCGGCCCCGTTGGTTCGGCGTTCGTCTGCGCCGCGAATTAGATCGGTGGGCAACGAGCCGCGCGGTTCGTCGGCCGATAAGTCGTTCGTTAGGTCGGCGCCAATTTGCGGACGTTTCGCGGTGTATCTCGCGCGCGATAAAACCGCGAGGACGGTGGTCGTGTTCGCGAAACGAGATTCGGGGGAAGGTCCTCGAATCGGTGGTCGGTTCGAGATCGGCAGCTGGAAAACGCGTGGATATTCGCGAACGTGTTCGGGGGGGGCAGGGCGATCGTCCGCGCGGAGAATCAAGCCGGTAGATTAGGTAGGGCCGCGTCTCGGCAGTCTGCCGGCAATTTGAGAACGTTTGCGAGGTCCATTAACGGCGGTAACTCTTCACGACCGGCCGCCACGAAGATTCAATTTGAATGCTAACCAGAATAGGAAGTTCGCGCCGGAGCCCCGCCGCTGCGCGTATACGTTACGCGGCTGCCCCTTCCTGCCGGTGCACCCTGGACCCCGCGCGCCGCCCCTCGCCACCCTGTTATTGCCAATTTCGGCGCGTTTCTGCAGCCCACTTTGCGATCGTTTAGATTATCATCTCTCCCGGTTTCTCTTTCTCTCGTCTCGACTTTAGGGCCACCGACTCGCTTCCCCCCTCCGAGCTCCCTCGCTCCGTCCTCCGCGCGCTCTACCTTTTCCCTCGGTACCTAACGTTTCCGGAGATAATTGAACTTTATTAGAGATCGTCGTCGACGAAACGTCGGCCCTCTCGCGCTCACCCCGGGGCCGATTCGAATCGGCTAGGTTCAACGATTACCCGTCTCCGTGGTGCGTCTCTCCGTCGCTGGTCCCCTCGGTGTCCCTCGGAGTCTCCACGATCGAGGGTGTCCGTCGAGGAACCGCGAGGCGCGAGACGACTCTTTCCTCGGAACGAAGATCGGGGAAAATCGATTACCCCCTCGTAGCGGTTCTCGGCCGGGGGTAGGGGACGCGAGCTCGTTGAAATTCGGCCGCGGCCTCGTGGCCATTAAAATTTCAGGGATTAATGTTAGCCGCGGTGAAAAGCGCTCCGGTGGGCTGGCTCGTAAGAAAACGACGCGCCCCTTCGGAGGGCTGGTCCCGGCGTCGTTTCGTCGTTCCCGCGTCAATTAGACGATCCCTAATCGCGAGTCGCTCCATAAACCGTGAATTACGCGCGGGCTGGTGGTACGCGTGCGCGCGAGCGGACGCGCGTTTCTCCTCGTTTCCTTGGAACGAGCCGGATTTCGGGCGTTATCGCGGCTCGGTCTTTATCTCGGATCGCGGCGGTTCCGCGAACGATCGGGGGCCCCCGTCGTTTGTCGGGTATCCGGAACGGGCCCGACGCACGGCACGGCAGGGCACGGCAGGGCACGGCAGGGCACGGCACGTCACGGCACGTCACGGCACCTGCCGCGAAATTCCGCCGGTTAGGAGTCGTCCGGGGGCCGTGGCGGCGCGGAGTATCGCGAGGCCGGGATCGCGACTAGGCTAGGATCGTCGCCGATAATAATATTCACGGTAGCCCGAGCACTCCGGGGCTGGCAACAATAACGGTGCAACGGAACGTGCATGCCACTGTTACCGGAGCGATTCATGGTTATTGATCAGTATATGGTGGCAGGAAGACGGGAGGCGGCGGTGCCGGCGTAGCGTTCGCATCCCCCGAGGGCTTGTACGACGACGTGTACGCGTGTATAGCTTCCGCGCGGCGCTAAGATATTCGCAGGGCCCCGGGCCACCCTCAGAAACAACAATGTCAACTTAACCGTGCGCGCCGTGGCCCGCAATCGTTTGAATAGTATAATGTAGCTTTCGTGTTACGCGCCCCGCTGATCCCCGCCCGCGCGAGCGCCCCGCGTCCATCGATACCGCCTGCGAACCTCCGCCGCCGCCTGCTCGCCCACCGACCGATCGTGCTCCTCCGTTCCTCGCCGCGTGAAAAATAACGCTCGGGGAAAAAAAAAGAAACGAAAAAACGGAAAAAGGTTTACGCGGCCGAGCGTCTCCTCGCGCCATCTTCTCGAGCGAGGCGCGCGCGTTTCTTCGGTCGTTTGCGAATTTAATTTCGTCGGATCAGGACCGGGGGGTAATAAACCGCCGGTGGGAATTAACCCGCGGATTATTTCGGTAATTTACAACCCCGGGGTTCGCGCTCGTCTCCGGTATCCTCTTATTCGCGCGCGGTTCCTCGGGATCCGGGAAGGCGGGGGACGAAGACTCGCGACGCGTCTCCTCCTCGAGGAGGGTTTCTTCTTTCGGTGCGTTTCACGTCGAGCCGATTCCGATCTCCGTTTCCGTCGCGCGAATTTCATAAATTTCACGGCTGGAAGCCGATTAATCCCGCGCGTCGCGTTATTTGCCCACGGAAGGGTTTCCCCGGGGTCGGAGGGGAGGGTCTCTGGTCGAAACGGCGATATTATTGTTTCCACCCTCGCGTATTATAAACGCGCAAGGATCGTTCGTCTACCGGGAAGTTTGTCCTCTCCCGCGGGCACGGTTCTCCGGTGGTCGCGGGACTCGAATTGTCTCGGCGGTTCGCTCGCGCTTCGAGAGCGGGCAGCTCGGCTCGTTTTCGAGACGACGCGGCGTTCCCACGGGCGTCGAGCGGTCGATCGGTGGATCGGTCGATCTCCTCGATAACGCGGGACGGTCGCGGGAGTCGGTCTCGACGCCGAGTCGACGCCGAGTCGACGCGGGGCCAATAGTTATCCGTCGCGGATTACGGTCCTTGGCCAAGGGCCACGAGGGTTTCCCTTGGTACAGGATTTAAGACGGACTTAGGCCTTGTTCCGGTCGCTGACCACTTTGCCTCCCATTAACCATTAACGGATCTAACGAAAATAGGATTAGATCGCAGCTAGCTCGGCCTCGCCGCGCGACCGCTAAAACTACCGCCGTTTGCGGCAGGCGTCGGGTTTCTTCGGGATTATCCGCGGCTAGTCGGTCCCTTCGTCTTCGAGTCGAGAGTCGTCGAGAGTCGTCGAGATCCTCGGGTTTCGGGAATCCTCCTCTTTTTTCACCGGATCTTAAACGCTCGCGGCCATCTTCGTCGACACCCGCGCGAGCGCCTCGAGACGATTCGGATCCGGCCGCGAGCACCGCGACGCGTATAAATTTCACCGAGAGCAAGGTGTTCCGAGTTGGCGAATCGCTCGAATCCCCCGTAGGAGAAATTCTCGGTCGTCCTTTCGGCGAGTACCCGGACGAAGACAATCGGATAAAGATACGGGGAGAAACGAACGCGAATAGCGGTCGTACGTCGCGGTCGATCGTAGGTGAATAGTTTCGATATCTCTCGGGCGTCGAGGTCGCGGGTTCTTCGGTGGCCGTGTTCGTCGCTCGAACTCGCCCGGAGATACGGCGGAGAGCGTTTTCGCGTTTCGAGATAATCCTTCCTTCCTTCGGGAACAGACCCTCCGGGGATATCTTGCCGAGTTATTGCACGGCCGCCGGCTTAGAAACCGCCGCTCGAACGATATCGCCGCCTTCGACTCGTTCGACGGAGCCCGAACCGTCTTCATTTTTCCATCGCGCGTAAATCCGAAGGTCGAGAGACGCGCGAGACCACGAAGAAACCCGCGTTCGCGAACGCGACTTCTCGATTCGAAGAGTCCGCGCGATCGAACGCTCCCGTGGTTCATCGATCCCCTCGTTGCACCGCGAGCAGAACCGGCTACCTACTCGGAGGACAATTTACTCCGTACCGAACGATTTCCACCGACTCGAGCGGGAAACTTTCTCGGCGTATCGATTCGCGGCTCTTTTCCCGGCGATCTCGAGATAGCCCGAGGCGAACGAAATCGCCCTGCATCGCGTTGTTCCGAGTCGACTCGCGGCCCGCGAACCTCCGGCTCGAAATCTCGGCTCGCGATCGGCGTCCGCGACCAACGAATCGATCTACCGCGCAGTCGTTGAACTCTCGCGCGTTCGAAACTCGTACGTAACGCGAACCGTTTTTTTCTCCCCTCGTTTCAACGAGACCCGACGCGCCCCGTTGGATCTTTATCGTCGTTACGAGTGTCCGTTCGAGTGTCCGCGCGAGCGCGGATCCCCGCGCGCGCGTGCACGCTAGACCGCCCGTGCACAGCACGAGACATTAATGGTTCGCGATCGTAAACCGTTCAGCGGCACGAATCCTCCGGCATTTATCGAATAACCCTCGACGACCCGTGACTGCCTCCTCGACGATCGATCCTCCTTCACCGCTTTACTTTTCCTAGCTCCAGCCTCCGACTCTCTCCGTCTCGAGCGAGCGAGCGAGCGTCCACGCGGCGCCCTGTACCGAGGGCCCTGACCGGCAATTTAGGCTCGGGTTTAACGACTCCGAAGAGAAACACGGACCGAGGAGGCTTCGACGTTGCGTTTGCGCGCAAGGTGCTCGAGCGGTTGCGTCGCGCTCGGTACGATAACGCTGACGACGCGTCATCGCGTGCCCCGGAAACGGCACGTGTCGTGTAAAATCGGGTCCACTCTCGGCTTTCGGTCGACGCGTCACTCGTGGCCGCGATCAGGAATCGCTCCGACGAAATCGACCGGTGTCTCGAAGAGGAAAAGGTTGTCGATTCGTCGATAAGCGGCTGCTGGACGAATCGCAGCGCCGAACGTCTCTCGTTCGTTTTTTTTCTCTTCGCGCGTAAATAACAGGTTGGACGCAACGAGACGTCGTCGAGGAACTCGGGACCTACGCGACCCCCGACGATACGATCTCCGCGGTCGCTTTGGCTCGGAAGTCGCGGCTCGCGAGTTTCTCTCCCGAAACGGAGTCGCGACGACACCTGTTCGTCCCGAGTACCCGTCTCGATCGGTTCGCGGCTCCGCGGTTCCTCGCGATTATACGCATCGAGCCGCGAGGGGCGTGCTTCGAGGGCCAATTACCGCGGCGGTTTTACGCTCGGGGCCTCGGAGCTCGACGACACTTTCGAAACGAGATTCCGCAACGTTCCCGTCCTCGGCGACGAACCTCTCCTCCCGCGAGGGGGGACCGAGCCGCGTGCCGAGTCGCGATTCCACACGCCGAGGAATCGCTCCGAGGGAGCGCCGCGAACTTGTAACAAAATATTCGTTTCTCGAGGCAGTAAACGGCGTCGTTAACGACACGGCCCCCACCCTCCCCTCTCTCCTCCACCGACGCGACCAACTTTCTCTCTCTCTCTCTCTCTCTCTCTCTCTCTCTTTTTCTCTCGCGTCCGTGCTCGCTACTCGCGCTTTTATCGCCGGTAAATTACACGCTTTATTCGCCCGTGCGACGACCCGAAAGCAAACTGTATAATTGAACGGTAGTTAAAACTGCGGTAGGTCAAGTTTCTTTCCGTTCTCTCTTTCCTCCTCGTCCTCCTCGTCCGCGTCGCTCGCGAAGCGTTCGCGATCGGGAGAGAGTCTCGATCTTTTCCGCGTTATCGGGAAGGAGACTCGATTCCCGTCGAAACGAGCGAGCCTTTCGAAAGAGGGATCGCGATCGGATCGCGAACGTCTCGAAGGTCGCGAGTGGAAGGACCTCGGAAGGGGCGACAAAGTCTCGCGGGAGACGGTTAAAACGGCGGCGGCGGCGATAAAACCCGCGGAGCAACAAAGTCTCCGAGACAGGACGGGTACGCGCGGAGAAGAATCCGCGAGATCTCTCCCCGCGAGCTCCGAGAGGCTCGTAAATTGTCGGTTTATAATCGTCGCCGATGGGAGGAGCTCGCGCGGTCCGCTCGAGCTCGCCTTCGATTCCCACCGGGGAAATCGCGCGGGGTCGTTAGGTACGCGCGGCCGTTCGTTCGGTCGGTCAATTCCGCGGCGACGAGGATCGAGGATCCTCGAGGATCGATGTCCCCGCGGCCGTTAAATCGGAGATTTAGGTGACGGTCGGTCGCCGCGCTCGAGCGGTTTATCGTCGTCTCGCGATTTTCTTCTCGCTCGGGGCGAGACGACTTTCCGCTCGGTCCTTTCCAGGAAATCGCGCGCCTCCCCTCGCGGGTTTCGTTCCCGGGGAATAATCCCGAATCCGCGAGCACCGGCGCGTCCGTCGAGGGTTCTCCGCGAAGGTTCCGAGAGGAGGTACGCGCCTCGAGGCCGGGTTCGCGACTCCTTTTATCGTTAAATAAATAATCGAGCAGTTGTTGCCGCGTTAGGCATAATTTATTAGCCTCCCCGAGACCGACACCAAGGGCCCCCCTCTCTTAAATTCCTTGCCCCCTCGGCGCGTTCGTCCTCCGCGAGCCTCGCCCCGGAGAAGAAACGCGAGGTGCGTGCGCGGGTATAAGCCCGTTTATTCTGCCCCCTCGCGTTTCAGCTCGGTCCGGCCGGTATCCCCCCCGTTTGGTCCTGCGCTCGCTTCCCATCGGTGCGGGTTTGCGGTGCCTTATGCTAAAAGAGAGGGCCGTGGTTTCTCTAATTGACAATCGGCCGCGTTCTCGAGCACGGACGGGCCCGGTCCTCGGAGGTGGCTCGAGGTGGGAACCCGACATCGACCGCGCCGCGCGGCTACATCGTATTGTTTCGCGTTTTTATTCCTACTTTTCTGTCGGCAGGGTGGGGGAGTCGGGGTGGAGCCCGAGCGGAGAGTCCGGTTCTTTCGCGCATACCTTCGGATCACGCTCGTTTGCGCTTTCCACGGATTCGCGCGAGAATAGCCCGGGAGCGGGCCCCTCGGTTCGCCGGCCGGTGTGCGTGCCCTCCGTCGCGGTAGGAATTAACGAGTAACAACGGGGCCACCCTGACCCGGGCGCCAACGTGTCCCATTAAAGGCGCCCTTTTTCTTCCACGGCCGGTAGCCCGAGCAGCAGCCTCTGCTCGTTATGAAAATTCCTCGAGTTCGAACCGGGCCACGACCGTCGGGGGCCCACGGATTCGCGATTCTCTCGCACCGAGGGAACCGCTCCGAGAGACCGTTGCCACCGCGACGCGAACACGAGCCTACCTTTTTTTTTATCCAATCTTTTTTTTCGATCTCTTTACTCTCCTCGAGCGAAACCGTTTCCCGCGCGTAATTCACCGAACGAGGGGCCCCCTGCTCGAACGGAATCGCGAGATTCCCCGGTTGCTCTCCGCAACGGAACGCAGTGTCTCTCAAATCGGTCTCCTCTCCTCTCCTCTCCGCCTCCTCTCGAAAACGAACCTCGCAGGGACCTCGGGAGCCGAGGTTCGTTCGTCGATCCGACCCGAGCCGGAGGATTAATAGTCCCGAAGACTAATAGACTAGTAGACTCGGAGGCCTCGTGTCCGCCGTTCCCCGGACAAGGGATCGACAATTTGTAGCGCGTCCCGTGGCATTGCTGCTCGAGTTATAAACACAGATGTAAAGCCGCGCACCCCGGGAGGGTGAGCATATGAGTTGGTAGTCCCGAACATCCGAGTATCCAAAAAGCATACACGATCCCGAGCTGTCGGGACCGGTATCTCCCGCTCGACCGCTATAAATAGAGAAGGAAAAAGGGCCCCGGTTCGCGAGACCACGGACCGCTAAAACGAAGAAGAGCCTCGGGAATTACGATTTCATCGTTCGCCCTCGTACCTCCGCTCGTATTTCACCTCCACCCCCTTCTCGTCCCCCTCTCCCTCCCTACCTTCCTTCCGTGGTTCCGTTTCTCTACGCGAGGCTAGGCGCGCCTCTCCGAAGCTCGACGAACGTCGACGAAAGTCGACGAAATCGAGACAAAGCCCGGCGAAGACGACGACGACGACGATTCGTTGTTCCCGTCGCGAGCTTCGGAACCACCTTTCGTACGCGTCGGCCCGATAAATACCGGCCGGCAACCGCTCGCAGGCTACCTTAAAGACGGTCTCTGGGTCGAAGAGGTCGCGCGCTACAAGCGCGAACAGCCAGCCGCGGCGATTATTACGCTTATTAAGGTGGAAAGTAATAAATTACGAGCGGGCTAATAATGGGAACCACGAGGAGCGATCGACCGAGAGGAAGTCGTTTGCCGCGGCAGCTGCGAAACGATCTCGCGCATCGAAACGCATCGGGGCACCCGGATCGATTCGCCGCGAGGAATCTCCTCGGCTTCGAATCGCCACGACTCGCCACGACTCGCCACGACTCGCCACGACTCGCCTCGCGTTCTTCGTTACGACCTCGCGCGCGCCAAGGAGGGTCGCGCGGCCAACGTTTCCCGGGGTAATAAAGCGGTTCCGTTCTTAATTAAATCCGAGACAACGCGAACAAGCTAATTAAAGCAAACATCCGACGCGATAAAACCCGGGCATCGATCCCCGGGTCCCGAACGAGTCGACGGTGACGGGACAACGAGTCGTAAACGCGATCGTTTCGGTGTCGGTCGAACGGGGAACGGAGTTCCCGTTTTCTCCGCAAACTGTATCGATCGGTTCGCGATCGATTCGCGGCGCGCGAACTCGCTTTCGAAAAGGTACCGAGTTTACGCTCGCGGAAATATATCCGACGGTGGAGGTTCGCGTCCGGGTATAAAAGTACGGGACGAAGGGGTCCGTCGAGGGACCGGTGGCCGGTTGCTGCGCGAACGACGGATACCCGGGTACACGAGGGGGGGAAAAAAAGGAGCGCGGCATCGATACACGTGTGCGTACCTACGGTTTGCGCGATAATGGCCGCTCGCTGGCCGATACAGAGATAGCCTCGCTCGGGCCGGGTCTCGCGAACGCGCGAAGCACGGGGGGCGGAGGGTCGTTCGTTGGCAGGGTTGAGCATAAATCAATCAGGCCGCGTTCGACCGCGGACGGAGAAGAAACGAGCGGCTCGAGCGCGGTAGGTAGAGACGATTTTCGTCTTTCGCGCCCCGGACTCGGAATCGATCGAGAATCGCGAACGAGCGACTTTCCCCGCGACGAAGACGATCGTTTGTTCGCGAGCGGCGTAGCTCGGTAGCCGGCAAACTCGTCCCGGTCCTCGGTGAGCTTTCGCGCGACGCGAGGCGACGCGACGCGACGCAACGGTGTGGCTCTCGGTAATAGGATTTCGCGTAAGCAGCCTCCCAGGCAGCGGCCAAAAATCGAAGGAGCTTACGGACGCCGAGATGCGCCGCCGGCCGGTGCAGCCACCGCGTGCTGCTGCCGCCACCGCCGCCACCGCCGCCACCGCCGCCACCGCCGCCACCGCCACCGCCTCCGAACGAACCTACGGAACGAAGCAACGAACGAAACGACCGAGGAAAAAAGAAGGAGAGACCAGTCGGCGGCGAGCCGCGAGCACGACGGAGACGGTGCGCGTACCGGGGGAAACCGTGGGACGGGGAGAGACACAAAGGAAGGATGGAAAAGGAGAGGATCCGAGGGACCGAGACGGAAAGAAAGACGTCCGGGCCGTACAATTTTAATTAACCCGGTACCGGGTAGCCGATCGCGATCGAATCGGGTGCACGATCTACAAGGAATCTACATAAGATCCTCCACTCGCGGCTACAACTCAATCCCCTCTTTCTATTCGGGTCTCTCGGGCCTTAAGCGGGCCGCCACGGACTCGGCCAGGATACGGTGGACACGAACGGGCGAGCGCAATCTTTTGCACGGCTCCCGGTCTCCCCGTTCCCTCCCGATCGGCTCGGCACACCGTCCCTTATCTCGGCGAGCATCGAAGATAGGAGGCTCTCCTCGGTGGCTGCTCGCCAGGATACGGCGAGCTCATATTGTTCTCCGCGCGGCGCGTAACTTACCGGGAGAGAGACCGCTTCTCGCTTCGTTCTCTTCTTGTTGCTCGCGTTGCTCGCGTTGCCCGATCGGCCACGAGGCCTGCGCTGCGTTCCTCGCGACTCGCTTAACGACGATTCTCGTCCCTCGGAGGACGCGCGCTCCTACGCGAAATTTCGATCGTTCTCGGGAAGAAAACTCGGTTCGTTCCGTTCCCGGAAGAGCGGCCGTACCGATCGTAGGGTCGATTCGATGGTAGGGTCCTCGGCCGTGTTCGCGCGTCCGCGCGTATTAGGACGCGCGGTCGAAGCGGCGGAGACGCGCGGACGCACCCATACGGAGAAGCTCGGTAACACGATAGCGGCCGGTATGTAAAACCATCTGGTGTAAAACGAGCTGCTGGCTCGTTCGAGTATTAAATCGGCCCTCTCTTACCCCTTGTCCCGCTGTTTCTCCGTTCGTCGGTCTCTCGTCGACCGCTCGATCGCTCCGCTTCGCCCCCCTCCGATT
This sequence comes from Ptiloglossa arizonensis, assembly GCF_051014685.1. Taxonomy (NCBI): domain Eukaryota; kingdom Metazoa; phylum Arthropoda; class Insecta; order Hymenoptera; family Colletidae; genus Ptiloglossa; species Ptiloglossa arizonensis. The sequence continues at coordinate 23,075,240 of NC_135055.1, forward strand.
CGGTCCCTTTATCCGGCTCGGTCCGCTCTTCTTTCGATCGCCTCGCGAGGGAGGCACAAGACTCTCGGTACACGGGCACACGTGGACACGAGGAATCCGCTAAGCCGACCGGCCGACCGACCGATCGCCCGACCGGCTGTCCGGCGTCGACGTCGCGACGCGCACCGGATGAACTCGTTGCCGTTCACGCGGCATCGAACGTCCTCTCGCGTTAAACTCCCGGCTTAATCGGCCGATCGACCGCCAACGGAACAAAGGACGGTCTCCTCGAGGGGCCCCGTGGCCCCGTGCCCCCGAGGACGACGCGAACCGACGCGAACCGACGCCGCGCCGCCTTATTTCCCGGCTCCCGTACCTCCGAAAAACCCTCGCCGACCGAGGATCCGCCTCGTTAAAGCCGGCCGAACGCATCGGTTAACGGCCCTGGAAACGACACTTTGCGCCGCTTAATGGCCGATTAAAGTTCCGCGTTTCGCCCGGAATACATTAGACGTCCCCGCGTTTCCCGCGTTCACCGCGTTCACCGAAACTTCTTTTCCAGTTTCGTCCGGATACCCTCGAAGAAACTTACCGCGGCCGAGAGTCGAAAGATTCCGTCGACGATCCGAACGGACGTCGCTGATCGATCGATCGTGGCGCTCGGCCGGCCGACTCGACTCGACTCGACTCGACGATCGGCTCGATGCGTTCTCTCCCCCCTTCCCTCCCGGTATAATTTCATTACGGTTTTTATCGTTGGCGCTAAAAGGTATACAAACTTCTCGTTCATTGAATAAACGGGAGATCGATCGATCGACCTCTCCGGGCGGCGTCTGGAAAAATTCGCTCCTCGTAGTTCGGAGCCGCTCGATCGACGAAAAACCAGTTTCCCAACGGGGGATGTTCGCGGACTCGGTGCCCGCCGCGCGTTTCGTTCGCGGCCGATTCGCGATTTCGCCTCCCGATTATCCAAATGCTCGGACGGTTACGAGTCGTTGATTATAATTAGCGGTGGAAACGGCCGTGCCCGGACGTCGGGACGGATATCTCCTTACGAGCGCGATTAAGGAGAGAAGAAACGGAGATCCGGCCGATCGATCCTCGCGTAAACGACCGGGACGATTTACATCGAAACGCGCGAGTTATCGCGAACGGACGATAAACGACGCTCGTTCTCGGTTTCGCGGCGTAATCCGCGCGCGGCTGGACGACGTCGGCGTTCCTCCTTTTTCCCCTCGCCGCGGCGGTTTCCCTCTTTCGCGCGATCGGAGATATCCGCTCGACCGGACGCGTTTAATAATAACGCGCGCGGCCCGATCTATCACCCCCTTAACGAGAAAGAAGGCGTACGAACGAGTACCCGCCGCCACGGTTCGCGGGGCCCTCGTTAATCGCGTTACCTAGGTTCGGTCGTTTGCCCGCTCGAGACGCGCGCCCGGCTCTCTCTCTCTCTCTCTCAGCCGGCTACAACGCCGATATTTCAACGCTTACACGCGCGAGGAGTCGATCGCGATCGCGCGGAACCGTCCGATCGAAAAGTTCCCCGGGTACTCGGGATCCTCGGTTCCGTTGGCTCGTTTCGTCGAATCGGCGATCCGAAGAGCCGCGCGGCGGAGACCGGGAAAGAGAAAAGGGGCACTCCGTTCGGGAGTGCCGGCGGATAACGAAATCGCGAAGAGAGCCGGCGGCCCCGGTCTCTCGAGAAAGCCCCGCGCCACTGACCTCTCTCGTAGTTGATTTGCCTCTCCTGCTGCCTCGCGTTGTCGGCCGCGACCTTGAGCAGGCCCTGGATATTCCTGAGCAGGGTCTCCGTACTCGAGACCGAGGGATCCTGGCCTCCCTGGGAGACGGCCACCGCCGCGGAGGCGATCTGCGAGTAGTTGAGGGCCTGGGGACTTTCCGAGCCCGGCGCAGCCATCGGCAGGTTCTCCGGTACGTCCGACAGATCTGAAAAACCACACACACGATTCGTCTTTTCCGTACTCTTGCGGATCGGGTAAAGATTTTTCCCGGTTATTCCTTTCGCCACGGACGCAACGCGGTCGCCGGGGAAGAAGAAGCAGAAGAAGCAGAAGAGGAGCAAGAGGCTCGTTTCGATTCCACGCGGAGAATAATCGCGGCACGCGAGCAGAGTCTCGAGCCCTCGCCTATGAACTCGCCGGTGGAGTTTTTCGCCCGCGTCCCGGTCGGCGCGTATACGGGGAACGGGACCGCGTCGCCGATAAATCTCGCCCAAGGATCGTGGAACAACGTTCGAGGGAGGTCTCTCGCGTTCGGCGGAGAGGAGACTTACAACGCGTGCGTGTTCCAGAGTCGTAATCCCGCGCGGACTACTTGTTACCCTTCGCCACGTCTCTGATTTAACGTCACCGCGGACGAATTAAATTCGCGAATTAAACGGCACGGAGCCACGGGCGCCTCCGAGGCCGCGATTAGCCGCGCTAGCGCCTCTACCCGCCGCACCGAATCCTCCTACCCGGCAAGCCGAACCGTGCCCGCGTCCGACCGCGCGATTTATCCCCGGGTATCGCGCGACGCGACGCGACGCGACGCGGGATTTCGAGGGAAAAACCACGCCGACGCGGCGGCGAGATTCCTCGAAGGACGCGAGGGCTCCGTGCCGAGAACAAAAACGTCCCTCGTCCTTCCAGGAGGCCCTCGCTCGCGCGAGCACGAGCACGAGCACGAGCACGAGCACGGGGACCGCGCCGCGCCGCTAAAAGGGCGGGAGTGGTCTCGTTATTCTCGCTCTATCGACGATTAGCCTGGAAGCACGGTTTTGGTCGTTCGAGGGAAAGGAGTCGAAAGGGGGGGAAATCGAAGGATCCGGCCGAGATCGCCGGAATAAAGGATGCCTTATGGTTATGGGCGAAGAAGTCCGGCGGAGAGAGAGTGGCGAGACAAGACGTCTGCGTGGGTTCTCGCCGGGGCTTAAGTGACCGACCGCTCGTGGTACGGCCCACACCGTGTGGTGGCTTTGGTCCCGGGCTGCTTTACGGCCGATGATACGTGCTTTATTGTATCGTCTTTTAATTATCAGCGCGCACCTACAACGCCACGGCATTCGGTTACTTATTGCCATTGGCCGATTTAATGCTCGCGCGCCTTCGGTCGGCCGGCACCTTTTGATAGTAAACTACTCCTCTGCTCCTCTGCCCTCTGCCCTCTGCCCTCTTCGAGTCTCCTCTCCTTTTTTATTTTCTCGCGTTTTCGCTGCTTCCTCGACGACGCGGAGGAGCCCTCCCCCGTACCCCTTCGGTCCGCGAGGCGAGCGATTTCGCCGGCGGTGTCCCTCTCGGTCGAGGGCCATTACAATTATCTCGGTGCCCCGGGGCCAAAGGGTCCCGGACGAAGAGCGCCGTTTTGCGCAAAATACGAGGCGCGAGTCGATTCGCGATTCGGCCGTACGAAGAGCGCCGTAGCTCCAGGAAGTCGCGGGGAAACCGGCGAATCGCGCCGGATCGGATTCCAGGAACGAGAGCGAGATAGCGGCGCGCGTCTCATTAAATCAGAACTGCATTCCACGGGCGTGTACACTCCCACGGGCGTTCGATGGGGTTCTACTTCGATCACCGCGCGAGCACCGTAGGTAGGATGTAGCCGATGCATACGACACGCTGCGAGACACGGATTCCTTCCCCCCGCGGCTACGAACACGACCCCCAGAATTTATACGTCTAACTCGTGTCTTTCCCGAAATTTAGGGGCCCCGCTAATTCGAGGGTACACACCCCGGATCCTCTAATCTGCCGTGCGCTTCTCGCCGCCCGGTCTCCTCCGCCCCGGCGAGAGGGTCCTTGCCCTCGATGGTTTCACGGTCCCGCGAGATTCCGAAACCTCCTCGTCCGCTACCGAGACTCCTCTCGCGACCGCCTCTTCCTCTCGCTCGAGCGGACTCGCGACCGTTTCGGCCCTCTAATTGGAATATCCAATTAACGCGCACGGCGCAAGGGACAATCGGCGAATCGATTAGAAATCACCGCGATTACGACGCCTCGATGCGTCGAAGCGCGCGGGACAGCCGAGATAGCACCGCGCGCGGACCACGGGCCGAGATTCTTATCGGGACCCATCTTTCATTATTAAAATGAAACTAAATACCGAAGATGCGAGTCTAACGACCGGACCGCTCGGCCAGTGGTGCTTACATCGGGGATACGAGCGCGATCCGCGCGAATCGCCCTCTCCGTTACGAGAGACTCTGCCCTGTTCGTCCTCCTCCTCCTTCTCCGACGACGCGACGCGACGCGATCGTACCGATTTCTACTTCGCGGCCGAATCGCGCGTCGGACGGGAGATCTCGCTTAGAGGAATCTCGACGCGGACGCGGACGCGGACGCGGACGCGGACGCGGGCGTAAAAAATTCCAAACGCCTCGCGGCGAGGGTGAGGGCGAACGGTCTCGGTGACGGACAAGTTTTGACAACCGCTGAGGCGAGAGCTCCTCCGGCTCGCGCGATAGAGAAGACGAATCCCAGAACGTCGTTCCGCTCCGGGCCGAGAGATGATCGATGAGAGGGTCTGACCTACCAGTCGTCTCGGGGAACTCGTCTTTAAACGCGCTCCGTCCGCTCGATTCGATATAATTATTTTACGTATGCGCGGCGCGGAACGGGGAACATCGTTTCGACTTTCGGCGCACGTCAAATCCACCGTCACGGTCCGGCTGGCTCTAATTGATCGACCGATCGGTCGCGGGGCCCGCGGGGCCCGCGGGGCCGCGGGGCCCGAGGAGGGGGGCCTCTTCGGGTCCGTCCGGCGTATCGACGCCTAGATCGGACGCGTTCGGCCCTCGCGAATCGTCTCACCTTCGTCCTTCTCGTTGTCGTCGTCCAGGTCCTCGGACAGGTTGTCGTCCTCGTCCTCGTCGTCCTGCGAGCGATGGGACGCCTCGGCCTCGCTTCCGGAGTGCTCGCCCACGCTTCCGCTTCCCGCCGTCTTGGACAGGTTCAGCACGGGACTGTGGCCGTTCGAGGAACCTGCGAATCCCACCGCGATCGTGAAATCGATGGACCGTCCACCACGGGGAGACCGAGGAGAGAACACGGCCTCGAAGGACGCGCGACGCGCGACGCGCCGTGATGGATCTTATTTGTCTCGGCGCATCTCTGTTTGCCCGGGAACGAGCGCCGGATATCTGCCCGCTCCCCTCGCTCTTTGTATTCGATATCCCAGCATTTTAATCCCGACGCGGATGGATGTACTGTTTGGTCAGCGACGCCGGCCCCGGAGTGACGCATCGCTCGGCTCGAGCGCGCACCCGTCGAACCGGTGGACCCGACACCGTTCCTTCGACGTCTTTGTTCCGCGTAGAGGCGTCCCTCTTCGACCGTTGCGAACAACGCACCGTTCGATCGAGAGCGTCGTTACCGCGCGACGAACGCGTTTCTCGGAACGCGATCGGAAAACCGGATCCTCGAAACGACGGAAAAAACGAGACCGGTGACTCCGACGATCGCGAAACCGAAATACAAACTCGATTCACGGTACGGACCGTCCGAGCGGAATCCCCCCCTCGATCTATACGCGATCCGATTCGAACTCGAAACGTCCGGTCTCGTCGCGGATACCCGCCACCAGCGGGACAAAAGGTTCGATCGAACGGATTAAAATATTACGGGGAATCGGAAGAAAGGCGGAGCCGCGGTGCCCCGGTAACCCGATATCGGACTTAATCTCTTCGGCCTCCTAAACGTTCGAACGTTCGACCGGGCCAGCAACGAGAAACAAAGAAACCGAGAAAAGGACCGGACCCGACGAGCCGCGCCGCGCCGCGCCGCGCCGCGCCGCATCGCGCTCGACCGACTCGTCCTCGAACGGTCCTCGTCTCGAGTTCTCCTCTCGAGGATCGCGACCGAGCGCGTAACAGGACTCGGGCCCTGCCTCGTAACGAGACTCGGCGTTACTCGACGTATCGTCGAACGATTACCGTAATTGCGGCAAACGACCGTACGCGTATTTATCTTACCATTGTGCGAGCTCAGATCCCTGGGTTTTTGGTCCAAAGCGAGTGCCCTCTCGGCGTCTCCTCTCTCCTCGCGGAGCCTGCAACCAGACAACCACACGGAGGAAAGCTTTAGTATTAATTCCGGGGATTGAAATCGACCGAGCGGAGGTGGACTCGGCCGCGCAGGGCATTAATTAAATAATTATTCTAGTCGTCGGACGGGAGGGACCGCGCGCGTAGGCAGATAAGTGCGGGTCTCTCTCTCGGTCGAGCGTTCCGCCCGATTATCGACGTTAATCGATTCGCGCTTTTTCTCCGGCTCGCGTCTCGCGGATTCGCGAAAAATAATCCTCCTCGACTCGACTCGACTCGACGAGACGACGAGTCCTCCGCGCTGCCGAGCGACCGGTCCCTCGGTCCCTCTTTTCTTTTCTCTCGGTTTCCTCGAACGTTCGGCTTTACGAGGGCCGAGCTCGTTAAGGTACGCGGCCGGCTTTATGCTCCTGCACCGCGAAACTTTTAATCTCGGCCCTATATTGTTCGGCCCCCGTGCCGCCACCGACGCCGCCACCGCCGCCGCCGCCGCCGCCGCCGCCGGGCTGCTCGGTAGCCGACTCGAGAATCGTCGAGATTCGCGCGTCCCGATGCCGCGGGACGTTCGAGGAGATACGTCGAAGAGTCGCGCAACGGGGCTTACGTCGCGCGGTTCGCGCTCGAGGTCGTCCTCGCGTTCACGAATTTATTTTCCAAGAGGCGGGAGAGAACGAAATGGGTGTTTCCCGGGCGATTAGGCTCGGGCCGCTCACCCCGGCGGCGTCTCGCCTTCCACGGTCGTCGCTCCTTTCCTCTTCTCGCAAATTATTCTCCGGGGTATACTTTTTCCCGGGCAGCTCTCCGTTCGCGCGGGGCGCGGGGCACGGGGCGCGGGGCCCGGGGGCCGGAGGGGGCCGCCTCTTCGCGCCTCGAATCGAACCGCGGACCATTAAGTAAGAAGTTAATATCGTTAAACATAATATTGGGCGCATCTGGGAGCCGCAGAGCACTTACCGACCCTCCCTCCCGCCGCAAAACCACCCTCCCGGGCATCCTCGACTCGGCGCGAGCCTCGCGAACACCCCGCCCGATCCCCCTCTCGCTTCTCGAACCTTAATTTTTTAATGAGAAAATGCTTTCAAAGAGCCGGGGAGAAATACCGTGGCGCGTCTACGAGCGATAAGTTACGGCCGCGTTCGCCGGAACGGAGAGAAGAGGAGACGGTTCTCCTCCTCCTCCTCCTCCTCCTCCTCCTCCTCCTCCTCCTTCTCTCCTCTCCTCTCTGTCCCCCGCGCGAAAGATACGCGAAGACGTCTCCGTCCCGTTCGAGACGGCGACGAGCGGGATCGCGCGACGACGTCTCGCGACTCTATCGATCCCGGACCGAACGACCGGCTCGCGCGCCTTCGATTTCGCGACCGCTCGATTCCATCGGCGATAATTAATATTTTAATTGGTAATACGAGTCGATCGAGAAGACCGATGGGTATCCGGGTCCGCCTCCGCGGTTCGACCTCGCCCTCGAAGCTTCCTCGTCGGCTCGGGACGCGAAGCGGATTCGGACGAGAAGAAGGTTACGGTGGATTCGTCGGAGACCGAGGTAGAAGGGGGGATCCGGCGAAGGCGGAGGAAACGTCGAAAGGGGTAGAGACGGAGAGAGAGACGGAGAGAGAGAGAGAACCGATTCGCTTAGACGTCCCCGTAACCGGCAACGAGCCGGGGTTATTAAATTTGTAATTAGTCGAATATTACGGCGGGCGTCGCTGCGCGGCCGCGTCTACGTCTTCACGGTTCCGGGGCGCGCGTTTGCGTGCCGCGTTTACGCGCGCCCGCGTGCCTTTACCGCCGCGTTTACCTGGCCTCGCGTGAGTAGACACCTAGACGCGCGTACAGCCTTTACACACCGCGTTAATACATCATGGATTTCATTACGCGCGCCCGTGCCTTTCCAGCGCACGGAAACGCTCGCCGCTAGTCGCGAATAATTAGCGAGCGCCGGCTTCGGGTCTCTCTTCGCTCGCGAGACGGGGTTCGACGCGCGCTCCTCTCCCAGGGATATCGCGAAACGTCGCCCCGTACACGGCCGATAAATCTATCCATCTTTCACCGCCGATCGAAACGTCTCCTCCGGCGAGACGGCCGACAACGAAACGGACAACCTCCGTCCGGTTACGATCGCGCGTTCCTTCGACGCGCGTAATTGTTTCTCGAGCCGTCGGTGACGCGCGGACACGGCTCGTTCGATCTTCGGGGAAAGCTCTCTCTCCTCGCGCGGACGCGACCCGAACGAATTTTCCCCTCTTCTCGACGGAACGTCGAACGAAGAGAGCGCGACGCGGACCCCCCGGCGCGCTTCGATTTCCCCGCCCCGCGTTTTTCTCCCCCCGCGCGAAACATCGGTTGCGCGGAGGGACGCGTTCGTCGGAAGTTCAAAGCAGAACTCGAAGACAAACCTCGCGTTAAATACGGGCCGTTGCTCGTCTCCTCCGTCGACGATTGAACCGTATCGATCCCCGTCGCGTCCATTGAACGTTCCACGGTACGCGCGGGAACCAATAAGCCGAACGAACGATGCCCTTCTCCGGATCTTTGCCTTTAATTTTGATTCGGTAATGACGAACACCGCGGGGATTCCCTCCCCGATGCTCGGGAACGACCGGCAGACCCAGCGGGAGTTCATTAACGGGCGTACCTATCGCGAACGCGAAGAAAACCGGCCATGCGATTCCGGATCGCGGACCGCGGACCGTGGACCGCGTTCGCATCGAGTCCGCGAATATTCGCCGCCCGTTTCGAGCGCGGACCGTTTTTCAATAACGCGATCGCTCGAGCCGCGGGGGAGGCCGCGCGGGGCCGATCTAGCCTCGGTACCCGCGAAAAATTAAAAGCGTCGCGCGAACCGCGTTCCGATAATCACTGGGAACAGTCGTGATTCGCGTCGGCACAAAGAGAATCGACGAAAAGTATGCCGCTCTCGGGCACGGTTTTTCGATAAACGAAAACGGGGAGCGCATATTTCCGAGCGGGGAGCCGAAACGCGCACCGTTACCGAACAACCAAACGCGGATTTTACGATTCGACGCGATCGCGTTACAATTTCGTCGAGGGAGAAAGAGGCTCGGGTTTGCCCGCTCTCGCTCTCTCTCTCTCTCTCTCTTTCTCTCTCCAGTCTCTCGGTTTCTCTCGTCGGCCCCCTCGAAATTTCTATCCAGTCGAAATAATAAACGAGCCGGTTCGGAGCGTCGGAGGGTGGCCAAGGCCGGGCGCGTAACGGGATCCAAAGTGCGCGATCCCGAAAACGCCACCCTCAGGACCGTGACATCCGAGGCGAAAGGGGTTCCTTCGGTCGCGTAACGAGTCCCGTCAGGAGGCTTCGTCCCGCAAGGATATTCCTTATTTCGCGACGGTCCTTCGCCGCCCGATCGTGTTACCCGCAAAGGCGACGCGAACAGACGCCGCGCGGAAACGAAATCGCGGGAATCTCTCGCGTCTCGGGCCACCCTGCACCGTGATTCGATCTCGCGTACGCGAGACACGCTCGATTTTCGCGCGCGCGGATTCCGAGGAGAAGGTCGTTCGCCGCGCGAGTCGCAGAAAATATGAGAAACATAATTCAAGATCGGAACGCGGGGACGGGGTAGCGGCGGTACGCAGAAATTGGTTTCGAGATCGAGAGACGCGGTGGTCCCGGGACGAGCGTCGGGACCGCTGTTCCTTCGGACGAGCGGAATATAGGGGGGCCGATGGAATCGAATTACGCTCGATCCCGTCGCTCCGGCCTTTCGATTTCTGTCGGATCCTCGCAAATATTATCCGACGCATCGGCAGACGGACAACATTTATCAAACCGTGCGCGAGCGCTCGTCGGGGGAGCTACGGCCGATTCGATCAACGGATGCCCGAGATTCCAGCTTCTTCCGCTGGACGATCGTATCGAGCCCGGCGAATAAGACGTCCGTGCTCGCGGCATCGATTCGACGCTGCCCTCTCTCCCGACCGAGATGATTCGACCCGGTCGTTTCTTCGACACGGTTCGGGCCGTCCAAACTTTCCGCAAAATTATTTCGATCGTCGAATCTTCCGCGCTCGCCGCGAACAATTTCCGCGTCTTTGTTCCGTCGCGGGAGCGAGAGGAGTCTTTCCACCCCGATATCCGTCGGTAAATTCCCCTCTCGACGCTTCGTCGACACCGAGCGACGCTCGTCGCGAAAAGGCGGACCGGTAAGAGTCACCGTTTCTCCGCGGAGCTCGTTAAAGAGCTCGCTCCCGTACTTAGGCAAATTCGATGCAAAAAGGGAACTCGGCTCGGCGGTAGTGGCTCGGTAGCGCGTTAATCGCCACGTTTACGCGAGTTCCTTGTCAGCGGGGGCAAGATCCTTGCTCGCGAATCCTTCGGGGCGACAAAGACCGCCCAGGGCGCGCGGAGCGAATACCCGAGCCCTTTTATCTCCGATTCGAGTTCCCTTTCCTCTCGCTCGTCTCCTCTACCGTCTCCCGTTCGACGGATGGATCGCGAAGTTTGCCTCGATCCACGGGTCGGGATGCGCTCGCGGTCGAGTTCCTCGGGGATACCGAGACAGCGGGGAGGCTGGGGTACCGAGAGCTCGCCAAGACCGCTCTCGATTTCGGTGGCCGCGTCCCGCGATTATTTCCCGCGCGCGATCCACCGGCGCGAGTAGCTCTCCGAGAGCGAGAAGCGAGAAGCGAGAAGCGAGGAGGCGAAAGGCGAAAGGCGAACGAAAGGTCTCCTCGCGTTCCCCCTGTCTCGGGGTTCCGAGGAACGGGCGAGCCGGCTAATTATGTATCCCCTGCGGGACCCCCGCAGACAGGAAATGAGACTACCCGAGTTTCCATTCGTTCGGTGTAGGCGCGTCGGTGCGCGTAAATACGTGTACGTGCACGGGGGGCGGGCCTGTACGCGCGTGTGCGCGCGAGCGCTAGAAACGGCTCGGGCCTGGAAATACGGTCGAATTAAGCCGGCCCGGGGATATCAGATACGACGCCGGTGATAACCTCCGACTTTATACCCGCGCAGGACAGCGGTTTAATTAGACGACGCCTGAGAGATTCCGCCTAGAAACGTTGATCGAGCTAAATTGTTTTCTCTAGTCCCGCGCCCTGCTCGACTCGGGGGCCACCTTTGTCGTCCTCGCTCGATTCTCGCTCTCTTCGTCCGCTCTCTCCTCCCGGCCGTATTCCGCTTCCGAACGGCTTCCGGAGCCGTCGGGGGAAGACAATGCCGATCGACCGGCCGGATAACCGACCGTTTGGACCAACGACTTCTCCCTCCAGGACCCACCGACCTTACGACCCGCGAGCGCGAGCGCGAGCGCGACCTCGAAGGAACGAGGCGCGACGAGTTCTCCGCCCGCTTCGAAAGATCGTTCCCGCTCGAGACTCCTCCCTCGCGTCTCCGCGACGCGCCGAGGAAAGAGTCGCGCGTAAACACTCGCGACCTACTTGCTCCCGTTTCGAGCCGAGACGAACGCGAATTATTTTCGCAGAGTTCGCGGGAGGGGACGTACGCGCGCGTTTCCTCGAGAGCGAACGAAAGTCGAAAACGTGCTCGGAGCCCGGTAACCGGTTCCAGCCTCGCGCGGGGATATCGAGACCCGCTCGAGGCACGCGCGCGCGTCAACGAAATCGCTCGTACTCGAGAAGACGAGCGTACGCGCGGTTACCCGGATCGCGGGATCCCGGGATCCCGGACGATACGTCATCCCCCGTCGTCGGGGGCTGACGTTCGCCCCCTCTCGGTGCGAGAAAGCCCCGAAAGCATTTTTCAATTCCGCGGAACTTTACGATAGATATCTTCCCCACGAGAGAACCGACCGCTCCGGCTCGCCGCGAGCGAGCCCAGAAACATTTGTACATAAATCCGAAAATTACGAGCCCTCGTCGTCTAGGTCGTCGTCGCGGTCCTCCTCCACGGCTCCCCTCACGAGCGTTCCGCGCCCCTGCGACCCCTGCGACCCCTACGACCCCCGCAGCCTGCCGGCCATATGCCTGCCAACGCGTAACGGAGAGATAACGCCGTAGGGCAACCCCTCGCGAAGGCAACCGCACCCGCACAGCTGCGTATGCGCGCGAAACTGCACTCTCGAACCCGTCGCCGCTATTACGGACCACCCCTTCCCGGCGCCCGGGAATACACCCGAAAAGCCTTCGCGCGTAAATCAAGATTCGTGGAAAATAAAAATCACTTTGGCGCCGGATCGGTCGATCAAGGGCCATCGATGGTCGCTCGGGGAGCCGGGATCGCGATTCTCTCTCGACGAGGGAGCGAGACGAGGACCGAGCGCGACGAGGCTTATCGCGGTTTCGAACGGACCGATTCCACGGGGGTCGCCGTACCGCCGAATCGTCGTTACTCCGCTCCCCCGACCGACCGACCAACCGTCCGTTTTTACCCCGATTTCGCTCCCTCGTCCTCGACTTTTTTCCTCTTCTCGCTCTCCCCTCGGTGCCGCGAGCCTCGACCTCCGCTTCGACGGAGCCGAACCCCGCGGTGACGAGAATTCCATTTAGCCGAGCGTATCTCGGTATCGGTACGATTAAACGCTCGCGCCGTAGACGAGAAACGGGAAAACTCGAGGGACGGTGATTCTCGCGCGAGGTTCCTCGACGATGAGTCCTCCACGGTTCGAGTTCACCCCGACCCCGACCCCGCGAACGCGTCGTCGAACGCCTCGGTGCTCAGCCGGCGGGCAATACGCAAATAAACTCGCCGATTCCCCTTCGACGTACCCTCGACCCATCGCCCCCTCGATGCCGCTCGAGCCAGCCTCGGGGAACCAACCCATCGAAGGAAAATACGGACCGACGAGAAAAATCGAACGGCCTACGGAGCCCGAGAAAAATACGCGGGAACGAGATTCGGAAGCGTTACCCGCGCGAGGAGCCTCCGACGAAACCGAACCGGAGGAAATACGGGCCACGCGGGACGATCGTTTATCGCTCGAGACCGGTATCTCTCTCTCGCGCGCGCGCGCGCGCGACCAAATCTGCTCCTCCGCGATAGACCGAGGAACCCTCCCGCCCCGTTCTCGATCCGCCTCGCGTATGGGGTGACACGCGTGTGCGAAAATACGCGCGTAAAAGGGCGCTTATCGGGTTTGCGCAAGAATAGGATTCGACGACGCTTCCGAAAGCCATAACCGAAACGGTAACTGCCACCCCACCGATCGAACTTATTCTTTTCCTTCGTCTCCTTCTGTCGCGCGTCCCCGTCGATATCCCTTCGAGGTCGACGCGAGGCGACGCGCGCTATTTTTCTGGAAAATCGAATAGACAAAATCGAATGTTTGCCTACTCAGCCGCCGCGGCGCGGCGCGGCGCGGCGCGGCAGGGCGAATCTACCCCGCGTATCTCTTCTCTCCAGTTCGGTCTCTTTGTATCGGGAGTCTTTTGTGCTTGGCAGTGGTCGTGGCTCGGCGGGAAGCGAACCGCGAAAGACGAGTCGCGCGATCGATCGCCCTCGTGCTCGTTAGGGGTAACGAGTATCCTCGAATCCTCCTCTTTCCCTCTGTCGCGATCGCCGAATTCGCGCCAAAAATCGAAATTCGAGGAAACCTGCGTCGGTGGCTCGCGAAACGAACGCGTCCGTCCGAGACGATTCCTCGAACGAGGAGCGCAACGCGCGCGAGCGGGTCCCGGTCTCGAAAAACAATTACGGGGGCCGCGCGAGCGCAAAAATAGGGGCGTCGCGCTTAATTACGCAACGGATCCGTGGAAGCGTTTCCGAGTCGAGCGTCGCAACGTTCACCTTGGCGCTTTCTCGTCGAGTCTCGTTTAATTTCTAACCCCTTTCCCGGCACCCGTCCTCGCGTAGGGTGCGGCCAGGAACGCGGCCGGGAGTATATTAAGCGACACTCGGAATTACAAATAACAAATTGCAATTTGATTCCCCGCACGCTGCTCGACGCTCGTACGGATGGGTTGCTCCGTCGGGGCCGAGGGGCGCAATTTATCATTAGCGCCCGACAATTTCAGCGACAGCCTTCCGATTCCCGATTCCGCTCGGGGGTCGAAACGAATTCTCTCTTCGCCCGCGGAGCGAAGACGCGCGCGGGAGCGGACACGTCGATTCGATCCCGGACTTTTGCCGATCGAATCGACCGCGATCTCTGAACGAACGGGACCGCTTTCACAGAGGAGAGGAGAGGAGAGGAGAGAAGAGGAGCGGAGAGGAGAGGGGAGCGACGTAGGCGCGGAGAAAAGAGGGCGGGCCAAGGGTCGACGGGGGCGAGCGGAGCGGTTTATACGGCTAAAGGCGCATCCCCCGAGCCGTATCGATCGTTGACTTTAAAATTCAAAGAGACCGACAATAGCTTCCCTTTCCGCCGAGCCTCTGTACTACAATATCATATTCCGTTCCTTTCGTTTCATTGTCTGGTAAAGCCTGCGCTAATAATAAAAGATTGCTACCCTGGAAGCTACGCCTAGAGAGAGAAATCGTGGAACGAGGGGGGGTTTCGCCGCGCGAGCGAAACCAACGAAGACGGAGAAACGGGGCGAACGATCGCGCGGACGCCCGAAGGGAAGAAGGTACGACGCTAAGAGCCGGGGTTCGACTCGGAGGAGTCTTCCCAACTTTGGTGCTACATCATCCAGATAGCCGGCCCGTAATGCTCCGTTGAAAAGTTCCTCGAATTCTGCGCGAATTTAATATTCCGCGCACGGGGCGGTCCTTTGTGCTCCGTTCTCGCGACGCCTCGCGACGCTTCTCGACACTCGCGATTCGCGATTCGCGGTTCCGCGGCCCGTTTGAAACGCTCGCGCGAAATCGCGACTCGTTTTTCTCCGGGCCGTATCGAGCTGCCGCGGGCTCGAGGTTCCGTAGCTTTCCGAGGTTCGCGATGTTTCCGAGGACGAGCGAAGGAAACGACAAAGGGAGGAGAGCGGGACGACCACGGACCGCGTTCGAATTACACACGTAACGGGAACCGAGAGAAAGATATTTGGCCAGGGAAGGGGGCAGACGAGCGCGCGGAATCAAAGGGGACGGAACAATGGACGATCATATTAAATCATAAATGTAAACGAAGATGGCAGCCGAGGGTAGGGCGAGAGCTCGCGCACGAGTCCGATAATGAAAGTTCCCTGGATCCTCGAGCGGAGCCACAAAGGTACGTAAGCAATAACCGTGCGCGCGTTTACGCCTACGATTTATCGGGAGCGGGTGCGGGCGACGGATTTTCCGTGCAGCCGGCCGTACCGACGGATGGACGGATGGACGGATGGACGGATGGACGGATAGACGGACGGCCGGCAACGCGAAACTTTTTTCCTCGAGCGGGCTCCGCGGCCGATAGAGAGATCAAAAACTCCTACGGCCGGGTGGGGATCGATTCGGGCGTCCGCTCTTTCCAAGTATCCGGAGGATGCCGCGTATCCGGTGGACGCGTACCTTCCATCGACGGGCGCACAAACGCGCGTGCAACGCGATCTCGCGAGCGCCGCGCACCTGAGCCGAGATTAAACGTTTCGAGGGATACGAAATGAAATATTTAGCGATCCACGGGGTTCAAACGGACTCGCCCACCTCCCCCTGGAGCCCCTATTCCCTTTGTCGGCGAGCCGTATCCGTCGAGTCGAGCCGGAATGCGCTAACCCCTTGTCACCGCGCGTCACGCGTCTCCTCGTGGACGCGCGTCCTTCCTTCCTTCCTTCCGACGACGACGACGACGACGACGACGACGACGATCGTCGCGCGACCTCCGACTCGTTTGCCAACGAGACCAAACGATCCCGCTACTCCTACCGAGCGAACGAAATTCTTTACCCCCGATCGTTCGGACGAATTGGCGCGGCCGCGAGCCGAGACGGGGGAAACGAAACGAAAGAACCGAGCGAAAAAGTACGAGTCACTCGCCGGGGCGCGGATCGACTCGTGTGAAAATTTCCAACGATAGACGGTGGCGCGGTTAGATCGATCGGGTGAGCGTTTCGGGCCGGGGAACGGGCGGAGTTAGTTGAATGGACCGGATTGAAACGTCGACGGGGTGAATGGCGGTTTTGAAAGAAATACATTAGCGCAATGTGAAGGGTTACTCGAAAATAAACCGGAATAACCGAGCGCGGCCGCTTATCCCGCGCGGCACGGGTGCTCGATCATTCCTTCGATGCGGAAAGTTTGCTCGCCGCCGCCCCACCGAGTCCGTCTTTTCCGCGAGATTTTCCGCGCCCATCGACGAACACGGGGTATACGGAGGTCCAATTTGCGAGTATCGTGAATCGAGTACGCGGGAGAAAATCGCGAAACGGACGGGGGAGCGAGTCGGCGCGAAACGGTCAAGCAGGTGCATTATTATTCCAGCGAATGGTTTACGAGAATTTTATTGTCGGCCCCCGGTGTTCAGCGGTCGTATTTAAGGTTTTATCCCGCTGCCTCCGTTTCGGTCTCTCGCGCCCTCTCGCGTTCCCTCGCTCGTGGAGGGAGGGGGAAAGGGAAAGGGTTCCGATTTTATTTTTCAACCGCGTAAAGGGGACGGGGCGAGGGGGTTCCCGGTTCGGACCATTTCATAAAAGTCGTCTGGCGCATTCGTTCCCGTAGATTATTGCCCGGAGCGCGAGCCGCTCGCCCGACGCATTATTTTATTTATTATTTCGCGTTAAGACGCGTCTTCTTCGTTCGACGAAGGATTAAGGCGGACTCGCATAAAGAACGAAGGGCCTCGTTTCGCGTCACCTCGCTGGCGAAAGCGCGACCGTACCGTCCCCCCCGTCCCCTCCCTACCGTACATCGGTTTATTTCTTTCGAAGCCGCTCCTACGCTCGCTTTAATTAACGCGCGCGAGCGAGCGAGCGAGCGAGCGAGCGAGCGGGGGCCTCGTCGAAGGACGAGCGCGCTTCGTCGCGAACTTGAAAAACTTTCGTCCGTAATGGAAACGTATCTCCGGTCGTAAGAGCGAGGCGCGCGTAACTTTATTCGAGATTAAATTATATTCGACGTCCCGGCCGTGTACGGTCCTCGTCGTGGAGCAACCGTAATATAACTCGCGAAGACGCGCGTGCAACACGGGCCGCGCATAATTCCTCGAAAATCGTTTCCACGAAAGCAATTTTATATCGCAAAGTCGATTCGCCGCCAACACCGACGCGACTCTGCGTGATTTTCCCTTTCTTTTTTCTTTCTCTTTTTTTGCGGGATAAGAGGATCGACGGAGCTCCGAGTCCGAGCAACGCGGCTCTCGGTAGACCGTAAACCGTGGTTAAATAGTAAAATTAAGCGACGTCCGTGAGTTCGGACGATCGTAAAGACGCGGACCGAGTTGTAAATCGTTTGTTCCTAGAAAGGAGCGCGCTCGATAAATAAACAATTCCGTTCCAGCCAAGTGACGAGAGTTACCGACAAAAGTATTCCACTCTGGATGTAAACGAGCGAAGAAAGTTTCTCCATTATCGTCGAATCGACGGGACGCGACGGGACGCGACGGGACGCGACGCGTCGACTCGAGCTCCGGAATCCATCGCTCGGTCGGTGTCGCGATTCTTATTCCGCGTGTCGCGGCGGGGAGAAATCGCGTTCGTCGGGAAAAAGAGCAACACCGGGGCTGCGGGTGAAATTAAGGAACCCCCGTGACCGCACCGCGCCTCCCCGCGACCGAGCGTAACGTCTTTCGGGGTGGAAGAACACGAGGAGGAAAGAGCAGGGGGTAGCAGCTGCGACATCGCGAAATTACGAGCCACCGGTGGAAGTAGTCGTAGTCGGTCCTTAGAGGAAGCGTTGACAAATGACGGAGGCAACTTTTATTATTTTAGATGTCGGGCCATCGGAGACGCGCGCGGTTACGACTCCGCGAACCGTCCTCGAGCCGCGTTTCGCGACGGCCTCCGGGACCGCGCGTACACACCCCTTGACAAATGGCTCCGGGGTTTTATTGGACCAACTTTTTAAGCCACTCCATCGAGCGGAGACGCGAACCTCGCGAGAAACCGAGATAAACTCTGGATGCCCTCGTCGATCGTCGCCTCCGAGAAACAACGAAACGATACTTTCGAGATCGGAAGGTTCGAGGCTCGCGCACCCGAAATACACACGACGAATCGCCGAGAGCGCGGTATTCGCGGTGCGCGGATTCGCGAGTTTGGACAGCCTCGTTATGGGTTCGGCATGTTCCCCGAGGAGGAGTTACAACGCGCGCGTACAAACAGAGGTCCGAGTTTCGCGTTATCGCGGATCGGGACGAGTTCTCTCTCTCTCTCTTGGTTGGCGGACGGTATCGCGCGGACTCGGAGGCGCAACACCGCGACGAGAGAAAAAGCAAAAGAGGAGAATGGGAAAGAAGGAAAGGAAAAAAGAAAAAAGAAAAAAGGAAAAAGAAAAAAGAAAAAAAGTCGAACGCACGTTTCGCTCGAGAACGTATTTACGCCGCCGATGACAAATGGTTTTTAGCGGAGCGACGGTGGGTGGATAGGAGAAGTTCGGGACACCCGCTGCACTCCCGGAGGGGCCGAAGAGCTGGGGAGAGACGTGCCGTGGGGGTTGGACGTTGGTGCCGGTGGTGGCGGTGGCGGTGGCGGTGGCAGCGGCGGTGGCGGCGGGAGTCGGTAGTCGGTAGGCGCGAGGCGCGAGACGGGTGCCGTGAGGCGGGAGGCGGGAGGCGGGAGGCGGAGGGCAGGAAAGTGGTTCGCAGATGCGCCGTGACTGATGGTCCCTACTTCCAGATGTACTATATACCGCGGTACTTTTATCGGCGCTTGTTTGTTCAGCGAGTTTCGAAATACCAGTGGCAACGGCGTGCCGTCGTCCTGGATCACGGATAGCGGCCGAGAGAGTGCCGCGAAGCGGGAACGGAGGGAGGAAAACCGAGCGAGCGACTGCAATTACCGTCGACGGGGAGAAGAAAAAATGATCGTTGTATCAACGGCGATACACACGTGTATTTACGTGTCGCGGCCGCGACGTCGAGGCTTTCGTCGTGCGCGATGATGGACGTCTATCACGTGAGACAACGTTCTCCGAGCGTACTCGACTCTCGGTTCTCCCGTTCGCTCCTCGCGATAAATTTCGTCGCGGGATCGGGACGGACTCTCGTTCGTATCGGACTCCGAGCGTAGAAAAATAATCTTTGCCCGTTCCTCGCCGGGAACGCGGAAAAGGCTCGCCGCGAGATCGATGTCTCCTCTTTCGACGGAATCGAAGAGGCAACGGTGGTTCCGAGGGTAACGGCGGAAGGGTTTTTCGAAAGGGGCGAAAGTGGATCGTCGGATTTCGGACGATCAATTAATAAGAGGAGGATCGGGCACTTTTCATCGGCGAAGGGAGGAGCTTGGTGTGCGCGCGCGGACGGGTGAACGGGTGAACGGGTGAACGGGTGAACGGGTGAACGGGTGGACGGGTGGACGGGCGCCCACGCGTTGCTATGTAAATCGAAGAGGTTACACGGTTTTACATATTTCAACAGATTCGCGGGGCGAAACGGGGCGAAACGGGGGTTCGGCGCGGTAGGGAAGACGCGGGAAAAGGTGGAGGGAGGACCGTGGAGAGGACACGGTGGCCACTCGAAAACCGCGGACGAAGCGTTTTGTCGAGTGTTTTATGGAAAGCTTTAGAATTGTAGATTTTCTCTCTCTCCGACGCCGCCGCTGCCGCGCCGCGCCACGCCGGATTTATGGTAGCCGCGGCGCGAACGTACGAGAACGCGCGACTGCTACTTTCAGCGCGCGGGCTCGATAATATAAAAGGATATTATTTAAATTCGTGAAAATTCGGCTGCACCGTTCGAGGAGCGTCCCCGTCCGGTCGAGCCGGTCGTGATCGTTCGTCGCCGAGGGACGCGGACGCTTTTTCCGCCTCCTTCCGCATAATTCGCGTCAGACGCACTTTAGAGCGATGATCAATGGACGGGCCAGCCCGGGCGCTACGGGCGTTACGGGCGCTACGGACGCTACGGACGCTACGGACGCTACGGACGCTACGGACGCTACGGGCGTTACGGCCGGTCGCCGTCTCGAGGGGCGAGAAACGCGCTCGGCGTTGATACCGTTTGCTATTGGATTTCAATTGAGAAACGATTACTCCCCTCGAGTGACCGTTTCGGCTCG
This sequence comes from Ptiloglossa arizonensis, assembly GCF_051014685.1. Taxonomy (NCBI): domain Eukaryota; kingdom Metazoa; phylum Arthropoda; class Insecta; order Hymenoptera; family Colletidae; genus Ptiloglossa; species Ptiloglossa arizonensis. The sequence goes on from NC_135055.1 coordinate 23,095,248, forward strand.
TTTGTCATCGACGCGGCCGATTCGTTGGTCGACGACAACTCGAAAAAATAATCGAGGGCTTCCTTTCGGCTCCGGCGTATCTCGAGTCCCGTCGAAAAATCCTTCTCTCGCGGTATCGGTCGGTTCGATAACCTTTAAACTCCTGTCGGAGCGAGTCCGAGGGTCCGCGTATTTGTCGAAACCGAGCCCCCGACCCCCCGACCCTGGGTCCCCGGCCTCGGGCGGGCAACGCGCGCACCCTTCGACGCGCGTACCCCTACGCGGTTCTCGCCACCGCGCGTATACGCGTCGAAACCACCGAGCGGACGGACACTGCAAATATTAGTTCATTACCAAAAGTGGCGGCGAAAACGGGGCCTGGAAACGGTAGCGGCCACGGGAACGTACGTCCGCGGTTTATTCGACGACACCCTTCCGCTGCTTTTCAATTAACCTCCCCGTTCCCCGTTCCCCGTTCCTCGTTCCCGGTTCCCGGTTCCCCGTTCCCCGTTCCCCGTTCCCCGTTCCCCGTTCCCCGTTCCTCGTTCCCCGCGGACCCGCCTCCTTCCGCCGCGATTCCTTCGCTCGGTTCGCGGATTTCGCGGGCGATAGGCGACCCTCCGCGCGCGGAAAGGTGTCGCGTCGGTCGACCGGAAGCGCGCGGCCGAATCGCATGCCGGGCGACCGTAAATAAAACGAAGCGGATCCGCGCGCGGAGGGCCGGGCTGCGTGCGGCCCGTCTCGTGCGTGCGCCTGCCAACGGCCACGAGGAGCCCCGCCACGTAATATACCGAGGAGAGCGCACCGCCGAAGGGAGACCATTTAATAACAATATATCTTGCCCGTCGCGAAACTGCGCGGGAACCGCCGCGAAATAAGGACCACGGGAACGATGATATTTTACCATTAGAATCGGTATTTCCTCGGATCAACGGGGACCGAGGGACTCTGTCCGCGCGGAGAACACGCCTCCGCGTCGATAACGCGCGAGAAAATATCCAACGAGGCGTAACGAGACGGCTTCTTCTCCGGTCGACGAGGACAAATTGGACGAGAATCGCTCGTTAGCCGAGCGACGAACGCGCTCGCGGTCTCGAGCGACGTCGCGCCTCCGGCTTAACGAGATCGAAAAAATTCGTAAGACGATCGAAGAAAGAGAAACAAGTTGACAATTTCACGGTACATTAGCGAACGGTGGGTGGATCCCGGGTGTCGCGGACGCCGCGACTAATTATGTTTTTAATTAATCATCGTTTCGTCGCCTCGCGCGGGCCAAAGTTTACCCGGCCGCGCTCGTTACCGTCTCGTCGTCGTCCTCCTCGTCGTCCTCCTCGTCGTCGTCGTCGTTGTCGACCAGCGCGCTAATAACGCCCCCGTTCGTCGAAGCGACGCGACCGGGAGACCGCCTCGTTATCTTCTCCTTCGACTTTATCGAAATAATCCCGGTACGTCGACGCAAATGACCCGGAAACCGCCGCGTTCCAGGTTCCCTAAAAATAAGTCTCTCGACGGTGCGGGGCCGAGTCGTGCGCGCCACTGCGAGTAAAAAGCGAGCGGTCGTTAACGGCCGGGCGTTAATTATCGCCCGAGACCCCGCCGAAACTACGGCCACGTGGACGACCGACCGACCGACCGACCGATCGACCGACCGACCGACCGTCCGAACGATCCGCGCGCCGCGATAAATAATTCGTCCCTATCGAGTTAATAAAATAAAGGTCCGCGGGGTTCAGGGTGACGGCTCTCTTTTCGCGATCGCGTAGCCGGGCACCCTGTCGCGAGGCTCAGCGCCGCGAGTCGATGGTACGCGCGGCTGGCTCACGGTTCGCTCCGCGAGCGAGTTTACGAGTCGAAAGATTTACCGTCGATGCACCGTAGAGGCCGTTAACGCATCGGTCGCCGTCTCTCCCTCTTTCTCTCTTCTTTTACGTTTTACGCGATCGCGGGAACGGTAAAAATACGCCACGGGATACAGGAAGAACGCGGACCAACCACTCGGGGTATTACCGTCCTCGGGGACCGTCGAGGGAAACCAGCGTCCGTATTTCGGCAGGGACGACCGTTGGAAACGACGCGCAGAGTACTCCCGAAAGAATAGCGACGATCCGGGGAAAAGTCACTCGTCGGTTCCACGATATCGTGAATTTGTAGGACGCGCGTAGGGTCTCGCGAGCGGGACGACTCGAGCCCGTATCGTTTCGCGAGGAGGCAGTCGGGCCGGTCCGTTTTCGGCTCGGGACGTTCGGCACGAGCGGACCCCGATTCCGGGAACGAGACCGAGGCGTTCGTCGAACGTTACGGATCCCCCTCGGGGCTCGCGACGCGGGCAATCGCGTCGCGTCGACCGCTCCGACCGCGCCGACCGCGCCGAATCGGCCCTCCGAATCGAAGCTACGAGTAGGAATTCGTAGCCGTTCCCCGGCTCGGCCGCGGTGTACGAACTCGGAATCGTTGCGCGAGTGCCATTACGAATCGCTCGCGGGAACGATCTCGAAAAATCCGCGCAAGAAACCGGGCGAAACGATTCGACGAAGACGCGAGCGCCGCGGAGGTAGATGCGAGACAAAAGAAACACCGTGACTAACGCGCGCTTCGTCCGTAGACCGATCGGCTCGTAACCCGCTGTCATTAATTTCGTCTCGCTGTTCCGCGCGATTCTTTCGTGACTCACGGACGGGGGAACGATCGAGAACCGTTCGTCGAAACCCACGTACCCCGACGCGCCGCTCGTACGGCGCCGATCGAGAGACGAGAGAACAAAAAAAAAAAAGAAACCAGCGGAAGGTACAAACGGCAATAATCGTTTCGACGGAAGCGTAATTGGCGTATCCGCTGCTCGCGGGACGCCGGCCGAGACGGAGCCTAGAGCCCGTGCACGCGCAAACGATAACAATAATAACGATAATAATAATAATAACAACGACGATAATAACAATAACGCGTATTCATCGCGGCGGAGTCGCGCGTAATATCGATCGGTGGATTGAATAAAACGCGACGCGCAGAGGTGGAGATAAATACGCGCGTACGGTCGTGCAAAGTCGGAGGGGCGCAGCCCCTGTTGTCGACCTCGCTCGGAATAAATTTCGAAACGAGAAGAAGCACGATGCTGGAAATACGGAGACGTTCTTCTCTCGAGTATCTCGACGGTACGGTGGTCACTCGTCGGAAGAAATCTGGAAATACGTTCGATCGCGCGACGACAACGAACGACATTGGCGCGTCGCGACGATATTAATCGTAACGCGCGTATTCGCGCACGGACGCGGCTTAGATGAGCGCGCGTGCGTGTCGAGTCGCTGACAGTTCGTTTGAACGCAATTAGCGTGTCGGTGGATGGTCGTCGGCTCGACACGCTCGCTATCGCGACAACGATCGTCGAATCGAATTAACCGTTTCGTCGCGCTCCTCGGTGTCGCGGGACCGAGACCCAGTGGACCGAGTCGCGGATTCTTTCCGCTTCTTTTTCTTTATCGCCTTCCCTGGAAACCGAGCGCGGAGGGCGAAGCGCCGCGAAGGGTCGCCGCGTCCCCTTCCTCGAGAGTTCTCGACCGGATCGAGGCCACCTCGACCGGAGAAAAATTTCGCGCCGAGGAACGGAGGACCTTCGATTCCTCGCTCCTTCCGTAAAAACCGAGGAAACTAGCCCCGTCCTCCGTCCTCCGTCCTCCGTCCTCGTTTATTTTTCGATCGTCCGGGGGAGAAGGACGCTCGACTCTGCGAATATTATTTTCCAGCAGATGTCCCCGACGATAGAAGCCCGCCGACGTTGTCGTCCTCGTCCTCGTCCTCGTCCTCGTCCTCGTCCTCGTCGTAATTAACGACGTCTCCCCCGACGAAGGACGCGTACGCCGAAAGAGAAGGCGCGGACGAAAGAACCTCCGAGATGAACGGAGGGAGGGAGGGAGGGAGTAGAGTTTCGTAGGTAACGCGGACGATAAGGAAACCCGCGAGGGTGCCGTTGGAAGGTAGGAAAACCGACGCGGCCGGATGGCGAGCGACAATGCGCGGGAATTATCCCGGAATGACGGGGTAGTTTTAAAGCCAGGAAGCCGACATTAGCGCATTGATACCGCGCGAACGAGCGCGCGTTCTGGCATTCGGGGAGACCATTAATATTACTTAGTTCACGGCCGGAGCCGCGAGGGTGGACGGATCCGTCGCTTCGCTCGTTTCCGCGATTCGGTTCCGTTCCCTGCCCTCCCAGGGACTCGCGCTTTTAACCGGTCGAGGTCGGTCGAAACGACGAAACGATACCGATCTCTTGCCACCGGGGAAACCGCGCGGTGTACGATTTTTTCGGGCGGGGTAAGTTTCTGGCTCGTGAGATTTAATCGACCGGACTACGGCCGGGAAGACAAACGAGCGGAATAACTTCCGCGACGGAACTCGGGTCCTCGGTCTCGCTGCGGGGCGCGCGACGGTTCGAGGCGGATTAACGGCAACGAATCATCGGGATTAGAACGGAAACGGATCGTCCGCCCGAAAGAAAGACGGAAAGAGAGAAACGCGGTGGGTGTAGATTCCGGAGGACGGCGCGAGCTCCGTCGAGCGCGTGGAATCAAAAGGACGAACGATTAATAACCCTCCCTGCCTCTCGAGCCGCGCGCACGCGCTACCGACGATTAATCAGAATTTAACTCGCAGTTAAATACTCGGACGGCTCGACGCCGACTGCCTCGCGTACACCGCCGGCTCGGGGGTGGAAGGGCCACGGTCGAGGGTTACGGTGCACGCAGGATAAACAAAGGTTTACATCAGTGTCAGTCGCAACAAGTCCGAATTCGTCTAGGGTTCTCGGCATGAATATTCACGGCTGCCTCGCTCGTTCGTCCCTCCCTCCCTCCCTCCCTCCCTCCCACCCAGGCCCCGACGCGATCGCGCGCGCCAATTCGCCCCCTGTTTCCCGGCATCCTCTCTTCCCCCGTCCGTCCCGCTCGCCACTCCCGGCGTCGGTGTGCGCGCGGGTCCGCGACCGTTTGCCACCCCCTGCGATATCCATCGAACGGCTACCGGTCAAAGGCTGAAATCACAATACGCGTTTGTCCGGTTGACGAAGTCGACTCGGCCGGTTCGCCGGGGGTAAAGCAAATAGAACGGGACGGACCGAGAGGGTGCGAGCAGGGGTGATGCGCGCGGCGGGTCGAACGGGGGGCTGCCCGGACCAATGGTCATCGCCTTTCAATCGAAAATTACGTTTCGCCCGCTCGAGTCTCGATTTTCGGCCCCCCCCGCACACAGCGGTGTTCTCGACGTCTCGGTGGATCGTCTTCGATCGACCGCGAGCACCCCGCGAGAATCGTTCCCGGGGCTCCCTCTGGAAAAGGCGAGAGCGACCCTCCGTAGCGGGGCGGCGCGACGCGACGCGGACGCGAACGCGCTACCGTTTCCCAGCCAGTCGAATGATTTAATCCCCCGAATGATGGACGGGCACGTCGCGACGATGATCTGCGTGCCGTGAAGTGACAAGTGGTTAGGATCACGGGGAAACCTCGGTGGCGGATGACGGTGGCGCGCGATGGAGGGGTTAGGGGGTTAGGGGGTAAGGGGGGTAGGAGGCCCGCGGATGACGCCGGGTTCCCGGGTGGTCGGGGGTACGGTCGGGCGTCGGTGGTCGAGGTCGGTGGTGTCGTATCGGTGACGGGACCCGGGCTGCCGGTGCGATGGATTCGAGGAGGAAGGGTTGGCTCGGTGCGTGCTCGCAGCGTACAAATCACGCGGGCATTACGGCGTCAAGCGCGGACTCAACGTGTCGCGCGACCGGAACACTCGATGCCGACGGTAATGCTGATTTATCGGAAGCGGCGATGACCGTTCTCGTTCGACCGCTCGCTCGCGCGCACCACCGTGTTGCACCGTGTTCCGAGGCTACGCGTTTCGCGAGTTCTTTCGCGTATATTTTATCGGCGAACGTTCCCTCGAACGGGTCCCTACCTTTCGAGATGTTTGACGATGTCCTCGTAGGCAGCTCGGCAATTTTCCCAAACCGTCCCGGACCTGTGGATCAGAAAGAAAACGAGGCTTGAGATACGAGGTCGGGAGGCGAAAAAACGCAAGAGGGAATCCCGGGGGGGGGGGGGGGGGACGTTCGGGGGGGTTGTAGTCGGGACGGAACGCCGGTTGATAACCGAATCGGTTAATTATAAGCCCTGCCACGGGATATCCCCGAGGAAAGTGGATCCGCGGGGTTGATTAAGAGTCCTCCTCTCGTTCCGTCTCGTCTTTCGTTTGTCCTTTGACTCGTCCGTGGCTGTCCCGGCTCTCGAAACGAAGACGTCGCTTTGAAGTCGCTGATTAAAAAAGACGGTCGTCGGGCTCCCGCGCTCGGCTAATTTACTCGACGCGTCGACGGTCGCGAACGTTTCCACGGACGAACGGAGGACTCGACGGACCGAGAGAAACCCCGAGGAGAAAAATCGGAATCGGGCGATCGCGCCGCGGAAGGAAGTTTCCGCTAGCGCACGGGAGCGGGAGGAGGGCTCGAGGTCGAGCCGGAGGGTGGCGATAGGGCAGCGCCGGTGACGGCGGTGCGCCAGGATGGGGTTGCGTCGAATTAATCATATTCCGGTGTTTGTCGTGCCGCCCCCAGACGTAATCCGTCTTACCTTCCGATCTCTCTCGCTCTCCTCCGCCGCGATAGATTTGCATTTTAATTAAAAGCAAAGCGCTGAAATCATAATGCGAAACGCGCGGCGCCGCCTTCGTCGCGTCGTTCCGCGTACACGTGGAAGGACGCGGTCTCCGCCCGGCACCCGAGTCTCGGCCCCCGGCGGTAAGAAGAATCGACGACGTCGCCGCGTATCCAGCGCTTGTTTTTTCCCCGTCGGAAGGTTCGTAAACGCGAGACGACGCGACGCGACGCGACGCGACGCGACGCGACGCGGATTGCGCGAACCAACGGACGAGGAAGCCGAGTGGAAACGGGCAACGTCGACCGGGACGGGGCTAATTACGGCGGCCGGATGTAATCGAAAATTAAGGCGACTCTCCGTATCCTCGAAAGCCCCGGTGGCAGCGAGGAGCGAGGGCGGCCCGCCAACGGCATCTATCAGAAACGCGTTAACAAATGCCGGGATTAGCCCGGCGTCTACCCCGTTCCGTGGAACATCCTCCTTCGGCGGTTCCGTGGAACCCTCGGCGCCTATTCTCCCGATCGGAACGACTCGACGGGGTGGCTTGATCCGCGATATACGTCTCGAGACCGCAACCCGTCGAGGATTTCCCCGCTAACGGGAAACTCGAACCGTTCCTCGCGTCTATCGAGAGGGGAGAACGATCGAGATTTTTCCGCGAAAGACGACCGCGGCGACGACGGGGTCGCGTCGCAACAACGCGGAAGAGGGGGCGACTCGGTTGAGGTCGAGCGTAACTCGAGCCGAGTAAACGACCTAGAAGGAACGCGACGCGCCCAAGGAAACGGACTCGGAGCGGATCGCCTCGCTCCGTCGACGGCCGAGGAACGAGGAGGGAAGGAAAGATCAAGCAGTGTCGAGACCCCTTGGATTTCCACGGCTTCGCCGTCTCTTCAAATCCTCTTAAAGTTGTATTCTTTTGGCCTCGCCGGCCCTTCGTTACGATCACCCGGGGACAGGACGAGAGGCGCGATCGCCTCCCGCGGAACGGCTCGAAACGAGCAAATCCAATTTCCGAAAGTCCTACGCCAATTTCGCCCGATTTCACCCGATTTCACCCGATTCGGCCCGATTACGCCGCCTTCCGATCTCGAGATCGGGAAACGAGCCAGCGAGAGGCGAAAGAAAGGAGCAAGTCGGCGAGCTTACCTCGCGAGAGCCTCCATGTTCGACATGTTCGGGTTGACTTTCAATCCCTGCTCGGCGCGCGCCTGAGCCTGGGCCTGCAGGTGATGCGGCAGACTGGCCGGCGACAGGATGGCGGTGTGTCCCGCGCCCGGGTGTCCACCCAGTTGCATGAACTGCATGTGACTGAGATGCGTGGGCGGGTGATTGTAGCCGTTCGCCAGCAGCGGGGACTTTTCCATCCTCGGCACGTCTGAAAGCAAAGAGGGAAGCGCACGATTTAGCGAGCGGTTTGCGAGTCGAGCGTCGGGTTCGGCCGGACGACCCCTTCGTATACCCCGTATACCCCGTATACCCCGTATACCCCGTATACCCCGTATCCCCGGCGCAAATACCGTGGGCATATTTGCACGAGGATTCGCCGGACGGCTCGGTGGATTTTCGGTGTTTCGAGGTTTCCGAGCCCGGCGATGTATCTTCGTCGCGTCAACGATCTCGGTCGTCGCGGACGGGGGACGACTCGGCTCGGATCGGATCGGGGGCAAACCTCTCCCCCGCGCGCCTCCACCTCCCGGTCCCGATGCGGGAGATTTCTCTCTCCGACCGAGATGATTTTGTCTTCGGTTTCGGGCATCCGATCGCGAACGATGCCGTTGCGAGAACCGGGATCGGGGTAGAGACGGAAAAGGGCGAGGGCGAGGGCGAGGGCGAGGGCAGGGGAGAGTGGACGGGGATCGAGGGGGTAGAAAATGAGCGGTGCCTATTTATTACAAATTATCTAAATGGCAGTGATTTCGGCGGACCGGCTGGCCGTTTGACGAGTAAGTGGCGGGTTTGGCGGGCAGTGACTGTCGATCGGGCCCGCGCCGCGGTCGAACCCTCGCCGACCGCCGACCAGGGACGTCCTTCGAGCGGTTTGACAACCGCTGCGAGACCCGGCCCACGACCGGCCCTAAAATTGGACTTATTACAACTTATAGAGCGCGATTTGAACGCTCCGCTCGATAACATACATTATCCCCAATCCATATGATTTAATGAAATCCCTCTAAACTCTCCACTTAGCCTCGGTACCTTCTCGCGCGGTACCCTTCCTTCTTTTTCGCGTACGCGCTCTCTCGCAGATTGCTACGTGCGTACGAAGAGAAGCCCGTGAGCGAGCCGACCGGCGGAGCCGGCGAGCCGGCGAGCGAGCGAGAGACCGATCGGGGGGACCGAGGGCCGACGGGGGGGGGGGAGGGGCCCGGGGGACCAGAGGGAGCCGAGGGAACACGGGGGAACGAGAGGGGGACTCGAAGGGTCTCGCGAGCGACCGAAGCGGAGAGTCGGAGCGTCGTTGCGATCGCCGAGGATACTTAAAACGCGCGTTCCCCGATTTTTATAACCTCGACGATAGGTATTTGCGTGGCTCGCGATCCGCGCGGTGCCGCGACTGCGAGCAACGATGAAGACGTTTCGAGCCGCCCAATCCCCGGCCGGTGATCGGGATCGCGAGGCGGAGGATCGTCGAGGTGTCCTCGCGGGCGAGTTCGAGGCGAGAGGCGAGAGGCGAGAGGCGAGAGGCGAGAGGCTCGCGAGAAGCGAACGCGACGGGCGATAAAACACAATTTGAGCGAAAGACCGCGCTCCTCTAACTTCCCACCCTTGGGTCCGCGCGCGGACGGGCACCGGCACCTCCTCGCCCCTCTCGCGGCTGATGAGGTGACAACCCATAATTATACAGACCGCTTTCTGTCTGGCTTGACTGCGGTGGCATGCGGAGAGAGGCCTCCATCATCCTCCTTCTCCCTCCGTCTCCCTCCGTCTCCCTCCGTCTCCCTCGTTCTTCTCTTCTTCGTCCGCTTTGCCTTCCTCTCTCCGGCGTATCTCCGGATCTCGCTTTTTCTCTCGTTACCCCTCCTCCCCGTCTTTCGTCCACGGTTTCTCATCCACCGGCCGGCGATCCGGCGGGTTCCCGACTTCCCGCTTAATAACGATACGCGTGTTTTCTTCGCCGCGGCGAACGGGCTCTCGAGCGAGCCGGACGAGAAGCGAAATCGAGGGAACGCGGAGAAAGAAGCGAGCGGACACCGACCCGTAGACACCTCCACCCTCGCTCGCTCGCTCCCTCGGTTAGTCGCTCCGTCGCTCCCTCGCGCGCTACTTCTTTTCTGGTGTTAATTACGAAACGCGAGAATAAATTGCCGAGGCAAACGAGCGCTCGGGGTTCTCCGGGACTCGAATTCCATCCGCGAGGGCCGAGGAAACGGTCGCGAGTCCTCCTCCGGAATCGCGAGCGGAACGTCCGAGAGGTGGTTCGATCGTCCGGGTCTAGGAGAAAACGGTGTCCTCTCCGTCCTCCCTTTGTAGTTTCTTTTCTCGTCTTTTTTCGGGCGCTCCCGGTGGCCGCAAAAGACGGAGAAACGGTCCCGCTCGGTCGAGCGACCACCGAGAGACGAGCCGACGTGAAATTATTTGGAAAATTTGCCCTTTGTCCGGCGGATCCTCTCCCCCCGGCCGTCCCATTGTTCTTACCAAACGACGAAGAAATCGACCGTCGGCCGCTCGTCTCCGGTCGCGCGCGTTATTTGCGCTTAGGTATGTATATGTTTACCCTCGACACCGACTACTCCCTCGAAACCCTTGGATTTAACCCTCGAACACCGACCCTCCGGCTACGGCCGATGACATCGCGGCCCTTTAAGCACCTTCCGCGACACCCCTCCTCCTCGTCCGGCTCTTTCCTCCGGTTCTTCTCTCGTCCCGTTGCCGCTCAGGACGCGGTTCCCCTCGGCTCGCGCTCCCGCTCCCGCTCCCGCTCCCGCTCCCGCTCCCGCTCCCGCTTCCGCTCGCGATCCCGATCGGGAGAGCGGCTCGCGCACGCGGGCGAGAAACGCGCCGTTAGTCGGGACCCGTGCACGTGCATCCGAGCCGACATTGTTCTCCGAGGTGTATCGGTACGTAAACACGAGACGGGAAACACAGTTTCGCGCTGGAGGAATCCGGTTTTTCGAGTAATCGAGAGAGTCGAGAGAGTCGAGAGAGTCGAGAGCTCGGAGAGGTTGGAGAGAAGCCGGCCGGGCAAGGTAAAGCGGGCAGACAGGCAGGCGGGCAGCCGGGCAGCCATCGAGGTAGCTCCCTGCGTCCAGTCTGGAAAGAACCGAGGAGAGAGCGGATGCCGTGGGTACGTACGCCACCTCGCTCCTCCTTCGTTTCTTCTTTCCTCGCTTTCCTCTTTTACCACACCCATTCTTCTTAATCGCTCGACCGGCCGGTATCGCCGCGTATTGAGACGTACGCGCCCGTCGAGCTCGCGTCCGCTCGATACCGCCTCGAGTTTATCCTTCCTCGCGGACGAGAGCCGAGGATCCGCTCCGAGGACGCAAAGATTCGAACGACTCTGGAAACGAGGCTCGCGCGTACCGGAACGAACGAACCGGAGGGAACGGAAGCGGTGCCGTAATATTGAGACGTAGCTACCTCGCGGCCGATAGGAGGAGGCCGAGCTCGCTCGTAAGATACGGTCGATCTTTCTCGCGGCGGCCTCGTAATCGACGATAACGCGGCCCGAGCCGAAGCGTCTAGCCGGCTTTCGGTGGTGCGCTCCTCGTCCTTCCGAAACCCCACCTCCGAGTCTCCTCCGAGCCCTTCGCGGGTTCTCGGCCCTACCTCGGGCCGCCTGCCTACCTACCACGCGTCCTCCTCGCGAAAGAGCGGTCCAGTATTTGTTCTTCCAGGGTCTCCTCGGTTGCGAGCATCATCCGAGGGCAGTAAACCTTTTGATATATAGTCGAAGGTTTTTAGAGTTCTGTCAGCCACGCCCACAATCAGCCTTAGTATTATTTACACTCCTGGTGGTTTGTAGTCGGTTGTCTCGCTTCTCGTTCCCCCCGGCGTTCCGTTGGTGCCGTTGGTGGCGTTGGTGCCGTTGGTGCCGCCGCCGCCGCCGCGGCTGCTTCGGCTTCCCTCGGCAACCTCGCTTTTTTACTCGTTTCGCGCGCTCTCTTCTTGCTCGAGCGGTCTTCCGACGCGCCTCTTCGGCATCGTCATCCTCGTCCTCGTCGTTCTCGACTCCTCCGGTTTTTCCAAGGTACCGCGTTCCCCGGCTGGTTTTTTTCTCGAGTACGCGCTCTCCTGTTGGGTAGCGGTCGTCGAGGTCTCGGCGATCGAGCGGCTCGATGTATCCCCCTGCCGCGGGTTTTTCTCCGGGGCTCTTCCGGATGGTCGCGCCTCGCCGGGCCGAGGAGGGTACCGCCGCGAATTTATAAAATTAGATAGGATCGTGGCCGACGCATCGTCCCCGCGAAATTATCTATTCGGAGCGGGGCTCCGTTGCGCGCGGGATCGCGTAGCCGGGGGGCCAGATTTCGGATTTCGGCGCGCGTCGACGGGCTCGAGCACGCAACCAACGGGAGGGAGGAGGGGAGGCGATCCTCCACCCGAAGAGAAAGGGACGCATATTTTATTTCGGAAACGATGATGATACGCACGAAAGCTTCTCCCCCGCCCGGCGTCCTTCGGTTTTATCGCGGCGATTCGCCTTCGGTGAACTCTTTTCTTCGGCCCGTTCCCTCCTCCCCTTTTTCTTCTCTTTGTTTCTCTCCTCTCTATCGGGAATCCCTTCGCCACGGTCGCGAAGAGCGGCGCCGATCGTCTCGACTCCCTGCCCGCGAAGAGGCTCCGCTTTTTCTTCGATCCGGGGCGTGTTAGGAGGCGGAATCGAGTTTCCTCGATTCGGCGATTTCCCCGCGATCCTCCCGATTCGGACCGAATCGTCGGGGAGCCGTCCGAGAGGAACGGGGGTTGGCCCGGGGTGAAAGCGGACCGGGCGAAAAATCGAGGCCGGGGCTAATCTCGAAGGTAAATCTTTCCCGCGAGGTAATCGAAAGCGAGGATCGAGCCCGGGGCCTCGTGCGTTTTTCGGAGCCATCTGCCCCTCGGCCGGACCGACGCCGAGCCGCGTTGCAATAGTCCGCTCGGGCCGACGGCCCGACGGTCCCGCGCCCCGATACCCTCGAACCGACGGGGTCGATACTTTTCCACGTGCGAGTAACATCGGTTAATCCTCCGCATAAACATTGTATTGTATTTCGCCGGGGATGCTCCCATTATATCATATTTTGTTATTAATATCTTCCGACTGGCTGGGCCCAGAAGCCGGGACGGGGCACTTTTGTGCATCGGCGAAGGTAAGCCTGCCGGTACCTCGCGCCGACGCGGAACGGGACCGAGCGATACGGGGACCGAGCGGAGCGACGAGGAGGGCCACGCGGATCGGGCGAGGGAGGCCGGAGAAAGGTTTCTGAAAAAGAACCAGGGAAAAGAGACGCGGAGAGCCGCTCGATACCGGTTTCCTTTATCGCGCAATGCCTACCGGGATTTTTATTATCCACGATCCTCCCTAGGAGAGCGGCGTCGATTTCGCACGACCCTGCCGACGCGCGGACTCCGGGGGGGTTTCCTCGTGCGTCGGCCCGAAAAATGGCCAATACCTCGATTCGTTTTTCTTTTCCTTCCTCCCTTTCGAGAGAGAGAGAGAGAGAGAGAGAGAGAGAGAGAGAGAGAGAGAGAGAGAGAGAGAGAGAGAGTTCCAACGTATCAAATTTTTCGCGCAAAGTCTCGACGACGATTCCCGAATCCATGCGAACGCAACGATACGGTCGATTTTTTCTCGTGGCTCGACGCCTGGAAACAAATACGAAGCGGATGTAAAGCCAACGAGAGGAAAACCGCGCGATACCCGTTCGAGAGGGGGAGAAGGTTTCGGAGCGAGGCGCGGTACAAGCAGTTAAACGCGCGCGATCGTTTTTACGGCGCGTTTTAACGGCGGGTCGGGTGTCGCTCCGGAACCTCGCGCGAATTCGAGCGTCGAGCGATTCGTAGTCACGGTGGCGCGCTCCCTCTCCCTCTGGCAACGAGTGCTTTTCGAGCCCGAACCGGATCAGAAATGAAAAGAAAATAAATAGCGCGGGAAAAAACCGCGACTCGTTTGCGCGAGTACACGGATGTAACCGGGACCTTTGACACGCGCTCGTGTAAACGAGCAACCGGGCAACCGGGCCCGACCGCCCTCGAAATGTAGACATTTACCCCTGTCGAGGGGAGTTTCACCGGCAGAAAACAAGCCACGATCCGTGGTGTCTGTTTTCATTTCCCTCGCGGTTTTTTTGCGCGTTGTTCGGCCCGCAGCTCTCTCTCCCTCTCTATCTCTCTATCTCTCTATCCGTGGCGTCGGTTCGCTCGGCGTGTTTCTTTCCCTCCATTATTCCAAGCACTTCCGAGGTTCGTTTGTTGGTCACGAGGGCGGCCGGGGGAGCCGGGTGGAAATTATAAAAATACTCGCGAGCGGCCGGTCGCTCGCGGACGGACAAAGCGGCCCCGCTCGTTGATTCGCGAGTTAATTGAGCGGCGCGGCACTCGCCGGCCGCTAACGAGTAAATTGTTGACTACCACCATCGCCGGTGCCGGTGAACACCGCGCGAGCCGGCACTCGCGAGCGAGCGACCGATGCCTGCCCCTCTCTCCTCGCCGACGGAACACCCGGGAAATTAGTACAGATTTTTGAAGCAATTAGCCCCGGTTTTCACCGCAGGAAATTGCCGTCACTCGCCTAAAAAGCCTCGCCACCTCGCCGCTTAGCCGCCTCGCCGCGCCGCGCCGCGCCGCGCTTCGTTCTACACCGCCGCGGTACGTCTCCGCCCTGCGAATCGACGCTCCCGCGAGCGAGCGAGCTACGTTTTCGAGCGAGGAGCGATGGATCGCCGATCGTCCGAATTTCGAAGGAAAAAATTCGAAGGAAAGACGACGACGGAAAAGATCCGCGAAGATTCCGTGGAAAAGGCAGCGCGCGACGCCGAAGACGACGATGCAGTATTTAAAACGCGATCGGGGACCGAAGGGCCGTCTTAATAGCCGTGCGTCGCGAACGTGGGAACCCGGAGCAACCCCGAGCCCGGGGAATCGTAAAGGGACGCGGACCTCGGTGAAATAAAACGGCCGATGAAACAACGAGCGGACACCGTCGTAATTAAGTCGCGGTGAAACGGAGCGCGATGTCCCGCGCGCATCGAGAGAGGCGTTTTATGGCGCCGCTTCGCGTCCCCGCGCGTCAGCTTGCTCGCGGCGAGGGCCGACCCTTCGCGCGACTGCACGCGCGCTACGGCCCGTTGTTTTATGCACGAGCAGCCAGCGAACGAGAGCGCGAAACGTTTCTCCGCCGTGGAACGAAATAACGACCGATCCCCCTCCCGACTGGTACGGTGCTCCGAACGATTTCGAATCGGATTCGCGGAGGCTGCCGGTTGCGCGACTATTTTTCCAACGCGTTTCTCCGTAAAGAAGAGACCTCTTTTGGATCGCGCAAACCCGACTGCAATTTTTTCGTACGCGCAACTTTTCTCGACCAAGGAACGTATGCATTTCCCCCGCGAATCGAGAACTTTTTATTAGCGTCGATCGTGAATACGAACGGAAAGCTTTCGAGTCGTTTTCGACGGTAGGATATTGTTAATGATCGTTCGAACCATGGTCCTACGGCGTTTAATAATCGTTTCGATGTAGAAGTATCTAGATATTGCGGAATCCGTGAAGGCGTACGATTTTAGCGAATCTTTGCACCTTTGCGCGATTGTTATTGTCGTTTACGCGCGTACCGAATATTCGCGTTACGATATACGTCTTACTTATGGAATATGAATCGTCGATTAGTTTACGGAAATTAATTTCGAAGGAAAATCCAGAAACGTATCAATAACAAACTTTTACTTTGATTTTCCATCGAAATTAATTTCTACGAACCAATCGACGATTCATATTCCATTAATAAGACGTATATTGCCACGCAAACGTTCGAAACATGCGTAAATGTTAACAACAATCGCGTGGAGGGACAAACAGTCGCTAAAACCGCTCGTCTTCACGGATTTCACGATCGATCGATGTTCGTTTATCTTAATTGTTAACGATCGATGCAGGACGATAGGTTAAACAATTGTTGACAATATCCTAGTGTAAATAATGGCTTAAAAGCCATCGATTTCTTGAAATATTCGTTTCGATCGAACAAAGACGAACGATCGCGTGGATGAACAAACATTGACCGAAACCATTTGCCTTCGCAGATTTCTCAATATCTTGATGTTTATTTATCATAATTATTAACAACCATCGTAGGACCATAGTTTAAACAATTCTTAACAATGTCCTCGTACAAATAATAGCTCGAAAGCCATCAATTTCTGGAAATAGCCGCTTAAATCGTACAAATGAAATCAAAGTAGCGGTAAGTCACCTTCTCGAGGGTATAAATAGAACCTCCGGCTGTCAAAAATTTCATTCGCCCGGGAGACTCCGCGGCGGACGGAGCTCCCCCTCTGGGGGGCCTCGACCCTCAGGGCCAGGGTGGCCCGACGCGGAGAACGGCGGAAACGCCGCGGACCCGCGGAGGATGGAGGTCCTCCTCTGGGGACCTGGACCCTACGGGTCAGGATCGGTCGCCACGGAGAAGCGCGGAACCGCCGCGTACCCCCGGAGGACACGCGGCGGTGCCGCGCCGTACTCGCGAAGGACGCAAGGCGGATCTGCGCCGACCAGCGTGAAGGAAGTCTGTGAGAATGTAGATCCATGTAACATTTCAATAAATTCATTAAGTAACAAAGAATTAGCATTTCCCCCCCCCCCCCCCCACTTTATTTCCACTCCCTCTACTCCAAGAATTTCTAACTTAATTACTACAATTTTTCCGAAAATTCTCAGAAATGACGTCATTTTCGCGAAATTCTAAAAATTCTCAGAAATGACGTCATTTCCAAGAAATTTCGAAAATTCTCAGAAATGACGTCATTTCCAAGAAGTGGCACGATAGGAATACCTCCTCGCACATCATGTTCTCCTGATACCAAAGTTCGAAAATCGTCGAAATTTTGTTCGAAAATGCCCGCAAAACCAATTTCTGAACTTTCGCTGAAACTTTTCGCCGATTTTCGAACCTTGGTATCAGGAGAACATGATGTGCGAGGAGGTGGCACGATTCCATCGATTCTTGGAAATGACGTCATTTCCAAGAATTTCCGCGAACTAAAATTTTGCGGGAACTTTCAAACAACATTTCGACGATTTTCGAACTTTGGTATCAGGAGAACATGATGTGCGAGGAGGTGGCACGATTCCATCGATTCTTGGAAATGACGTCATTTCCAAGAATTTCCGCGAACTAAAATTTTGCGGGAACTTTCAAACAACATTTCGACGATTTTCGAACTTTGGTATCAGGAGAACATGAAGTGCGAAGAGGTGGCACGATTCCATCGATTCTTGGAAATGACGTCATTTCCAAGAATTTCCCAGAGCCGCGAATTTTAAACGAATTTCTGTACTTTGACTAGAATTTTTCACCGTTTTCGAGACTTTGGTATCAGGAGAACATGATGTACGAGGAGGTATTCCTATTGTGCCACTTCTTGGAAATGACGTCATTTCTGAGAATTTTCGGAATTTCTTGGAAATGACGTCATTTCTGAGAATTTTCGAAAAATTGTAGTAATTAAGTTAGAAATTCTTGGTGTAGAGGGAGTGGAAATAAAGTGGGGGCGGGGGGGGGGGGGAATGCTAATTATTTGTTACTTAATGAATTTATTGAAATGTTACATGGATCTACATTCTCACAGACTTCCTTCGCGCTGGTCGGCGCAAATCCGCCTTGCGTTCTTCGCGAGTACGGCGCGGTACCGCCGCGTGTCCTCTGCGGGTACGCGGTGGTTCCGCGCTTCTCCGTGGCGACCGATCCTGACCCGGAGGGTCCAGGTCCCCCAGAGGAGGAGCTCAATCCTCCGCGGGTCCGCGGCGTTTCCGCCGTTCTCCGCGTCGGGCCACCCTGGCCCTGAGGGTCGAGCTCCCCCTCTAGGGGAGCTCCGTCCGCCGCGGAGTCTCCCGGGCGAATGAAATTTTTGACAACCGGAGGTTCTATTTATACCCTCGAGAAGGTGACTTACCGTTACTTTGATTTCATTTCTACGATTTAAGCGGATATTTCAAGAAATTCATGGCTTTCGAGCTATTATTTGTACGAGGACATTGTCAATAATTGTTTAAACTATGGTCCTACGATGGTTGTTAATAATTATGATAAATAAACATCAAGATATCGAGAAATCTGCAAAGGCGAACGGTTTCCTCCTCGCGTATCGCGTTCTCCTGATACCAAAATCTCGAAATCGACGAAAATTTTATGAAAAGTTATACCGCAAATATATCCCGCAAAATATCAATTCGCGGAAATTCTTGGAATTTGACGTCATTTCCAGGAATCCGCGAAATAGGAATACCTCCTCGCACATCGTGTTCTCCCGATACCAAAGTTTGAAAATCGACGAAATCTTGTTCGAAAGTTCCCGCAAAATTTTAGTTCGCGGAAATTCTTAGAAATGACGTCATTTCTCAGAATTCTCGCGAATCGAAATTTTGTGGGAATTTTAAATTTCCGAACTTTTGCTATAATTTCTCGCCGAATTTGAACTTTGGTATCGCGAGGAGGTATCCTTGTTCCGCGGATTCTTAGAAATGACGTCGTTTCCAAGAATTTCCGGGAATTCAATTTTGGCGGCAATCTGAAATGCATTTCCGATGTTTCGGTACGTAACGCGAACGCGTTGAGCGTTGGCGTCCATTCAACGTTATCGGCGTTTTCCCCTGCGTCGTTGTAACGCGGACCGCGTAATAATCTCGGGCGACGTTATTATCGCTTTAATCGCGAGGATTATTTCACTTTCGCGTCGCATCTCCCGGTTCGCTCGGTTTTGGCTTCGGTTTCGCGTCCCTCGTCGCCCGAGCGTGTCCGCCCCGCGTAATTTCCGACCGCAGGGTGAAAATTCCACGTAAGCCAGCGGTGCTCGCCGCTCGTTCGCCGGATTCCGCTCGATTCGGTCAATCGAGTCGATCCGTTCGCGCAAGAACCTCTGCGCGAAACCTCTTCCGGCCGTTCGATTTCGAGTCGGTCGCTCCGAATTCGTCGGTCTCGACCCCCGCTGGAGATCGCGGTACTCGTTGGACGGTTCGCCTAAACATCCGCGATGAAATTTCTCGGCGATAATCGGCCGCGGTTCGAACGTTCGTTCCCACCGAGCGAATCGATTCGCTTTTCGGCACTCGAAGTTATCGTTCCAAAGTACGCGGTAGACGGTGCAGCTCCGAGTCCCGCGATCTTCGTTTTCGAAGTATCGGTTGAGTTCTGAGCCGTTTCGTACGCGGCCGCGAACCGAAATGCGTGAAAATTGTCGCGAGGGGTATGCGGAGAGGTCTCGGGTAACGGTCGATGGCGCGATATCGAAGCGACGTCGGCCCCCCATTAACCGGGTTTTATCGGTACACGAGCCAACCGCGTTGGCTGACCTACGACCGGCAACAGTTAATCAATGCTTTTATGAGCATTCGCTCGCCGGTACAGGGTCGTTGCAGCCGCGACTGGCCAAACCACCCTGCCACCCACTCGGTCGCGCGACACTCTCTCTCCCTCTCTCTCTCGGTCCGTCTATCTTCGCGTTCGGTCGGTCAGCCCCCTCTCCGGAGCGGAACGATTCGAAAACCGCGAGCCGGACGGTTCGCGGTTCGAGGCTGTCGCGAACGAGACGCATCGATCGGGGATAGATCTCCGGCGAAGAGTACTCTCCGCGTCGAGCACGGGACGAGAATCGAGCGGAGCGTTTCGTCGCGAGACGGGAAATTGTCGACGCGATCCGTCCTCCTGGTGCGTAAACGCGCGGGTGCTTGGATAATTTACTTAGTTTGCGCGTTAATGTACGATTCGCTATGCATTAGGTCATATAATATAAATTGCGGCCGGCCAATTTGATTAATGCTATTTCGGTAATCGATGCATTAAATAATTACGCGTCGCGGGGCGGAGGCTGGGGCAGTGGCAGTGGCAGGGCCAGGGGGTGGTGGCCGGTGGACGGTGGGCGGTTCGCGAAACGCGCGCGAACCGTTGGACGTTAGCCGATGGTCGTTGGTTCGTTACGAGGGTCGGAGAGGTTCGGGAACAGTTTGCGTCGGAAAAGGTCGAAAAAGCCGCGAGGAACGCGCGACGCGTCGTTTTCCCATCGAGGCCGGGCGCACGCGGCGCGCACACGCCGCTAAGCCGAGCGCGACCCCTCCGCGTTCTCTCTCTCTCTCCATCTCCCTCTCTCCCCCTCTCTACCGCGGGCTATTTATTTTTCTCATCGGTTTTAATTTCGTAGAGACAACATAGATGCGTATCGGCCGTCCGCGCCGCTGCGTGCGCGTATACACGGCCATTGTGCTCGACTACGTCCCGAATGGATGTTACGCCGCCGCTATCGGGATCGGATCTCGCTCGTTGAGTTTATTAATTGCGTTATGGCAAGTGCCGCCCGCCGCTCGTCTACCGGTCCAAATTGAAAAAAATCCCGCGTACGCGACCCCGGCCCCCTCTTTTGCGTCCAAGCGCGTAACGTTTCGCTCTCGTCTCTCCGCGTACACGGTTTTTCGGGCCGCGGACTCCTCTCGACGGGACGGGGCGATCCGCCTCGAAACTCGACAACTCGGTGCAAAGAATCGATCCCCTGTCGCGTTAAACGGGATTTCGATCGACCGAACGAGTTTCGCTCGGAGTCTGTAATCGCCGGTACGTACACTGCCGGCGAAAACTTTTCGACCGTCTCGACGCGTGCGAACGATTCGCGAATCGACGACAACGGGGCTAGGATTTCCCGCGCTTCTCAACGCCCGATCGTAGGTAGGTGTAGCGCGATAAAAACAATTACAAAAATTACGACCGTAGTGCCTTTATCGGTATCGATGGTACAAAGATACCGTTCAACGCGTCGAAGAATCTTTTTACGTCTCTTTTTCATCTTCGGATCTTGACACCGTTGCCTACTCCTGTACGGGTGATCCCGAAGCGTCTCGATAGGGTGTAGATCCGGTAGTTGCGCACTTTTAATATCCCTTCCTCTTCTTCTCGAAGAAATCCTTTGCAAAGATCGGGCGTGCGTTTTGGTCCATCGGCGCGCGTCGTTTCGCCTTATCAATTGATCGAAGTAATGGTTTCTTTTTCACCGCGATTCGTCCAAATGAACCTGCTTCTCCGAAACCTGTTTTCGCGATAGCCGACGACACCGCGTTAGCCCGGATGCTGTTTAATTCCGCGCACATTTCTGGCTCAGTTTCCTTACCATTTCCTTCGCGTCTGATAGATCCGATGCGTTCGCTTTCCGCTTTCGTGGTAATCCTGGATCCGCCCGATCGTTTCTTCGCTTCACAGGACCCCGTAGTTTGGAACCGCACAATTGTTGTTTTTGGTATTTTTGATCGGGCAGCTATTCGAATTTCCTTCGGAACGCAAAGTCTATACGCTACGTTTGTCCTGGGAGATTCGACTCTTTAGATTGTTCCGTACGTTCGTTCGCGTTTCGTGCGGAGGAGGGTCGATGGTCGGATACCTTCCGCCTAAGCGCGTCCAGTTCCGAGGATCGTTGCTCCGGTTGCTGTCGTTGTACCGTGCGGGCATCGCTCGACGGCAGACGAAATGAACGCGGGTACCCTTGAACGTAGCGAGAACAGCGCGCTCCCACCTACCGCGAGCGTACGAGAAAAAAAGTAAACGAGGACCTACCTTCCTTCCGTTTCGCGCAAGTACACCCCGCACCGACACCGTCCTTTGCCTCGGACGCACTCGTCGGAACGTACGGTAGGTCCGATAAAGATTATCGGGGCAAAAAAAAAAGAAATCGAAATAAAAGGAGCACGCTTCGCGCACAGGTTCGAACCACCTCGCAGCGATTTATTCCTCGACGAACTCGAACGCGATTGGAAGAAAATCGAGCAACGGCTCCCGACGGGGACGCAGCGTGGCGACCAATCGTACCCGGAAAGGGGATCCAGTCGTAAAACAATTATACAATTACCGCGGGCTCGTAATTAATTGCTCGCCGTTTCCGCGTTTACCCCGACTGCAGTCGCGTTCGCGTTCGCGCTCGCGCTCGCGCTCGTCCGCGCGGCATTAATTCATTAACGTTGCACCGTCAAACGTATTTGCCCGTAAAATTGAACGGGCGGCGTATTCGCGATTATTTGCTTAACCAATTTCCGAACACGGCGATTCGTCGACGCGATTTTCGCGCTCGTAGCGCTGCAGGGGGCGGTGGGGCGGTGGGACGGGGGCGTCTCGAGAAACGCGGATCGGGCGACGAAGCGGAAGACACGGGTGGCGGGCGGCGGGCGTCGGGCGGCGAGCGGCGTTCGGCGCCGATATTCCGGTATCGGGAACCGCCGGCACAGGCCGCAGCACGACGGTGCAGTTGCAGTTAATTTGCTCGCTCCAAGTGTGTTTGATTCCCCTAATTAATTGATCGGTGGGGTCACCGTGGCCCGGCGCGTATACGGATGGCGGTAATCAAGTGCGTGCCCCTGGTACCAGGGCTACGTCGACTCCGCGCGAGCCCACACTTTGCCTACGAGCAACCTCGTGGACGTCTTTCGACGCGTTCGACGCGTTCGACGCCGTCGTTCGATCGTAACCCCGTGCTTTCGATCGTCCGTCGTTCTCCGCTCCGCGAAACTTGGAGACCGTTGGGAAACGCGGGCGAGCGAACGGTCGCGGCTCGTAATTAGGAATCGAAACGACCTCGAGGAGTTTAGAGTCCGCTCGGGACGGTTTCTCGAACGCGCGACTCTCCGAGCACGGTTCGCCGCGATGGTTTTCGTCGTTAGGAGTAAAATATACCCGGTGCGCGTAGTCGGTTGTTTCGTTGCGCGTATAAATTTTATTCGGCCGTTCCCGGCCATTTACGGTCCGAGTCCGTTTGCTCTAAAAGCTAGTCTCGCGTTCGTAGCGGCGCGGCGTCTCGAACAACCGGCCGAGGTTCCGCGACACTGTCGTCGAATCCGTGCCATTTCCATAAAACGTCCCGCACGGCGGAGACTTTGGTCCCGCGGACGGTAAAATACGAGCGTCGGCGTTGCGAGAGAACGCGGCACCGCGAATGGTCGAAAAGTCGTTCGCGCGCTCGTAACCGGAATCGTAAGCGCGACCGGTCGGATCGACCGAGACGACGGCGACGGCGACGACGACGACGACGACGGCGACGACAACGACGACGACGACGACAACACTCACCCAAATGGCCGTTCTCGTAGTAATCCCCGTTGTCCATTCTGTGCTTCTTCAAGGAGTGCTGAGGGTGGTGACCGGTCGCCGCGGCCAGGTGGCTGGCTGCGAGGCTCAGGCCGACGGAGGCTCTCTTCGGTGGTCTTCCTGGCCTGGAGCTGTACAGTGGTAGAGAGTTACTGTGGTTAGAGACACCTGTCATCGAGGTAACGTCTTACCCCGATCTGCGTGCTTACGACGCTCGTCGCAAGCGGTTCGTTCGTCCTCGCGAAAAAAGAGCTCGTCGACGCGTACGCTACTCGCGCAACCCTTTACCCCCTCCTCGGTTTCTCGCTCGGAACGGGCGCTCCGAGTCGTGAATATTTTACGAGAACTCGATTCTAGCCACCGAAGAGTTTTCGAGACGGCCGAGAGAGGTCGATGGCGAAAAATCGAGCGTCTCTCGACGGAGCGTTTCGGCCCGTCTCGCGTCGCTCGACCGAGTCTTTTTTCGCGAACTCGTTGCGTCCACGATCGTTCGGGGCGCTCCGATATCCGCCCTCCTCTTTCTCCTCCTCCTCCTCCTCCTCCTCCACCACCTCCTCCTCCTCCTTCTCCTCCTCCTCCTCCTCCTCCTTCTCCTCCTCCTCCTGTTCGTTCTCCTCGCTCGGGAGGGAGAGGCGACGCTCGAAAGACGAAACTCTGGACGCTAGGAGCGTCGATCGGTCTAGTCTGTCCGCGGAGCGCGTACGTTTCGAGAACTGGTTCTCGGGGCGAGTCGAGGGGAGGCGAGGCGAGGCGAGGCGAGGCGAGGCGAGGCGAGGCGAGGCGAGGCGATTAGCGTGCACGCGCGTCGTCCGCGAGCGAAAGTGCCACGAGTTGGCGGATATACCGAGCTAATACGTAGCGACGGTGCCGCGATAAACCTAACAGAGGGAAAGATAAAAGCGCGCGCGCGTGGGACGACGACGCGGCCGGATCGGGCCGGACCGGGCCGGCCCGGAACGGGCCGCGCTGGGCCAGCACGGGCCCCGTTCGCGCGAGTTATCGCACGGGCCCGAGGAGGATCGCGAGCCGAAATCGTCGAAGCCCTCGAAGAGACGTCTCGACGGAGAAGTAATTTTTCGTGGGCGGGAGGCGCCGGAGCGGCGCTTCCGTGCGCGCGACGAGTCACCGGGCGTACGTACGCGTCGGTGCTCGGCCGATTCGAGGAAACGTTTTCTTCGGTGGCGACGCGGCGCGGCGCGGCGCGGCGCGGCGCGAACCAGGGGCTCTCGCGCGGAGAGCGTTCGAGAGCGCGAAAGAATCGGAGCTCGTCGGAGCGGGACGAGTTCTTTCTCGAGGAGGTCCGCGTCGGTTGAGCATCTCTGGCCCGGTAAGCGAGCAATCTCATAGTAGTCGGGACAGATTTGTAAATCTAATTTTTCATCCCGTCTTTCTGGCTGCTCTCTCGCTTCGGCTCTTCGTTGCCCGTAGTCTTCTTCCTCGTCCTCCGTTTAACTCCGCGTCTCCCCTGGCCCTCCGGCCTAACCCGGGACGTACCGCTCGCTTCCTCCTCTCCCGATCCGGGCGCTCGTCGATCTCTCGTTCTCCGTTCCCCGTTCTCCGTTCTCGGTTCTCCGTTCTCCGTTCTCCGTTCTCGGTTCTCGGTTCCTCTGGCGCCCTCCCACTCTCGGCGTCCCTCGTTCCTCTTTTCTCTTCCCTCGCGACGCGTCCTCTCCGTCCGCGGCCCCTCTCTCGCGCGCGGGATCTCCAGACGATTCTCAGACGGCCGGTTTATACGGCGTTGATCTCTTAAACCGCTTAGCTTCGGGTTACACCGAAAACAAGAACGCACTCTCGAACGCTTAGACCCGCATAATACGTACTTGTTTGCGTACGAGTCTACCGGCGAAACGAGAAAACCATCGACGGACGGAACGGATCGCCGTCCCATCGGCGGCCCCTTTCTTCTCCGCGTTTCGAGCCGACCCGAAAACGTAACTTATCCTCGAACGCGGTACCCGCTGGTGTTCGCCCGGTGCCGTAGAATTTCCTCGATCGTGAAACGGAGCGAGCGACGAATTCCTCGAGGGGAAAATCGCGCGCGGGTCTCGAGAAAGCCGTTTGCGAAATCGTGTCCGCCGAGTTGCACGATCCGGCGGATGGACGGGGGTAGACTCGCGAGCCGGGCGTACGATCGGTTGGCCAAGAGATCGGGAGATCGGTAATAATCGCGAATTGCGAGTTGCGAGTTGCGAGTCGCGAGTTGCGGCAACAGCGGCCCCGCAGCTACCAGATTTCGTTTCGAATCGACTCGGAATTAATTCCTCCGATCGCTCGTGGCCGGGATACCTCGACGCAACGATTACGGGCTCTTTGGCGCCGACTATTTTTTCCGCACGCAGCGCGCGGTTCGATCGAGATACGTATCGAGGCAACGAACCCGCGGACCGCGAAACCGGTGCCGAACGAAAACTCGACCGGAGAGACGCGTAATCGCGTAATCGCGTCTACCTCGAACGCGAGTAGCGAAAAACTTGACGGAAGTTTCGAATCGAATACGAGATACGCGGCTACGATGGACCAGCGGAGTGGAACGCGGCGGACAGCTGCGCGCGGAATTATCGGCCCGGTCGTCGTAAGAAATTCTATCGCGTTCGGTGCGAGGCGTTCGTTCGGTCCGCTAGTTTCGAGAGCCGAGGGGCCGGTTCGAAAATTCGCGCGTTCGAACGAGCCGATCGAGGTTAACCGGAAAACAAAGTTTGCTCGTCCGCGACGCTCGAGTTCCCCGGATAGGCGGTTCCCGATCGGAATCGATCGATCGATCGGACGCGTCGCGGGCTCGATCGATCGGATCGCCGAAACGGTTTCGATCGGCGTCCGGTCGGGTATCGCGTGTGGGATTCGCGATGATCGCGCCAGGTGCTACGCTTCGATCCGATCGTTCCCCGCCTTAATGATCGTTGCACCGGCGGCGGAGCGACCGTTGGACGGGCGAGCGAGACCGCGTCGAAGGATTCGGCGCCGAAACGAGGAGCGAGAGGAGACCGAGACGGCGAGCGAGACGAGAAACCGAGGAGAGAAATAGAAAAGAGGGACAACGCCGATACACTCTGGAGGAATTGCAACCCATTCTCGCGCGATTCGCCCGTTTAGGGACCTTCCGACCCGCGCGAACCTCTCGGTGGGCAAAAAACGGTTGCCGGCAGCTCGACGATAAACGCACCTTTGCCGATCCATCTGTCCGGGCGAATCGCCCGTTCCGAGGCCCCTCGAAACGCGTTCCCTCGCCTTCCCTCGCCTTCCCTCGCGTTCCCTCGCGTTCCATCGCGTTCCCTCGCGTTCACATCGCGTTCCATCGCGTTCGATCGAGGCGCGAACCGAAATTCGATCGTTCCGAGACCGAACGAAACAAAAAGAGGCAAAAGTCGCGAGAGAGCGAGCGAGCGAGCGAGAATCGCGAGCGCGGAGCGAGCGAGCGACCATAAATTGTCAATTTCGAAGTCAATTTGCCCAGGCTTACCAATCGGCTGCCGGTTAATTTCAAGGTGAATTGTGTCCAATATGGGTATATTATTAATGGTTCGACGAGGGATAGGGTGCACTTGGCGCGGAGGGTTGCAACCCCGTTTTCGCGCACTGGCCGAATCTATCGCTCGGGGCTGCCGTCGATGCGCGTTCTCTCTCTCGTATTCGAGCTTCCGGATTAAACGCTCTTCGATGTCGTTGCGGCAGTTGTCGCGCGAGTACGCGCCACGAACGCGAGCCGAAACCCCGGCCGGGTTTTCCGCGCTTCCGGAATTTCCTCGAAAATTCAACGGGCGCGGCAGCAGCGCCGCGCGCCGCGCGCCGCGCGCCAGCGAGGAATTCTCCAGCCGGATCGTTTCACGATCTCAGCGCTCAGCCTCGACAAAGGAACCACTGTTGCCGCGTTAAACAACGCGCTATCTTTGAATTACGACGCCCGTGGCGTTATCGCATCCTGCTACCGTTCTGCGCCGTCCAAACACACTGCCGAAAACGCGCGGGAACCGCGCGGCCCGCGAAGAGGGGAATAATCGAGGACGAGACCGCGGCTTGCGCTACAACGAGAACGCGTACGTTCGTCAACGGGATCGAAGCCCCTTTCGAAACCTCGAGGGCGACGCGAGTCGCGTAACAATTTTACGCCGGGAGACGCGTTCGAATAAACGCGCGATCGAACGCGGAACGATTAAATTCGACGCGTTTCCCGTAGCGGGGATCGATTACCGCGGAAGAAACGCGATTAATAACAAGGTCCGAAAGTCTCGGGTAAACGCGGCGAACGACCGGACGCGCGAGCTCGCCGCGAAACATTCAACGGTTAATTGATCGCGATCGATGCGCTCTTAATTGCGATTAATTTATTCTTCCCCGCAAAACTCTCGCGTCCGTTTCCTCCGATCGAGGCGAGAGCCACACCGTGGCCGCGCAATTTGTCAAGGGGAAACGTTTCGTGCTCGCGTTCGAAAGGTATTTACGCGCGGACCGAGCGTAATGTCGGGCCGGTTTGCGATTCGCGATCAAACGACAGGGACGTAAACGTAAACGGAGTCGTTCGCGTCAAATTGGTGTTATTTCGCGCCTCTCGTTCGACACCGAGACCATCGGCTCGCGAAGAACACCGAATTACACCGCGATCGGATAATTACGGTTCTCGGGGCAACGAACCGAATCTTAGACGCGAGGAAACGCCGATTCGGCCGGATTTCGTCTCGCGACTCGCAAGGGGGCTCGCGCGACGCGACGCGTCGTTCCATGGTCCAACTTGTAACCCGTTCCACCCTCTCGGCGATCGCGAGAAAGAGGGGAAAAAATATACTATAAACCGCTTAACGCGCGGCTCGCGGCCGACGCAGAGTCGTAAAACGATACAACGAATAGTAGGAGCGTTGCTCGCTCGCTCGCTCGCTCGGCTTCTAATTGTCAGTTTCGCCTTTACGTCTTTCCGCGGTTTTCTGGCCATCGGCGACCGTAAACGGTTCGCGTCCCTCGCCCTTCCTCTCCCCCGTCCCTCGTTCCTCGTTCCTCGTTCCTCGTTCCTCGACGCTCCGAACCACGGAGATCTTTTTTTTTTTTCCCGAAAAGTTGCGAGCGTCGACGGGAGCGCGTCCCTACCCGTAAAGCGTCGTCGCGCGCAATTCCCGTCATAACAACGACTTCAATTTTCGTCAAAAGTCTTTCGACGTTATCGTCGTCGCCGCCGCTGCCGACGGCGTCCCACCCTCTTTCCACGCTCTCTCTCACTCTCTCTCTCTCTCTCTCTCTCTCTGTTTCTCTCTCCGGCTCCGCAAAGCGGGATCGGGTCCTTCGTGCCTTTCGATTTCTCGCTTTATAAACTCGATTGCCGACCCGAAATCCGAGAACCGACGCGGACGGCATTTTCCAAATTATAAATTTTTACGAGGCCACACCCCCGCCCCTCGCCTCGGCCCTCCTCCGAGGTCTCTTCCTCGTTCTCGTCCTCCTCCACGCGTCCCGGTTTCTCTCTGTTATTTTTCTTCTCGCGCGACGTCGAATCCCCACGACACGGTGCGCTCTCCCCCTGCCCCGTGGATCGCGGCAATCCCGTCAGTCAGATTGGATTTGTCCGATTTCGCGCCCGGAGTGGAAAAGAACGTGCGAGGGTCGCCCCCTTCTCCCGTTTCCCCTCCCCCGGCCCCTCGAACCCCTGCGATATTATTCCTTTTCACGCTCGTTCTCGTTTCTCCGCCGAGAAACAAAGAATCCGAGGACGCGCCTTTTTCCCGGCTCCCTTCCGCTTCGGTCTCTCTCTCTCTCTCTCTCGAACGCTCGCGAGCGGATCAACGAAACACCCGTATCCGTGGCGTAGATTCAACGGAAGAAGTTGCGAGCGCGAACCGTCGTAATAAGAACGTCGAAACCGCGTATCCGTCGGTGGCCGTAACTTTCGGCTCGCAGCCTCCCCGAGATACGTTTTATCGCGAAGGGTCGCGATTCCGGGGATGGAATTTTTGCCAAGGTCGAGGTTTCGGACGCGACGAAATTCGCGCAAACCACGCCGCCCCGAGAGCCCCGAAGCTCCCTCCCTGGTTAGGACGCGTTATCCTCGCGATCTTTACGCGGCGCTATTAAGCACGGGAGATCGGGAAGGAGGAGAGAAAGAAAGAAAGAAAGAAAGAAACACGGCGCTCCCCTCCCGCGTAGTTCGCTCGCGCCCACCGGCATCGGGAGAGAGCATTTTCTAATAACCACGATGTAAAGTTGGGGTGCGTTGCACAAAAGAAATCTTTCTCTCCCGTGGGCACCGGGGGGAGGGTCGAGACTTATCTTAGTAATATTGGATTAAAACTTATGCTTCTCTCGGTCGCAATACGTTATTTTTATTGCTCGCGGCTTTGCATAATATTCGTTCGGGGGCGGTACCACCCTCTCGCCCCTCGCCCCTCGCCCCTCGTCCCACGGCCCTCGGCTCCAGCCTCCTTCCGGTTCCCCCCCACCCGTGGACCGGAGCCATCTCGTCGAGGCTAATTTTAATTTCGATGCCGCGCCGCGTTGGGGAGCATTACGATTTCAGCGTGGCTCACTTATTTATGTTTCGGGGGCAACGCGAGCCGCTTATTAGCCTCCTTGTTCGGCGGGAGAAACGCGTCGCTGGTTACGCGTCGGGATTACGGAAATCGTCGCGAGAACTCGTGGACGGGACGGCTGGTTCGTCGAGGTTGTTCGAGAAGGGGTCCGAACGAGCGATCGTCGACAAGAAAGGAAGAACGCGAGACGAGAATCGATTTCTCTGTCCATCCTTGGAGCTCCCGAAGGAGCTTCCGCGTCTACTCGAATCCGGGTTTCGGCGCAACGCCGTGGTTTCGTTTCGGGCTGGTTTCTTTCTTCGCGATCGCTAATCGGGCCGGTGGATCGAGGACGAGGAGAACTCGGTGCACGCGCAGATGCGCGATCGATTCGGATAGGAATCGCGTAAACGTGTAAGCGCGCGAGGCAGATGTCTCGGTCGGTCGGTGGTCGACGACGGGGGCAATTCGTTCTCGAGACGGTTCGCGAATCGAGGGCCGTTTTCGCAGCGATCTCCCCCGTGGCAACGAGATCCGAGCGAGACGGCGAGGTACCGTCGTTGGTTCGCGCGCGCGATACGCACTCGGCGTAATACCCGATAATGCCTGTATTTGCGCGCGGGCCGACGGTGGAACGCCGAGCGGCGTTCGAGCCGCGTTCGAGCTGCGTTACAGCCGCGTAATCCCGGCAATCTCGAGGACGTGGCCCAGTCTTCGGCGCGAGTAATCCTGCCAATTTGGACCGCGGATTATCCGGAAGGAGGGGTAGCGGGCCCGAGTAGGCGCGCTCGATCCTCGAAAACTCCGATTCGGGAGTCCGAGTACCTCGCGAAGGTTCCCTCGACGTCTACGCGATCTCGAGGGCCGGAAAGGAGCCGATCGCGGCTCGCGTCCGCTCGGGACGAAATATGTCGACGCTCGTAAAGCGTCGGCGGTGGTCGAGCTTTTTGTCGGTGGAACGCCGGGTGAATCGCGCGCGGGCCCCGTCGTCTCTCGCGCGCCGAAACGCCGAAAGCAGTGTCTCTCGTTTCAATATTTCTACGATAAATCCGCGCCCGGGCCTTTTTACGACTTACGACGGGATAAATAATAATGCCGCCGTCCGGCGTATCTCTCGCAGTTTCTTTTACTCGGCACCACGGTCCCCGTCCTGGCCCTTTTACGAGCGCGTCGCGGACTCCGCTCGCACCGTCCGATCGAAATAATAAGCGGGACAGTTCGAGAGGGAGGACGAGGGGCCGCGCGATGCATAAACTCGCGCCGACTTACGACTCGAGGCGTCCCGAGGCTCGTCAGGAGCGGGCCCTCGAGCCGTCCGTCCTCCCGCGGGAGGACCTTCCTTTCGAGCCTCTTATTGAGTCGTTAAAACGAGGAATTCCTCGCGACCTCCGACGCTCTCTCGATCCTCCCTCGCGAGAACCGGTGGACCCGCGGGACGAGCTCGATTTCCGCGAGGATCTCGTCGACCAACGCCTCGGAGAACCGGTCCGCGGCCGATTCGAACTCGAGGAAAAATTTGGGAAATTGCGCGAGCGGAAGGAGGACCCGAGGAGAACGCGCGACGAGCTAATAAGAACGTAATTAAACGGCGGCCGTAACTCAAACGGGGCGCGACGCGGCATCGCGGGAAGAATAATTAGGGAATTATTTCGTTTCCAAGAGGATCTCGAGATCCCATCGAACGGGGGGCGCTCGCGAGGGTCTTCGTCGGGGACAGCCCCCGCCGCCGCTAGGCCGCGCGCGCGCTCACTCGCTCGCTCGCTCTGTCGTTCGTTCGCTCGCTCGCTCGCTCGCTCCGGCGCTGCTAAATTATAATTAAATATCAAACGTTTGCAATTACCGGGTTGCACCTGCCGGCGCGTTTCCGCCCGGACGCCATGCTGGCCCCGGCAGACCGACGAATTTCGCGACGTAAACCGGTTGCGCTCGCGCGTATCTCGTCCCGGCGATTACTCCTGCTCGCGGATGGATCGGCGCGGTATGCTCGCAATTCCCCGCTAGGAAATTCGGTCCGAGGAGCCGTCTTATTCCTCCTTTGATTGCGACGGTTGCGGTGATCGGTCCGGGTATTCGGGTTACGGGTGACATAGTCGTCGGTCGACGCGTGCACTCGAGGCCGAGCGCGCGCGGCCTCCATCGAAGGAGCCGCAGAACGCGGACAGAACCGAGAGAGAACCGAGAGAGCGCGTGGACGTTGTCGGTTTGCGGTCGACCCGTGCCATGCCACACTCCGATACCTCTGCGGTCGCGGCCGAGCCGACACACCCGACCTACCGCATCGCCGATAACGACGTCGACGCCGCCACCGCCGCCGCCGCCGCCGCCGCGACCGAGCGCGCATCGCGCCTAAGAATCCCCCGCGACTCGAAAATCAAACGAGCGGTTCCACGACCCTCGCCGACTACGCGAACGCGTTCCTCGCGACGAGAGAATACCGTTCGCGGTCGATCGCGCGACGCGTACGCCTCGCGCCCCGCGCCCCGCGCCCCGCGCTACGGGACCAGACCAAGCGGAAGAGAGGAGGATCGTTCTCGAACGCGATCGCACGGAGGATTTTCGCGCCCTCGAGAGCCGCACGATCGAACCGAATCACCGGAACGCTTCGTCATCCTTCGGGACGAGTCGTCGACTCGATTAACCGTCCGCGCCGAGGGACGCGAACCTCTTCTCGGTTATTTTCTTTTATTTTCTCCTTGCGTCGCTCGTTTTTTCTTTCTCGGCGACGTCTCGAAGGGACTCGCTCGCGCCGGTAGCCACCCTCTCGCGACGACGGTTATCGCACGGTTCCCATCGAAGCGCGTGTATCGCGAGCGAGCACGCCCGGTCGTGTCCCGATGGGGTTAAGCGGTAACGCGGTTATCGCAGCCATCGATATCGCGTTTCAAGGTTCGGATTCGTCCCCCGTATTATTCCGAGTTCCGAAAGCGATCGTCGGTATAGAAACGGACCGACGAACGACCCCGGCAAGGGAGCCGGGATGAGTCGACAGAGAGGGGAGGAGACTCGCTTTATCTTAATGCCAAAATCAAATCGGCTCTTGCATGGAATTAGAGACGGCATTACGAGCTATCAGCGCATATGCACCCTGCGTCGGTGCAACCCCAGCTCGGGCCGTTTCACGAGCTACGCCACCGTGGCACAATGCCGGCCCGAAGGGCGAGAACAATGCACGCCGGGGGTAACACGAGAACCGCGCGTACACGGAACGATATTACCGGACCACCCTCTTTCCTGCCAAGAGTCTCGTGGAATGCGTCGATGGACGACCGAGGGGCGCGGCCCGTCCTCGGCTATTCTCTACCAACGTTTCCCGCGTCTTTACCGCCGAATCGGGACGATCGCGCGGGAGTATTCGCGAGAGCGTGTCGCGAAAGACGAGTTCGAAGCGCGAACGAGGTCGCGGGGACGCGGGGACCGTTGCTCCTCGAAAGATCGTAATTGGCCATCGAGACTCGTCGCGAACGTCGAAAGCTCCGATCGTTTCGTTCGATAGGTCGGTGCGGGCGAGCTCGAAAAACGTGAATTCGAATTGCCGAGAGGACCGTACAACCCGGGGGAATCCTCTCGCGAGGAACTCGTCGGAGCCCTTCCTCGTCGGCCTCCGGCTCTCCGCTGGTTCCCTCCGGGCATCCACCTTGCGCTCCGTCTCTCTCCCCCGTACATTTTTTCCCCTCCCGAACGTTGCTCGCTTCCTTATAAACTAATTTCGCGTCGGGCGCCTCCCTGCTGTCGGCGCTCTCAGTGTCGAACAATTGAATTCTCTCTTTCCATTTACCTATCCGTTTGTATCAACATTTACATTTATATTTGAATAATGGGGAAAATAAAGAGACCCGGCGTCGTTTTCGCGTCCGACGATTCCGGGGCTCCTCGCTATTACATTTTTAAGCGTTCGTTTTCGAGCCCGCGGCAAAGTCGCGCGCACCGAAACGGGGGTCGTCGAAACCCGCTCGGACGAGAACGAGGAAAGAGAGAACCGCCTGCCTCGACCCCGAAAAAAACGCACGGTATTAACATTTAGATAAAGCTTATGTTAATATCGTTTCCCTACCCCGCGCTCTCGATCTATCCTCCTCCGGGCGCGCGGCGGATATCTCGAGGACGCCGGCGGTCGCGTCTCGAGCGAGCGATTTCGCGTAACGACGTTGTCGCGCGTACGCGGAGAGAAGGATCTCGTCTCCCGAGAGCCGAAACTTTTCGACGATACGGCCGTCGAGCGTACCGCTTTACGAGCCGCGCGCTCGTTTCGCGGGGCTGCGATTCCCGCCGAGAAAAAAAAAGTAAATCTACCGGCGAGTTCCGCAACACTGGGAACGAGAACGAGAACGAGAACGGCTCGTTTCGCGAGCTCGACGATTTCGAAATCTCGAAAAACGCGATACAGCGAACGTTCGTCTCCCGAGAGGCAACCGCGATATCTCCGAGATCGGGCTCGCGGCGACGCCCATGGGCGTTCTTCGCGCGCGCGAGGCGAGTCGATTCACGAGGCTCGAGAGGGCGTTCGTCGAACGAGATCGAAAGCTCCGAGGAAACGGAAAGGACGTCGCGACGGTGAAAGGTTCGCGTTCGTCCTTTACGATCGAGGCGTGTCACTGGCCCTCGCGGCGGTATTACGCGCGGACGTTAACCGATGATTTAGCGGCGACGCGCGCGCCCGAGTTGCTCCGGCCACCGTAGCCCCGGGTACTGCGACTTTAACGCGCTTAAACGCGAACGTTACGCTGGAAAATCGACCACCGAGGTCGGACGCGTCCGGTCGACGGGGAGGGCGCGCGCCACTTCCGAACAGAGGTCGAGCGAACGCCGGATAAAAGACGTTCGAATTTTCCAAAGCGAGAAAACTTTCTACTTCTTCCCCGACCGCGCCCAACGTTTTCCCGCTTCTTCCCCGTCCTCCTCGTTGATCGGAACTCGAACTCGGACTAATACGTTTCGCAGCGACCGCGATCTCCTCGGCGTTTAAGCGCAATAAGACGGTAATTTATCATCGACTCGTCGCGTTTATCGATCCGCTCGCCGCGTCGTATTCGTTTCATCGGAGCCGTCTCGCGCGGTTAAGGTTGACGGGAAGCCGCGATCCGTGCGTCGTCGAAACGAGATTCGCAACCTCGGGAAATTCTCGCCGCGATCGCGAGATACGCGTCGTACGAGCGCGAGGAGCGCGAGGAGCGCGAGGAGCGCGAAGAGCGCGAGGAGAGAGAGAACCGGTCGATCTTGCGTACGAAGAAACGAGTCGCGCGAACCCCGAACGCGAAGCTCGCTCGGTCGTTCGAGTTGGGTACGTTTCGTGCAAAGAATCCTTCGTCTTCCATCGGACTGATTGGCAACGGAGAGCCTCCCTGTTCACGGGGACAGCGATATTTGCCGCGCGGGAGATCGATACCTATTACGCAACGATTTCGAGACTGCTTCGGACAAATTTATTACGGAGCGGAGGCGGGGCGGGCCGAACGATGGTTCCCCCCCAGGGGAACCGCGTCCATCGATCGACGGCCACCGGCTAGAAACCAATCGTGTACGCGCGTCGCTCGATTTTTCCTCGAGGAGCGCGTCGAACGAGTCGTAGTCGAAGCGGAAGAGGCGAGGAACGCGCGCGGGCGCACGGGCGCGCGAGCGCCACGGCGTAGGGTCGCGGTTTACGAGGTAGCATATTTCTGGTAGCGTTTCTGTTGTCCGGGCCACCCACCGCGATCGGAGCGGTCGAAATAGCAGCCGAAATCATAACGGGGCGATTGTCCGTGCTCGAGTTACGAAGCAGTAAATTCCGCTCGGTCGCTCGCTCCGCTCCGTTCCGTTTCGTTTCGTTTCGTTTCGTTTCGTTTCGTTTCGTTTCTGTCTCTGCTCCGTTCGTCCGCGACTCGCGAGGACCCCGTCCATTCTTCGTCGCTTCGAACGGTCGCGTTCCAGAGAGAACCGTCGTCGAGGTATCGCCCTTCGATTCGTTTTCCGTCCTCTTCTTTCGGCCAAGTTTTTCAAGGTCGCTCTAATTTTGTCCGCTGGTCGGTAAGTAGGTATCGAGAGGCGTCCGACGAGCGTTCTTCCGCGCGAGGAAGTTCGTATCGCGCGCGAAAGAGTTTGCGGCGGGTGACCTCGAAAAGTTGGGCGAAAAAAAAAAGACGCAGGGAAGATCGAAGGTCGTCGGGCGGCGGTCCACCCTGCGCGCACGAGGGTCCGGTGTTCGGCGCGATAGAATTTAGCTCGCGATCGATCGAAAATCTGGCTCCGGCCGAGTCGAAGTAGTCGCTCACCGAGTAGGAGAAACCTCGATTCGCCGGTAGGCATTCGCGCGAGCTGTGAAGGTTCGCGGTGGAGGTTCCGGTCGCGAGCCCCGGTGTTCTCGAAACGTCGTCCTTCGCGTCGGTACGCGAGACCGAGTCCAACCCGATACATACCTGAAACAGAAAAAGGTAATCGCAGGTTAGACGCGATCCGTAGCTGGAAAAGGCTCCTCGTCGAGGAGAAACGCGCCGGGTTCCCTTATCGCGAGCACCGAGTCCTCGTTATCTCCGCGGGGTCCCGCGGACGACGACTCCGCCGAGAACCGATCGTCGTCGTCGTCGAGAGAACGAGCGAAACGACGCGAGAGCGAGCGAGAAACGGTGATACGTCGAAACAAAAGGAACAATGGAACCGAGGGGTGCGCGGTGGGCCGGGGTAGGGAGAAAGGGCGTTGATTCGCGGAACAGGTTCTTCCAATTCCAAGTGTTGCGCGCCTCTCGGGTCGTAGAGCCGGGCCCGGTGGTAGCGTTGTCGGTCGGATCGATAAATCAGGATAGCATTAGGCGCCACTTCGTATTGGATCCGCGATCTCTTTCTCGCCGGCGGCCGACTCCTCGTCCGTGTGCGAGCGTCCTGCGAGTCTCGGGGATTTATACGGGCAATATCGAGTCGGGATTAGCACGATCGGACGGACTCGAGTCATGCTCGTGCTCGATACCGCGTGGCTATTAGTGTCAAAATAAAAATGTGGCCGCAATATACGGCGAGAACCGTAAGCCCTCTCTTATTGCCACGGCCGCGACGATGGAGAGAGACTTTGGTCGCGCGCGGTTGTGCGCGCCAAGGAAACCTGGTAAAAGAATCGACCGGGTGCGAACGGTGCGCCGGCAGCTCCAGGTGCCGGAAACGATTCCCCGATTTCGTGTTTCGAACGCGTGGAACGGTAGCGATTCCCAACGGTAGCGATTTATTCGGAGGCGTCGCGATACCGGGACGACGATAACTTTTCGTGGCGGGCGTTCGGAAGCTCGTCCGCTCGTATTCGAATCGGTCTCGGAAGTTTGCTCCCGGGTAATTTTTGCCGCCGGCGTTTAACGCGATTCCGAGAGAGACGAAGAGAGAGAGAGAGAGAGAGAGAGAGGAGTCGAACGAAAACGTCGCGGACAGGGGCGAGGAAAAATCCAGTCGAGGCGTCGTAGTCACCCCCGTCGTTTTCCTCCTAAATAAAGTGACCGTGGATCAGGGGTGGCCGGTTGCCGGGACCGAAAGACCCCGAGCGGCAATAAAACGCCCTTCGTCTCGTCGAGCTGTCGGACAGGCCGCGAGAACCAGGGCCATAAAACTTAGAAACAATTGTCTTTTATCGTTTTGTTGTTATTTAATTTTCTCCCGGATCGGGCAGCGCGGGCCAATCGAGGCGACGAGCGCCGACACCTCGGCTCGAGCTCCTAAATAATTTACGATCCCGTCCCGCGCGCGCCTCTCCGCTCCTCTGGACTCCTCTCGGATCCCTCGGTCGGTCCGAATCCGAGGAAAACTCATCTCGGACGCGTCCTCCTCCCGCCTCGGTCGGAGGTTCGCGCGAGGAATCGCGATCGCGGAGAGTGGAGGAGAGACGGTCGCTTCGGCACGGACGAAGAAGGAAGCGGGTTCTCCGGTCGAATCGGACTCCCTGGAAGGCGAGCCGACGCGCTCGGTCGCGCTCGATCGCGCTCGATCGCGCTCGATCGCGCTCGGCAAAACAAATCGTTTGAAGCGTCTGCCCGGTTAGAATGTCCGAGCGGGGTACCGGCTCTATTTTTATATCCGTTCGTGCAGGAAGTTGGCCCCGTAAGATGGGGGAGCCCCGTGTACACGAGGCCCCCAATGAAAATAATTATTAGCGTTAAGTGGACGTCGTTAACCGAGAGGAGACGGTTAGCCCGTCGGTGACAGACGTTAGAGCCGGTTAGCTCGAATCACGCGCGCAACCGGCTCCGATGCGTGAATCTGCCGCTGCTCCGGCAGAGGATGCGGATCCATTGGCTCGGACAACTAAATTTCATTGCGTAATGCTATCTACGAACCCGCGTTCCCGGTCGACGATGTCCTCGTTCGACTTGCCGTCGTCCCGAGGACAATGCTTGGCTCGCGCGCGACCTCCTCTTCCGTCCGCACCAACCAACGACCGAGAGAATTTGCCCACCGGAAAGTCCTCCTCGTCCTACCGGCGCATCGAAGAATCGTCGATCCTCCATCGGTTCGTTTCCCCCCCGGTTGATCGAACTCGAAGCGCCTCGAAGCCGTCGCTGACGCGCAGCCGTAATAAATAAATTCCGTGGGGTGGCGAACGAACGAACCAACGAACCGACCAACGAACATTATGTAGAACATATAAATAAACGGTTTATGTCCGGGGTCTGGACGATCCTTCCTCTCCCTCGATTCCCGCTTCCTTCGCCTAGCTATATTTGAGTTATGAATCGTAAAAGCTAGATCGGCGATCGAGCCGGACTCTCTTCGGGGAAGGTTAAAAGCCACGGTGTTAACTCGCTCTCCGGAGGATGGTATTGACACTGTGCGCTCCGGCGGGCACTCGTCGAACCGATCCCGCGCGATAGGGGTCTGGAGGGGGGGGAGGGGGTGGGGGGAGCACTCGCTCCATCGAGACTCGGTCGAGAACCGTCGCTTCCGCGAGAAAGAATCTACGAGCGCGTTTATACGCTATTCCCGTTCGTTTATGGAACAGAACGCCGCGCATCCCGATCGCTACCTCCCTCCCTCCCTCCCTCCCTTCCGCCGAAACTCTCCGCGCGTATTCCAACCGAGCGGATACCTTACCGGCGACGATTCCTCCCCGCTCTCCCGTTCCCGTTCCTGAAACCGAAACCGAGGAATTTTCCTCGAGTCGAGAAGTCGAGCGCTTCGATAGAGCCGTCCAACTTCCGGACGTTCTCGCGATTTTCATCGTCGTTTATCTCCGAGCGGCAAATACTCGTTTCGACCCGGAACCGGGACTTTATCGTTCGGTCGAAGAAGGCACGAGGAGACACACCGCACCGGTGCACCTGTCCCGCCTACCTGCGTCGCGGTCGTTCGTTCTCGAAGGCAATGGCACAAATCTCGTCCGGAAGCGCGGCGGAGTTGACACCTGCGCCTTGAGAACGAACCTCGGGCCACGCGGTGGAGCTCTATTTGAACGGAAACACAGCCGGGATATCGCGCGGTGCTCCCACCATTGTGAGATGGCTTTGTAGTCTGGTACACTCACGCACACGTCGCGCCGAAGTCGCACGCACACATCGATGACCCTCTCCGCTCGGTTTCTATCTCGCTCGGCTCGTTATTTATTATTCGCGGCGATGGCTATGCAAACGAGCGGTGGAAGACGCGCGCCGGGCCCCGGTTGCTCCGTCTACCGGAAAACCCATCGTGCCGTTTTAAAAATGGAACCTACCTGCGTGCATCGTTCTCGCCTTCCCACGATTAGAAATCGGTTTTTCGCGCGAGTCGATTCGCGAAACCGGGACGGACTCGCGAACGTACGAACGTCTCGTTTCTTCGTTCGTTGTCGAAAGAAAAGGAAAAAGAATTCTCGGTTCGAGCTCGTCTTCCGTAATATTCACGTACTCCTGCCGGCTCGCTCGTTCTCTATTCGCGCGCATCGCGCGCATCGCGATCGTCGAGTGGCGTTGCGTTCTCCTCCGGTATCTGTTTTTCGTCCTCGAAAGGCAGCGCAGGGACTTCTGGTGTTCTCCTCGACGTATCCGTCGAAAGAGGCCGGCGCCACTCGAGGCCCTTCGCGATAGCGGTATCCTTTGCGAACGAGAGGGCGCGTTTCGGGGCCCCGGGGGGAGACCTCGTTCGAGGACCGAGAGAGAGATCGAAAACGATTCCTCCTACGCGCTGGGAGGACGATCCTCCTTCCCGCGTCTCTCGGCCGCGTAACGGAAAAAAGAAAAAATTGTACGCGGGCGCGGCGTGGCGCGGTCTCTCCGTTTTTTCCACGGTAAGAAATTCATCGCCGGCGTTATCTCCCCGGTGGCATCGGGCTGCGCGCAATTCCGTATCATTCTTTCGACCGATGTAATTATCCCCGACACGCGGTACCGTACGCCGCATTCGTTATGCGCGTGCACATCGGCCGTACGCGGCGTACACACCGGGCTCTCGGCTCGGAACGCGTCGTTGCGCTCGGGCGACGCGCGTACACGGGCGCTCGGTGCTCGTCCGGCCGCGCGCGCTGCGCACACACGCGCGAGGACGACCGTGTCGCGAATATTCCAAAGTTTGTCCACCGTTGGTCTCTCTCCCTCCCTCCCTCCCTCCGGCGCGGTATCCATCCGTCTCGTCACGGTCGGCGAAGCCGACGCGACATGAGAACCGAATACGGAAAACCGAGTCGAGGACTCCTCTCGGTACCGTGCCGTGCCGTGCCGTGTCGTTGTAACGCACGGAGGCCCCCGGTGCGCGACAATGTACGCCGTTGTTTCCGCGTTGTTAGGCCTGCCTACTCTCCCGAGAGTCGCCCTCTCGACGACCGGCTCGAGTGTTTCTGGCGTTCGCCTCTTGCTCGCCCGAGATCTTCTCGTGCGCTCCGCGATCGATAGGCCGGTAGGCAGCGAGACGGAGAGACGGAGAGACGGAGAGACGGAGAGACGGAGAGACGGCGAGACGGTGAGACGGAGAGACCAAGAGGGAGAGTCGGAGGGAGGCCGAGGGACGAGAGAGACGTCCGCGTATTAACGCGATCGAGCTCGTAACGCCGGGATTACGAACGGCGATCGAAGCGACGTAAACCCGCGATGGACGAGGTTCTCGCGCGAGCCGACGCGGACTCTCTCTCGAGCGTTCCCACGTACACACCGACGCTCGTCCGCCTCCCGAGAGTATTACGCGAAATGAACCCCGGAGAAGATAGTCCGCCACTCGCTACGATACGATCCTCGTCCCGACCCCGGGGAAGGAAAGAGCCTCCGAGATCCTCGCGAAAGGACTTAATCAACGGTCCGAGTGTTTATGATTTTTGTTATTGGTGTCGTATCTCGGGGTAGCTTTCCCGGATTTCGCCCGCCCCTCGCCTCCTCCTCGCCTCCTCCTCGCCTCGCCCTTCGAATCACCGGAACGCTTCGCGTAACTGCCGACTCGGGTAAAGCCCGAAATTTAGGGCGCGAAGAGGAATTTACTCCTCGCGTCGAATGCGAGGAAACGAGCCGTCGGGAGAACCGACGAACGAATCGAAAACGAAGAAAAATATTCTACGTACCCTCTCGTTGTCGCGCGGCCGCCCGGTGCGTCGATCCCGCTCGCGTACCGTCGATCTCGACCGCAAACCGCCGTCGATCGCGCTTCCCCGAACCCCACGGACTCCAACAGAGACCGATTCCCGCTCGCGAGCGTTTCCTCGAACGCCGAGCGAACAAGGACGGGAAATCGAGACGAAACGACGGAACGAATCCTCGCGCGCGCGAACGGGGAGACCGGTGGAGGTGAAGGAGGAGGAGGGAGCGACGATCGAAGCTCGTCGTGCGTGCAATCGCGCCGATGGTTCGGCAAACATCTCCGCGCGCACCTCCGACTCCCCTCGCTTTATTTTCTCCGAGAGCCGGGAGAGTCCCCCGTGGCGATCGCTCGAGCGAGCGAGCGCGCGCGCGCGCGCGCGCGCGGCTGTGTTACACATGTTGTCCATTTCGTGTTCAAACAGCGCGGAAACCATCGGGAACGAGGAAACGCGCGCGAGTTTGTCCTCGACGACTCGAGGAGGAGCGCGCGGCCAGAGTCACGGAACCTCGTCGCGATACGAACGCCCCAGCCCCGAGCGTACGTGACCGAAATTCTACCTCGCGCTCGCGGCGATCCCCGAAATAGACGGTTAAGGAGAGTTCCGCTATTCCCGCGACGAGTATTTCCCGGACGAACGACACCC
The DNA here is from genome assembly GCF_051014685.1 of Ptiloglossa arizonensis. Taxonomy (NCBI): domain Eukaryota; kingdom Metazoa; phylum Arthropoda; class Insecta; order Hymenoptera; family Colletidae; genus Ptiloglossa; species Ptiloglossa arizonensis. The sequence goes on from NC_135055.1 coordinate 23,136,720, forward strand.
TCGTTTCGATCGAGTCCGTCGTTCGAGCGACCCACGCGGAGACTTTAACGCGCTCGCGGGATCGATCGACGATCGGAGAATTGCGCGACTCTCGTAACGTTTGTAAAAAAGATACGTCGAGTCTTCTCCCGGCCCGGAGATTCGAATTCTTATTCGCGTGCACGCGCAACGAGTTACCCGATGCTCGACCGTCCGCGACGCGACGTGCGGCCCCGTCGAGGTCCATTCCGACGTTGTCGAGGCGAGAAGGAAAAAGAGAACTCGGAGGCGGATCGCCGCGAGCCCGAGAGTAAAAACTCGCGAGGCTCGGGTGGGTGCGTGTGCACGCGTGCGTGCCTGCTTGCCGTCAGCGCGGCCTCTTGAACTCGCGTCAAGCCACTCCAATCGGAGAATATCGTAATCTCCGGACCGTACACGCTGACGTACCCTTACGTAATTCACGTGTCTGGCCGAGAGCGTGCTCGCGTGTACCGAGGCTCGCTCGGCTGTAAGAGCTACAGGGGCAAACCGAGGACGGACGGACGGACGGACGGAGGGTGGGAGGGTGGGGGTGTGTAGGAGAACGAGGACTGCCCTTCGACCTCGCGAACGCCGCCGCGTATACGAGGGTAATTCCTACCAAAGTATGATTAATCGACCGTGCTCGGTTCTCGTTTTCACGGACCTCTTCCTTCCCCGAGTAGCCCTCCTCTGCGCCCGCGCGCGCTCTCTTTCTCCCGGTCCTCGGGTCCTTCTCGACCCATTCCTCGCGACACAACCGACGACACCGTTCCGCGCTGCTCGTAGATCTCGACCGTACGCTCGAACCGAGGAATTTGTATCCGCGAGGACCGAGACAAAATTCCGATCCATCGGCAACCCCTTCTTCCTAGCCGGGAACGATCGAAAAGAGGGATCGTTCGTTCTCGCGAGCGCGTTTCGTTCCGGATTCAAGGATCTTTCGTTGAAAAGTGCGCGGCGGTTTCCCGCTCGCGCGGCTGGCGCACGGCTGGCGCACGGGGTTGTTTCCGGGCCGCGAGAGGGCAAGAGGGTCGTGCAGTTGCCACGCAGTCTGACTGACAAGCTGACTTATGCAAATACAGCCTCGCTTCGGCCGGTAATCTGATCGTACCTTACATACGTACCTACGTACGTGGCGAGCCTTTATTTCTCGATGGGATTTAAATTACCTGTAAGCCGAGCCGTTTTACGGTAATAATAATATAACGCCGACGACTTTATTGCCGCGCGCGACGATCGACGAATCCGCGATAAGCGTATTCGGCGCTCGAACGGAACGGGGGAACCTTCTCCTTGGTGCACCGTCTCTCCTCTCGATCGCGTTTCCGCGTCCTCTTCGCGGACGTTTCCGTCGTTCCGCGTCGAGGCGATCGGCCGCGCAAACTGTGTTCAGTCCGCGACAGAGTCCAGAGCGGATAAACGAGAGCTTTTTCTCCGTTCGCGCCAACCGGGGATGTGGCAACTAGGATCGGGAGCAGCGTTTACGAGAAGCGATGTACACCCTCTGGAATCGCGGACTACGAATACTCGGCTACTTGGTAATAAAAGCGAAAGTGCGAGCGCGCGGCTCCTCGTTCGGGGGGGGGGGAGAGGGGGGAAGGGCGTGAACCGCGCCGAGGGGGAAAAAAGACGCGAACGCGAGGAGCGAAAAAGAGAGACGGAGCCGAGCCGAGGAACGGAGACGAAGCGAGGCGAGTCGAGGCGAGTCGAGGCGAGTCGAGGCGAGAAGCGCTCTATCTGTTCGATCTGCGGTCGTGTTCGCGCTCGTGCCGAACGCTGCGCCGCGCCGCGCCGCGTCGCGTCGCTCCACGCCGCTCCGCGTAGCGCTGGCCCGCTCTTCCGCGATAATAATTACGCCGGGATACTTGAGGGAACGCGCGACGAGGAAAGCCGCAACAAAAAGCTGCCGCATCCGTTAGTTTGATTTTTTTCTTTTCAGCGACGCGGCCCGACGCGGAGTCGACGAGAAGCCGCCGGAACGGTGGGTAATTGCGAAAATTCACCTCGGGACAATAAAATCGGTATAATTAAAACGCGGGGGAGCGGAGGAGAGCGTCGCCTCCTTCCACGTAGGCAAGTTGGACACCTTCGAGCCCTGCGCGATCCGCGTTCGGTCGTTTCGCGACAATGATAATAGCGTGGCGAGCGAGCGAGCGAACGAACGAACGAACGAACGAGGCGCGCGGGAAAATAATTGTTGTTCGGATCGATCGCGGTACAAGGGCGAGGCGCGGTACGCGTCGTTGTATACCTATCTTCGAGCGCGATAAAAGCTGATAGAGAATGGCGCGCGGCTAAGGGGGAGAAACGATAAAAGGGAGAGAATTATAGGCGTATATGCCGAGCAATAAGAGAATGATTCATTATTTGGGTACACGACGACAAGGGGTGAAGAAGTCATCGTCACCCGCGCGTAGGTAGTTTTATTTCCCGGGCGATAAAGACGCGAGGTGTTGTTCGCTTTTGTTCGGTACGTAACGGTCCCTGATTGCTCGTGTAATCCACTCGGCGGTGCGGGTTCGTTGATTCGTTCGCTCGGTAAAAAAGTCCGAGGGGTTTCGGAGCGCGAAACGAGGACGAAGAACGATACTCGACGATACGATTTTCGAGGTGGAGGATTCGCCGGGAGTCCGGGGTTTCGACGGGCGTGAAATCGGTATCGATCCCGTGTCTCTCGACGAGTCCGGTAACCGCGGTGCGACCGTAACGCTGTAATCGCGTCCCTTCTCCGAATTTCGCTCAACTATCGGGTTCTTCGCGCGGGGATCTCGATGAATCTCGAGTTAACTAACGCGACGGCGAGTAATTAATCGAAAGAGCCCTCCTCCGGGGTTCCTCCGCCTCCTCTGCCGGACGCTGCCCGCGTGGCCGTCGAACGGAGGACGGACGCGCGGCTCGTTTCCGTTGGTCACCTCCGGGCTAATCATAGACCACGAATCCCGGTTCCCTTGGCACTCGACTCCTCTTTCCTATCTCGCGCGCGCGACCCGTACAAGGGTGTCTGATTGTAATTACTTTACTCAAGTGCGGTAATTAAAGTTCTCCGGTAGCTCGTGTCCGACGATACCCCGCCCCTGTCTCCAGCCGTTCCGCGATAATCCTAGGCTCGATTACTTTTCTTTCCTGCGCGAACGCCGGAAGAAGACCTCGTTAACGCTCGCGCCACCGCCGACGTGCCCGGGAATCGGTTTTCCTTTCGTTCGGCTTTTCCCGCGTTTCCTGCACCGGTTCGCTTCTTCGACCGAACGTTTCCGAACGCGTACAAAGTGTTGCTAATTGCGATTCGTTAACGTTAATTACGTAGATCCGGATCGTATCCGGCTAGATCCAGTGGCAACGTTTCCACCCGGACGAAACTTCCCGACGAGGATAAAAATTAAAACGCTCGCCGCGGGAAGGATACTTTGTTCTTTGTCTCGTTCCTCGTAAGAAAAACGGTGTCGGTCGCGCGACGCGTCGCGACGCGTCGCGAGGTTCGCGGCGACGAGGCGAGAGGGACTCGAGCCACGGCCAACTCCGAGGCTTCGTTCGCCCCGAAGTCCCGACGACCTCGAAGAGTCCGAAGCTCGTTGGAAAAATTGCCTTTCCGCGTGTCGAGGTTGCCCGCGTCGAACTCGCGCTTATTATTCCCTCTGCTGTCGACGCGTCGTCCAATAAAAGTGCGTCAAAACGAATCCCGGATGGGAATAAAACGAAAACGTACGAACGAGGAACGTCGAGCTCCCGCGAACCACCGAGAGGGAGAAAGAGAGCCCGCTCCCGGTCCCGCGCGTCCGACGGAGAGACAGAGAGGCGGGAAATCGCCGGAGCGTTTCCTCCCTGGCAGAGAATTTTCATCGGGCGCGCAACACTCTGACAGCTTATTCCACCGGTCTCTGCCCACCTCCTGAACTGCCAACTGCCAAATGCCACTGCGCATTGAATCCGAACAATCAGCGTGTCGGGATTGGAAAAGGCCTGCGCCGCGTCCGCGTTCGCGGCCGCGCGAGTCCTGTCGGAATACCGGATTAACGCGCCCTCGTAATTCTCTCCGCGCGCCGCGATGAAAATATAGACCGATCGAACGTATTCACCCGGCTCCGTTAAGTGACGAAATTGCTCGCTTCGATCGCGGCGCGTCGAGGAGCGCGTCGAGGAGCGCGTCGAGGAGCGCGTCGAGGGGCGCGAGCACTCGGGATTTTCTTTCCTCGACCGAATCTCGGACCGCGAGGCGTTTCTTCGGGAACTAATTACGGTCCGCGATCGATTCGTAACGCGAGCGCGGTGACGAGGAGGAATCTCGGAGAGAGAGAGAGAGAGAGAGAGGGAGACCGACTTCGAAACGAAGAATCTTCGAGCGTAACGACCGCTCTGCCCGGTGTACCGAGAGTTCCATCGGGAACTAATTACGGTTCGCGATCGATTAATAACTCGGACACGGGCATCCGCGTCGAGGGCAACGAGGAATCCGAGAGAGCTCGCGCTCCGAAATGAAGAACGTTCGGGCGTCCTCCGTCGTGCCGAGAGCGTCCCTTGGTCGGGGACTAATTACCCGGTCCGCGATCGGCTCGGACGAATTCGCGGCGACGAACGGAGCGACGTTGTTTCACGGAGAGCATCCGAGACCGGGAAACGAAAGATCGAGACGAGGAGGAACCTTTCGGTAGAAAATCGTCCACCGTTGCGTTTCATCGGGAACTAATTACGGTTCGCGATCGATCGATATCTCGGACACGGGCGTCCGCGTCGAGCACGGAACTCGAGCGTCGCGGGCGCCGACAAGGAGGAATTCGAAGGAGGTTCCGGCTCAAGCGTGTTCGACGACGAGTCGCGTCCGACGCTTCGACCGGGAGAAATTAATGGATCGTTGGTATTCCAGATTGGAGAAGCGGAGGCGCGAGCCGATTCGAGCCCGAGGTTATCGATTCCCGGCGGCCCCCACCCCCCTCCCCCTCTCCCTCTCCCTCTCCTCTCCCCCCGAGTTCCACGTCCTCCGAGCGTCCTTCCGTCTTCCCTTTCCCTGTCCGTTTCGTGCACGACTCGACTTTGGATTCGGACGTTCGCGGAGTCCCGGGCGAGGAGGACGCGAACCGAGGCCCGGCAGGTGCGATCGCGCGAAAGCGTGCGCATGCAACGCGGCGAAATGTCATTTCCCCGCGCGCCGCGGCGCGAACGGACCAGCGGGAGTCGACCGGCCTTAACGACCGAACACGCACGCACGCACGCACGCACGCACGCACGCATGCACGCACGCACGCACGAGCGCGTACAGCTCCGCGACGCGTGCACCGACCGACTCGGTGCGCTTTTAAATCACCGGCCAACGCGAATCGTTCGCCGTACCGTTCGACGCGGAACCGACGTCCAACGAAATTCGACCGTTCGGACCTTTCGATCCTCGTAACGCGAGGAGTGCACCCGAAGCCGCCTTCGATTCGTTTACGACCACTCCCCCGCCCCCCCCCCTCTCGGGGGAATATTATTTACCCTCCCCCGGAAAAGTAAAATATTAAAATTATCCCAGCCAACGGGAAGGAACCCCATTGCCCCTGGGCGAAGCTTTATCCCTGCTGGAATTGTGTTCCGACAAAAATGACCAAAGAGCAAACATCCTTGCGATTGCTGGAGGATTTGCGTTCCAGTTATTCCGAGTGAAGCCCCCCTGCCAGTGAGTAGGTATTTTTATTCGCCGGGGTCGAAACTGGCTACCGAGGAGAACTCTCCCCTTTGCGTGCCCCTGGGCGATCGACCAGCTTCGCCCGCCGTTAGATTCGGGGTATCGTTTCGCAACGTATCGCTCCGTCGGAATGCGGAAACGTTCGATCGCGATCTCGCGAAATTTATTCAACGGGGCGGTCGCGAGCATCGATCGATCCGCGCCGGCGAACGGTCAAGGGCTCGAACGTTTCGACGAGCGACAACGGGAGGCCGGCGAGCCCCTGTACTTTTCTACGTTTGCGCGCCGGGAGAAGGGAAACCGAAGAAACGCGAAAAGGAGAAATCGAATATTCTTTTACGAACGAGCGCTCTTCGGATCGACGAAACGAACTCGAGGAGGGACGAATCACTTCCGCGAAAAAACGTTACCGAGAATCGTTCAGGAATCGCGCGCTCGAACAGAAGGGAAGTTTCGAGGCGACAAAGTACTCGGTAGGTACTCGGGAAGTCGGTCGATAAAGGACTCCGGGAAGGACGACGGGCAACGAGTCGGATACGGGCGGCGAGCGTAATATTCTCGCTAGGAAGGAGAATATTGTTTCGAGCGATCGGCGAAGAAAGGTGTCGATGCGAACCTCCAGGTGCGGACGCAACGAGCACGCTACGCGGCGAAACGGAGGGGACCTTATCGTCGGTTATTATTCGACCGGAATCAATCGACCTACCGGCCAGGGACGAGCGCAAACGCTCGAAGGCGAGCTTTATCGGGCGTTAATCGACCGGTCTAAAATCGCGCGAGGGTTCGAACGCCGGGAAGCTAGAAAGAAACGAGCCGACGGAACTCCTTCGACGGGCGTTCGCGAGGCGACGACAAACCGTATCGCGAGTCGTCGATCTCTCGCGACACCTGTAACCGGCGAGAAAACTTTGCACCGCTGTTACGCGTTAACGGATCTCCGGATAAGCGGAATTATCGCCGATGCAACGAACGAAACCGACGCCGCGCGCAAGAGGGTCCGATCGATCGCTTTCTCTCCGATTCGCCCTCGGTGGGAGAAACCTTTTCTCGGCTTTCCTCGAGAATTTTTTCGCGCGGTACTCTTCTCCGGAATTCGTCCCGGCGAATAAGGCCGTCGATCGCGACGCTAACTCTTTCGATGTTTCCATCGTTGGCGCTATCGTCGGTCTTATCGCCCTCGCTGTTCGTATCGTTGCATCGATTTCGATCGCGCGATCGAGTCGACCACTCTTCGCTATCGCCGCGCGTAATTCCGTGTCTCTTCGGTCCACTGGCCAATAAATCAAGCTCTATCTTCGATTCCGCGGAATCGCCGCGCATCGGACGATTTCGATAGAGGCGTAAAAATCGAAACGGCTCGGGATCGAGCTCGAAGGTCGCGAGCAAAGCCCTAAATCCCGAAGGGGTCGGGGAAATTGATCGCGCGAGATACCGGTTCGATGGTTCCCGAAGGCGCGTTATCGGTTTCCGTTCCTCCTCGACGCCCGTCGCGCGCCGTTTATTATTTCGAGCGGGAACGACGGGAATGCCCGACGGTGCCGCGTAGGTGTTGAATTAATACCGAGCGTTAAACGCGTCGTGCGAATCGGTCAGGTGGTCGAGAGGAGCGCGTCCTCCGCGTTGCGAATCGATTCCGATCGAGAACCCGTTCGACGAATTTCGCGATCGGGCGACGTCGACGAAACCACCTCTCGAAACCGCCTCGAAGACTCGACGAGCCCGCCTCCTCGCGTTTCCCTCGTTCGCGTCGCAGAAAATTAGAAAGGTCGGGCGGAGACGAGCGAACGAGCGAACGAACGACCGAGAGAGCGCGAGAGCGACCGACCGACCGACCGAGCGAGCGAGCGAGCGAGCGAGCGACAAACAACTCGGAGCAGAAGTCGGTCTCTCGCGCGAGAGCGAGCCACGCGGCGCGGTGTACATTATTAATCGCTGTTACGAAGCTGTTCGGCGCATCGAGCACCGCTGATTAATCGGCGGCACGCTCGAGATTTTAATTAATCCCCGGGAGAGACGGAGAGAGGGAGAGAGGGAGAGAGGGAGAGAGAAGGGAGGGACTCTCGCGCGGCAATCCGGACTTTCTCGTCGAAGAAATTACTTTGGCCTCGATACAGCCCCGCGAACCGCCGAAGCGATCGGCGAACGAATCGGGAACCCCCTCGGTTCCCGAAGGAACTCGAGATATCCCGGCCCCCGCCGCTACCGCCTCTCGGTCGTGCACGCTTCGCCGAGTGCGCGGCATTCCTCGACTTCCTCGTGGATTTCGCGCGCCGAGGGTGGCAGCGATTGAGTTCCATCCTCGAACCGCGAAACCGAATACGTCGAAACGAATTATTTACCCGGCCGTGAGCTCTTTTCGTCCAAGACGTTTCCTCGGGACCCGTCGAACGAGAATCACGCGGAGGAAAACGACACCCGGACTTTCGGAAAACCGAGCTCGAAGCGGTCGCCCGGATCGCTGGCAATAATTATCGACTTCCACGGTAATTCCTCGGAAGCGTCGCAGGCCCTCGGGGCTACGGTGGCGTAGCGAGTCGACGAGAGGCGGAGGCGGAGGCGGAAAAGTATTCCCGGCAAATATTTCCCGTTTTTTCGCCGGTAGCGCAGCGGCCAACGAGGGGGGCGAGAATGGACTCGGCGATGGGGTGGGAGTTCTGATTTCATTAGGCCCGGTGTTATGCGATTAATTAAGTCGCGAGCTCCGGGAAAAATAAGAGTAAAAGCGGATCGATCTCCCTCTCCCTCTCTTTGTCTCTCTTTCTTTCGTTCGCTCGCTCGCTCGCTCGCGCTTTCGAGGCTTTCCCTCCCTCCTCCGGCGCCCTTGTTCCTTCTTCCGGCCGCTACAACTTGGATATAAACGAAAAAAGAAGCCGTGTTCCGTGGGCCGCCTCGAGGGAACGGGAGAAAGAAATTACCTCGAGGGACGTCTCGGATCGTTCTCCTCGCGAGAATCATCGCGGACGGTTGGTTCCGGGGTGGAAATCGCGCGCGACGGTTCTCTCGATGACTTTTGGCTCCCGAGCCCGAGCCTCGATGACGGAAATTCCGTCGTAACGATATCACATTGGTTCGGAACGGCGCGATATTAACGACGCGACCGTGTTCGCTTTGTGAAGCGAACTATAACCGAATTTGGCCCCGTCATTTTATGCATCAGACTCGCCATGCCGGGGTATAACTGAATTCGATGGGTAACGCAATTACGCATCTTTGCCCGTGCAGATATACGTCGCGCGTTCTCTCTCTCTCTCTCTCTCTCTCTCTCTCTCTCTCTCTCTCTCTCTCTCTCTCTCTCTCTCTCTCCGGTTCGATGGTTCTCTTTCTCTTTCTGTCTCTCTCCCTCTCGCTCTCCGGATGCCAGCACACGCCGCTCCCACACCTACGCCGGAGCACCATTAATTATTATATACGCGCGCGTAGAGCGTGTGTCAACGATACCACCGGCCCTCCCCGCGTTTTCCCACCGAGATCCAGCCGGGAATCGTCCGGTCCTCGAAATTCTCGCGATCCTCGCGATTTCGGGGTGCCGCGCATACGGGAAAAGTTCGCCACTTTCCCGCACGGGGAAACCGGTTTCCCTTTCGACGGAATCGCCTTTGCGCTTCCGCTTTGGCTCGCTCGCCGGATCGATCGCGCGGCGCCACCCCGAACGCGGGGACCGTTTCGTCGCGAGAGGGTGAACCCGAGGACTCGTGACCACCACCGGAAAGAGCAACGCGTAAAATGGTATCGCGCGCGCGAGCGCGAGCACGAGCGCGCAACGTTGCGGCGGCGGCACTCAATCAGAAGTCATAATACATTTACCGCGACCTAACGAAGACTCGAGGAAAGGCTACCGCTCGGGAGCCCGTTCCGTGGTTCTCAACCACGGCGACCGCGAACGGCAACGGTCGTCGCGAGTGGTTCGACGGTTCGACGGTTCGACGAGACGGGCAGCGTTGTCCCTCCGCGGTAAGAAAGAGGTTCGTTCGCGTGGGACGGGAGCTCGAGAGGAGGGGACGAGACGGTAAAGTCGGGTGGCAAATAGACGCGAAAGAAAGGACGAAAAGAAGCGCGGTCGTTGGACGCGGGGAATAGCCGTTGCTCCGTTCTTCGCGGTAATCCTCGGAAATTAAAAATGCCCGCGTTTTTGAAAGGTTTGAAAGAGCCCCATCGGGGGTGGAAGAAGGGCGCCTCTCTCGCCCCTTGGCTCGCGGTCCGATCTCGCCGCTCCATTTACAGAAACTCCGTCAAAGGAGGAGGACCACAGCCAGGGAGGAGGGAGGGAGGAAGGGAGCCTCGGCGTTGCGCTCTTCAAAGTTCACCACCGAGGCTGGAACTCGCTCGCAGGCGCCGCGACGCTCCCGCGGCGGCCAAGGGTGAAGCGGCGACGAAAGCTAATGACGGTGCGCCGAGGACCGGAGGGGCCGAGTACTCTCTTTTCGCGGCAGTCGTACGCGAAGCGAACTATGGAAAAAGGGAACTCGACCGCGACGCGCGGACATTTACCCGTGCCGCCGCGGTAAACGAGTATTTGCCTTTGTGAATAAATAAAACGCATTACAAAGTTGCCGAGCCTCGCTCGAAGCCGAAGAGACGGGGAGACGGAGACGGGAGGATTCGGAGACGTCGTCTCGAGGGCGCTCGAGCGGAAAAAGAACCGGAAAGGGCGGAGAGAAGCGTTGCTCGATCTTTCGCGGAAGGGTAGAATCTTTCGCCGCTGGAGATAGAGGGAGATATAGGAGGAGGATTACGCGCATCCGCGCTCGAATCGATACCGATTACGTTCCAAGAGATTACTCGACGGGAGTAGCGATAAAAGTGGACGCGAACGATTTTGTCCGGTTAAAGGGGAAAGCGAGCGCGATCCCGCTAGAATTGCGTTTCGGTCTCTCGTTGAGGTATCCCCGCGCTACGCCCCCGCCCCCGTCCCCCGTTCCCCGTCGCGGTGGGAGCGGCCTCGAACGGCCAAAGTCTCTCGCCTTCGCCGTAATCTCGCTGACTCGGTAACGCTTCGAACCTCGGCTCGGCGAGTTCGATTCGGGAACGAACTCGTCCAACTACGACGGTGGTCGAGGAAACGCGGCCGTAGCGGGAGGAGACTTGTACGTAGACGGGAAGGGGGTGAGACTCGAAGCGAAGGTTAGAGGGCAGGGAGCAACATCTAAGACAATGAGATACGGGCCTTTGGAGTAATCCTCCGGCCTTCCTCGGCGTATCGACATTAATTCCCTTGCCCCCAGCTTTTAACCGGAACAGACGCACCCTATAATAGGCAAGTTGGAATCCAATCTGCAAGTTTGCAAATTCGATTCGGCCGTCTTGCGAGAAGAGCGCCGAACGAGGTACCGCGCGGTACCGCCTAAAGAGCGTTCGCGAGCGCCGAGCAAAGTGCCTCGAATCTCCGCGCTTCGATTCGAAATAAAAACGTTCCGTTCGTGTCTCGACGAGATCGCGAATCGTCCACCGATTCTCCGTTCTTTTACCGGAGGAACGGTGGAACGGTACGCTCGCGGGAAGGGCCGGTACGCGGCGAGCGTAGGTCGGGGAAGAGAAAGACGTCGGGAAGATGCGTCGAGGCTCGTATCGCGGCGGTGTATAGTCGTACATCGCTCAAATTAGATTCCTTGGCTCGAGGGACGTCGTAAGGCTTGACGCAAAGCCCGAATAATTCTCGACGAAAGGACGGTACGCCCGAGGTACGCGCGACGCGACGCCGAGGGCAGGCTGATTCCACGAACGGGGAACGCTCCTCCGTAGAGCCCGGCGATACGTACACACGCGGCCCGCGCATGTATATATCAACCGTGAGCCGCACAGTTTGTCAAGTGGAAAGTTTATTCGGGCAAATATACGTGACGCGGTAAAGGTAACGTTGTTTAACGTTCGTCCGGCCCCTCCCGCCCCTCGGAGCCGCGAGACACGGCGGTGCGCGCACTTACGTACACACGCGCGTTCGAGACAGCGGATCGCGTTATCCGCTTCTACCTACCGTCGTCCGCGTAAACAAAGCGGTCGAGGTTCGGAGGATCCGGTGCGGAGCTCCTGAGCGGTAAATTGGAATCGAAATACGGAAGCCGCGGCACGGGGAACCGACCGAGGAAACTTTCCTCGGAGTTATTCCGCTCCTCCTCGGGCTTCTTCCGCGAGTTGTTCGCGAGGGTCGACCGAGGAGAGACGCGAGGGCGGCGTAAACGCAATAATTCGCGGCGCTCGAAGGGGTTGCGCGAGCCTGGCATGCGCGTAAATGTAGTTATAAATAAATCTAGGAGCTCTTAATGCTTGCCGGTGGCTCGCGGAAGCGAGACCGAACCAACCTCGAGACGCCGTACCGTTCGACCGAGGAGACGCCGAGGGGGCACGCGGGAAGCAAGAAACCCACGGAAGGGCGTACGAACCAGCCGAGGGTTCGCGGAAGGGTCCGAGGGCAGACCGCGCGTGCCCGACGAGCAACCGACGTTGCTCCTTACTTCCGATCCCGGTAATTCCGAAGCAGTTTCGTCGACCACCGTTTCCCACGATCGCGGAACAGTTCCGCGAGCGCGAATCGACGCCGTGCGGAGCACCGAGACGCTGCTCGCGCGAGCACCGGCGACCCTGCTACTCGCGACCGGGACGATTCTCGGATCTTTCTTTCGATTCCTTCCATCTCGCTCCACCCCACCCCACCGCAACCCACCGCACCCCACCGTACCACGCCGCACCGCCACCGCCACCGCCACCGCCACCCACTCGTGGCCGACGATCTCGTTCGGATAAGAGTCTGGCTGCGTTACCGGTGCATTCGCACGGTAGGCGAACGACTCGGTGCTTCGCACGCTCTCGGAAACGGTATTACAATTAATCGCCCCGAGAATCCCGTGGGTGCGAACCGACGAATATCTCGGCCCGATACACGGATTCTCTGTTCGGCGGCCGGGAAACGCCAACGATTTTCGAGCCCGCGACTCCCATCGATTATCGAGAAACTCGCGAATCCGGCTACGAAACGATCGAGATGCGTATCGGGCCGCGCGAATCGCGCGTACCCGCGATAGACAAAAACTACTTTCTCGTTCGCCGGACGAAACAAAGAGCTTTGTTTCGCGCCCGTTGCGACCAGAGGAGAAGTCGCGCGTACGCGCGTACACGCGCCGACGCGCAACCGATTCGGCTCGTCTTTGAGCGTTCGTTCGCGAAACGGCCGGGCTTCCTACCCCTAACGTCCGATCGGGCTTCGATTCCGAGGGAATTCTCGCGCGAGTGAGCCCCGAACGAACGACGAAAAGGGCGGATCGGGTGAAATGAGTCGGGAAATTGTTCCGTCGGAATTTATCAATTTTCTTTGAGGGATTCTAATTGTACTAATTTGTCGAGGAGCCGCCGATTCGGCGAAAACGACGCCGAAGGGAGCCACGGAATTCTCTATCGTTTAATCTCCGACCGAGACCGTGTTCCTTTCGTCCCGCGAGCAGGAGACCAACGAAGAAAGGGAGGGCGAACAACGTTCGATCGCGAAGTCGCAAGACCGAGACCGGAGCCGGAGCCGGAGCCGGAGCCGGAGCCGGAGCACCGCGAGATAGGAGCCAGCCTACCGTGAGAAACGAGCCTCTCCCGACTCGTTTGATCTCTCGACTCCCCTAATTTTCTCGAAAATTCGCTCTCTTTCCGATCGATCGTCCCCCAAAGGAAAACGGAAAAAACGAGGACCGATCGGCGACCGGCGACCGGCGACCGGCGATCGAGTTCCCTCGCGAATCGTGCCCGATCTCTCGACTCGCGGAGCGAGCGCGAACGGTTCGACGAACTCGCTCCCGTATCGGGTGTCCCGAGAACGACCTTGATCGGCTTCTCCCTCCTCGAGAGCGTGGAAAAACGAAAGTACGCGAATCGAAGGTAACGCGCGAGTTACGGATCGTTTCCAATAGCCGGTCTTTTCCAACGAAGCGCCTTCCTCGCGCGCGCGGGCGCGGGCTCCGAGCCCGGCCCGCCCACATCGCGGATACCCGCGCGGTTACGTTGCGAATTTATCGCGACTTATCATCTATACGAACTCGCGCTAACTGCCTGGCTCTCTCTTTCCTCGCTTCCCGTTTCTCCTCTTTCGCGAGAAGCCTCTTCCGCGACACCTCCGCTTCCGTTCGTTCCTCGCTTCCGCGATTCTCCGTCGAGGAGAATATCCCTCGATTTATTTATTTATAGATACGACGCGACGCGAGGAGACGCCAGGAGACGCGACGCGAGGAGACGCCAGGAGATGCGACGTGACGCGAGGGGGGGGGGGGGGGGGGGGAAGAAAAGCCCCTTCGATGGGAGAATAAAACGGTCGAAAACGACTAGTCGATCCCGTTCGCGCGGAGAAAAGGCTTTTCCGGTGAAAGGGTTCGTCGAACGTCCGCGGAGCTCGTGGCACCAAAGACACCCCACGGTTCGCGTACCGGGGAGAAACGAACGAAATTCATCCGTGACCCAGAAAACGCTAAATCAAACGCCGGAGAGAGCCCTCGAACGAAATGTCGAGAGCGGTCGCGACGAAAACGGTAGCGATTCGACGAGAAATAAAAGCGAGCATAGGCCGAGAAAGGTGGGATACGAGGGGGAGGAGGAGGTGGAGAAGGAGAAGTCTCGCTGTCGGGTATCGGCTGTCGGCTATCGGCTGTCGGCTGTCGGCTGTCGGCTGTCGACGATCGGAAAGAGAGGAAGACCATCGGGGCGCGGAGGGAGAGACGGCGACGATCTTGGGAGAAAGAAGGAGAGCGCGGACGTCGGGAAAAGAATCGAGAGCTCCGGGGCTGATATCAAAGCGAGGCAAACAATACGGCGAGATGCTGATGCGATTGTATTATGGCTAGTGGACCGGTGATCCATTGTCTCGTCACGTTCTACCCACTCGGTTCTTTTATCTCGATCCCCGTAATACTCGTATCTCGTCGTATCGAGTGAGCATCCATCGAAAGTAGCACGCTCGCGATCCGAGGGGTTCGACGGACGTAACGCGCGGAATCTACCGAATCTACGAAATCCAACGATACGCGTCTCTCTGGCTACCCCCGTGCCCCTTTGTCGAGACGCACGTACCGCACGTACAGCTCGTACGGCTCGTACCGGCCGTACCGCCCGTACAGCTCGGCTCGTGCACGGGCCGCGACCCGGCCGCCGGAAGAGAAGAAAATATCGCGTTAACGACCTCCGGCCGCGAGGTTCGAGCCCGCGTTTCCGCCTCGCGAATCGAAGATACCGCTCCGCGCGGAGATATGGGTTGGCGCGCGCGAACGCGGCAATTAAGACCAAGGAAATCTCCGGGAAAGAAAAGAAGACGCGTGACGGGGCCGGATAAAATAAATGGAAACCGGCGCGAAAGCGAAATTGGATACACGAGCGGCCCGCTGAACGAACAGAACGAACAGAACGAACAGAACGAACAGAACGAACAGAACGAACAGAACGAACCGACCGACCAACCAACGGACGAACCGACCAACGTACCCACCGACCAACGAGCGAGCGTAGTCGCGGCCAGCGAAATTTATTTCGTTTTCATTCAAATCGCCTCATCTCGCATTTATGTATTCCGTGATATTGCACTTTTTAAACTCGCCTGCTTTCATCGTA
Organism: Ptiloglossa arizonensis; assembly: GCF_051014685.1. Classification (NCBI taxonomy): domain Eukaryota; kingdom Metazoa; phylum Arthropoda; class Insecta; order Hymenoptera; family Colletidae; genus Ptiloglossa; species Ptiloglossa arizonensis. The sequence continues at coordinate 23,151,946 of NC_135055.1, forward strand.
CGCCCGCTGGATATTAAGACCCCTCGAGTCCCCGTGTATTAGTCGTATAAATTTACTCCGGGGGGGAACGACGTTAGATTCGTTCAACGCGCCACGAACGCAACACGGCCCCGTCGACTACCTCCCCCCAACCCCCCTCGCTCTTCTTCTCGCGCGTTTTACTTCGCGCCCGGTATGCCAACGATTTGTATTAATTACGGTCGCCCCGATGGTATCCCGCGGTCCGAAATTAACGACGTCGTTGCGGCGACCGTGCCTCGTCTTGTAAATTATAAACGCGTCCTTCGATCGCGCGCGTATTAATCAGTTTCCGCTATCGCCCGGCGAAATCGCGATCGCGAAGCTGAGAAACGAGCAGAACCGAGGAGAACGATTCCATCGATCGACGGGGATCGATCGATCGCGGATACTTTACCCGAGACGCGGAGAAGCGGCGAGCGCGCGAGGACCGCGACGCGCGACCGAATCGTTCGCTCGGTTCGCGTTCAACGGGGAAACGAGCGGCCCGATTCGAACGGAAGGAGGAAACGCGCAAAAAGCAAAGACGAGAAAGAGAGGAGAACGGAGGACGGATCGAGGAAGCGCGAGCGAGAAAGACGCTTCCCTACCGTTTCATTGCAGGCGTTGCTCGCGTTTTTAATCGACCCCCCGGCGTATACCCGGGAATTCCTTCGGTTAATTACGCGGATTTCCAATGCGTCCAGACCTCGTGGAATTTTTACGATTGCCCGACTACCGGCCCACCCCGCGCCTCCGGCACCAGGATTTGTACGACTGAAATATTCGAGGGATTTAATTTTATAAATGACCAACCTGTCCCTGCCACGGGAGCGGTCGGACCTACCACTCCATCGATCTTGTCCCTTGTACCTACTTTCGCGCGGAAATAAATACGCCCGAATCCCCGTAGGGGCGAAACGACAACCTCGTCCTCGTCGTCGTCGTCGTCGCCGTCGCCGTCGAGAAAATCGCGGTATCGCGAGGGCAAATTAGCAGCCTTGGCCGCGACGATAAATCGAAGCCGAGGACGCGCGAGCGGCGAGGAAAAGCGGAAGAATCTCGTTAACCCATAAATAATTCAACTCCCGTCCGACAGCGGGTAAGCGAGCGCGAGCAACCCCCCTTCTTTCTTTCCTTTCTCCAACCGCCCCCCGCGACTCGTTCCTTCGGTCGACCGGTCAGAAGGGGGATGTCTAAGAACCTAATCTTTTCGCAAAAGGGTTTACCGCGAGCACCTGAGAACCCGTCCGGAGAAATCTTCGCCCGACACCCCTTAAATACTTAATTCCATTTTCGCCTAATTGGACGGTTTTATCAAGGGATGCATATTTCAGATGGCGTTTTTATTATGTCTATTGGGAGCGAACTCCTCCCCTGCTACCCCGTGAACGGGGTAAGACGAGTGGATTCTGTCGGGGGTTGAAAAAAAAATTAGATTTCGACCCTTCGAAAAATATTAGCACGCCCGGGAAAGTACGCAGGCGGGGAGAGCCGAGAAGAGAGACAGAGAGAGAGACGCGAAACTCGGGGTCGATGCGAACGCGCGCAACCCTTTGCCGAAGGGTCGCTCGCGTCTTCTCTCTTCGAGTTGTTGTCTCGAGGATTAAAGGACGAACGTCCAACGTCGCGGAGACAAACCGCAGTTTTGTACTCGGCCCCTCTCGCGATCTTTCCTTTTTACGAGGAATCGTCGCGAGGATCGTTTCCCGAGGCCGGAGTCGATCTCGTCGAGAGAGCTTTGAACGCGCGTTAAACGGAATCGTGCCGTTCCCGGCGTATTTTCGGAGACGATACGAAAAGGGCGGAACGAGAGCGAGAATCCCCCGTTCCCCCTCCTGGACAAGGTGGCGGGCGGAGGGCTCGTATAAATTTTAATAAGCCTCGTTCGCCGACCCTTTGAGCCCGGCGAAATGAACGAATTAAAAGTTTCTCCCGTTTTAGTGGTCTCGCGGTTGACATTTCGGCTCGCGCGACGATCCCGCGGAATTGCGCAACTTTCGTCGTTCCGAAAAACGAAATCCCGGTCCGGAATATCCGCCGGGAGCGTTATGAATTACGCACGGCGAGCGCGTACTCGGCGCGAGCGGGAATAAGAATTTCTCGGTTCCTTTTTTCGTTTTCAACGGCTCAGACGAGGGGGATTCGCGGATAGTCGTCGGGTTATAAACGAGAAGCCGGCTTCCGGTTCCCGTGGCGCGTACCGACTCATCGCGAGCGACCCGGAGACACGTGTAACGTTCCCTCGTTAACCCCTTTAGCGGGCTCGCGCGGATGCGAGCCGCGCGTTCTCTTCTCTCCGTCTCCTCTCTCTGTTTTCCTCTCTCGCCCCTTGGCGCGCGAATCGTCGAGGCGAGTCGAGGCAGCGAGTAAGATTTCAATTAAAACAACCCCCCGGCACGACGGGGGATTAGCGATACCAATCCGTTCCGTGGCGGGCGGCGAAGCCCCGGTTATGACACGGCATAAATATCAATGTAAATTACCTCCGCGCGCCAGCGCCGGATGCCCGCGCCGAAGGAGATCCTCGCGAAGACGCCGAGTCTCTCGCGCCTTTGCGAACGCAATCATCGCGCGATTTTGCATTTACGAGCTTTAAATTGCTACCACCTACCGTCTTATTGGTATCGTCGCGACGTACCCCGTCCCCGGTTCGAAACTATGTCCAGGAAATTGCGCCTCGAAACCGACGACGCCCGAACTTTGTCGCTCGTCGCCGACAATTTCTCGGGACTCGTTCCACGAGCACTCCGCGAGCACTCCGCGAGCACTCCGCGAGCATTCCGCTCGAGAAACGGCACCGACCGAACCGAGTATCTCCGACTCGCGGAAAAAAAATGTTCCAACGTAAATTTCTGCCCTCGGTTTCCGACAAATTAGGCCGCATCGCGGCTAGGACAGCGGCCAATTACGATCTTATCCTCGTTCTTAATAGACTTAATATGCAAACACCGGGAGCTCGTAGGAAGTCGGCCGATGCCATCTCGTTTTATAAAAATTTTAATGGTCAAATAAATTGTCCAGCTATCCGCGAGTTAATTAAATTCCGACGCTTCCTGCGCGAGGAGAAAATCGCAACCGGCGTCGGTTCTCCCGATCGTATTATCGCGATCGATACTCGGAGCGAATTAATTCGAAGGCGTCTTCGATCTCCGCGGTAGCGCGAAACGACTAGTTCCGGCGTTACGAGCGCACCGAGTCGGGGGAAAATCGTCGTACGAAATCATAATTAACGGAATTATGTCGAGAGTAACTCGATACGTTTCCGAGTAGGCAGAAAGGGCGGTCGGAGTTTGGGTCGGGGAGAAAGGGGAGCCGTTGGCGGCGGTGGCGGCGGGAATTCGAAGGGTGCTCGCGTCTAACGTAAGAACGAAGGGTTGCCGGAGATGTATCCCCCGAGCGGTGCGCGTACGTACGCTCGTCCGCCTTTAACGAACCCAACGTTACACGATACGCGCGACCGCGCGCCGCTTGGTTATCTCGCGCGAGGATCGCTCGAGCTCGGTTCTCTTTTCCTAGCGAACGCGCCCTCGCGAGTCCCCTTCCAGAGCGAACGAGAGGAACCTCGCTCGGATTTCGAACGGTCCGCCACCCGCGGAAAAAAGACGATCGAGCGAAGCTTTTCCACCGAGTCGAATCCTCTCGGGAAGGAATCCGAAAAGCCGATCCTCGAACGGGGAGATCGGTTTCCGAGCAAAGGAGCCGCGGAAGCGGATCGGCCGAGTGCGCGCCACGAGGGGGGAAAAAAAACCGAGCGAGAAAGAAGAGAGGCAAGAGGGCGTTAACCGAACTTTAATGGAGATCGTAGATAAATCGTTCCGACGGACGTTGAAAGAACTCTTTGACGGATTACGCCCCAAATCGTATCTATCCGGTCTTCGCGTCCCTTTGGGAGCACCGGCGTCTACCTGGAGCGAACGGTGGCCCGAGGACGAAACGACGCGGACCGACACCGAGGAATTAGCGACCGCTCGAGGATCGCGACCGGGAGAACGAGAGATCGAGAGACCGGGAAGCCGCGCTCAACAAGTCGAATAAAAAAGCTCATAAATAAAGAGGAGGAATTCTCTCGCCCTGCTCTCGAACCGCCCTTCTCGGCCTCCACCCTCTCCGCGCCCTCTGCGCCCTCTGCGCTGCCGTCTCTCGCACCCTCCGCGTTTCTGCGAATGTCCCCGCGGACACCTGTTGCTACGGTGCGCCCTCTGTGGCCGCGTCAAACGGAGAAACGAAGAAACAAAGCGCGGGACCCGAGGGGGAGGACCGGAGGAAATTGAAGGCATTCGCTCGATCGAGCTCGATCGAGCTCGTCGCCGAGAAGCGTACGACGATTTACCCCCGCTCGATCCCGAGTACGGGGATCGTGACCGAGATGCATCGTCGAACGCGCGTGCACCGTTGCACGAGCGTTCGCGTGCCTTCCGGTCCAACGCGAATTAATTAAGCCGTATCGTCGATTGGAGCTGCTCTCTCGGGACTCGGGACTCGGGAACGTTCTCCGAGACCTCGATAAATCGAAGGACCCGAGCAACGGTCTAGGCCGAATTCGACGAACATCGATCGCGATTGTCCCGTTGGTTCCTCGAAAAACGATAGAAAACGAACGATCGTCCCTCGCGACAACGATCCGAGCCGGAGGTTGGCCCGCACGTAGCTCGAGCGCGCGAGTTTTCGGAGGCAGCTGCTGATTCGTGATAAATGGAATGCCGAGAACGCGGCCGTAGCGGGGATATTACGCTCTGGGGCTACCCGCTAATTACAGGCTGACCTCGAATAAATTACAACCCGACGAAAACGCCGGCTCGTTGGCGTAACGTCGCGTTAGAACGCAACGACGTCCTTGCCGATCCCAGGAACGCGCCGATTCGAGGAACGCGGCGGACGACGTTCGATCGCGCGGTTCCCTCCTACCCCTGTCGACCGAAAACGCGCGTTCCGGTTTCCGGGGGCGCGCGAAATATCTCTCGCCCCGAATCGAGCCAGAATTTCAGCGATTCCGAGGCGCGTTACGTAACGCGGAAGAAACGCTCGAGTCGGAAACAGAAACGAGCGCCGAGTCGTTCCACGGCGCTTAACACGCTTAAATTCCATCTCTTTGAGCGAGACCGGGCGTTCCCGGGGAGTCGGCGTAACGAGAACGCGATAGAGAGACCGACTTCGCGCCGTCGTTTTGCCCCCTTGCCCCTTCACGCTCCCGTGAAAACGGATATTCGTTTCTCGTCGACGCTCTCCTCGAGGCCTCCGAGGCTCGATTACAACTTTTTATTGCATTTCCATTTCGTTTCCCGAAAGCGAACAAAGAGAAAAGGGGCGACCGGCTGGCTGGTTGGCTGGCTGGCTGGCTGGCTGGCTGGCTGGCTGCCTGGTCGGTCGACCGTCTCTCGCGAAAAAACTCGAGCACCTCGAGCGAAATTGCGAGCGGACGGAGATTGTTTCGAGGCGTTTCGAGCCGCTTCGAGGTGTTTCGAGGTGTTTCGAGGCGAAGGACGAGGAACAGAGGGGAGTCGTTGAAAACGAGGGAGCCAGGACGCGTCTCGTTTCTGGTCGCGCGAGAACGTGTCTGAAATAATTCGGGGATGCGTGAAATCCAGGCTCGGGCTCTATTTGCCGCGATAATCGGGGCGTGAGCGATCCTCGTAAGGGCGAAAGAAGAGGGTCTCTCCCGGCGGGGAGGGAGGGTAGGTTTTTGGGGCGACGGTTGCCACCGGCGGCAACGTTTGTCGCGAGAGGAAAGTGTCCGCCACCCGTCGCGCGATCGACGGGGGCGAGAAATCGGCCACCTCTCCCAAGGGAGGGGACGCGACGCGACACCCGCGGAGCGATTACGCCTCGCGATCTTTCAGGTACGGTCGAGCGTGTCGCGACGCGACGCATTTACCGTGCACCGGGACGCTGCGAACAAAACGACGGATTAGCCCTTCGACGAGCCAGGACGCCGCTCCGTTTCGCGCGCTTCCCGAAATTCATCGCGGTAGACGCGCCCTCCTATTGTAATTCCGGAGAGCGGTGTCTCTCGAACGTACCGGAGACGCAACCGTCCTCGGACTCCCTTGCCGCCAATCCGAAACGATGTGTTCTCGGCAACGTTCCACCTCGTTTTTCGCCTTACGAATTCGTGGAGTCGTCCGTGCTCGGAAAGGAGAATCGGTGCCGCGCACGAGGGGTTAAAGCGGTCGAACGTGCCCGGCGAGATCGAAAGCACGAAAAGACGGAAAATTGGCCGAGGGGGAGGGCTAGGAGAAGGAGGAGAAGGAGGAGAAGGAGGAGGAGGAGGACGCTCATACATAATGTATGCGAGGAGCGCGGTGTATCGGTGACACGCGGTTCCGGCCCTCTTCGCGGACGCGTCCCTCCCGACACGGTGACAAACAGGTTTCCAGCATGCGATTCGTTACGCACGACTCCCCGCGCGTTCCGTCTTGCGGCTCGAGCGGAAAATCTTCGACCGTTGCGGGCCGGGACAAAGTGTACGGGAGCGGGGCGGACGTAATCGCTAATTACCGGGCAACGATTATCTCGCGGGTGAAAAAACACGCGGAACGAATGTACGTGTACCGAGGCGTTAGGGGAAACGGAGAAGTAACAGGATCGGAGTCTCGATATCCGAGAACGCGCCATGCGTAACGGTCCTCGGCGACTATTCCGCCCGTGAGAGATCCCACTGAGTCCTCCATTGTTCAATTTGTTTGCCGTTCCCCTTTTGTTTTACGATCGTTCCAGCCTGCTCTTTCGCGGTTCGCGCGCGACGACCGGAGCGAAGCGAACGTCTGCGCCGATTTCTTATCGATACCCTCGCCGGACGATTCTCCTCGGGTTCCACCGTCCGTTCGACGCCGAGCGCGGAACCGGAAAAATACGCGACACCGACGCGGAACGTCCGAGCCTACTTTTTTACTCGGCGCGAGCATCGCCGCTCCCTCTATTTTCGATTCGAGGAAAGAATCTCGAGCCGTCCGCGACCGCGCAACAACTTTTTTTCCCCCCCGTTTCGTGCTCCACGTTTAACCTCCGCGCGGAGCATTTACATACAATTAACGCGTTCCGTCGCGCCGGTACCCCACGATATTTATCGCGCAACAAAACTTTCGTTAACTTGACAAGTATATTCTTGCGCTCGATGGTAACGATATCGAAGCGGATAGAAATCGAAACCGGGAAGAATTCCAGCGCACCTGCCACTTTCCCGCGATACCGCGATCTAATCTGCGCCGGCGATAAAACGAGCAACGTCCGTCAACGTCGATCGAACGCCCGACTCGCGAAACCTTTGCGTCCTCGAAAGGGATCCGACGAGATTTCAGCGAGCGCCGATTATTTAAAATGTCCGAGGGAACGCGCAAAATTGGTCCGATAACCCGCGCAACTAGGCGCAATTATCAATTCGCCGTATCTCGGCAACGATTAATGTTATCCGGGTGCAATAAATTTCGCGGCAACTCGCGATAAACGAACCGAGAAAAGTTTCTGCTCGGCGACGTTCTTCCGCGAAACGTTCGGTCACGAGGTACGATTCGACGCGATCGACGTTCGAAGCGCCGCCTTGACCGTGCGATTCCGCTCCGAGGAAACGAAACGAAACGAAACGAAACGAAACGAAACGAAACGAAACGAAAAAGAACCGAGAAAAGAAGAAAAGAAGAACCGGTGCTTCGAGGCGCCCCCATCGAGCCCATTTCGGCGGAGCCGGAGCGAGCAGAGTGGAGCGCGTAGCCGCGTACGCGTTAACGTATTCCCGGCTCACGCGTTCTCGTATATTAATGAGCGCACGAGCGCGCGAGACAAGGCGAAGCGAGACGCGCTACTACGTTCCCCTTTAGCGGAGGAAGCTAATTAAGAACACAACCGCGAGATTTCTCTGTCCGACCTTCCTGCCGGCGGCGCGCGATTTTTCTCGTCCGGTTTCGACTCGGGGTCGCACGCCTCCTCGCGTCGCGTATTTCCCAATTCCCCGTTTCGATCCGTATCGAACGGGTTCACGTGGATCTGGCCGGTAATCGCGTGCCGTCGAAACGTTGCGCCGGAATGTCGAGCGCGCGAAAGAGCGTGACCGGTCGCGAGTCGATTTAATCGCCCCGGCGAAAACCGCTCGAGTTTCGATTTCTTTTCGAATCCTCGTTCCGATCGATTTTCGCCCCACGTTCCTCGAGGACGAGGCGTCTCTCCTCCGAGCGGCTCTTCGACCCGTTTCGGTCGTTCTTCCTTCGAGAGATCTCTACGGCGAATCGGGCATCGTACTCGAAAGGAGGGAATTTTCCACGGAAACCGACGGTTCTCGCTCGCGAGAGCGGATCCGTTACCGCGCTCGCGCCTCCCGGTTCTTCCCCGAGGTGTTCAACGAGCCTCGAGAACATATTTTCCAAACGTCGCGATCGCGCGGCTTTGCTCGCGCTCTCGTCCTGGCCGCGTTCGCGCACCGACTCGAGCCGAACCGCCGACTGGAGCGCGAATCGCGCAATCGCGGCGAGATAAAGCCCGAGCGAGCCGCCAAGAAGGAAGGCAGAGCGCGAAAAAGAGGCATAGATGTTAGATATAGATCCTCGAGCGGGTCGACGCGCAGCCAACAACCCGAGGAATCGTAGTCGCGTTGTTGCCGGCGGCCGATGTTCCTGCCGGCGCGTCGCGCCGCGCCGGTTTACTCTGTTCCTACCGCTGACGGTTAGTATCATTAAAACGTAATCACTGCCGTTCGCTAACCCCGGCGATGCTAATTTCCTCGTTAATTAATGCCGAGTCTCATTGTGCTCGCCTATGCCCGTAGAAGCGATTTACTCGCTCCGTACCGCCGACGCGGGCAGACTGCCGCTGACGCGGTTCGATCCTGCTTTCTGGCCCGGCGCTTCCTGTTTTTCATCGTCGCGGGAGGAACCATCCTCCAGCGAGTCCGCGAGTATCGAACGAACAAACGCAACGGGGCCTCGCGCGAGAAGAAAGGAACGAAACTCCGATCGAGAGGAACGAATCGAAGGAAACGCTCGGGAAGCAACCGCTCCTTTCGAGCGGGGAGAGGAGTCCTTTCTTCTTACGCGCTCGCGGCGGTAATTACGCCGCGTTGCGATAATCGAACGCATTGTCCGAGACGAGAACGGGAGCGCGCGTTTTCTTCTTCCTCCTCCTCGAGAGCCGCTCGAGTGTAGACGCTCGAGAGAGGAGAGAAGGGCCCTCGTTCGCCGCGGAGCTGTCCGAGCCGAGAGCCGAGAGCCGAGAGCCGAGAGCCGAGAGCCGACGCTTCGTTATCGAGCGTTAAACGGTCCGCGACAATGCACCGTCCCTCTCGCGAAATTAGTTTTGTTCTCGGCCCGGTGGCGACAATGAACCACCGTTTTGCGATCTCGGAAGGAAGCCCCCGGGACCGAAGAAACACCGAGGAAGAATAGCGCCGAGCAGCCTCGATTCCCTCGACAACGGACGCCGGTGCGGCAGATGTTCGAGATCGAGCGGAAAACAAAACGCTTGCGCGTGAGCGCGCGGGCGCACGGGCGCACGGGCGCACGGGCGCACGGGCGCGCGGGGCCCGCTCGCGACGACGAATTCCGGGAGGCGAGCGAGAGATCGGGTCCGGCGAATCGCCGGCAGAGAAAATCGCGCGGGATCGATTCTAGGAAGCGGCGAACCGAGAGAGAGACCGAGAGAGAGATCGGGACCCCTTCGATCGAGGATGTCGATCAGCTGGCCCCGCCTTTTGTATACTCGGCTGACGGTGCAACTTCGACCCCAGCGCCGACGAGTTTTTTAGCGAATTTAATATTTATACCGAATGACTGATGACCGTAATAGAGAAACGGGGTTGCATTGTTCGAAACGCCCGTGTCATTGATCGATACGACGTCGCTTTTCCCGCCCAGGCTAACAGTGGGAAAAAGCCCCGGGATATACCGCGCGTATACGCCTCGGCTCGCCTCGCCTCGCCTCGCCTCGCCTCGCAGCGCCGGTGTCGCGCGATAAACATCGAGGCGATCGGTTGGTTCTCTCGTTCCACCGATCGACGATTACCCGAGATTCGAGGCCGCTTCGAGGGAACGACGGAAATTATAGACGCGCGCTACCTGCGGATTTTCTCCGAGCCGATCTCTCTCCCGCTGCGTTTCAATGTTTCAACGAATCGTTCGCCAATCCCGCGTGAAATCTCGTTCCGTTCCATCGGGAACCGAGCAGTTCCGGCGCGGCTTCCGAAAGAACTCGAACCGAACGCCGTTCCCATGCCCGAGGAGGAACCGAACGCGCTCGAGACCGACCAGGGTACAGGGTAGAGGGTACAGGGAGAATCATTAACGAATCATTATCGTGTAGGCTCTCTTCGAGGCCTAGACCCACGAAACAAAACCATTAATGATTTCTATTTGTATTCGTTTGTTGGTTCGTTTAGCGGGGAGACCGAGGGTACCGGGGCCCGAGAGCCAAGTCCCCAGTGAGTTATGCGAGAAGTTGGCTTATTTTCGTTAAGCCGGACTCCCGCGGCGCGAACAAATCGTCCCGCGCTGCCGCTTCGAGAGCTCGAGCTTTGTTTCTTCTTTCTGTTTCTCCGCTTTCCGATTTATTCCTCGTTGCCTCCTACTCGCGCCGCTTTCGTTTCGACCTACGACGCGTCGATCTCGCCCTCGGCGTTCCGTAAAGGGTCCCTCTCGAACCCGCGACGCGCGACGCGCGGGCACCGCGACCGCGAACGCGAGTGCGCGCCTTTGAAGTACGAATCGAAAAAAAACGAGAAACATCAATTTCACGGGGCGGCCCGTGAACCTAATATTTCGTTTTGCTGGCGTTGTCTGAAAAAACAGACGGCGGCCCGCAGCCGACGCCTGGCCCGTCAAACTGGCCTCCCTCCTCGTCATCCCCTTCCCCGGCGTCTATTCTCTCCCCCGTGTTCTCGGACGAACCCGTTCGGCGAAGGCTGCCGCGCGCGCGATTCACGTTCTCGACGACGAGCGGAACGAACGCGTCGCCGGTGCGCGCGGCCGTTATTTATCGGCGATGGTCCCGCGATGCTCCGATGCGCCTAAGCCAATATCGTTAGCGGCGCCGCGGATGTTGGTTCGCCGTGGCGAAAGCACGGCCGCGATTACGGGAGCCGCGACGGGCCCCTTGTCGGGAGAGCGCGGCCGACCCCGACGCTTCATCTGTCAAAACACGGTTTTCGATCGTCCGGGCCGCCACCACCGCCGCCGGCGTGTTTATCGCGATGTCAAACACGTGGGCGGCCCGCCGAGAACAACGGAACAACGAGGATCCATCCCCGAGGCCGTCGCCGCCGCCGCCGCCACCGCCGCCACCGCCGCCACCGCCGCCACCGCCGCCACCGCCGCCGTCGCCGCCGTCGCCGCTCGCGTTTCGCGATCGACCTCGGGGCCCCGCGCCTTTACCCACCAAGCCTTTCGAACCTTTCTCCGTTAACGCGACCGACCGACCGACCCACCGACCGACCGACTCCGAACGCGTTCGATTCGCGTAGAAGCTGTCCGAACGAAGAAGAAAGAAGAAAGAAGAAAGAAGAAAGAAGAAGGTCGAAGAAAAAGAAACGAACGGTGCTCGTGCCCCGACCCCTTAACGACGTCCATATTTTTTCCACGATAACGAACGCGTCGAGTCGAGTCGGGATATTTTTCGATCGCGGACGAGCGTTCCGAGAGGGTAACGGACGCGTCCGGCGAACCGGGGACCCGTCGCGAGTAGCTAGCTCGCGTTTCGCGTTCCAAGATCGAAACGGCCCTCGGAACCGAGAACAGAAAACGGGTGCTCGGTGGTTCCCGGCCGTGGAGTCACGGGAGCAGAAGGTATGCACGGCCGAGTGGAACGCACGAGGAGAGTCTCTATACCTGAATATACCCTCGGAGGCACTGACAGAAAGCGTTCCGCCCACAAAAGTAATCTCGACCCCGCGCTCGACGGAGAACCAGACGGAGAGGGAAGAGGAGAGCGCCACACCTGATTCATCAGCGTGGAATAAATCGAAAGACGGACCAAAAACAAAACGAGCCACCATCGCCGCGTACTTTCGTTCTCTTCGGGGCCCCGACGTCCTCCCCCTTTCCCACCCACCCCACCGGATATCTCTCTCTCGTTTCGAAACAGGCGCACCGCCTCGTCCCCTCTCTTTCGTCGCCCTCTCGCGGTAATCCCGCCGCGCGATGCATCCCGGGACCCTTTTCTTCGTGCGTCCGATTCCTCGGTAGAAAACGAGCCGGCGTGTAGGTGTACGCGAGTATCTATCTCTCTCTCTCGGCCAGGGACCGCGGACCCAGCTACGCCCCGGCTCTCCGTATATAAATTACATTTTTAATTTCCCGCCAAGACAAATGATTTAATTTATTCTATCAATTATTGGCGAGAGAACGAATAGACGCGAGCGCTCGGACGGAGGGGAGGACTTGTTTGGTTTTCATTTCGATTCGTCGATGGATCTCTCGGTTCCCCGTCTCTCTCCTCGTCTACCACCGTACCGCGAGTTTCATCCCCGTTCCCATCGATCGCTCTACCGATGACTCGACGAACGGCCTAATTGAGAGATAGGCGTCGATTCGATGTCTCGAGGACCGCCGAATGGGCGGACGAAGAGACGGAAACGAGGAGGAGATCGCGTCTTCCAGAGTCGACGGGCCGAGGTCGCGGTTCGCCAGCCGCGTCGAGCGATAAAATCGGGGAGTAGCGCGAGTGTGCGCGAAACGCTCGACAAAAGAGGAAAGAAAGCGGCGCTCGAGACATATGTTTCTACGGGTAGACGGTGCCGAGACTCCTCGCGAAACCGGTTCGACGCGCGTCTGGGTCCAGGCTAGGTCAGTTATTCAAAAACTGAAATATCGCCTCATTAACGGCAGCTCGTTTGCGAACTCTCTTGAGAGAGAGAGGGAAGAGTACGCGCTCGCGCGCGCATGCTCCTCGTCGGCGGCGGCGGCGGCGGCGGCGGCGGCGGCAGCAACAGCAACTCGGTCGTCGTGCATCGTCCCGAAACGCGCGAAACCTCTCGACGCGAACGCTTACCTTTCGCGAGCCGAATCGGCATCGTTTTCTTCGACCACGTCAAAGACAGGGGAGACGTTCGAGAACCGCTCTACGATCGTTTTCGGTAGGTAAAAACTTTCGAGAATAATCGCGAGAGAAGCGCTCGAGAGAGCTACTTTTGTCCACGGTCGAGGTACGTTGATCCGACGGCCCGAGAATCCCAGGTACGAAAGACGCTCGAGCGCGTTAAAAACGTATCGCTGTTGTCGCGATGCATCGACGTCCACGGCCCTCGCACCCTTTGCGTGCGTTTGAAAAATAGTCGCCGCGCGAAATAATTAATTACGGAGCGCGCCATATATTTCGAAAGCGCGGTGCGTCGAAATTATTCCCGAGAGACGCGAGCGAGTTGGAGAAAGATTCGACGTTACCACGGAAAGTGACGCTCGAACGGATCGATGGACGTTATTTCCGATCTTTGACGATAAAAAGAAACGCAAGTTGGATCGTACAATGTTCCCGATGGTGGTTAGCGATCACGGTCGAGGATAAAAATCGACTCCCGAAAACCTATATTTCGTTGTTTCCGGGTCGTTCGAGAGTCCTCGTATCGCCGTGTGGATCGAAATCCGTTGGAACGATCGAATCGGACGTTCCGAGCGCTCAAAGACGGAATATCCCGTTGTCGATACTTGGTTCGATCGGTCTCTCGGCGTGGATATTTCCCGGCAATTTAACGCGCGAGCGGTTCGGCTCGCGAGGCGTCCGCGTTCGCGTCGCGAGTTATCCCGAGAAGATTCGAGCAAAGTCGTCGTCGCAGGCCGGGTAAGTTTCGTGCTGGCTTCGCGGCCTGTTCCGCGCCAATTAATCATCGTCCCGCGCGGCTAAGAGGCCAATTAAGCCCCGCTTTTGCAAGTCCGATTGTCCCTACGTGCGATCCGCGCGGTCTTACGCGCGCGGTACACCTAGCTCGCTGTTCCGTGCTTTATCTATCGCGGCTGCGCTCGAATTAAAATGTACTTTATGGCTCGCGTCGACCGATAACGATCGCCGTAGACCTCTCTCGCTCCCTCGTCCTCTCTCCGTCCCACCCACCCGTCCTCCCGTCCCCGCGTCGCGTTGCGTCGCGTCGCGTCGCGTCGCGTCGCGTCGCCTCGCGTCGCCTCGCGTCGCCTCGCGTCCCGTCGTCTTTATCCTCGTCGTCGAAACAACGATATTACTCGCGCACGGAATGCTCCTCGTCCATAATTCAGGGATCGCGATACGCGTGCGTTTACCGCGCGATCTCTCGGATCGCCCGAACAGGGATTTAACGCATCATCCGCGAACCACGGAATATTCCGTGTTTTATAGTTGCGCGCGGATGTTGCGGCAAAGTACTTGTAAAATATACGACGAAGCGGCCCGTGCAAAAATCACGGGAAACGTATTAAAACGTCTCCCAGCGGGAGACAAGGTTGCGCGCGATTCCACTCGGTTCTTCCGCGTCGTGACCGGCGCAAAACGTTGCTCGACGGAATTCGACGCGGATTCCACGGATACGCTTCTAATCGCGAACGGACCGAGAACGATCGCGCCAGCTGATGCGGAACTTTCCGTAGAAAATTTTATCCGGACAAATTTCCTGGGCCGCGCGCGTACTCGGTAAAATCGAGGAGTCGAGTATCTTCCATTGTTCGATCCTCGGTTCTTCGCTCCTAGGCCGGAACATTCCGATCTCGTTAGCGGAATGTGTAATTTCGCGAACACGCGTAGCAGCAAATTGGACTTGTTCGCGCGGGGATCTTCGACGCGCTTCGAATCCACCGTTCGCGGGATCGTTTCGAGGAGTCGTTGCCTGGAAGGGGACGAATCTCGGGATCGGCGAGACGCGTCGCGAAATTCGGCCCGAAGCGTGCGTCCGTCTGTAATTTTTTCGAGTTAAACGGAAGAGAGGACGCGGTAACGAGCGACGTTGATAAATAGCGGACGGCCCGGAGAACCCGAACCCTTCGTAATTACACGTCTATGCTCGCTGCCGATCGCGCCTTCGAAGCAACTGCTCTCTCGCGATCGATAAAAGTCGCGACGAACGTTCGAATTTTCGTTGCTCGCTGTTCCGGGCTGGACGCAACGAACAAACGGCGTAAAAATTCGACGATTTCTTCGAAACGGTCGCAACTTTCCTCTCCGGCACGGGACGACGCTCGGACGATACTCGAGCGAACGCGAGGCGTTGCGACAAAGTTTTCTTTACCGCCAACTCGCGACCGTAAAAGAAAAGATCGCGCCGGCTCGACGAGTCGCGTACGTGGCTTTCGAGTCGAGTCGAGCGGTCTTTGAATTCCTCGTGGCGACTCGCCCGATCCGAGTATAGAAAAATTGATCACCGTGGACCGAAGAGGATTCGGCGCAACCGAGGTAATGCGCGGAACTTCGGAGAGGGTATCGAAATAAAGGAAGGTCCGGCTCGGTCGGCTCGTTCGGCGAGAATATCGCTCGGGGCCCCGTTTCTCGTTCGACTAGGAACGGTTAGGAAAAACGTTCCCGTCGATACGTATTCCGCGTCGCTGCGAACCGGGAGTGGATGTATCAACGTCGGCCCGGTTAATAACACCTCCGCGAGTTCTCGGCGGTTCGCGAGCGTAACGACGCGTCGATGAAACGGCGCTCCGCTCGGTAATTCGGTGCAATGATATAATTGGCCGCGTCGTTGGCAATTATCTGGCTCGCGGGCGCGTCGGGAAGGCCGCCGGTTAGTCGGGACGAGTCGTTGCTCGATTCGGGGTCGACGCGCGGCCGGATCGAGTAAAGATCGATCGATTTTTCGGGGCGGCGAGGGAAACGCGGACGGTAGAGCCCGCGGAGAGGAACGACTCGCGTAGAATCGAAGAAGAAACGTTGTTCGGAAAGAGGCGCGACGGAGACCTGCGTGCAACACGCGAGCTGACCGCACGCGTGTAAAGATGGCTCCTCGACCGGCTGACGAGCTGCAAACGCGGCGAGCCGGCCACGACTTCGAGTTCGACTTGGACTCGAAAAGCAGGCCTACCCTTCGAAGGGGCCGTCACACGGGGGCCGTCCGTGTACGAAAGGATCGACTCGACGTCGAGAATCGCGTTACTCGCGGGTTCGGTCCGTGAGAGGGCTAGCTCGCGTTGATTGACGCGCGACGTTGCGCCAAACTCTCGGGGCACGCGAGCCGAGCAAACCGCCTGGCCTCGCTCGCGCTCCCGATTGGTAGCGATTTCGCCTCGGTAACTGGCAAACGATCCTCGACTCGCGTCGAGATACCACGGCCGAAGGGGAACCGGGTCTTGCACGGACACGATCCTTCCATTCCGTTCGCGACTCCGCGCCGCGAATCCTACCGCGGAACGCAACCGTGCCGATTATAGTGCCGACTGTATCCTGCCCGGCTACCAGATCGCTAGATTACAGTCGTCCGGAGAGACGTTACGAGCTCGAACCTTCCTTCGAACGAGTAGCTTCGAGCCGGAACCTCCCCCTCTCTTCTCGTAAATACGCGAATCCGACTCTCCGTGCGCTATGGAAATTTCGAATCCCTCTCCGACCGTTTCTCCTCCCGCCTCGAGAAACGTATCATCGTCGATGCGCGGACGCCCATCCTCCGTCTCGCGAGAAGCATCCTGTTCGAAGGGCCCTCTTTACCGAACGGTCGAATCGACGCGAGTACGCGTATCCGCGTATCCGCGACACTTTTCTCCACGGCGAGCCGACCGCGCGGAAACGTACTATATATTTCGCACGGCGTCGCCCGCACCGAGCCGATATCGCGCGAGAAACGAACCGGCAACGACCACCGTCTTTCGAGGAAGTCTCCGCTTTGGTTCGTTAGCCTCGAAAACTACTCGTAACGCTACCGTTATTGTCATCGTTGGGAATCGATATCGCCGCTTTCGAGCCCAACCTCGGAGATATCGCGCAAACCGATCGCCGAGGAAACGAGAACGAAGAGAAATAGAACGGACAATAACGACGACGATGATAATAATACCGATAACGACGTCTCTGTTGTACCGCGGGTATAAAGCGAGGCTCGAACTAGCGACCGACCAATTGGAACGTATCGCTGGAAGAGTATTTTCACCGATTCGACTCGAAAGACCGAAAGCCCCGAACTCTAGGTACTTTGGACGGGATCGTCGGGGAATCGAAACCGTGGTAAACCGTGGGTCCAAGACGCCGGGTATTCGTCGGTCGATGCCGGTTAAGGACGAGAACGAACGATCGAGTTCTAACAGTGGCTTAAAATACCCCGTCTACCGGGGAGGTCTCGTGCGTCGTTTAATTACCGTGTGTAACGAGTTCGAGTGGCTGCCGTGCGCACGAAACCCCTCTCGAGAAGGGGGGTGCGATATGCTCCACGTCGTCCACGAATCGCTCGAAATTACCGTGTACCGTTGCGACCCACACACCCCTCCCCGGCTTCCTCTCCGCCGCCCCTTTCGCAGCCTTCCTCCTGTCTCGGCCTGCGAACGGGCAACCAAACCTCCGCGAACCCCTCGCTCCGCCTCGAGCTTTTCCACGCGTCGAGGTTCACGGTTTCGATCGCGAGAACCGGATCGACGGGGACGATACCGGTCCGCTCGACGCGCTCGCGAAACCTTGGATCGTCTCCACGAGGAGACCGAGGAGGGTTCGAACCGGGAAAAGTATCGAGAGAGCCACGTGGTACCGAGAGAGCCCCGTCGGTTGTCTTTCGGGAAAGGGTCGATTCGGAAGGGTAGGCCTCGTTGTTACGAGGGTGGAGGCCCAACCGGATACACCCGGGGCTCTCCTCCCCGCAGTCAGCTGTTTTAATGTGGGTCACCGGTTCCCGCGAAACGATCGATTTCCGTCGACGGTCCGCGAGGAAACCCGCGAACGAACTCGCGGGATATTCGAGCGTTCGCGGTTCCACGTTCTCCTCGGAGTCCGAGTCGGGAGCTCGGTTATCCCGAGGGGCCGGTCGGTCCCTCCGCGAGCGTCGTTTCTCGCTCATCGAGGCGTCGACGCGATCTCTCCCTCGATCGATCACCCGTACCGACCGTTCGTCCGCTTTTCGTCGAGCCCCTCGATACGATCTACGCGATCGCGATAACGTCGAGGGGACGTCGAAAGTGGCCCGGTCGCGATCGCCGCGCTAAATATTCCACCGCCCCGCGCCCCACGGCCATGATTTATACCGGCGCGAACAATATCCGAAAAGTAACAACGAACCAACGAACCAACGAACCAACGAACCAACGAACCAACGGGCGGAGCGTCGGTGTCGCCGATGAATTCCGTTCGTGTTCTCTTACACGGTGCCCTCGTCCGCCGACCCTCGGCGACGTTGACGCGGTAAATTCATAGGCGTTAATAATAGGTTTATTTACGCCGGTGGAACGATAACCGATAAGAAACGAGAAAAAGACGCTCGCGCGGCGAGCGAACGCGAACTCGCCGCGTATGAAGCGAAAATAGTTGCCAACGATGCGAGGGGGAACCGAACGTAGGCGCGTAAACGCGCGAAACGAGACCGGATCGAAATAGAATAGAAGCGAGCGGAATCGAACGAATACAAACGCGACGATTACCATTTAATTGGAATTCGAGATATTAATTACGGAGGATCTAGACGAGTGTTAGGAACGATCGGACGGATACTCGTATCGTTACGGACATTGTTCGCGCCGATACGCATCCGGTAAATGGCATTAAATTTACTTAATAGCGAGAGATAGCGTTTCCGTACGATACAACGAAGATCGTTCGAGATTCGAATCGACGGGTAAAACGCGAGGCGTTGCGAGACGTCGAGACCCGTAACGCGATAATTCGCCAATTTATCTAGGAAGGGTACGACTCGGCGACGATTCCGCGCATTTCGAAGAGTCGTTAATCCCGGTCGAGAGACCGTCGGGGTGGTCGCGATCGCGTTATCGGGGCGAGATGGTCGTTTCGGGCATCTCCGGGACAAAACGGAACGGAACGGAACGGAACGCGGTTTCGCGTGCCGACGGGTCGCGAACGCGTATTTCCGCGATGCGCGCGACTCGTTCCAAGTATCTCCGGGACGAGTTCTCGGATTTTAAGCGGGAGAATCGAGCCTCGATTCCTCGGAGGTAATTCTCGGTTACGGTGGTCGTATCTCACGGGGGCACTCGTCGCGGAAAGACTCGTAGATATTTGCCAGCGCGCAGCCTCGGTTCGCGATCGGTCGCGGACGGAGAATTCGAAGACGGACGGAGGAGTGTATCGGGACTCGTCGATGCCACGAACCGGAGAAGAAAGACAAGGAGTCACGGAACGGGAGCCTAGCGCCGTTACGATACAATGCCGACCCTGCGATGACTTGCATCCGTATCTCGGGCTGCACGAAGGAGGAATCGGCGATCCTAGCCGCGGGCGCCTTTCGTTCGACTTCCTTCTCGCTTTTCCCTACCTCCTCGTCGCGAACCGCCTCTCGTGAATTCTCATCGTTCGCGAGGAACGATTTCATCGTCTCCCGCGTTTATTATTAGACGCTCCGTGCCCGCTGCATGCCTCCCGACCGCGGACTCGAATTTTCCTCCCGAAAACCCGAGGAATCGGATACTTTTTCCCCGTCGGTCGTTTCTCTCGAGAAGAAATTAAGCGAATCCCGAAAACGGTATTCCCGGAACGAGAGACAGGGAGAGGTATCCTTCGACGAAGAAAACGAACCTTGGAGGAAAGAGAGGGCCGGGGTGGAAAAAGTTGCAAAGGGAGCTTTTCCAAGGAGCCGAACGGAGGACGCCAAGGTTGGAAAATAAAGGAAAGGGAAAGAGGCGGAAGGTTCGGTTAATCCTTCTTGTTTGTCTTTACGTTAATTATCTAGAATTAAGAACGCCGGTTGTCGCGGCGCTACGGCCTGGTCGGCCGGATTACTGCCTCGATTATTACTTGTTGCGGATTATTAATTACCGAGAATTACTGGGAGAGAGCGGGCGCCCGAGGGGTGGGAGAGACCGGGGCTGCGTTCGAGCGCGCGAAGGGTGGCGAGAACGAGAGAGAGAGAGTTCGGAAGAAAGCGAGCGTCGGTTTCGCGACGGAGGAGCTCCCGATCGATTTCCTCGAGGAACGCCTCGCGAAAAGCACGGGAACTCCGGGACCGACCTTCGGGAATATTTCTGTCATCGAGGAGAACAGGAGACGAGGAACGAGCGCGTTCCTTTACCGACTTTCGCGCAATCGCGTCGTCGAACCGCGTTCGATCGTTCCCGGACGTTGCATCGCGTTAACGTAAAAGAAATCCGAAGAAAATTTATCTAGAAATTATGCAAAACTTCCCGCCGAGTGTTTCGAAATACGCGATACCGCGCGAAGGAGGCTAATTTCGCGGTAAAAAGTTGAAATTGCGAAACGAACTACTTTCGTAGGAAAACGCGTGGCTTTCGAGGAACACTTTTACGGTATGCATCGTCTCCGAGTCGAAACCGTTCGAACGTTCGCGCGGCACCCGGTGATCGTGGAAAATTCCATCGCGTCGATTCGACTTTGCTCGACGTTCCCGACCCCGAAACCCGTACACGGTGCAAACTTTCTCGATGGGACCCGTCGGCGAGCAACCGTATCCAACTCGAGGAGCCACGGATCCGGGAACGCGAGAAAACTCCAAGGGACGCGTATCCGTGTCGGAAGCGGGCCGCTGGCAATAATAGAAGCCCTTAAAAACGCAAAGCCGTGTAGCGGGGCCAGTCGAGCGAGCACGCGTGGGTTATGAAACCGAGGAGGGGGAAAAAAAGAGGAAAAAGAAACGGGGGGAGGATGAGAGGGGGGGGGGGGGAAGAAGCACAGCCGCCGAGCCGCGCAGCTGCCGCGTACAACGATCCGATACAATCGCGGGGAAGCGGGCTACGTTTTCCACGGAAGATAAAGATTCCGAGGGAGAAGGATCGAGGCTCGATCGTCGCGGGACTGCGGGAACTCCGCGGCTCTTCCGAGCGGCGGGAACGAATCGAAACGTTCGCTGGGAAAAGCGCGATTTCGTGAACGAAGCCTGCATCCTAGCCTCCGTCCTCCGTCCTCCGTTCTCCGTTCTCCTCCTCCTGCTGCTTCTGTTCTTCCGGGCGTTCGCGATTTGGAAATCGTACTACTTTCCGTACGAGACGCTCGACGAGCACCGGCTCGCGCGTTCGCGCGGATAACGCGAACGCGTACCCATTTAACCGCGCGCCTGTACTCGACGCTGGTCGTGCATAAGCGCACGGCAACAACGACGAGAGGAGCCCGGGAGGAACGAGCCAAGAAAATAAATATTAATAACGATGCTTTCCCTCCCCTCTCCTCTCGTTCTCTCGCTGTCTCCCTCACCGAGCCCCGCTCTCTCTCCTCTCTCTCTCTTCTCTCTCTCTCTCCGTGGCGCGCTTCCCTCGGTGCAACTAGACCGCTCTCTTCTCTCCTGGCTCCGTTCCTTCCTAACCTATTCACCGTCTCTCTCGCTCGCACCCGCGTTGCTCTTCGAGTGCGCGTCTGTGCATTGTTAGGGCCATTACGGGAGCCAATTAATCTATGCACAATTTTATAATTAAACGGCTAATAGCGCATAGAATTATAGTCCAGGGCCGCGCGCACTCCCACGTATCCTGCCGCGGTTCGTGGGTTACGCGTAGCGATCGCGAAACGCGCGTTTAAGGGAATGGAAGGGAAGGGAAGGGAAGGGAAGGGAAGGGAAGGAAAGCGGAAAGGATCCTCGCGTCCGGCTCGGTGTTCCCGCTCGGTCTCGCTTCCGAGTCGGTAAAACGGTCGCGAGCCGGGACACCGCGATCCAGGCGGATTCGATCGTCCGTGGTCGGGGTAAATCGACGAGGATAATTGGGCTCGTCTCGTTAGCGAGCGTATACGGCATCAATTAGGCGTGTCCGAGAAGAAAGGAGCGTGCTCGACGAGCAAATCGGGGACGATTCTCGCGTCGCCGAACGGGTCGACGCGTGGGCAGCCGCGGAGCCGAGGATTTGTAAGCGGCAGCCATTACGATCGCTGCGAAGGACTTTGGACCGAAGGAGTCGATCGATCGACCAACGGATCGCTTAATTGGCCGATCGAACAAACGTCGAGTTTTCGTTCCCGATCGGTTAATCGCGTTTCTCCCGGATATTCTTAATCCGAGGACTCGGGGTACCAGAACGGCCGGTCCCTCGCCGCGACGCGGCGCGGCGCGGCGCGGCGCGAGGCGACGCGACGCGACGCCGAGCGATGCGGCGCAGCCGGCGCCGCGCTCGAAACCGCAAGAAAAATCCCCCTGAATTATCGGTGCGGTTCTCGGTGCATGCTGTTGCATCGATGGCGATAGAAGCGACCGGAGGACCGTGTTACCGTGCGCGCACAACGCCGCGCGTCCGCGCGGAGACCAGCGGAGGCGTAACATCGGTGTGGAGCCGTTCCCGGTGTTACCGCTGCCCGTGCATTATCAGAATGTAACGACGTCAGCGGTACACGCGACCAGCACCGGACACCGCACGCACGACGACCATACCGCGGTCTCTTAATCATCCGATTTTTCCTGGCGAGCCTCCCTCGAACCCCGCGACCCGCGATCACCGACTATCGCACCGGACACCACCACCGACCCCCTCTGGCCCGTTTTTACGATCGATGCGAAAACTCGAGGACGCGATCCAGCGAACCCGATCGAAATCCCGACCGTCTCCTATCGTAGAAATTCGGCCTATCCTCGATTCGGACGAACGAGAGAAATTCGAGCGCGCGACCGAACCCACCGTGCGCGGAGACGCCTCCAAAGTTACGAGTCACCCGATCGTAATCGCGAAAACGCGCGAAAAGAATTATCTACGAATTAGTCACGAGCTGCCCCGATCGGAGGATAACCGTGAAGTTTCCGCGAACGATTAAACGGCTCGAAATGGACGGACGAGTTTCGGTCGCACGGCGAAGAAAGCGTTCAGAGAGCGACGGATCGTTGCTCCGTTGGATTTCCGTCTTTTCCGAAACGTTGCGTTACTCGGACGGAAAGGAGCGCCGAAAAAGCGACCGACGAGGTCCTCTTTCGAACGAAATCGTTGGAATCTTGCGAAAGGAGAGGCAGCGAAACGAAACGACCGTGAAAAAATAGGGCAATTACGGACACTTAACTTTTGATCGGCTCGTATCGAAAATTGGTCGTAACGCGCAACGGTTCCGCGTAGACGTTGCAGTTGCTCGTAGGTTTCTTTCTTGCGTTGCACGAGTCCTCCGTGGACGGCTGTTATTCCCGCGATCGTGTTCCGAACGAAACGAGAATCTTTGGAGATTTTTCCACAATTTGTCCCGTCGTACGCGTCTCCCAGTCGCGAGCGTCGGGTACTGCGCGATAGAAACCGAGCGCGAAGGGAACGTTGTCCAAAGTAGTTCGCAACGCGGCTGGAAGGAGCGCTCGGAGTTAACGGGTCAAAGTTTCCCCAACGCGACCAAAACCGAAAGCTCGATATCGCCGGATAGCTCGTTTAGCAAAAGTTACGTATTCGCGGCACAAGCGCGTGCCCGAGGAAGCCGTATTATTTTCGAGGGCGATCCGATACTTTGGCGAATACACGAGTCATTGCGTTGGACGTTCGTTGCCGATAATAGACGACAACTGGAAATAAAATCCCGATCCGATCGATCGCGCGAAGCCTATCGATTCTCGGCACAACGAATACTATTCATCGAGGGCAAGCCAGCGCTTCGTTGAACACAGAAGTCGTTGGACGACGCTCGAAACGATCCAACGAGAAACCTATCGATCCCTGGGAACGATAGATATTACTCGAGTCCGAGTCGTCGTCGAGTAAAAAAATCGTTGCGCTCGTCGTCCGTAATGGACGCTAAATCCATCGGATCCGTGTTCTCCGTTCTCTTCGCGAAACGCGAAGATTCTAGGGATCCGCTCGATTTTTCGCGAAAACGTCGCTTTCGCTTTTCGTTCGAGCGGATCGCCTAGCTCGCGAGAATTCGATTCGGTCGGCGATTCGACGAGTCGATCGAGAGTTTTCGGCACCGAGAAGCGGTTCGCGTTTCTTCGAACGAGCCCTTTCGCGAGATCGAAGTTACGAAAAAGGCATCGATAAGGAACCGGAGATGGCGTTCGTTCGGTATTTTCGCGAGATCGGGATTTCTCGGGGCCGAGAAACCGCGAGAAGCAGAGCCCGCACGAGCCCAGGCGACGGCTCGGGCAGCTCTGTTCCGCGACTGCGACTCGGATTATTCGGATCCCTGTCCCTACGGCTTTCTCTTTCCTCCCGTTTTCCCTTTCTCGTTCCGTCTCTGTTCCCTCTGCTCGGTATCCCTCGACCCTCTTTCTCCTTCGCCCTCTCTGTGTCGCGCTGAATCCGTTTCCGTTGCGAGTGGCACCGCGCGACGCGCCGCCGGCGATGTTATTGTCCTCCGTCGCGAGGCGTTCGCCCGAACGATCGATCCTCCTCGGACGCTATCCTCTCGAGGGATCTCGATCTCGCGAGCCGGTCGACTCCCGACGAGAAGGAGAGCTCCCTGGACGAGGACCGATCGAGAAACACCCCGGTCGCGCGAAGCGTCGCGAGATTACGAACCGGAGGACAATATTTTCCCCGGATAACGCCGGATCCCCTCGTTCCGTTTACCATTCCGTTTCGTCTGCCGTCTGACTCGTGGGTGGGGTAAGCTTGTACTACAGCCACTTCTCTCTGTCTGGTCGGTGGGGACGATTCATTCAGAGAAACTGCCGTGAAAGGGACACCTGTTGGCACGGAGGCCCGTTGACAATTCCAGAGTACCCAAGGGCACGTGCCTCCGCCCGAATCTCCTCTCGTTCCAGTGGACGGAGATCGCGACTCTGCTAACCGATCGCGAGTACCTCGAGGACCGAAGCCGAAGCTCGAAAATCGAAAGGCAAAACGCGCGAACCGGATACCGGGGAAGAAACGGTAGACCGAGGAAACCCCGGACAACGAGAAG
This sequence comes from Ptiloglossa arizonensis, assembly GCF_051014685.1. Lineage (NCBI taxonomy): Eukaryota > Metazoa > Arthropoda > Insecta > Hymenoptera > Colletidae > Ptiloglossa > Ptiloglossa arizonensis. Next base: position 23,176,765 of record NC_135055.1, read on the forward strand.
AAGCCGACGCGCGATTAAAATATTTTTTGGTCGACCGGTAGCGCGGTAAGGAACGTAGCTGGCCGAAGATAAAGTGCTGCCCAGAGGCGACACCGGGCGTTATTAATACGCGCGAGGATCGTAGCTTCCGTTCGCGGGAACGGGAGCTACGTAACCGGCAACCGTAGCTCGCTCCGAACGCGATCGAACCTTCTTTCGGCATCCCTCTACCCTTTCTCGGTCTCGAGACCGGAGGAAAATTTTCGCTCGTGCTTACCTGGCCGTGGTGCAATCCCTGTAGAGCACGTCAAAGTCCTTGCAGCTGAGCAGCTTGCACCGATTGACGCCCGGCTGAATGGCCCCGAGTCCCCGTAGGATCCTAACCTGCTCGACGTTGCACACCAACGGCACTATATCGAGCCTCTTGAGCTTCGTGTAGACGGTGTGCAGTCCGCCGACGAGGTGCTTGAGGAAGAGCTCGAAGGCCTGGGGCAGACAGAGCATCGTGTCCCCGGCGATGATGAACGCGGCCACCTTCTGGCCGCGATAGTCGACCAACTTGCACTCGTTCGCGGTGGGATCGCTGGTGCTGATCGGTGGCGGGCTATTGTAGGATCTCGGGGGTAGAACCGCGTGATGCGCGGCCATCAGCTCGAGCGGCGAGCCATGGTGCCCGCTGAGCATCCCGCCGAGCTGTCCCAGCAGCCCCAGTCCCGGCGGCGGTAGCCCCGGCATACGTGGCACCATGCCTGGCGGTGCACCGGGTGCTCCTCCGGCGGAAAGGGGCGGTGGACTCAACGGAAGTCCTTGAGGCGGCGAACCTCTGGTCGGCGATCCCGGCGTGGGAACGCCGCGATGTTGCTGTTGCGATTGTTGCTCGCGAATCTGGTCCCGCGGATGAGGCTGCTGATGCGACGGTGGCGGCTGATGCTGGGAACCGTGGAGCTGTTGCTGCTTGCTCTGCTGACCCGACGGGCTATGGGGATGCTTCGGACTGCCGGTTACGGGACTGGCACGACTGCTGTGATCGGAAGAGCTATCCATCGCTCCGTGGTCCATGGGGTGTCCGAAAGGCGCGCGTCTGTCCGTGAGTAGAACACGTCGCGTTCGACTTGCGGCGTTGCAGACCGATTCGAACTCCGTTTCGTTTCGTCTCGTCTCGTCTCGTCCCGTTTCGTATAGTTTCGTCCCGTCCCGTCTCGTCGCGTCTCGTCTCGTCTCGTCTCGTCTCGTCTCGTCTCGTTTCGTCCCGTGTCGTCTCGTCTGGTCTGGTCTGGTCTCGTCTGGTCTGGTCTCGGTTCGCGCGGGCCACGTGGACGCCACGAGTCAACGCGTACCAGACTCGCGATCCGATTCTCGCTCGGCTGCCGGAACCAGCCGACGAGGTGCCGCTGCGTCGCGTCGATCCAGGATATCGGCCTCCCGCGACCGTCACTGCACAACAACGAGACCAAAACCGTCGCGCGTGTCTCACGGAGTACGTTGGACCGTGCACGCGCAGTAAACAACTTCACTGTGCACAACCACTCGAACGATCCTGTCCATGACAATCGGCCGGCGTCTCACGCGCGACCTCGCGTTCCTTCTCGACGGGAACAGCTCCTCCGTGCGTTCCGTGAGTTCCGTGCGTTCCGCGCGCTGGCCAGCTCTGCTCGAGGAGCAACCGAGCTGCTCCTCGCCCAACGGTCGACGCTCGGGACGCGAGTTCTCTCCGGCGACAACGTAGCTGTTGACTAGCTGACCGACTGGCTGGCTGTCCGGTTGTCCGACTGGCCGACTGGCTAGCTGCTGGCTGGCTGGCTAGCTGGCTAGCTGGCTGGCTAGCTACTCGATTCGCAGATTGGCCGACTGGCTGGTTGGCTGGCTGGTTGGCTGGCTGGCTGGCTAACTGGCTGACTGGCCGACTGGCTGGCTCTGCTCACTCGCGAAACTGGAGCACACCGAGCGACCAGGAGTGAACGCGACAAAGTTCGTCGACGACCGCGGCGACGAAAGCGCGAACCGGACCGACGACGCGTCGACGAGCGACGCGCGACGCACACGCACCGCGACGTAAGAATCACCGCGGGCGGACGAGAGGATGCTGTCGCGGTGACAGCGTACGCGACGACGGCAACGATCACAACGACGACAACGACGAAAGCGGCTGCGGCGGTAAACTCGCAGGAACGCGCGTCGCTCGTTCTCAAAGTGGCAAACGCTCTCTCGGTCGAGTCGGGAGTATTTCCCTACCCAGTCACAGATGTAATAAATAAAAACATCGGTGGGAGCCCGAGGAACGGGGAGGATGGGCGTTCTGTGCGCGCAACCGAGTATCCGGTTGGCGGAGCCACCGGGGTGGCAGTTATCCCGATTGGACGGCGAGCTCGCGTCGTAGACGCCTCCCGTGCCTTCCCCCGAACGGTGGAGGGACCGGCGAGCTCTTCCCCACCGCGCGGCAACCTCTGCCACCGACGACGCCGACCGGGACGATTCCGGGGGCGACTAACACACGGAGACATCCAGACGCAGACGCGAGTCCCGACAAGACAGTACGATTCGAACCTACCGCCGATCTACGCGCTACGAGTGGGGATTTCTTCTTTTTCCTCGCGACCTCTCTCCCTCCAATTCCCCCCTCCGCCCCACGGCACCTCTCCGCCGCCGAGCCGACAACCCACCCCACACCACCCCACCCACTGCTACCTCCCTTCCTCCCTCCCTCCCTCCCACCCTCCCACCCTTCCTCCCTCCCGCCCTGCCTGCCTGCCTGCCTGCCTGCCTGCCTGCCTGCCTGCCTCCCTCCCTCCCTCCCTCCCTCCCTCCCTCCTTCCTTCCCTCTCACCCTCCCTCCAGCAGCCCTCCTCTGCACCGCGCCTCGACGCTCCTAAATTCTAACCACCCCTCCCCTCCCCTGCGCCGCCTCTCCTTGTCGCGTTTCGTCCCTTCCCTTCTCCTTCTCGTTGTTTCTCCTTTCTTCTCTACCCCTTTTTGCTTTCTTCTGCTCGACACCCCTCCTCCCGTTTCTTTTTCCGTTTCGTTCTCGAGTCTCTTTTACTTACCACCCTTCCTCCGTGCGGTCTCTCCCTCTCGGTTCCTCGTCCGGCGTCTTGGCAGCCGTTCCGTTCGGTTCCGTACGGTTCGGTTCGGTTCTGTTCTCTTCTCTTCTCTTCGGTTCCCCCTGGTCTCACCTTCTTCGCTCTTCTTTGCCCGTAGCGAGTCTATCTCGGTCGCGCGCGCACATTGCCTCTCCGTCTCTTCGTGCCGGAGTGCCAGCTTCCCCTGCCTCTTCGCAGCTCCCTCCCACTTCTTCCACCGGCTTCTCCTCCCACCTTGGCTTATGGCTCGCACGCTCTCTGGAACTCGCGCTCTCTCGCGCCGTATCGGCGACGGTTCTCTCGCCTCGTTTCCTCTTTCACGGCCGACCTATTCTCCGAGTCTCTCCTTCTCCCTCCCTCCCACCCGCCCTCCCTGCGTCCGTTCGTCCGTCCGTCCGTCCGTCCGTCCGTCCGTCCGTCCCGGCCTGCTTGCCTGCCTGCCTGCCTGCCTGCCTGCCTGCTTGCCTGCCTGCCTGCCTGCCTGCCTGCCTGCCTGCCTGCCCGGCTGTCTCTCGCCGTTTCTCCCTGTTCCTCTGTCCGTACGACGAAGAATGTCGCCGGCGTTCGAATCGATCGGTCGGTCTCGCGCGTGCGGGGGGTCCCCCCCTGTTCCCCGTCCCCCGGCCCCACCGTGCCGGTTCCCCGGCACCCTGCCCCTCCGCCCCGTGGAGCCTGACCCCCCTGCCGCCTTCTTCTTCGCCGTTCCCTCGCTGAATTCTCCTCTACCGTATTCGCCATCAGCGTTACACGAGCGCGGTTATTTCTTCCGTAGGTAACTCCGCTTCCTCGCGATCTCTCTCCGGTCTTCGGCCACCCTCTTTCGCCTCTGCCCGCAGTCCTCTTGGTTCGCCCCCTCGCGTCATGGCACCGCGTACGCGTCGCTACCACCGTTCCTCCGCCTCTCTTCTTCTTCACGGCGTCCTCGTCCTCGTCGCGCGGCATGCGCGATATACCATACTCGAGGCTCTCCGCGGCTCTCCGCGGCTCTCCGTGAGCTCCCGAGTACGAGTGTTTAATGACTTGGTGCCGTATCCGAAACGTCCGTATCCGCCGATGCCTTTTACGTTCGAACTTCACCGCGGTCTCGCGTTCTTCCGCGAAATTTTCGCCAATTTCGCCTTCTCCGTGCGAAACTGTGCGCGTCTCCTCTCTTCTTTTTCGCCGACGATAATTTCGACGCCGAGAGCGAAGGGAGGGCCTCCAGAGGAGAGAAGACCCCCGCTCTCCGATTAACTCGTCACGGCCGGCCGTTCGGAGGCTCTCGGGAGATAGGCGAGATGAAAAGGAAAAAAGAAGAAAAAATAAAAAAAAAAAGAAGACAGAGGCCATGGCGTCGTTCGGCCTTTTTCCAGCGGTCAACCCCCGATCGGTCCTCATCGGCCCGGTGACCCAGATCCACGAGGAAAGACCCTCCGCGTTCGTTACGGGTGCACGCGTGTATACGTGTATTGGGCTTCGCCGCGCGTCCTACTCCGCCGCCTCCGCCGCCTCCGCCGCCTCCACCGCCTCCACCGCCTTCGCCGCCGCCACCGTCGCCGCCACCGCCGCCGCAGCTGATCCCTTGACCTCGCGCAACCCCAAACGGAACGAGACCCCCTGGGCCTAACGTTCATTGACCAGCGTCGCTCGGCCGAGCGGGGGCCGATCGTCTTGTCGTTCCAGTTTCCCGACAAAAGCTTCTCTCGGCGGACGCCTTTACCCCCGACATCCCTCCGAGATCCGCGTCTCTTCTCACGGTTCGCGTCGAAACGTCGAGTTTCCCCGAAGAAAGAGGAGATACCGGTGAATTTGTTCGGAGAGGTACGTTTTCGTTTTCGTTTTCAGCGACGAATAAAGTCGTCGTTCCGCGGCGGCGATAAAACGATCGATCGCGAGATCCAAGTCCCTACTCCGTACGAGGAAGGTCGAGGATCGGTAGGGGACCGATGTTTGCCGCGAACCAAACCACGTCCAATTAGTGGAATTAATACCGGTTGGCTTTGGGGGAGCTAATGCCTCTGTGTGCATACCTACGGGTATGCACGCCGATGACTGCACTTTCCTTCGTGCGTAACGAAGGACAATCCCGTCGGTCGGACCGGCTCGACGCATTCGCTCGTCCAAGCAACCGCCGCCTCCTCTTGTTTTGCGGTCACGAGAAAATATCTCGAACCCACGAGCTTACGACTTCGAGCGTGCTCCGGGTAACGGTGTCCGCGTCTTTCCGCCTGGCCACCGAACGATTTTCGTTCGCGGAGTTCTCGAGCCGTTGTTCGTTTCTACGGACGACGAACGGCGACGATGCGATCGATTTTCATTTTCGATCCTCGCGGAGAATCGCGAGCGATCCAGGTGCGAGAATCACTCCCGGTATGCAACCGTTGCGTACAGAGGTACGCGAGCGTGCGCGTTCGAGTAGCGCAGAATTCAAAGATTCGGACGATCGGTCGGAGCCCGAGTCGAGCAGGTTGCCAAATTATCGATTGTTTTTCTTCCGTTCGCGTGGAATATCTCCGCGCGTCAGAGAACATCGAAGACCGAAGACGAGTCTCGTGGTCGTAGACCGGGATCCCGTGGATCCGTAAAGCGGCCGCATCGATCGCGAGTCGTCGGGCGTCGGACCTACCTACGGAAAACCGATTTCGAATCTCGATTCGTCGATGTATCAACTTTGCGAAAGATTAACGGAGAAACGAGCGTTCTTCCGTACTAGCGGCGATAAGCGTTTCGATCGCGGAAGATAAAATAATCCATAGATAAGGTTGGTCGAAAGTTCGGTGCGGCTCTCGGGCGCGGTTGTACCGGGGAAGATGGAAAGTCGTCGACGAAAGTTTATTTGCGCGTTAGGTCGCGCGTCCTCGCCGCGTGTCCGACCGATATCCGGATCGGTATTTTTCGGTTGCCGAGCGACGGTGAGACACGGTGCCGTCTCCGCGACTCCGTCGTCCTGTACACGGGCGAAAGGACGCGAGCCTGAAGCGATTTTCGCGATCGTCGACGGGAATTTTCGAGCGACGCGCGTCGTTCGAGCGTTCACGGGAACGCGGCTCGCTGGCGTCGTTCCTGTTGCCGCTCATTGGCCACCCCGGTACGGGAGAATTGCGCGAGGCGCGAGCGGAAAACTGCCTATGCCCGGTTGTGCACGACCGTTACGTAACCCCTCGTCGTTGTTCGCGCGTCGTCGTTACAGGACTGTAACAGACCGTACGGCAAAAAGGAGGGTACGCGTACCGGCGTCGAGCGATACCGAGACCGAGGGAGAAAAAGCGCCAATTTTTGCTCGGGCGTGTTCGATGCTTCGGGACCGGAGGCATCCCGCGGCAGCCAACCGGACAACGCGTCGGAAGGACTCCACTGCACCGGAAGCGTCGCTCTCCTTCGATGTCTCTTCTCCGAAGCGTTTACCCGGACGCACGACACGCCGATTTTTTCCCGTATTTTTTCCCTACACCCGTTCCTTCGTCCCCCGTACCGTTCGCGTAATCGTATCGACGTCGACTCGATCGACGTTCCGTCGTCTTCGCGTTTTCTCCTCGGGGCCCGAGCTCTCCCCCCGTTCGTCCCCTCGATATCGCAGGAAAGAGAGGAGCATCGATCGAATTAACGTAATTACTCGTTCGTGCGAGATACATACGTGCCGCGACGCGGGGGCCCGGCAGAAACGGCGTCAAAGTCGATCTCGGTCGAAGTCACGAACGACGCGGGATTTTACGAAACGCTAATTGCGTGCGGTTTTCAATGCCTGCCGGGGTGGCCGGAGGACGGAGAAAAATCAAGAGGCGGAATAATGGATTCCGGAGCAACGGCGGCGGCAGTGGCGGCGGTGGCGGCGGTGGCGGCGGCGGCGGCGGCGGCGGCGGCGTCAGTGGCGGCGGCGGCGGCGTCAGTGGCGGTGGCGGCGTCAGTGGCGGTGGCGGCGGCGGTGGTAGCGGCGGCGGTGGATGAAAAACGACGGTAATTTTTCTGGACACGTACATACGCCACCGTTCGGTTTTTCAGCGCGGCTTACGCGCAACTAATTACCCATATGCCACGTGTTATTATAAATAGCCAATCGTTACCGACACAGCCGCGTCCGCGATTCGCCCATAATGGCGTGTTATCGGATAAATAAAACGGATAGCCACGGGAGGGTGCGCTCCGATTATGCATCGACGCCTCCCGTGAGCGTATGTACAACCTACTCTCGTTCTCCCTCTCCCTCTCCCTCTCCCTCTCCCTCTCCCTCTCCCTCTCTCTCTCTCTCTCTTCGTCTCTTTGCCCACCCGTACTGTATTTTCCCAACGAACGACCAGCTTTTATTTCTCGTCGACTTTAATCCACGCGCACGGTGACGACAACGCCGGATCATTTTTACTCGGGCGCGAGGGGCGAGGGGCGAGGCGCGAGGCGCGAGGCGCTCGTTTCTTCTCCCTTCGAGTCTTCTCGAGCGAAACTTCTCGAAGCGAAATCACCCCGGGTGCGTTTCTTTCCGCGCGAGATCGGCAACTCGGTTCGGTCCGGGACGACTCTCGTCCACCGCGATATACGAGCTAAACGCGTTAGTAAAGCTCGTTTAAATACGATACAATGGCGAAGCCGAGGTCCCCCGGTCGGAATAGTGGTGTCCGTATACGGCGAATCGTCCCGGCCGTGGACGAATCGCCTCGACGAAAAAGCCACCGCGCGATACGCCGCTGGTCGCGGCTCCTCTCCGCGCGTCAATACTTTTCCACGGTGAACGCGACGCAAGACAATCACGTTGACACCCGGGTGATGGATGTCCTGCCTGCTCGAAATACCCCCCTCGGTTTTCCCGCCAATAAAGCCCATTGTAAATGCGAACTATTCGAAATATTAGAGCGGCACGGCGATTACCGGCCGTTCAGTCATCGCTCCTGACGCACCGTAATCCTTTCCATCTTCCTCCGCGCGCTTTTTTGTTCTCCCGTGCTCCGTCGCGAACCCGAGTTCGCGTTCCCCCGAAATCTCTCCCCTCCCGAATTCGTCTTATCTCCGTCTCTCTCTCTCTCCGTCCACGCCTCGACGACGATCGCCGATCGACTCCTTCCAGCCAGGTAGAAAACTGTTCGCGATCGAATGTCGAAACATCCTGCTGACACCATATCTATTATTACCCGGCGAAGGTTGTCCCTCTATCTGCCGTTGACGATCTGACAACGTGCCTCGTGCTCAATGAGCAGCGTAACAATACTATTTCAGTAACCGCGCGCGGCAAGAAGACAACCGGAGTCGCCGGCTCTGTTACCGTGCGGGAGAAACGAACCACCTCGCTGTCACTTCTCGTTGTTGGTTATCACCGTGTCGTGCCCCCGCGGCTCGCCTAAAAACCGAACCTCCGCCTCGTAGGTGGTGCCCGATCGCCGGCCGATCGCCTGCGGAGCAGAGGGACAGCCGCCGCGATTCTTGCTCGACCGAGACGATTCCCTCACCGCGGAACCGTTTCTCCGAGGAGAGAAGGAATCGTACGCGTTGTTCCGTTTTCGGTCTCTCGGTCGAACTTACCGCGAGAAGGTTTCCTCGGGTCCGAGGGCTCGGACGGGACGTCGTTTCGGCAGCAGCCGGGGACTTTGCGAACGCCGCCGAGCTCGAAGAGACGGGCTTACGCTCGATTCGAAATTTATTTACATCGACCTTAATCCCCATTATAGCCGCACGCTTCGCCCGAGGAAACGGTCGAGCAATTTCGGATTTCGACTGTGCCGAGAAATGATGGATCGGCGTTCCGTAACCGGCGCTGATGATACCTCGCAGATGTAACCACCGCACCCTTTTCGGACGAAACCACTTGCCGGTGATTATCGATTAAACGCATGCACGCTGCCTCTCCACGGCTCTCCACGGCTCTCCACGACTCTCCACGGCTCTCCGCGCTTTTCCTACGAGTATCCCCCACTCCCCTTTCTTTTCCTCGGTCGCTCGCTTTCGTTTCGGAACGCTCGACATCTGGCTCGCGACCGTCCACTCGCGCGACCGAACTTTCCGTCGCATCGATACTTTAAGGGACAAAAGGCTTCGATTCGTCGAGAGCTCGCGCCTCGGAAGCTCGCGATCTCTCGCGCGCGACGAACCAGACGCTGTAAATAGACGTTGGCAACCTCCACCGGGGAACTTTGGCTACCCGGCTCTCGCCTCTCGTAACGAGCAATCTCGATAGGATTAAGACGCTGTTTACCCGAACAGAAAGCCGAGAGTTTGGGTTTACTTGCCGCGGTCGACACGGGCGCATCCTGGCGGCGACGGTTTCCCACCGAATGCCTGCGTGCCTGCGTGCCTGCGTGCCTGCGTGCCTGCATATACGCGCGCACGCGCGCGCGCGCGCGCCAGCGAGCCCGCGTTTACGAGAGAACGCGTCGCGACTCTCGGTTCGGTGAAAACGACCGAATCGTTTATTCGTCGTGGTTAGTTTTCCATCGTTGGTATCGCGATCGCTTCCTACCCCATCGTCGTTCCGAGTCCGATTTTTCGTCGACGAACGCGAGCTCGTTCATCCGTTGTTCGAAATTCGTATCTAGACGCTGCTCGTCTATGGCCGGTGACTATCGTAGCTCTCCGATAAAAAGGAACATCCATATAGCGGAGGCGCGTGCGAGCCCGAGCCACTCGAGCCCACCGACTTCCGGAAGTGTCGAACATATGTCGCCACTTCAAATTAATCCAAAGCTTTTACGATAATCTAATCAGCATCGCGGAACGAGAAATACATTTAGAACGATCGTGGGTTACCTCGAATGCATTTCGATCCCGGCTCTCGAAGTCGAGCGAACCATACGGCCACGAGACCGAGGACGCTCAACGGCCACCGCGATTTCTCGCGCGAACCGCGCGTCTTCGAGCGCGCGGGGACTTTCGCGAAGAGAGTTGCCTCGCCAACCCGAAAGAGAGGACGAACGCCCGAGTTAGAACGCACCCCGAGGAGCCGCGAGTTCCTTCGGCTTTATAAATAATAAATCGGCGCGAAAACGGCCGGAGAGACCGGGAGACAAAGACGGAAGAAACGCCAAGACGGAAAGAAAGGAACGCGTGCGACGAAGAGACGAGAGAACAGGGGGAGAAGTCGTTGACGGTGGGGGAGAGAGGGGCACCCAGGGAGACAGAGACGACCGGTAATAAAGAGCAGCCAGTAAGAGCGGCGAAGTGACGTCCTGTGTCGTGGAGTCGTAAACTGGGCCCCAGGATCTCGGGCTTACACTCTTATTAAAACGTCGTCCTGCATATTGACGGTTATTGATCACCTTTCGCGCACCTCGCTGCTTTTACGATACAAGGTCCGTGTCGCATCGAAAACCACGGATACCGTTGGCGTTCCGAAAAACAAATCGACCCTGCCCCGATGAAAACGCATCGATCGATTCGCGCGATTCTCGCGATTCGTAGAAACGATAAGACAACGTAAACGACGAGCGTCGAGCGATCCCTGTGTCGTCGATTCGAGACCGTGTCGTTCGACCATCGAAACAAACGTGTAACGTTGCTCGTTTCCTACGTTCGACGGTGTCTTCTCGCTCCGAAGGGACTGGACGAAACGTTTTCCAAAGAAAGAACGCGAATCTACCGATCGAAGAAGAGCGACGAATCTTCGTCGATGTGCCAGACTCTGGAATGCACCGAACGCGAACCGCCGTTGCCGCGCTTTTTCTTCCGAAAGTTGATCGATCGTCGGATCGTTTTTTATACGGTCGGTATCCACGTTCGCACCGACAACGTCGGTTCTCTTCGATCTCTCGTCGGTCGGCGAAGCTCTCTGCCATCGAAGATACGGACGCGTTTCGGTAACCTATTACCGAACATAGCTTACCGTCGGGTATCGACGAACAAGATTGGCTCGCGTAGATGTCGCGCTATCGAATATACCCACTGTCGAATATCAGAGGAGGAGGCGACCTCTTCCTTCTTCGATGTTAACCGATCGAAAACTCTCGTCGTTTTCACCACCGTGTACTCGTCGTTCATCGTAACGAGTATTTCGAACAGAGATCGCCCCTTTTCTTTTCCCCGCTCACCACCGATCGTTTCCTCCGGATGTCTTAAATTTCGCGACTAAAGAAATACGCAATCTTTGATTCGCGTTGACGCTCTATCGTTTTATTCGTTTAATATTCGTAAACTTTGATCGTAAATTCGGTAAGCGTCGTGAACGAAATTCAATCCATTTCGTACTTTTGTTTCTATCTTCTTTCGAATTCAATTATCGCAGTGTAGGCATTATAAACGGTTCAATATACTACGGAACTTAATTTTGTTCGAGATTCCAAGTAAAACGTGGTTTCTGACGTATTATTTAAATACGCTGTATTAGCAGAGTTTTAAAACATAGAAAATAATAATTGTTCACTAGAGACATTAATTTAACATCCGTTTTATTCCGATTTTATTGCTTTCCACATTTTGAAACTCTATTTATTTAAACGATACGTCAGGAACCACCCTTTTACTTCGAATCTCGATCAAAATTAAGTTACGTAGACTATATAACCATTTAAAATGCATTAATAAATTAATTTTGTGTCGCATATAGTCCAAGTGGCGCAATCTGTGGCAAATCGGCCAAGTTTGTTGAGAAATAGTTTCTCTCTGCGGCGCTAGATTCCGACACGAGGACTATATTCGCACTTTAGCAGGTTTAAAACGCTTTTTTACGCGCATAAATAGGAAATTGAATACTTTAGATGCTAAGAATTACTCAATTCGTACGATACAAGATCTAACGATTGAAAAATTCCATAATTTTTTATAAATATGTATATTATCTTAAAAAATTAGTCAATATTACTAAACGTAATATGAAAATGATATCTGACCGACTAATAATACAATTTAGACAAAGTTTGAAAATCAGGCAAAAATTTTAGAAAATATCAGATTTTGAGACTTTATATCAAGAGAATTATAAATAAGATGCATTCTGTAACATAAATATTCGGAACATGCGTAAATGTTAATAACAATCACGTGGATGAACAAAAATTCACAGAAACGTTTCGCCTTCGCCGATTTCGCAATATCTTGATGTTTATTTATCATAATTATTAACAACCGTCGTACGACCATAGTTTAAACAATTATTAACAATGTCCTAGTATAACTAATGGCTTGAGAGCCATCAATTTCTTGAAGTATTCGTTAGATCGAACGAAGACAATCGAAGTAACCGTACGATAAAATAAATGAATATTTCTCTACATATCGAAATTACATGGATTGCCATCTATTGGAGAAAGTGTTAAACTACACTTAAGGTGTGAAAACACCTGGTGGAGAAACGCTCAAGTTTGTCGAAGAATTGTTCTAATTTCCACCAACAGATGACGCCACGAGCATAATTTATCGACATTACAGATAAGTAATTCCATTTGTATGATATTCCCTCCCGTGCGATAGAATAAATAAATATTTCTGTACAAACTTTTGTATGTATCATCTTTCGAATAAATGTAAAATTAAACGAAATCAGCATAATGTAATTTCTCTGCATTGTAGCCTTCCTTTAAACATTTAAAAAACTCTTTGATACCTTGAAATCAAGGCTACACGTATCGATTATCGACTCACAAGTGTTTATCACGATGACTTTTCTATATAGAAAAGCGATTAATCGAGTTTCAGCACTTTTGAGTAAAAAATACAACTTCTACGCGTATTGTGTAAATTATGAGAATGAAATAAATGTTAAATTATTGCACTAAATAGACAATTATTACTTTCCATGCTTCAAAATTTTACGAAACAAGTTTTTACTTTGAATCTCGATCAAAATCAATTTCTAAAAGTATAATCATTTGTAATGCATAAATAAGATACATATTGTTCGATTAATATTGGGAAAATGCATAAATGTTAGCAACAATCGCGAAAATTAACAAATATGTTCTCCAAGAGACGGCAACCCATATAATTACCACGTTACAAATGTTTGAAATTGCGCGTACAGAACACATTTGCATGCATACAAACAATAATTTCGATATGTAGAGAAATATTTATTTATTTTATCGCACGATAGGAAATATCATTCGAAAGGAGATACTTATCTGTAATGTCGGTAGATAATGCTTGTGGAGCCACCTATTGATGAAAGTCAGAACAATTCCTCGACAAACTTGAGCGTTTCTCCACCAGGTGTTTTCACACCTTAAGTGTAGTACACCTATTCTCCAGTAGATGGCAAATCACTTCATTGCCGTGTGACATATGTGTGTCACTGAGCGTTCAGAATATATACATATGCATATATGCAAACTATAATTTCGTTATTAACATTTACGTATGTTCCCAATATTAATGTTAGAATATGCATCTTATTTGTGCGTTGCGAACGATTATATAAACTACACAAATTAATTTTAATTTCGTAAAGGGACAAAAATTCACAGAAACCGTTCGCCTTCACAGATTTCGCAATATCTTGACATTTTCCTTGAGATCCAACTCGGAATTTTTCGTTGAAATCCAATCTATAATACATTGTCAAGACTACACGTATCGATTATCGATTCACATGTGTTTATCACAATGATTGTTCTATCTAAAAAAGCCATTAATTGAATTTCGCCACTTTTAAGTAAAGAATACAATTTCTACGCGCATTGTGTAAATTATAAGAATTAAACAAATGTTAAATTAATGTACCGAATAGACAATTATTACTTTCTATGCTTTAGAACTTTACGAAACAAGTTTTTACTTCGAATCTCGATCAAAATCAATTTCTATAAGTTACTTAATCATTTGTAATGCATAAATAAGATGCACATTGTTCGATCAATATTGACAACATGCATAAACGTTAGTAACAATCGCGGAAATGAACAAACATTCACCGAAACGGTTCGCCTTCGCAAGTTTCGCAATATCTTGATGTTTATTTATCATAATTATTAAGAACCGTCGTAGGACGATAATTTAAACAATTATTAACAATGTCCTAGTATAAATAATGGCTTAAAATATCATTTCGTTGAACTATTCTTTGTTCGCGATGGAATTTTTGATTGAGGTCCAACCGACATTGTCAAGGCTACACGTATCGATTATCGATTCACGAGCGTTCATCACGATGATTTTTCTATCTAGAAAAGCGATTAATTGAATTTCGCCGCTTTTAAGTAAAGAATACAACTTCTACGGGTATTGTGTAAATTATAAGAATTAAACAAATGTTAAATTAATCTACCGAATAGACAATTATTACTTTCCATGCTTTAGAACTTTACGAAACAAGTTTTTACTTCGAATCTCGATCAAAATCAATTTCTATAAGTTACTTAATCATTTGTAATGCATAAATAATATGCACATTGTTCGATCAATATTGGCAACATGCATAAACGTTAGTAACAATCGCGGAAATGAACAATCATTCACCGAAACCGTTCGCCTTCGCAAGTTTCGCAATATCTTGATGTTTATTTATCATAATTATTAAGAACCGTCGTAGGACGATAGTTTAAACAATTATTAACAATGTCCTAGTATAAATAATGGCTTAAAATATCATTTCGTTGAACTATTCTTTGTTCGCGATGGAATTTTTGATTGAGGTCCAACCGACATTGTCAAGGCTACACGTATCGATTATCGATTCACGAGTGTTCATCACTATGATTTTTCTATCTAGAAAAGCGATTAATTGAATTTCACCGCTTTTAAGTAAAGAATACAACTTCTACGGGTATTGTGTAAATTATAAGAATTAAACAAATGTTAAATTAATCTACCGAATAGACAATTATTACTTTCCATGCTTTAGAACTTTACGAAACAAGTTTTTACTTCGAATCTCGATCAAAATCAATTTCTATAAGTTACTTAATCATTTGTAATGCATAAATAAGATGCACATTGTTCGATCAATATTGGCAACATGCATAAACGTTAGTAACAATCGCGGAAATGAACAATCATTCACCGAAACCGTTCGCCTTCGCAAGTTTCGCAATATCTTGATGTTTATTTTTCATAATTATTAAGAACCGTCGTAGGACGATAGTTTAAACAATTATTAACAATGTCCTAGTATAAATAATGGCTTAAAATATCATTTCGTTGAACTATTCTTTGTTCGCGATGGAATTTTTGATTGAGGTCCAACCGACATTGTCAAGGCTACACGTATCGATTATCGATTCACGAGTGTTCATCACGATGATTTTTCTATCTAGAAAAGCGATTAATTGAATTTCACCGCTTTTAAGTAAAGAATACAACTTCTACGGGTATTGTGTAAATTATAAGAATTAAACAAATGTTAAATTAATATACCGAGTAGACAATTATTACTTTCCATGCTTTAGAACTTTACGAAACAGGTTTTTACTTCGAATCTCGATCAAAATCAATTTCTATAAGTTACTTAATCATTTGTAATGAATAAATAATATGCACATTGTTCGATTAATATTGGCAACATGCATAAATGTTAGTAACAATCGCGGAAATGAACAATCATTCACCGAAACGGTTCGCCTTCGCAAGTTTCGCAATATCTTGATGTTTATTTATCATAATTATTAAGAACCGTCGTAGGACGATAATTTAAACAATTATTAACAATGTCCTAGTATAAATAATGGCTAAAAAGCCATCAATTTCTTGAAATATTCGGTTGGATCGAACAAAGACAATCGAAGCAACGATAAGTCACCTTGTGGTGGGTATATATAGAGGGCCCGATTTTCAAAAATTTCATTCCACGGGGAGCGTCCGAGCTGGACGGAAGTCTACATTTTAGGTACTTGGAAGGAGGAGGGTGGCTGGAGGAGGGGGTAGGAGAAGGGAGGGGGCCTCTCTTGGTAACCGGCACCGAACACTGTGTCAATCCTTTCTTCTTTTCTCATTTTTTTCTTTGTTTAATTTATTCTATTTCTTCTCTGGTTTTAATTTGTACTTGTTTTTCCATGTTTATTTTTTCGTCACTGCATCGTTTATTTTCTCCGTTACCGCATGACTGTATTTAATCGCTAACCAACTTCATTTCTATTTTCTATCATGCCTTGACTTTAGCTTTTTCTTAGGTTGGCAGAAGAGGACTTTGTCGTCGCATCCCCCATGGGATCTTTAGTTAAATTTAGAATAAGTTAGTTTTAAGGCTACCATGTACAAATATCTGTGATATGCCGAGCAATTATCCAATACTTAGCTTATTTTTGCTCGCTTCCTCGTTCCTCAGTCTGTGTAGGTGGTGCGAACGGTCTATCGCCGTCTCTTCCGGTGCGTCCGCTTCCAGAGAGGGCATGTTGCGAACGCAGGAGCAGGCATTTTTGCCGGTCCCTGTGAAAGCCTCCGGGATAAGACCCTCTCTCTGTGAATCTCACGTGAGCCAGGTCCTCGCTTAGCGACTGGCTCTGGAGTTTGGAGTAACGGGGCACTCCTCTAGGGGAGTGGTGGCGTCGCTCGTTTTCTCTCGAATCGGACCCACCGAGGGGAAACGGGATAGACCTAGTAGGACCAACTCCACGGTTCGCGTCGCGTCGCGTCTTTCCCAATTTTGCCCCATTTTCTCCACAGTGTAATTGCTCGACAGAATTAAACCAGGAGATCGAAGGAACTTCGATTCCTCCGATCTCTGCGGTTTAGTAACTTCGTTTGTATTGTACATCGAGGGAGATCGATGGATCTTTACCTTCATGTACGAATCCCTGTGCTCTGCCGAGCAATTATCCAATCTTTAGCTTAATTTTGCTCGCTTCCTCGTTCCTCGGTCCGGTCACCACTGCTTCTTGTACAAGTAAGTGACCGGCCGTGTAGGTGGTCGGAACGGTCGATCGGCGTCGCTCCCGGTGCGCCCGCTTCTAGAGTGAACATGCCGCGAACACAGGGGCAGGTATCCATGCCGGTCTCTGCGGAAGCCTCCAGGATAAGACCCTCTCTTTGTAATCCTCCGTGAGTCAGGTCCGCGCTTTGCGTGTGCTCCTCACTGCGGAGTTGGGAGAAATGGGGCATTCCTCCTCTAGAGGACTGGGGGCGTCGCGCGTGTCCTCCTGAAATCGGGCCCACCGAGGGGAAACGGGATCGACCTAGTAGGACCAACTGCACGGTTCGCGTCGCGTATTTCCCAATTTTACCCAAGTTTTCCATAATGTAATTGCTCGGCAGAACTAAACCAGGAGATCGAAGGAACTTTGATTCCTTCCATCTCCTCGGTTTAATAATTTCGTTTGTATCTTGCGTCGAGGGAGATCGATGGAACTTTGATTCCATCTATCTCCCTCCGGGTCTCCGCTCGCAGCAACCTCCGCGTGGTGAGACCTGGTAATCGGTAATACTCGCGACGTAATTCTTCGTCGCGGGTAATACCGAGCTAATTGGCTGCGAATTTAGATTAATTAGTGAATATATAAGAATAAATTGAATACTTTAACAGTAGAATAGTAGAAAACTTTTGTAACGCACATGAAAGTCTGTGGTTCACAGTTGTTCTTCGCGATGATTTTTCTATTTAGAAAAATAAGTTTTGTCGCTTTTAAATAAATAATTTAACTTTTACGCGTATTGTATAAATTACAAGAAGCAAACAAATGTTAAATTAGTAGTATATATCTTATAAGTAGAAATTAATTTTGATCGATAATCGAAGTAATAGCTGATTATACTGCGATGTTTGAAATATAAATTTCTGCAGTTGGTAGAACACCTTCCCCCACTAGGGTATTTGGCGCCAAACGATGCGAGAAATCGTCCATTTGCCCGGGAGATGTCTAAAGGATAAGATGTGTCAAAAGATTCGAGATATTCGACATTTAAAAAATCTGCGACCATCGAGGTATGTGTCCTTTAAGTATTAATACGTAATAGCTTGTTATCGGTATTACAACACTCGTTGGCTTTCTATACGCGCATTGTCCAATATTAATATACTTTTGATCATAAATTCAATCGGCGTCGCGAACAAAATTCAACCCATGGCGCTTCTTTACATACTTTATCTAGTATTAATCGATACGTATCGATCTACATCCTTGGACTAAAGTACAATTTTGCATAAGATACTTCGAATTCGTATATTGTTTAATTATAATACAACCTTATTTACTTCAATAGACATGTTTAAAATGTATTATCTTTCATTAGAGGTTCGCGAAATTCAATCGGTATCGCGAACAAAATTCACGGCTTAGCGCTTCTTTTACACTCTTTATCTAATATTAATCGATGCGTATCGATCTGTATATTCGGATTAAATTACAATTTTGCAAAATACTTCGAGTTCGTATGTTGTTTAATCATAGTACGGCCTTTTTTACTTTAATAAACGTGTTTAAAATATATTGCTTCCGTTAACGGCTAGCGATTGAAATAGTGGCGCTAGTGTTGCGTCACCCGTCCACGTGACGTCGAGCGGCGCTAGAGTCGGCCATTTGCCCCGGGGAAGTCAAAAGGATAACACGTACCGAAAGATACGAGCGACTTGAGAAATCTGCGACATTCGAGGTGCGTCTTATCTATTAATATCTAATAGTTCTTAATCGGTATTATTACTATCGTTTGTTTTGTATCCGTGCATTATCCAATATTAATATACTTTTCATTATAAATTCAATCCGCGTCGCGAACAAAATTCGCGACTTTGCGCTTCTTTTATACACTTTATTTAGTATTGATCGATACCTGTCGATCTGTATCTTCGGATTAAGTTACAATTATGCGCAAAATACTTCGAGTTTTTATATTGTTTAATCATAATACGGTCTTATTTACTTCGATAAATGTGTTTTAAATTTATAGCTTAGACATTCCCGATTGAAATTGAGGTCGCTAGCGTCGCATTATCGGCGCCATGACACTTTAGAATCAGTTCCAACGGAATTGGCGGACTATTGGAAAAATCTTCAAAGTAGTACGATCAACAGGTGATACTTATGTGACCATTCTATTTCTATTTTCTTTGATTTAATTGTTGTTTGCTGTACGTATCTGTGAATTAATTGTCGTTCAGTGCGAGGAACAAATAAGAAAAGATTAATTTAAACTGTTCCGATGTTGATGTGTATAATAATTTAAAATTAAATTCTAACCTCTTGGCGCTATCGTAAGATGTGAATGGAATATTGGAGTAACTCTTATATTATTGCATTTCGGTCGCGATTTAGTATATTTTAGTATTGTTTATGCGCGATACAAATGATTATTTGTAAATTTATCTGTACGAAGTTATTGTAATTGCGTTAGCATACGAGTTCCAGTTGCGAGTTTGATTACATACAACAACTGCGCGATCGTATATTAACGTGTTATTTGAACTTGAGTAACTGAAGAACTTTGAATTTTGCAATGAGTTTCTAAATATTAATAAAAATCGCGATAAACTCACGATTCGTCGAGCATGAAAACGTTTACAATTCTAATGATGAAAGTCCATCTGTAATAAGAATTTTTAATTGAACATTTACTCGATATTGGTATTTCTATTGACAAAATGTAAATATTGAGAAAGAGCAGTATTTCCATAACAAATACTCGATCCAAAAGCCCCCCGCCCCTCTTATTAACCACTTTTTCTTTCAGAAACTTTGATGGCCGCGCGCAATGCGGTCAATAGAGTCAAATTTTACTGCGTAGAAAGTTGTTATTGTTTTTCGGAGCACAGTTGCTCCGAGTAGAGTTTCGATGAGATTTTAGCTATACGCGATCTAGATTCAGTGTTTCTCGTGCAATGTAAATTCTTTCTAGAGCGTCGTGGCTCTTTTTACTTTTAGAATCGCGAGAATAGAATCAGTGTTGTTCGTCGACTACGATGTACGGTCGCGTTAGTATCCATATTCGTTTATTTTTTCATTTTTTTTTTTTTTACAGTCTTCAAAATTATTCGTCATCGGTATTAGAGTCAGTGCATCACCGAAGAGGAGTATTGGACGATGCTTTGCGAGCGAATAATGTAAGTATATATCACTAAGTAAAATGAAAACCATTTTGTAACTTACAAAGTACTGATTGTCATGTTTTGTGATAGTCTTTACAGATTTGCCACATTTTGGGATTGCGTCCATGGATTCAACAACTTCCCCGATGACATTTGGTTGGGACATCCACGACGACTTGGTAAACCAGCATCATTGGAGTTCATCGCTATGGTATTTACTCGGTCGTGTTCAACGATCGGTGAGTCGCATGCGATTTGTATTCCTCCGGTCCCCAAGCATGTCGTAGGACGAAAGGTCCGAATCGACACGGGTGACCGGTTGTATTTATATTTGTTATCCTTGGCAAGTACAGTGACCGCGGGTATATTTACAATATTTCACGGTATATTTCTTAGTTCAGGTTAGGGGTCTTCTTGTACACCGCGTTTTCGAATACGAGAAATGAATATTTATAATATAAATTGAATGAAAAAATATTTCGATTTTTGTCTCATTAGTGGAGAAGTCAGATACCCTCCAACTTCGTCATTACGATTCCAATTGATACCAGTAATGATATTCTTGAATATTTGAAAATTTCTATATTATTTAAGTTTCAAGTTTCAAATTAAAATATAATTAGACGATTATGTACAAGAAGACATTTCGCGACGAGTAGATTTCTGAGTCAAAGTTACACGTTCTACACGTTGTTTACATCTATTAAAAAATTTTCCTTGACGATGGAATCGCTCGAGGGAAATTCAATACTTTAATTAATAATTTAATCAATTTAATTTCATGATGTATAACATAAAGTTTTATATTATATTATTTACAAAATAATTACTATTAATTAATTAGTTTTTTCTTCTATATAACGCAATTTTCATTATAGTAATTTCCTTTTTGAATACAATTTATCAATTTTCTTATGATCGATACATAAAGAGGTCGAGTTATTTTAATGGAAAATAAACCGAGAACGAACGAAAGAATATTATCTCGTTATATGCTACATTTACTAATCACTCTTTCTAGTTGAGGATTTTCAGGATAATTTTTCCGTGTTCATTGCCTGAACTCGTTCAAGTGCCCAGGAGTTACTTGACCGAGCAAAAGCAATGGACACGATGACTCAGTTTGTAAGATTTATAATAATAATCTGTGTTAGCGGTTGACACTGGCTAGTGTATCGTGCACGACGTAACTTTCCACATGTGTGTGTATGGTTAGGCTGTGGAATTGCGTCGGTTTTGAAATATATCAAAGTCTTGCATTAAATAATATTCTATAATTTTATTCGCATATTATTATTCGGGACATTCATCGAATGTCCATTTGCTATTATATTAATATTACAATTGTTTACATTCTTACCCAAATATATACTTTTTTCCATACATAATGATAATGTTATACGTTTTACGAAATGAACGACAGTAGCTTCTTGAACGAACGTATACACGATACGCGTCGCAAACTATTATATTCGCTAAAATGCTAAATTTTCGTACGCGATACGTATACGCAATGGTCACTAGCCTTTGTCAACCGATTTCAGGAAATTGGTACGTACCTTAGAGCGTGCATGTTGTTTGTCAAGCCCGGGTGTCGGAGGCGTCCCGGGGACGCCTCCCTAGGTTAGGCTCGTTGCACCCGGGCGTTATGCGTGAGAATCGTGGAGCGGTTGTGTTTGAGAGAATGTTTCGCCACTTTTTAAATATAGGGCTAGGTAGGTAGGTAACTTATTTTTGGTATGCGTGTTAAATATAAGTAGGTAGGGACCAGGGCAGGTCGTCGCATTCTCAATTCGGGTAGGCGTGTTTTCGCGTGACGTACCTGCACCTGTAGGACGATTTGAAGAATCGATCGCGAAACCGGTCCAAACGGAGCATGCCGTTTGCTTCCGGTGTTGCGTTCTATTCTTCGGATTTCTTTCCCTTAGTTTATCGCGGACGCGGTCGCGACGTTAGGCGTCGAAACGAACGTTCTGCTCGAGATTCGTCACGCGTGCATTGCACGACCAACGATTCCTGGGATCGTTTGCACGGTCGCACGCGTGCTGCACTGAATCTCGGGCCTAGGAGTTTCAGATTGGGCAGTGCCGCCCGAAGAAAGAAGAGGCTGGCATGCCGAAGAGGCCTCGACAAACTGTCTCAAGAGAAGGCTGCAACGAATGGCTCTCCATCTTCGAATCTTGCTTCGAAGATGGATGGTCATACTTGTTACTACTTTGTCACTGTACTTGCATGTAGTTATGTAGTAGTTAGTGTGTTTCTTTACTAGCATATGTACACAATGGCATATTACACATGTACGTGCGTATACGCTGGCCTTTCGAGCCAGTAACCTAACGACGCATCGCGATTTGTATTATTGTTGCGAGCAAGTATTAATCGCAGTTGACATTAGTCCCGCGAATGAGTACTGGTCGCAGTTAAAATTAGCGTTGCGAATGAGAACTAATCGCGGTTGAAATTAGTGTTGCGGACAAGTACCGATCGCAGTTGATGTTAATCCTGCAAATAAGTACTGATCGCGGTTGAAATCAGTGTTGCGAATAGAATTGATTACGGTTTGAATTAGTGTCGCGAATGAAAACTGATCGCGGTTGAAATTAGTGTTGCGAACAAGTACTGATCGCAGTTGATGATAATCCTGCGAATGAGTACTATTCGCGATTGAAATTAATGTTGCGAACAAGTACTGATCGCAGTTGATGCTAATCCTGCAAATGAGTACTAATCGCGGTTGAAATTAGTATTGCGAATAAGTACTGATCGCGGTTGAAATTAGTGTTGCGAATGAGTATTGATCGCGGTTGAAATTAGTGTCTCGAATAAGAACTAATCGCGATTGAAATTAGCATTGCGAATTATGAATATTAATTGCGTCCGAATAATGGAGCATCCTACATACGTGCTCTTGGGAATTTTTGCATTTAATCTCTATAATTGTGTTATAATTACCTCTACAATATTGTATTTTATCTCTATAAATTAGTGTTGCGAGTAACGAAGCAGTCTGTGTGACTGCTCTCGGGAGTATTTTTTCATTTTCTCTTTAATTAATCAGTGTTGCGAATAAAGAAGCAGTCTGTATGGCTGCTATCGGGAGTTTTTTTTTCATTTTCTATTTAATAAATTAGTGTTGCGATACAATGATCCAATCGCGGGTTTGTTCCCATTTCTGTGGAATTATGATGATTTTTATGGATGATGATTAACAGACGATAATTTTTGTTTCAGGTCCTTCGAAGATGCCTCGGCGCTGATGTTATCGTCAATTGATTACAAATTTTGTTGTAATTGTCATATTGCAAATCGAGTATTTGTTACTGGAAATACAGCTAAGAAGTTAATGGTGGATTGTATTATTTGAAATAATTGTAGTGATAAATTCAGTCAATTATTGTAACTTTTATAGTAGGGGCTCTTCATTATTATATTTGTTACGCGATATAGTTACGGGACTCGCAAAAAATTTGGTGTAATAAAGTAGTGTATATTTTTATGAATATTTGAAATTTTTTGCATCGATCAAAATTCGTTCGCGATCGTTGTATAATTTAAATTGTAAAATAAGAAACTTGTACTGAAAAAGTATGCTAATTGAATTCGGTACTTTATATTGATAGTAAATTTTCAAGTAGAATTGATACTACCGTATACTCATTCTTATTTTTTTCGAATAAAAATAATGTAGATTCCAATGCGATAAAATATGATTATTCCAATGTCAATGACTTTAAGAATCTTTTCGTGTGACGTTGGCATATTGTAGCTAAGTAATATGTAAAATAAAATTTATATATTTTTCAATTTTGCAAATTCTATTTGATATATGTGATCCAATTTTCAAACATTGTCTACTGATTATAAAGTACTTTTTCATCTAATCTTCTTTTATCTTCGCACTGAAACGAAATTCGTTTGCATAATGTATTAATATTCATGTTTGAATACTAATTCATATGTTTCGTAAATTTTTGCGAAAGAAGGAGAATATTACAATTTCATTATTTCGATTTCAGTTTTACTATTATCGATGAAAAATATCTAATTGGTCAATGGATAATTATTTTCTATATTTGTTAACAAATTTTCTTTACAGCTGTCAAATTTGTGTTTGTATGTCTACTAATTCATTAAACAAGTTTTTGTTACAGAAGATATATGCACATTTCCATCGAAACTATAGATTCGCAAGAATAGCGAATAAAAATCTAAAGGAATATAAATATGGGACAAAAGTGGTAAAAGTATCTACAAATGGATCTCGCATTTCATCGTTCCTGGAAAGTCGTGCCTTGTGACGTTAATTTTAATACTTTTCAATCTATGTTTCAGAAAAATTTTTACAGCACCAATGATCAACACAACATGGAAATATGTATCATATAATATTTCCCTGTACTTTTGTAGATATGTGTATAGGTAGGATACAAATTAAATAATGTAAAAATTAAGTAAGCATTTTGTAGTGGCCACTTAGGCAGGTAATTCTTTTTATAAGAGAAAAAAGAACACTGCAGTGTTTAATGAAGTACATTAGATTTCACATAGGTAGGCTATTACTATTAAGTACAAGCGCTTGTTTAGGTAGGAATAATTGATATCAGTTTTTAAGTACGTTTCGTTTGTTCAATTCTCTTTAATTCTTGCAAAACATGGTATTCCATTTTGAATCGACTTTTATCATAGTCACCCATTATCGAGTAAATTTATCTAACAACTCCTTTCTTTGTTGGTTCTTCGAACAGCGATCCAACCAAGATCGTTTTTCATTCGCATGGTAGGAAAATATAGATAAATAAAAATTCTGTATAAAAAGAGGTTGGCTAGGTAGGGCGGGTTTCCATATGCAGCAACCTCCAAAAGGTGAAACCTGGGCAATCGATATTATTTAGTATGTAATTAACAATCGTATCACGAGTAGCGTCGTAATCCAATTGTTAATTACATAGCAAATAATATGAGCGAATGGCTGCGATCTTAGGTATATGGTTTATTGTAAGATGAGCTCTAATGTAGGATATGTAGGGTAAACTATGTTCTTTTCGTCTTATTTGTCTACGAAGTTATTTATCTGACGTAACAGCCAAAGAACATTTTTCACTGTGTGTATAATTGCAGTTTAAATTAAATTTTTATAAAAACTCATGTTTTTTTGAAAACGGGGTGATACAGCAATTCGACTTCCGGATTCTTGTTTGGAAAATGTGGCAAGGATCACTGGTTATTGGAAGGTAATCGTGTCGGATAATGTAATTAATATGTACGCAGGCAAAGTTCATATGCACAATTGCACATTCATTCCTGTTTAATTCGTGAGAAATTTTGTTATGAAAGTTTTTCTGGTTGAAACGACCTCTTCGTCTAAGAGTGATAATATTAGGAACTATATTCGACTGAATCATCGATGTCGGTAAAGATAGTAAATATAGAAAATTAATCCCTGCATATCATTTGTGGTTCTATCGAACTTATTAATTTTGTAAAATAATCAATTCTCATCGTGTTTAGTTTTAATTCCTATACCTAATAATTTTTATTTCAATCCGAATCGATAATGTTGAAAATGACACGAAAATGGTAAGGCAGCACGTAAGTCCCCGGTTTGTTTGACACGAAAAAAGCATTGCCTACAACGTCTATTATATATTTCATCTGCACGGTAGTTACGTCATAATCGATGGTCAGTTTCCAAACGGCTTGGCCGATAAGTAGATTCCGAACGAACGAATCGGCCATTTTTAGTTGAATTCTGATAGAAACGTAATTGTCTTGCAGTTCTTTATCATTTTAATTTCTCGTTGTGTTTGATTTGTAACTCGGAAACAACGTATGTTGAAATTAGGAAACGCCAATGAGAACGAAACAGTCAACGACAATAGTAGCTTAAAGCTTGGTCGTCGTTTCAACTAGGTGAGAAAAGAAATTTCTTTCAACTTTTAAGTGCCTGTAAACAAAACAAAGGGTGGGGATATAGAAGCACTTTGCAGTATATTGTTTCAATGACTCGTACACCGAACGGTAAATATTTTTATCGGGCTCTTCTATTTTCGTTATGGTAGTGATCACGGCCTGACAATGGGTAACGCTGGGAGTAATCAACCGATTGGTCATCATCACAGCAGCACCAGAGAACATCGTCAAACCAAAGAACATCCACCCCCGTCGCCTGGAAAAGAAGGCCAAGCTTTTGTTTTTGATAAAAAGCCAAGTCAGAAGTTGGTTTTCCAATCGTCTCACGAGGAGGAAGATCCGTTTTATGCCAAGGTTCACCGAATATAGCATTACAGTAAAGAAATTATTAAGCACGTAGTATCCATTTTTCAAAACCTTGTTATTTCTTTTATTTATAGACTGCTGGTCACAATGACAGAGACGACTTTAGTTCTCAACGTCCACGTTCCAATACTGTATCCGAAGGAACAAAAGTAACTGATAGCAAAGTATTGCCAACAGTCTTTAAGTGGGAAGGGGGTGGTAAACAGGTTTATATTAGTGGAACTTTTACGGGATGGAAAACTTTGCCAATGGTTAAGAGTCATGGTGATTTTGTAACAATTATTGATTTACCCGAGGGGGAACATCAATACAAATTCTTTGTTGACGGTGAATGGAGACACGACCCAGATATAGTAAAAAAATGTTTTATTTATTCTAACATTATGAAAATCTGAAATTATTTTCATGTATCCTTTCAAATAATTGTTTTGCAGAAAATTGTTGATAACGGTATGGGTTCCAAAAATAATTTAGTGTCTGTAAGGAAATCTGATTTTGAAGTTTTTCAAGCACTTGCTAAAGACAGCGAGGGTATTATTAGTAGTGCTCAAAAAGAGTATGGTCAAGATATGCCTCCCCACAAACCATGGGAAAAAGTAGCCGGACCACCAATATTGCCACCACATCTCTTACAAGTCATTCTAAATAAAGACACTCCTTTATCTGTAAGTAGTTATGTAGCAAACATATACAAAAAGCTTTATTAGGCACAAAATTAAGTAACATCGTAATTACAGTGTGAACCAACGCTTCTACCAGAACCAAATCATGTTATGTTAAATCATTTATACGCCCTAAGTATCAAAGACAGCGTAATGGTGTTGTCGGCAACGCATCGTTATCGAAAAAAATACGTTACGACTTTACTGTACAAACCAATTTAAGCCTCTGAATCATTCCCGATGTTGTCGGCGATTATTAGTTACATCGAACCAATACATATTTTGTAGGTAAGGTAAGAATATCAACTTTTAAAGAAGAAAAATATTTGAAAACTGGCAGTGTATGAATAGTTTGTTGTGTCTGAAATGTAACATAATGTAATTATTATTTATTAAAGTAAAATATTTTACATTAGACATCTTCCAAATAATATGACTCATTTTTATTGTAAACAAATTTTATTTTGTTCAATGACAAAATTCTTCCGTGATTTATTCAACGAAGATAGTCTGATAGAACTCTTTTTAAAACTTGGCACATTGAATGCTTAATTTAAACTGTGTTATCGGTTATCTCCTCTTGGTAAGCGTACGGCGATTCTGATCTTGTCCTGAGAAAATATGTTCCAGAAGCCGTTTTATCAACGTGTTCTCCCATAAATGCAGTATCGGAATGATTACAATTGCCACCCATAAATTGATCCCAAGTATTGCATTTCCTTGCTACAAATCCCGCTCTGGAGGCGATACTTTCCGTAAAGTACACGTACGATCTTCCGTGACTACATGCCTCTGAAAAGAAGGAAACAGTGGAACAACGTAAGACGTAGTTAAAGGTAAACTGTATAAACTATAAGAATGCACTTTACCTACTACTTCCGGAATACAACAGCAACCAGGTTGAACAGCGGTTCCAGCGTTCGGGTAGAAGTCAGCGCTACCCAAAGGTTGTAAAAACCCTAACACACCGCCGCATGAATGAATAATATCAACAAACAATGCATCTGTAGAATCTAGTCGAGTCTTATCCGTTGTGAGTAAGTGAAATCCCGGCAGAGCAGGATCTAAGCCGGTTATCCTTCCTAAGCGACCAGAAGTCAGTGAACTTCCCACATTTCCAGCTACGTGTGCTCCAAGAGAATGTCCTTAATTGTATAACAATTGTTATGTGGTTAGCAAGTACAAAACAATAGTACATAGATATAATAATATATAAGAATACGTACCGAGAAAGTGAATGTTCTCAGTTTGTAGGCCCGTTTCCGTGACTAAAAATTCGATAAATTCAGCAGCTGTTTTTCCTACTCTTTCAGTGTTTCGCATTGGGCCAAGGTAAAACGTGCTTGCAGCCAAAGGTTGCCAGTCAACCATAACGACATTGCAGTCATCAAAATTTAAATACGCTGTGGAGTTAGAGCAGGTTTTGAAATAAGTCCATTCCTATGAAGATAGTACTTATACAATTTCTTGATATCTAAATACCTTCTTTCATGTTGATGAGACCACCGCTCATTGCGCTCGATTTCCATCCGTGTGTTATAAATTTTGTCTGTCTGGATGGATTGAAACTGGATTCGGAAAGTCCTGTAGTATCGTTTGTATATAATTGAGTACCATTTTCCGGTGTAGACCTTCAAATGCATTGTATTACATTTAAAAAATAATGGTCCAGTATATATTCAAGCAAATATATTGTAAAGTAATTAACTACCGGGTATACAGAATATAAGAGACTTGCGATTCGTCAAAAATGCCTCGTGCGTCGGTTTCCGCGTGTTTCAGTACCGCAACTTGTGGTTGATCGTTTCCATCGGGCATAAAAATCCAGTCTTCTCCGTATCCATCGTACTTTTCTTTTAAACCACTATTCCACGCTTGGCAAATTGTAATATTGCAAAAAGTAAAAAGCAGTGCAGCGGATTGTACCGATTTATTTCTTACAATCATTTTTCTAATCGTAAGGATTACAGATGTACGTACACACGTTACAGATTTTAGAAATGACACTAAAGTAATTACAAAGGAATTTGGTCGCGTGAGTGAAAATTTTAGTACGGAAACGTTCACGTTCCTATCGCTTGTCCTGATCGGATTGCGAAAGCCTCAGGGTGAAACCTTCTTATAAACTCTGACAATATCATAATGGTCGTTAACGGACCCTCACATGGCCCAGTTTCTTTTAGTTTATCTTTAACACCGTATCGTACGTGCGGAAATACTGTCAAGTGGTTCCTCGACGGTGCTTTAAACATTATAATCGTATTCAAGGAGGTGCAGGTTTTTGCCCAATTAACTGTCGTGTATACCGGATATTTTCGTATCGCACAAAAGTAAATAGTAATGCATACATGACATTAAAGGGGGCTCTCGTTCCTCGCACTGATAATTATTGTTAAATTTTTCTGATAATAGTTTAGGAAGTTGCTCAATCTGTTTTCTTGAATGATATGGCAAACAGATCAAGAGGGTGGCATAAAAAGGAAAGTCCCATTACATGAACATAAAATATATTATCACACATCGTCAAGTAACACACTTTTTGTCGATACAAGTCAAAACTGCTTATTCTTTCTATCAATCTAATGTACATACACCGCGTACATTTCAATCCAATGATATTAGTTTAATGTCCCCCTGTGCAATCGTAATAGTATAGAAATTAAAATCAACTTTGTGAACTTCAACCGTATGTGATTATCAAAAAGACAGTGGTCCTCTCGTTGTACCAATCTAGTTTTTTATTCGATGATTCTGCAAAAATATATAACATGTATTGCATCATTGTGAATGTAGTTTTTAGCTCACATTGAACGTGAAGTATTCTTGGGTTTACCCACCATTTGGTAAAGTATTTTCTCCAAATTCTCCATCACCAAAACACCCTACTAATGGTACTTCGGGGAATAATTTTTTGAAAATAGACGACTCAATGTTGCATACGTGAAACATACGTTCTCCACGTGCACAGCACGCAAACATAAATCCCATGGAATGTTTTTTTAAACAGATACGATTCTTAAACGATTTCAATCGTTGTTCGATTCGTTCCTTAGTATTATAACTTTCATCGACAACTATAGACCAGGTGTTTACAGACCCAATCAGAGCAACGCTGACACAAATTGGAAATTTTCCGCAATGGTTGTTTTTATTATCTTTTCTATTACATACTAATAAATCATTAGCCACGCCTCCCCATACAGAAAGTTCATCTGCTGCATAACTAAATTTACAAATGCAAAGATGTATATTTTAATATTATTAAATGAGTAATTAATATCAAATTTAGGATATTTGTTACCATTGTTTTAGGGAGTTAGAAATGCTTAGTGCTGAATTACGACCTTGTGAACTGCTAAACAGTAATAAACATTTTGATATACCAGAATTCTTTTCAGGTGTGTTAAAAACTTTTTTTATTTCTTTACTGTACTTTGCCACAGACTTTGATATATCACGTTTTGTCATTAATCTGTCCGCAATTGTAAATGTTTTAATTGTTACATTGGGTATTTCAGGTAAAAATGCACATACGATTTCTTCCAAATTCTCCTCAATTTCTGTATTATCGATAACAATACCATATGTACCCAAGGTTATAGAATCACAATTTGGTGGAAGAACTTTACAGTGGCAATCTTAACAAAATCAAAATATTATTATTAGAGATTAATTATTAATATTTGATGATTATATGTCAATGAATATTACAATATAATTAAGCTAATAAATACCTTGTTTGTTATATGGTATAGAAATGGATGTAAAAAATAATCCTAACACGGGTTTTATCCGTAATTTTTTAATAATTTTCATTTTAACATGTTCCATGCCTACCCTATGTCCTGTTGTGGAGCATTCTACCAAATAGGCAGGACCTCTAGTTTGTTTTTCACTATTTGCCGCTTCTAACCAGGATCTGTAATATAAAGCGTTACGTTCTAGTGCATTTTACAAAGCCTCAACAAAAATAGGCCAAAAAATTCCATAATAGATACGAAAGACAGACAATTAGAGCAATGCAAAGGAATTCTTCGTCTCGTAGAAGTAGACCTTTCCCAGGGTTATAATGGAAAGTAAGTTTATACATCACTTAAGATACAGAGAAACAGAATAAAAATGGTTTATTGGGTTCGCACCTACAAACCATTGAGGCGTTCGACAATTCCATTCCATTCAAATATTTAAATATAATTCTCAAAACGTCATAGGTTAAATTCTGATTCAAGCATTTCTCACTAATTTTCGCGATCTCCTCGGTACCTAATTCGTCGGTGACATTTTCCCGAATCTTCTTTTGCGGCAAATCCTCCATTTACGCGAACGTTCAAATTTGACAATATTCACGACAATTTATACACAATATTTATTACATAGACTGACTTGAATCACTGGTTCTTGCTTGGCGTCGCGTTGTGTCTGCTTGTGTCACGACAAACATAATAAACAGATCACCACCGTGTCTATGAGTATTTCATTTTCTCTTATTTTGTTTTTCTGTCACGGTTAAGTTTTAATTGTGACTACCCTACGGTTAACGATAATAATAATGACAATGAAAGATCATTGTCCTGGAAAACTAATCTCTCTCTAGAAATCGTAGAGTCTTACGACGAGTCGTTACATTTACATAGAAACGTTACCAGAGACACTAATGGCCTTTCGCGGAAAAAAGAAATAAGGTGCGTGTAATGGGGAACGCTGCTGCAGTGTACCCAAATGATGATATCGCGTTGACGATCGTGGAGAATTCGAATGTAAATATCCTTTTGGTTGAACGATTATTTTCGCCTGGACCTAATGGAGACCGAAACTGAAATGACAGTTTTTCCTGAGAGTACTGGCAATCTTTGCCGCGTTTGTCTTGCAACAAATCAAAATAACCAAAATATTCTTGGAGCTAAATGGAACGATTCGGATAGTACAGACACCCTTGATTTGGCTGAGAAATTCCGTTTGTGCAGCGGTGTAGAGGTCAGTTTAGTATTTAAACCTGTCCCTTTTACTAGCATTCGTCTGTTTTTCTATTTACTAATAAAGGTTTTCTATGGTTAGATAATGGAGAACGATGGTTTACCTACTACTATTTGTATGGAATGTATAATCAAAGTCAATAATGCTCATGAATTGAGAAAACAATGTCATCAATCGGATATCCGATTAAGAGAAGTATATGGAAAACAATGCAATTCAAATAAATTTAAAACCACCAAAGTAAATATTTGTGCACACATGAAAAATAATTAAATTTACAAAATTGTTATCAATTTCTTTCTTTTTATTAGGATCAATGTTGTCAGACCGAATATACCTTTACCTCTGATTTTATCAAAGTGGAAACAAATGCAGCTTCTGTATTAGATCGTGATGTCTCTACAATTGTAAACTCTAATCCTGATGCAGAACTAGAAGAACTTACAGCAATTACTGAATCTAATAGTGTAGAATGCAATGAACTTAATAATCATCCAAATTTCACCTTTACTAAATGTAAACAAACAGGGTATGAAAAAAGTATTACAGGAAAGGAGGTGTATCGAACAAGAAGAACAACAATGTTCAAAAGAGTGACCTCCATGGAGAACTTAAAGAATCATAAAGAAAGACAGAGGCAGTACATTAAAAAGAATACAAACATTAAGCGGGATATTGTAGAAAATGATCTTTCTACAAATGAGAATATAGATTCTCAAAATTCTTATACTTGCCCAAAATGTACAAGATGTTACTCTAGCAAGAAATCTCTGGACAAACACATAGCAACTCATAAGGAGAAACAATTTATGTGCGACGTATGCAATAAACAATTTGTTCAACTTGATGAATTGGTAAAACATAACAAATTGCACAAGGTTAAAGAAAAACTTAAACCAGTACTATGTAGAATATGTAATAAGAACTTTAAAAAAACCGACACTATGGTACGACATTTAAATGTTCATAAAAGAGCAAATCCAAAAGAAGTTCTCTCTATTCTAAAAGAAATTAGGGACAGAAGAAAATTAGAAAATAACAGTGAACTAAAGGAAAGGGTTGCTGAAATTGGTATTAACAGCAAAAGAAAAGAATGTGTAAATAATGAAAATAATGCATCAGACATGCTTAAGAAGTGTACATTTGAGTCTGAACTGAAAAGTTCTAACTCTCATTTAACAAATACAGATGTTGGTATTGACAAACAATTCGATACTCTCCATGATACAACGTTTCATCGATGTAAACATTGCAGTAAATGCTACTTGACTAATGAATCACTTCAAGAACATTTGCTTATTCATGTCGAAAAAAAATTCGTTTGTAACGTGTGCAATATGAAGTTTTTCCGTCAAGATAGATTAGAAAGTCATAAAACTCGCTATGGACACAACGAAGATAAAGCGTCTTTGGAAACGCAGAAACCATCCGATGATAAGTCGGCTATTAAATTAATAAATAGCTGGATAAAGGAAGAGCTTGACTCGGATAATGAAGAGAAGGGCTTTCCTTGTAAAATTTGTGGAAAATCATATGATACTAAAAGATCTCTTTTAAAGCATCAACTAAATACCCACAATTCACAAGAAGAAAGCTGTGGAAATTGCGGAGAAATATGTAACTG
Source organism: Ptiloglossa arizonensis (assembly GCF_051014685.1). Classification (NCBI taxonomy): domain Eukaryota; kingdom Metazoa; phylum Arthropoda; class Insecta; order Hymenoptera; family Colletidae; genus Ptiloglossa; species Ptiloglossa arizonensis. Next base: position 23,210,194 of record NC_135055.1, read on the forward strand.
CGATATAAAGGATAAAGATCAGCAGAAATCGAACGACCTATTGAAACCGTATCGATGCGATGAATGTAATAAATCTTTTGAGAAAGAAGTCAAATTGCAGAGGCACGTAAGGATTCATGAACGTGCCAAGGAGCAGGAAGACGCAAATTTCAAACGATTTTTGTGTCATATATGTAGTAAAACGTTTAGACAAAATACAGGTCTTATGTTTCATATGAGAACGCACACTGGCTATAAACCTCACGTTTGCAAGTACTGTGGAAGAGGATTTACATCGAATTCGAATTGCATCAATCACGAAAGGACGCATACTGGCGACAGACCGTTCGTTTGTCATTTTTGCAGTGCTGCTTTTGCCAAGTCGTGTACTCTAAAAGCACACATTACAACACATACTGGGGAAGCCAATTATCATTGTAAAACATGTGGAAAATCATTTAGAAGACTAAAGTATTTGAAAGAGCACAGATTCACGCATACTGGTGAAAAACCATATGCTTGCAAGATATGCGGCACGGCGTATAGTCATAACGGTAGTTTATTTGTGCACGAAAAAAAATGTAAAGCTCAGTATCAGAATGCTCAAAACTATTGTCAATCTGAGACACCTTCGCCAAGCGTAACACCCATTATCACGATTTTACCTCAAGCCCATCTAAACGAAATTATCGTTCCGTTGAATATTCAAAATACCAAAACGTACGTTGACGACATCCAGAGAATGAGTTCCCCAAGTATTGATAGCGTAAGTCCTGTTGGTACTCCAGATCTACATGTTCATCCAAATTCCGATACTTCTGATGTTTCTTTGACCGTCAAGGACTTCGCTTTCATCGGACATATGTTTCAATCGTAGAACGATTTAAACCAATAATCGACGCTCGAGTTACAATGTTTCTGTGATAAATTTTCAGTTTGCGAATGTGTTTCGGCTAGCGAATAAACTGTATTTCGCATTTTAAGAAAACAAGTGTAGCGAATGCGCGAAACGTTTATTACTGCATTTTTAACAAGTATTACGCGCTGTATATTGTATTTTATACATTATAGGACGTGGGAGAATAATGGGTCTATTTTGCTTTAATTTGTACAACATAGTGCGAATAATATTCGTACGAGGTAGCGTCGAATATTATCGTTGTATAAAGGAGCAAGGATAGTCTATAAAATAAAATAACAAAAATCTATCCCTCCCCCCCCTTTTTTTTTTATTAGGCATTATTTATTAATTTAGAATTGTATAAATTTTTACTTTATTCTTTTTGGTCAACAGAAGTTAAGAATGTTAATAGATCGCCATCTATGAGATATCGACCTAACTATTTGTCGATACGTAAATCGACTATAAAGTGAAGTGGTCAGTTCGTCACAGACGAGATATCCTCGCCGTGTTTCATATTGAACACAGCACAGATTGTCCAAGTACATAGTGTTTGTAATGTAAACGTTCGTGATCTGTACAAGTGCAATGAAGTGTTGTGAAACTGGTGAAGTTCTTTTTTTTAAGATGTGTGACAAAACTTTTAATTTCACTTTCGTTTAAACATACATATACAAGTTACGCAAGTATCACACTTTCAGTCATTTTTCTAAAACTTTATACATACTGCAAATAAAATTCTTTAGAGATTATCTTTATTTGCAAGTGGTTTTACTTCGTTGATGGGAACGATGAGTATTCGATAGATTAAGTTCCATTTACGCGCTATATTTGTATTAGATTTATATATATATTTCATTGCCTGTTTTGTGCGAATGTAGAAGTTCCATGAATGCGTCGTCGCCGCTTTTATTTGTCCGATAATGTTCCGTCTAATTGTTTAAATAAAATGTTACTTGTGCGATGAAAATCGTGCGTTACATGTAAAAGACATGTGGTTAGAAATTGTGGAACATTTAAAAGATGCGTCTTTGGTTGCAAAGATTCAAAAAGCTTTCGGTGTTAACATACATTATAGAAAAAATTTGAAAGAACATTATGAGGAAGATTCAAGTAACGAGATACACGAAATTGCTTCTCGAAAACTTGAACATGACCTGCATAATTTTCCGCCGAATTGTGGACAACCAAAAGAAAATGGTCATGTTCCGACTGAGAGAAAATCCATCAATTTACCGAGTACCTACACATTGAACGATAAGCGAAAACAATTATCTTTGGTTGCTGAAAATTTGAATTACACCATATCAAATTATTTTTGGTATTATCTGTTTCTATTTGGAACAGAATTAGGAGATGAAATATTTTATTCTACGTTTATACCTTTTTGGTTTTGGAATATTGATGGAGCTGTGGGTAGACGAATTGTTTTAGTATGGTCTATTATTATGACTACAGGTAAGTTATTATTTAATAGAACTTGATATGTTTAATTTCAATGTACATTCACTATTGTTGCATTATAAAATTATATATATGTAGGTCAAATGTTAAAAGATATTATTCGTTGGCCACGACCTTTGTGTCCACCAGCAGTTCGATTGCAAGCAAAATGGTCAGAAGAATATGGAATGCCATCTACCCATGCTATGATTGGCATATCAATTCCATTCAGTGTAGTATTATTTACAATGAATAGATATATTTACTCTCTTTCTATTGGTTGGACAATTGCTTTTCTTTGGTAAGTGATACATTATGCCTTAACAGCAGGTTTATGAAGTTAATAAGGGACTGGAAGTACAGCTATCTTTATCTGTTTGAAAGGTGTACACTTGTGTGTATGAGCAGGCTCTATTTGGGCATGCACACAGTGTTAGACATTTTAGCCGGCTTAATACTAGCCATTGTATTAATGATTCCACTAGTACCTTTAGTGGACATGATTAATGATTATATCATTTGTAATGTTTGGGCTTTAGCAACTTTAATCGCCATTAGTATATGCGTTATAGTTTATTATCCCTGCAGTAAAAAATGGACACCAACGAGGTAATAAATGGAATTATATTATATTCTATGGACACATTACGGTGATTGCACATAATGACTTTTTCATTATAGAGGTGACACTAGTATGGTGGTGTCTGTTACTACTGGAGTTCATGTAGGAGCATGGCTTAATTACAGTACCGGAGCCATGTTGGCTCCAGCAAAGCAGCCACCATATCGCATTGTTTGGCCTTCTTATCTAATGTTTGGTTGCATGATACTTAGAACAGTACTTGGATTTTGCAGCATTCTTGCGACAAGAACTATTTGCAAATCTCTTAGTTATGGAACAATATGTGCCATATTAAAAATTAATTCCAAGGATCTTATGAGAAGTAGAAATTATTCAGAAAATAAAAATAAGGTTTTTGTCGATCTAGTCCACAAGTATGTAACTTGTTTCATGATAGGTGTAAATACAGTGTATTTTTTGCCAAATGTTTTTGCTATGATTGGAATTGGTAGACCTACATTTTATACAGAGATATAAAATGATTGTGACTCTCAATTACAAAAATAATGGCATATTAAACTTCCTGAGTTTATACCTGCACTTCTATTGATGCAGTGTGCCATAAAATGTAATTAATGTAATCTCCACGTATATTGCTACATTCCAATACCAGTGTTTGTGATATTGTTTTTATGTACATAAAATAGTTACATGTTATCCTGTAAATTGTTTTGATAAGGTATTTGTTTGAAATCCCTTATACCAAAAAGTATAAGTTATATTTTTCACAGTTGTTACAGATATTCAATCCATACATGTGTTGTTCACATACAGGTTTTCATGTAACTTTATAAACTTAATACTAGTTATGCTATTCACGCACATTAAAGGGCTATTTTTACCGAAAAAACAAGTAAATTGAAATAGACAATACTGCTTTTTACATTTTATATCTTTTGAAATGTAATGATTAATGTTACAATGTTCCATATTTGTTAACATTACACGCGAAACAGATTTTTGTTATAATAAAACAATTAATAAAATTAACCCGTTTATATTTACTATCCATTAACTTTGAACATTGTTTGAATCACTTTGCACAGGCATATCTAATCTTAATACCTACAAAAATTACGAATAATAATGTGAAATATGTCCATAACAAAATAAACTTTACAATAAACAGATACCTGTCTTACCCTGAGATCTACATCTAGAAGACATTTTACACATGCTATATTTATGATATATGGAACTGTAAGGTCATATGCGAGGCTAGTATTGTCAACAGTAATTACAACACGATTTTCATCCAGAAGTACGTCCACATCTTTACCAGTAGTCTGTACAAAATGTAATAGTCCATAGTTTTCTTCATCATTTGTTGTAAATAAAATTATGTCTTACCCCTTTAGTCATTTGAAATAAACCAATTAAACGTGTTGCTGGTCCGGTTGAAGGTTGTTTCAGTAATAAATAATTCAATTTTGAAGTGTCAGTAGATTCAAAAGAAGCATTTTCTAATTGATTAATTTCAGTTTCTTCTCTACAAATATTTCTTGTAGGAGATTTGATTTCTTCAATAAGTGGTTTTTTAATGTGCAAATTAGTTCGTGGTTCACGATTTTCAATTCTGTGGTTTTGTAGTTCTCCCATGACCTATAATTAACGCAACAAAAATCTGGTACCGATTATACTTGGTTATTATATAATTAGAAAACAATTTTACCTTACGATACTTAAGAATCACAAAGTCCTCTGAATTTAAATGCTTCTTAAACTTATCTGATACAGCATTGATTATAACTAGTATTGTAAACATTTTAAAATTCTCCTTTTTTTGACATTTATCAAAATATTTTGTATTAATTGCAATATCGTACGTTAAACAAGGAGATCCACCTATGATATTAAATATTAAAGTAATATTGTTAAGTATTACTTGTATATTATCAAATATTATTCTTTATTAAATGTATGTCCAAGATTTATGTACCTTTATCAGATTCAAATCTTTCAGTACCAATACTAACAGGTATTAGAAACTGTGATTCATCCGATAATACCTTAAGAAGTTCTGCATCGGATAAAACTGCAGGTTCTGGTACTTTATCCGATGTACAAATGTTTAAAAAAACTTTCTCTCCATTGTCAGTTTTTGTTTTCACGCATATACCTAGAATATGACATAAGCAGAAATTACCTATACAATGCAAGTAAATATTGTTACTCTGGGATATTGAAATATATACCTGGGTTAGGTCGGATGATAAAGAAAGGTTTTAAATTAGATTGTTTGGGTAAATCATCAATTTGTTGCGCATTTTCCTAGAAAAATTAAAACTATGTAAATATTAATTTCACCATAATATTTACATGATTATATTTACTTACAGGTAGTATTAAATTTTTCGTTAATATCGCATCATCGATATCAAGAAATGTTCTATTATTCATAATTTAAAAGTTTTGCAATTATACGTTTCTTTTTCTGTCTAATTCTATTATTAACAACGTACACAGAGGTTCATTAATTCGTTCTGTTTGAAGACAATATGACACGTTAAATGTATCCTTTTTTCCTTCACAACAAGTTTATTTACAGTGGTCGTACGACTAATGTTGATGTTGAGACGCTAGACAGTATTATTTAAACATCAGAACAGGTTAAAAATTCAATAACTAGTTCGTTATATATTAAATATATATTGTTGTATTTTAATGTATTATGAATCAGAATTTATTCTCAAAATAATATGATTTCATTTGCGATGTAGGGACAAAATGCACATGTAGGTTAAATACCGAAGGTGATGTGCATGTTTTGCTTCTTGTCGAAATTTGAAAATTTTATATTATGAAACTACATCTGTAACATTTAGTACAGAAACGAAAGTTTTTGCAGTACTTGCAAATTTTTTGGCACAAATTATCGTATAGAGTTCAATTTTATTAAAATGGCAAAGTGCATGAACGCATTGGATGGATTTACTCTTAGGTATATGAAATTAAATAAATTTTGTAATATGTTATGTACCCGAAGACAGGACGTGTATTGAACTATTCATTTTAGTGATATAACACAGCAAGATGGGCTTATTTTTGAAATTGGCGAATATCAAGATATGGACGAGGAAGAATTTTCTTACTCATCCGCCGTACCATTAACAAACAAAGAAGTATTAAATCTGTTAAATATGAACAATGTTGAAGACGATAACGACGACGACAACACAAACAATAACAGTAATATAGAGGACAACTTTACTGTGCTCTGTAACATAAGCTTTGAAAAATTAAAGTCGAAAATGACAGATATTCTTGGAAATACAAAAGTAAAATCTATGTTTTATAAATTTCTGTATGTTTTATATTTTTCGTGAAATAATGTATTTCCTTTTTATATTATTTATAGATTATGAAGCTTGTGAAACAGAAAGGTGTTGGACCGACTATACCTTCCAATGGGAAAGTTAGTATAAAATACGTGGGATATTTCGAGTACATGGACGAACCGTTTGATTCTAGTTTTATTCGAGGAAGATCAGAAACATTTTATCTTGGTCAGGGCATGTTAATACCTGGTTTAGAGATTGCTATATTATCTATGCAAAAATATGAAATAGCTGTATTCATTATACATCCTGATTTGGCATATGGAAAATATGGTTGTGCTCCGCGCATCCCTCCAAATGCAGAAATTTTGTTTATAGTACATCTAATCGATTTTGTGGACAATGAGTCTATCAATGTTGTCGAAAATTTGTCTATCGAAGAGAGAAAAATATTTGCAAATACCGTTAAAGGGGTTCAAGCTAAGTTTAATACCGCCAAGTTTAACTTCAAGATGCACAAAATCAAACAAGCGATACGAGAGTAAGTAATTTTAGAGCTTAATGCAATTGTACAAAATTAATATTATAACTCTGGCAATGTACGTTAGGTATGGTAAAGCAATTCAATGGTTAGAACAGGCAGAATTAAAGAATCAAGAGGAAGAAAACGAAATGAAGAATCTACTTTCAAAAGGCTATACGAATCTTGCAGTTTGTTACAATTTGGAAAATATGCCACGTCGTGCTTGTAGCGCGTGCAGTAGAGTACTAACGCCATCTGCTAAAACTTATTTCAAGTATGATTTGCTAATTTATTTTTACCGTACCAAAGAGTAACTATATAGATGTAAGAATACTTTATGCTTTATGGTACAGTTACGGTCGAGCGTTATTGAAAATGGGAGAGTACGATAAAGCGATGGAAAAATTGCAAATTGCTTATAAACTAGAGCCTAAAAACGAAGCAACTGTTAAGGAAATGAAACTGGTAAATAAAAATTAAATTACAGAATAGGCCGTAATTACGAAAACGTTTCATCTCCCTTGTTAATTTTAGGTGAATGAAAAGCAAAGAAAGTACTTGGAAGTAGAGAAGCAACTTTGGACAAATTGTCTGGGAAACGAGCAAAAAGAAAAAAAGGAAACAGTTTTTCAGAAAGCTGTGCGTAAGATGTGCGAAAATTTCGCTCAAGATAACCAGCTGTTAAGGCAACCACTTCCCGAAGCATTAACACCGCAGGAAGATGCATGTATACGCGAACAAGCCGCTGCATTTGGTCTCATAGTTACTACACACCAAAGATACGGCAGAGAAATAACGTATCTTAACAAATTTAATTACTAACGTTGCTACGTTGATCCAAAGTTAAGTATTAAGTACACAATGAATTAAATAGGAATACTGTATATACTTTTATATTTTTGGAAGAAAAAGTGTTACATTTTGCGAAAATTTTCTTCGTTTTTGTCTTATTTTTACACTCGAAGGATCATAGGAAGCTTAGCACGAGTTTCATATTTTTTATTAGATCGGAGAATTAAAAAAAGCGGAAGAAATTTAAGCTATACATAATTATTTCTTTTTTTTTTGGACTCGAAATTTATCATTACAGCTACAAGATAAAAGGGATATCAAATAGAATGTATAAAGAGTTCTTAATAGCGACGAAATAATCGCGAGTGTAGGATTTATAAATATCGGTAAAAGTGTATATAAAATTATTTAAAGGTTTACATCGAGATTTCCATAGATGAATTTTCTGGAAGAGGCTTTTCGATGTCAGTTCCAAATCGTACTCTGTACTTTCGTCTCACGATATTCCAATCGACGATGTTTTCAATTTTCATCGAACCTTTTAAAGATAATTGACTTTCCAAGGGATTTGGTCGAAGTAATGGAAAATTACTGGCGTCGCGTTGTTGCGGTGATATTCCATTATCCTAAGCGAAAAGAAAATAATATTAATCGATACTTTAGGATGAATTGAATTTCGATATTCTACGTACCTGAAGAAACGAATGTCCGGTAAATAGACGCATCACTCCCGTTTTACTTTCCCCGCTTCTTCGATTTTTGCACGGTTTTACGAGGTACGCGATCCAGGAAGTAACGAGGTTCAGAGGCGAAGGAGCAGTTCGTGTTCTTGAAAAGGCAGGTGTGCCGATCTTTGTTACTTACTGTAGATCGTTGCGTTGTACGAGTTGTAAAAAACTTTCCTGTCTTTATCTTTGAACAGCAATACCGGTACGTGGCGACGATACAACGGAGTCTTGGTAATCCGAAGTAAACAGGACCGAAGTAAGGTTCGAAGGAGGTTCGGCGTAAACACTTGTATTTGAAATTAGTTTCTATTCGCCTATCGGTACTTTATCGACTCGACCGTAATTTAGCCTCGAGATTTGTTACGGTATCGATTCCGCGAAGTCTTTTTAACGATTAGTATTTTCGCTTTAGAGATACCGACCAACATCGGGCAACGAAATACATCGTAAATACGAAGATAGTCTTCGAAATAGAATCTCGAACTAAGAGGACATCGGTTGAAACGAAATTCGAATTAAACGGTACACGGATTATCAAGACTCCACTGTACGAGCACTCTTCGCGGCACTTGACTTACTTTTGCATTTTGCGAATGAGTTTGCTGAGTCCGTACTTCCATTCGATGTCGCTCTGGGACTGAATATTTTGGTACGTGTCGGACATCATCGCGATCAATAGATTGATCAGTACTATGACGCTAACCAACATATACAGAGAGAAAGATACCTGCCGGAACATTACCAGGAGATCATTGATCGCGAATCGTTGAGCTGTGAACGGTGCTAGATCGAGCGCTACCAGTGTACGTTGATCTGACCTTAAAGAAATATATCGTCCAGCTTGGTTGCATCTTTCGTTTTAACGATATTGCGAAGTGTTCCGTCTCCTTCTGGCCGAAAATAGCGAAGAAAAGATTTTCCGTGATATCGATGGGATTCACTTTCACTGGAAGAACGTAATCAAGCGTCTAAGTTGGCAAACGTTTTGTTTCTGGATCGAGTCCAGTCACGTGACTTGTGTCCGCGTGGATTTACGTTTCGATCGTTGCGATCCAATCGTAAAAATTGAAAACGTCGACCCAGAGCCGTTTAAACGAAACTCGCGGGGTCAGATCGGGGCGTAGATAGATTCGGTTAGCATTTCTAAGCGTATCCGTACGAAATGAAAATCTCCGGCTCTGGGTCGATCGAAAGAAAGAGATACGCGTACCATGAAATGCGAAACGATAAGGAAAACCAAGGAGAATGAAAACGATCGGTGGTATCGGGAGAGGAAGTCGTGACGCGAATGATCGTTAATGAATTTTGAACGTTCGAAGCAGCGTATGCGTGACGGTCGAATCGGCATCGATGATATCGAAATTCAAGGTATCATGATCGAGCGATGTTACAGAATGCGTGTTCTGATCGATAGGAAGCTGATCGATCGGCGGACGGTCGATGCACCGATTTCACGCTACAATTGAATCGTACGAATACACGTTCGATTTCGTTGAGTAGCAAGCGTCGTGATGATCGGGCCAGCAAAGCATGCACACATGCGGTACGGTTTGAATCCGTCGCTTCGTTGTAAGATCGAGGAATCGGGTTCTCGATTCGTCGGTTTATCGGTGAAACATTTAAATAGCAGACAACACGAGTGACACGGTGCACACAGAGACTAACCGTCGATTGTATCGTCGGGTTCTTACGCAGAGGGTCGCTTCCTCGGTATTTCCTGTCTAAAGCATGGCTGAAACGATAATCGTGTTACAAATCGTGGCGCGTGAAAGGATGAGAGGGTCCGCGAGTAATAGTAGAAGCAGAAAACGATCCGATCGATTTGGTCGTTTATTTCGATACGAAAGATCGTACGAGACGAGAGGGTACATGTCGTCGTTGGAAAACAATGGTAAGATAGGCCGTATCTCTTTTCGTTTCGAAGCATCGGGCGGTTACAAGTAGAGTAGAAATCGATCTCGAATCGATCGATTCAGGGAAAGTTGGCAGGTGCGGCCTGGTTTCCGCCGGGAACAGTGACCAACGAGTTTTCCAGAGTCACCGACAGGGGCTCGGGTTCCGCAGATTCTTTCGATTCCTCGGCATGTTTCTCGATCGTTTCGCCGTAGAGATCTCGGTACTTTCGTCTGACCGCTTCCCAATCGACAACGTTGTCGATTCTGACGGCGTTACCGAACGACAGTTGACTACCAAGAGGGCTCAGGTGAACGACCGATAGGGCGACGCTGTCCTTGTGGCCCACCTGAGTCTTTTTCACCTTGGACAGCCACTTGGCGCCCATTCTCGAACGCGGGGAAAGCGCATCGGTTCTCTGCATTCCCATCAAGCGGACGAGGGACGGCCGTTGTTTATTCACGGCGCGTTTCTTGCATAGCTTGTACAAATACGCCAACCAGGTGGTAAGTAGATTCAGCGGAGATGGCGCTGTGCTTGTCCTGCGCATCGATAAACGTGCCCGATCAATTAGAATTTCACCGGCGAACCGGAACGAACCGAACCAATAGAAGAACGGACGCGTTCGTTGTCTATTCGGTAATCGACGTGGTCGTCTCGTTTTACACGTAAATTCGGTTTGCGGTGTCGAGCAGGGCCGATTTCAGAGACCCTGGCGATCGCTCGCGACCGCCGTCTCCTCGAAACGGAAAAATCTTTAGGGGGGTGTCCCTAAGTAGAAGGGGTACAACCGGAAGGGAGAGGTTATATCGCAAATACGATGATTTCGCCTTGCGTTAGGTGCAACGGAAGACGTGTCCCTTGGCGTAGAACTTTACGAAGAAGTTGGCGTTCCGGTCGGGGGTACTGGTCACCGAAAGAAAATGTACAATCTGTTATTAGAATCGAAATTTCTAGACGGGAGAAATCGTTTCTCGTGTTTCACGCATTTTGCTTTATCTCTTCTTCGGCTTCCGCTCCCCGCGCATAGGGCAAGGATGCCGTTGCATCCCGGTGCATCCCGGTGCATCCCGGTGCATCCCCGCGCATCCGCCACGGTCGGGAGGGAATCAATTGACCGCTGGAGGTTACTCGGAGCTATCTATCCTCGTGGTTCGGTCAGGGTTCGGAATCGGAACGAAAGGCCGATCGATTCCGTCCCGACAGCAGCCCGTGGCAAACGCGTTTACCTTGCTTACAGTTAATTATCGACTGAAACCGGCCCTGGTGTCGAGCAACGATTATAGATCCTTCTTACCTGTGCATGTTCCTAACGAGCTTACTCAATCCGTACTTCCACTCGATGTCGGATTGAGCTTGTATGCGCTGGTACGTGTCGCTCATCATGGCGATTAGCAGATTAATCAGCACGACCACCGATACCAGCATATAAATACCGAAGGTGAGCTTGAAGAGAACTCTGGTCCAGTCGGGCTGCATTCTTTCGACCTTGAATTGTTCGTGGGTCGTCTGACCGAAGATGGCGAAGAACAATAACTCAACGGCCAATACGGGACTCATCCTGACTGGAAATACGTGGGAACGATATGTCTCGTGAAAACTCTGCTACGCCGTGCCGAGTTTCTTATTATGCAATCTTGTCTGTATGTATGTATGTATGTATGTATGTATGTAGGCATAATGTACATATACATATGTATATATGTGTACGTATATACACGTTGCGTATGTATCGTATGCGTGTTAAAATACGTGCGTGTTGTTCGTTGGCCTCGAGCTTTTCGAGGTTGCGTGTCGCTAATGGCTAATCGCTAAAACGCGAGGAAACCCGCGTCCTTTCCAAGATCTTAAATTAAGGGACGCGTTCTGCGACACTCGGAAACACCTGCCGTGATTGTTTTCGCTGCGTGTCTCGGCCACGCGAAATCGCGAGACGTTCCCGCGGAGGAATCGAGACGCGGTCGAAAATCGGTAGGTTAGCCATGCTGGATCAATATCGGGCGCACCGACAACGGTCGTATTTTTCACGCTATTTCGTGTTCGCGTCACTACTTACGTAAATTCCGAAACAAGTTGCTCGAGACCGTATGTCGCGCATAGATCGTCGATCGTGGTCGAGGGTCCACAGTTCAGACGTTACCTAGGCTGTTGCGTGGTTTCGTTGCGGTAGCTGTTTTCGGGGCGCCGTTAGCGCGAGGAGAGTCTCCGTTCGGGTAGCTCGCAAACTTTCGCGCGAGTTCGCGACGATGGCGTTGAAGATTGTTTTCTATATATTTTTTTTCGTTTTTTTTTTAATTTTCTTTCCGAGGCGAGACACCAGGTTCCTCTAGATGGGCGGCGTAGAGGTCGTCGCCGGTACCGTGGAGGAGTTCGAGGCCGTCGGTCCGTTCTCCTCCTCGTTTTCGTTGTCCTCGTCCTTGTCGTCTTTCTCCGGTTCTTTCTCGGGCTCGTTTCCGGTGAGGATCAGATATTTCTTTCTGATCGAGTCCCAATCGACCACGCTCTCGATCCTCGTCGCGCTATTGAACGACAGTTGGCTACCGAGGGGGCTCAAGTGCACCACGGACAACGCGACGCTGTCTTTCGGTCTGACCTGACCCTTTTTCACTTTGGCCAGCCATTTCGCGCCCATCTTCGATCTCGGCGAGAGACGACCGGCCCGCTGAAGTCCCATCATGTGGACCAACGAGGGTCGTTTACGTTTCGCGGCGCGTTGCTTGCACACCTTGATGAAGTACACGATCCAAGTAGTGAGCAAGTTAAGGGGCGACGGTGCGGTGGTCGTTCTGCAACACGGTAATCGCGTGGTCCAGGCTACCCCGTTGATTCGCTTTTTACTTTTTTTTTTTTTTTTTTTTTTTTTTATTATTATTATTATATATTTCGTTTTTTTTTTTTTTTTTCGCAAAGAAGTACTACGTCACGAGGCACGCGGCGCGGTTAATTCGTCAGAGTACGATGCAGGCTTCCATTTGCCGCGGAAGCGAATTACGTATGGATTTGCAGTCGGGTATTCGAATTCCGCGGCGATCCGATATATTCGGCCTCGAAACGATACGTTTGCCGGCGGCGCTTACCTGTGCATATTTCGGATCAGTTTACTGAGCCCGTATTTCCACTCAATGTCCGATTGCGCCTGTATCCGCTGGTAGGTGTCGCTCATCATGGCGATCAGCAGATTAATTAATACGACTACCGAGACCAACATGTATACGCCGAATGCCAACTTGAACAGGACCGAGGTCCACTGCGGCTGATTAGTCTCGACCTTCAGCTCGCCGTGGGTCGTTTGGCCAAAGACGGCGAAGAACAGGTACTCGAAGGCGAGTACCGGATTCATCTTTACTGGAATTCGAGGCACACACAACATGTTTCTTGATTTTTGTCTTTTCGTTTGCGCGCTTTCTCTCGTGACTGCTTGTTGCTGCTTCGTGCCGTTCAGACAGGCTTGGCTACTGTGGACTCGCTATGTATGGATGCGGGTGGTGTATTCATACGTACATTAGAAGTTAAACGAACGATCGAACGAACGAACGATGAACGTACTGAACGAACATGCTCATGCTAATACAGAGACTGGCCATGCTTGCGAATAACGTTGGATGCATGCCGGACGTTCCGTGAGCTTCGATATACATATACATATATATATACATATATATATATATATATATATATATATATATATATATATATATATATATATATGTATCCACGTAGTGTGTAACTTTCGGGTGTCGTCAAACTGGTCGTTACGTTTACTTGGTCTGTCGTTATTATTATTATTATTATTATCATCACGATCGTTTTATCGATACGTCGGTGGATTTTCATATATTTTTTTCCCTCTGGTTTCGGCCCGAGAACCCTAGACGAGCGACTTCGCGGGATGCATCGATGATCTACAAAGCCGAGCGTTTGCGCGCGTGTGCGTACGTTTATCGATCCGCGCGCATCTTCCGTAACCCCGGTTCTCCGTAACTCGACGGGACTCTCGCAACGATCGCATTCGTTTGCTCCGGACGATGAGATATGCGGCATGCAGACGAGGTAACCGTTTCTCTTCTCTCGTTCTCTCTCTCTCTCTTTCGCTCTCACTCGCGCGCGCGCGCGCGCGCGCTCACTCTCCGTTCCTCTCGTTCCCTCGTTTCTTCTCGAGCGCGTTCGGACGAGATATCTCGCGTCTCGCGACGAGCCGCGGATACGAGCGCGTACGCAGAGACAGAGCTATGTTTACCGTGCGCATGCAAGGACAAGAAGATCGGACGCTTCGCTGCTTCCGAAGAGACTCGCCGCGCGAAGCGATCGCGCGCGCGTCGGGAGGAAACGGGATGTCGTATCTCGAAGGACGACGGGAAGAGGTGCCCGGAGGGGAGCGTAATCGAATCGTAGGTGATATCCGGGACGGGCCGCCGCCATCGACGTTCGATCTCCGACTCGGTCGAATAAGTGACACACAAAACACGCATTGCGCAAGACTCGAACAGCACGAGAAAAACAACATTGCTCTTGTACAATATACGTATGTTCATAGAAATGCAAAACGATGCACAACAGAGGCTGTGGAGAAACGCGCGCTCGATTGGCGCCTCCGTGAGATAAGAAACAAGCCGGCAGTGGTCGCCCCCAACCCAACTCGGTGGGTAACGCTTGGGATCTCGAGATCGGTATCGAGATCGAGATCGAGCCGTGGACACCATCGAGAGTGACTGCGATTCGAGTTCGCCGAGCGGGCATTTACGGGCCTCGGGACGGACACGGATTCGGAGAGGAACGTGTTCGAGAGGAGAACGGAGCGGGAAATACGAGAGGGAAGGGGACGTCACGCTCGCCCGCGAACCCCGAATCGCAGCGCGGGTTACGGCGCGCGGTGAGAAACATTTCTCGCGACGTTGCAGATGTATATTTATGTTGATTGGAATCAGGCAGCAGTCCCAGCAGGCAACACACATCGGGCGAACGCACAATGCAGACGGTACGACACCAAGAAGAATCGTGTCCTGCATTCCGTTGTGCACGTGCCATTGCCATTCATTTCGCGTTCCGTTTCCGGTTTGGGGGCCTCGTTTCGGACGTTCCCAATCGGCAAAACTTACTATCTCGGGAGTTATCGTCACAACACTCATTCTTTTTCCTGTAGCGGCCGTAGCGACGAGGAGGCGCCGTCGACGGCGTCTCCATCATCCATTCCGTAACATTGGCCAACAAATCTATCATTGCAATTCACACCGATTATGCGTTTGTCTCGAGGTAACGAGGCTTTTGCTAGTTTCTTTTTTGTTTAGTTTAGTTTAGTTTAGTTTAGTTTTTTTTTTTTTTTTGTAAGTTTGGGACAGCGACAGGATTCTCGGTCCATCTTTGAAAATTTGCGAATCTCTATCGTCGGAGGGTGGTCCGCTTTCGGGCGACCAGCGATATCAAAACGATAACCGATCTCTCGTGCGACATCGAGGTATTTTTTTTTTAGTCGTCGAACGATCTCGTATGCCGCTTTCGTTCGAAAATCGTCGAAAGGCGCCGCGCGAACGAGTTACGCGCTCGGGGATCGTTTTTCGAGCGGTTTCGAATATTTCGAGGAGATGCGTTTCGAGTACGCGTGCTCTTCCGCGTACCGAACCGCGGACTCGAACACGCGTATTCGTGTACTCGCGCGTATCGCATGTTCGCGGTCCCATCGACCGCGCCGCTGACTTTTCTTTTTCGTGGCTGCGATCGTATTCGAGGGATAAGACAGGGGTAAAAGTCAGGAGGCCGATTCTTTCTCCATCTTTCTCTCTCTCTCTCTCTCTCTCTCTCTCTCTCTCTCTCTCTCTCTCTCTCTCTCTCTCTCTCCAAAATTCTAAAGGATAGAATTTACGAGAGCACGCGTTTACGTGCTTGGTCGAACTTACCGTCGTGGAAGGTGCTCTTCTTCTTTCTGTCCTCTATACGGGCCTCCTGGATAGATTGATTCTTGAAAGCTTGGTTCAACGCGACGAAATGCATCGAGAACCCGAACACGAAGATGGCCAGCACCGCGAGGAACCGCGCGAGATCCTTCATCAGGTTGCCGATGATGATGGCCCACGGCCCGAACAGATGATGAAACGAAAGAAAGTCGAGGATCTGCACGCAGGCCAGCAAGAAGCTCAGAGCGAACAGTTGGTTCCTGAGGTAAAGGAGGGTGGGCCAGTAGGGTCGGTGAACGATCACGAAGCCCATCAGATGGAAAGCCACGCCGAACACGCCGAACAGCAAGACCGCCAACTTGATCCATCCCAGGCCGCTCTTGTCACTGGGGTTGGTTAGCTCGAAGAGCAACAGTCCGGAAAGCATGACGAGCAGACACCATTCGTACCAGTACGGCAAAAGGCTCGCCCTTACCACCGGGTATATAGGAATTATGCCGACCAACAAAAGGAAGACCATCAGATATATGTGGGACGTGAGGTACGACATGAACTTTATGATGGGCACGTTGTTGTACTTGTGACCGAGCGGCAGAGCGAACACCACCCAGACGGGTGGACAGACGACGAACGCGATGAACAACAGGATCGTTCGGAAGGCGTTCCAGTTCAGGCTGCCCTGCCACAGCTCCTGGAGGTAGCGTTGCACCACCGTGTGCGCGATCACCTCCTTCTGCTCGTTCTCGATCAGAACGTCCAGGAATTCGACGTTCCGACGGTCCATCGACGTGAGGATCCTACCGGCCGAATCGGCACCCGCTGCTAGGGCCAACAGTTCCGTGGCCATCGCCTCGCACTGCTTCCCGGCGGCTATCAAATCCTTGGCTCTTTCCTTCTCCTTCTCCGAAAGCTTCATATAGATGTTGGAGAGCTTCGCCGCCGTGTCTACCGGTGCCGGTGACACCAGTACGAATTCCTCGATCGGTTTGTTGTTATTGCTCTTACTGCAGACCATCATGTTGTAGACGAACTGAAAGACCAACGAGCTCGATCGATCGAATTCGTCACGAATATCGTTTACAACGACCGGACCGGGAGGGGGGGGGGGGGAGGGTCGGAGGGGGTTGTAGCACGGATCGGAGCATCGCGTGCGAGCTATCTAACCGTTTGGGCGTTTGTCGAAATTTATTGGCTCGGGGCGACCGATGGTTGTTCGCGTTAAAAGTTTTGGAAATTCTCGCGGGGCTGTTCCAACGGTAGAAAAAGAAGAGGAGCGGTTCTCGAGCGTCGCGGCTTACCCTCTTATCGTCCATCAGGGCGTACGTATCGTGCTCCTTCTCCATGAGATACTTGAGCACGTCGTTGTGGCCCTCCGAGGCAGCAAACCAAATCGGCGCACTCCCGAGATTGGTCTCGCTCTTCGGCGAGGCTCCGCTCTCCACCAACAATTTAACGACGTCGAGATAACCGGCACGAGCGGCGCAATGCAGCGGCGTCCAACCGTTTTTGTCGGTCGCGTTTATTTCCGCCCCTTGACCGAGGAGCACCTCGACCATTTGGTAATGGCCGTGGGTCGCGGCAATGTGCAGACCGGTTTTCCCGTACCGATCGGAACTGTGGAGCAACTCTGCCGATCTGCTCAGAAGCAGGCCCACCACCGTGATGTGACCGCCGAAACAGGCCAAGTGAAGCGGATTGAAACCGTTCTCCGTGGTCGCCGCCTCCACCTTTCAACGAATATCTCGCGTCAGAGCGATATTCTCGCGTAAACGAGTAATTGTTCGCTCGGTTCTCGTTCTCCGTACCTGAACACCGGCCGAGTTCAACAGCAGCCTCACGACGTTCTCGTTCCCGGAGTAAGCGGCCAGGTGCAACGGCGTCATGCCCGACTCGCTGCCCAATTCTCCCACGAGGGATCCACCGGTCGGAGGATCGGACTTGACGGTTCCGGGCACGTGGGTGAGTAACTCTCGAACCGTATCTGAAACACACCGGTACGGTGAGAGGGCCACCGTGGTGACTTTGCGAGGGGAGAACGGAGCTTACCGGCTTGTCCGAAGTAAGCGGCGACGTGAAGCGCGGTGACGCCGAGTTTCTTGCTGGATATGCGCAGAGACTGGGTGGATCTCATGACCTCCAGCACCTGACCGTGCCCGTGTTGCGCGGCCAAGTGCACCGCGGTGAATCCCGCTTGGTTCTCGTCGGCGCAGGAAGCACCTGCCCTCACCAACGCCTTTACCACCTCGGCGTGTCCACCCTCGGCCGCCAGCTGAAGCGGCGTGGCCTCGGTCAGTTTGTTCCTCGCCGAGATGACGCCTTGTCGGTCGAATTTCATCAGTTCCTCGATCACGCGAACGCTGCCCTGCATCGCCGCGATGTGCGCGCAGGTGTTCCCGTCCTTGGTGCACGCCATCACCAAACTCGGGTGCCGTTGCAGAAACAGTTGAGCCACCTCGGCGTAGTTGTTCATCGCCGCGGCGTGGATCGGCTTCTGACCCTGATCGTCGGTCGCGTCTATGCTCGCCCCGAGCTCGAGCAGTAGCTTGCACACCTCCAATTGGCCGGCACCGGCCGCCAAGTGAAGCGGGGTCTGTTTCTTCAAGGTGAGAACGTCTATCGCGGCCCCGTGGTCCTGCACGAGGAACTTGACCAGATGCGAGTAGCCGTTCATCGCCGCCAGGTGCAACGCGGTTCTACCGACCCTGGACTTTGAGTTTATGAAGGCTTTGTTCGCGAGAAGCGCGTCGCAGACTTGGAGATAGCCGTGCTCCGCGGCCAAATGAAGAGCGGAACGTCCGTCGAGATCGAACACGTCGACTCGCGCGTGATTGGCCAGCAGCGTGGTGACCAGCTCCATGTGGCCGCGATGGGCCGCGATCAGTAACGGGGTCCAACCGACCGAGCTCTGACGGTTCAGAGCCTTCTGCACCTCGGTCGCCGACATGCGACTTATCATCTCCGACAGGACCTCGTTGTTACCGGCCAGCGCGCAATAATGGAACGCCGACTCTTGGGCCTGCTTGGTTTGCAGCGAGACGTCCGCACCACCTTCGAGGAGGGCACGAACCACCGCGCGGTCGCTTCCAGGTATCTTGACCTCGGTCGGTTCGATCTGGGCCGCGTAATGCAGAGCGCTGGCACCCTCGTTCGTCAAACTGTTCACGTAGGCGGTCGCAGTTTCCGGCCCCTTCCTCTCGCTCACGAATTGAATCAGGTGGCGCACCACGTCCGCCTTGCAACCCCTGCAGGCCAAGTGCAGCGGTGTCTCCCCGTTCTACGGAAGAAACGCGACCCCCGTTACGGAAGAGAAAGTTAAAAGGGAGACGAGCACTACCTTGGACTTGAACATGGGATCACCGCCGTCCTCGAGGAGTAGCAGCAACGTCGCCAGGTTCCCGTGGCTGGCCGCCACGTGCACCGGGGTCTGACCGTCGTCGGTGGTCAAATTGGGCCCCGCTCCGGATTTCAGCAACATCAACGCGCATCTGTCGCCATCCGGGACTCTGGCCGCTATGTGAAGAGGAGTTTCCCGAAGTTTTCCACCGCGCACGTGAACCTCGGCACCGTATCCCAACAGCGTCTCCACCACCGCTGGTTTCGCGTTCTCCACGGCAATGTGCAGCGCCGTGTAATTGTCGTTGGTGGTCGCGTCCACCTGCACGGTCGTTGCGAGAAACGCGGTGATCGAACTCGTTCATCGATCGATGGACGCGTGTATCGGGATCGATTCGTACCTTCTCTCCCCGTTGCAACAGAGTGCTGATGATGCCCACGTGGCCGTATTTGGCCGCCGTGTGAATCGACCTGGCGCCCCGTTTGTTGGGCATGTGCAGATAAACCCCCTTCTTGAAGAGCATCGTCGCGCACTCCGAGTGACCGTTCAACGAGGCAATGTGCATCAGGGTGGATCCGTCCTTCGTCCTCTCGAAGATGCTCGCTTTGAACTTGTCGGCCAGCAGCTCGATTATGGACGCGTGGCCGTTCTCCGCCGCCAGATGCATGGGAGTGCGATCCTGGTGATCGGTGATGGACGCCGACGCTCTCACCCCGTAGAAGTACTTGACGAGGGTCTCGTCGCCCTCGGCGCTCGCTATGTGCAGCGCCGTTTGGCCGTCGCCCTGAAACAGAGATATCCGTGAAAACGATCCTCTTCCTCGGAAGACACCGACCGAACCGCGCAACACAGTCCTCGTACGTTCTGCGTGTCCACCGTCGTCCCGTAGTCCACCAATATCCGCACCATGTCGATGTCCCTTCTTCTGGCCGCCAAATGAAGCGCCGAGTCCCCCGTAGGGGTGGTGGCGCGTAGCTGATCCGGCGCCTGTTGAGCCAGCAGTTCCCGACACATCGACTGGTTTCCAGCTTCCACCGCCAACAGCAGAGGAATCTTCCCTCTCTGCGAAACATCGCGTACGGAGAAGCCCCGAGATCGTATCGTCGCGAGGAAGTGTACGTTTCGCGGGCGACGGACGATATCGGACCGAGATCGATTCTCGCGACGACGGAAAAACGGATCCGCCGCGTGATTTCCATAAATAGCCACTACATTCCTATGCACGAAGACGTAAATATCGACGTTGGCAACCCTTCCCTCTCCGAATCGCGTAGACTCGGTCGTTTACGAGACAAAGAACGAGAACATTAGGAGATCGGGGTGTGTGTGTGTGTGTGTACCCGGTGGTAAGAAAGGGAAATAGATGGAAATGGGTAGGCGGGAGTCGGAAGAAGAAGAAGAAGAAGCGAACCGGCGGAGAATTATGACAGCTGTTCGGTACCAGGCGGTGATATACCCGGGACATCGTTCGCGGCACGCGAGAAACGTGAACGGGAATCGGGAGCATCGCGCGATATAAATCAAAGAAAAAATATTAACTCGATCGCGGGCGACCTTACGTGGAAAAGGTACGACATTGGCGGAGAGGAATCGTGGTGAAATTCCGTGGGTGTACTTACCCCGTCGACTTTCAACCTGATGTCCCGGCCAGCGGCGGCCAATAACGCCCGAAGAATCGAAGTAGCGGTGCCCGTTTGCCTCGACGCCACCAGATGCACGGCGGTTTGCTGCCTGGGCTGCGCTCAAACATTCGACATCGTGTACTCGATACAATGTTCACATTTCGTACGCAACCAAGGAGTATAAAAACGAACCGTTACGCGATTACGCGATTACGCGAGATTGAAAAGATCGCAACGGGAAACCGATCGGCCGCGATAAAATTCGATCGCGATCCAAGGTTCGTCCACGGTCTTTAGAGATCAGCCGTTCGTACGAGAAATTCGCTACGGATTGAAAAGTCGATCGAAACGACGGGGGAAATATCGAAAGGGCCGAGAGCTCGAATTTGCCGACAATTTCGATGGAAAGGAAACGCTCGTACCCCTCCAGTGGCGTAGGGATCGACTCCTCGTTTCGACAACAGCAACTTGACGACGTCTTCCCTGGAGTACATGGCCGCGATGTGGAGAGCATTGTAATTGTCCTGCGAGAAACGGAGAGCAATTTTCTTAACGCGAGGAACAGTTTCGTCGAGGATCGACGGCCGTTTCGCGACGACCGTCTTCCGCTCGATCGAACGGAATAGTTCCGCGTAGCCATCGCGGGCGAGGCAAATAAACGACGAGGAAGAAGCGAGATTCGACGAGCCGCGTGGAAACTGGGTTGTAAATCGCGTTTCGCCGCGCCCAGAATAAAAGGAACTCTATATCGTCGAACGGTTCGAAAACGACGTCGAACGCGTTGCGCTTTAGGGCGGGGCTGGCAATCCCGATCCATCGCGATTAGCCTCGTTAGGGTATAGGTATCCCCCTCCCCTGCACCGTGCGGGGCCAGTGCGTCAACTTATTTTCCCGAAGCTTGGCCGGCCGGCTTCGCGGAAATCCGCGTAATCGGGAAACGCCGATTCTCGAAAGCGGGATTCTCCCAAGACACGGTGAACGTCGCCGCGAAGAAACGCGACCCGATAGAATCTCCGAGCGTCGCGTTATCGTTTCCCAGAATCGAACTACTTTTTTGCCCTACTGACTCAGCAGCGGCGGCCTACACGCTCGCTCGGTTACTTTCTCGGCATCGCGGTAAACCCCTTGGCCTTGGCCCTCCTTCACGCGATCTGACCCTCCTTCGTTCGAGTTTAGCACGGATTGCAAGGAGATCGTTAACGGTACACGTTTCGTGGTCTCCGTCGCGGCTCGAGAGCCGCCTCGAACGTTTACGTGTCGCTACCGCGTAACGCGGCCACGAGCTCGAGTTTTAACGACCCGCGGCGAAGAAATCGAGCCGAAAAGGTCCGTTTCGCGGCACTCGCGCCGCACCTCGAATCGTCCGCTCTCGACGACGATTCTCGAGAGATACTTGCGTTGTTACGGGCACCCACGTCCGCTCCCAGCTCGATCATCCGATCCAGCAACGCCGTGCGATTGTCCTTGACGGCGAACATCAGCGGCGTCATGCCCGTCGCCTGAAAAGGAGAATTTTGTAAACGGCGGTCCGAAGATCGGGGAATCTCCCAAGGTTCGCTCGGTCCCACTAACCGGGTCCATGACGTTGGCGAGGGGGAGCAGGGTCCCGTCCTCTCCGACATTCTGGGCCGCCTTCTCCAAAGATTTGAGCAGCTGGTCCACCGGTGCCCATTCTCCGCGCGCGGCAACCCCGAGGACTTTTTGGGCCGCTTCTCTGGCGGTAGCCCCGGCCGATCCCGGCTTGCTTCCAGGCTGGGTAACCTCCCCGCTTGCTCCTCCGGCGGCGCTCCCGGTCGCGGACGATCCTCCGATATCATCTTTCACCGACACGGGACTCTCCTCCTTGCTCGAGGGACTCTTCTTCTCGTCCTTCCCGCCAGACGTTTTCTTGTTGTTACTGCTCATGGTACCTCGTACGCGGCTCTCTCATCCCAGAGCCCCGACATGCTTCCGCGAGCGTTTCTCGAGTCGACGCGTCGGCGTCGATTTCGCGATTACTCCTCGCGAGACCCGATCGTTCACCGATACCTCGCTCGAGAAGAAGAAATAAAAGAAATGCTAAATTCGAAACCCGCGAAGCGAAATATTCGTAGCTCCCTCGATCGAGTTCGAGCGAAGCGCGCGTCGCGCGTGCTAACCGGGCGTTTATCCTGGCGATTCTGAAGACGTTGGAGGCTCGCGAGGGTTGGCTTTCCCTCGACCCTCTCGCTGGGAAACAGGATCGACCAATCACTGTCACGCCACCGCGCGAAACCACGGGGGTAACGGTACGGCAACGACGAACGTGCTCGTTCCAGCCAGGTTTGCACCGACGCGCGCTGCTTTAACCGGCTCACCCGCTGGCCGTCGTGGGCCTCGCTTGGTCGGTACCTAAGAAAATGCGGTAGACCGGTTGCCAGAGCACCAGTGATGGTAGTGGCGGCGGTGGCGGCGGTGGCGGCGGTGACGGCGGTGGCGGCGGTGGCGGCGGTGGCGGCGGTGGTGAAGTCGAGAAGGCTACCACCAGGGTGGGGAGCGGAACGGTGGTATACGGTGGTGGCACGGTCGACGTCGACACGCGACTTCCGGCGCGGCTCGGCAGACACGCCATCCGCCTATCTCGCCCCGCCGGTTTTAGACTTTAACCGCTGCCCTCCTCTTTCGACGGGATTTACCACCGCCGCCACCCCTTTTTCGTTACGCGTTCGCAGCTTTTTTTTCCATCCGCCCTTGTCCGCGTACCGAGAACTTTCCTCGGTGCCGCGAAACCTCCAAGGAATCGCTTTCGTCCCAACGTAAACTTGCGCAACTTTCGAGTTTATCGCCGGATCCGCGAACGTATATTCGTATTTCCAAAGTCCGATTTCTCACCCCGGGGACGAATACCGTTCGACCTTTATCGCTATTTCGTTACACAATTTTCGCCGGAAATCGAAAAATAGGATCCTAGATGGTCGAACGCGAGCTGTATTCCGGCTCGTGACCGCAGTGGAAAATTGTACACGAGTATGCAGAGGTTTCACGAGTGTGCAGAGGTAACTGGAGTAAACACGATTTTTATGTAACGCGATCTGGGAGTGGAAATCGGGGGATCAAGGTTGCGAAAGTAGTGTTTACCGTTCGAGCTCGATCGGTGCAGCAATAGTTTCGTTCACGGTAAAGTTTCCACTACTTCGTAGTGTTGCTAGATTTTTTACTCGAGATAAGATAAGAATTGCTACGATAAGAATCTTTTTACCCCGCGACTTTGCAATTAACGTCGATATTCAAATTTTCTCCTTTGCACCGATACGTGTACTTCGTCGACCTCGATGGTACTTTCCGATTACCACTGACCGAGTCGTACTTCCTCGCGTTTACACCTAGCTCGAAATTTTTCACAATTTGTCGCCTCGAGCGTTCACTCCCGTCTACAGCTTCGCGTCTCGGGTTTCGGTTCGATCACCTTGGAAGCATTCGTGATCCGGAACTCTTGGACAACGGTGTTCCTCGCGAGCCGCAGCTTCGCGTACAAGTTTCAACGAAGACCGATCGTTCGAAGATGCATTCCTAGTTACCTCGCGCCAGTAACCGATCGGAAAATGCAACCGTCGACGCGGAGATCGCATCCGTACGTACGAGTTTAGACGCGACATCGCGCACAACGAATCGTTTACGATTCGTTGTATCGTCACCCCGTAAATATATATATGTACACGTATAGAATGATAACGCGAGCGGTGAATCGCGTGGAAACGAACTTTCTCGCGATTCGTTCGAAACGATAATCGGTACGTTGCTAGAAAATAGTGTTACTTGAACCGCGTTGCGTTAACGCAAGAGACATTTTATAAACAAAGGCAATTGACCTTGATCGCAGCGTTGACGTAACGATCCATACTCCAAGATGAATCCCCTCTCTTCTCGTCGTACCCTGTGAAACGAACGTTACTTAACCGCGTCGCGTCAGTGCACAAGGCATTTTATAAACAAAGCCAATTGGTCTTGATCGCGGCTTGAACGTAACGATCCACGTTCCAAGATAAATCCCCTCTCTTCTCGTTGTACCCTGTGAAACGAACGTTCGTCTCTCCTGTTATCGCTAGTGACCTTAGCCGCGCTACGAATCTCGGAGACTCTCTCGACTACTTTGTCTCTTCGATTTTGATGTTCGTTTCTCACTTTTCGAGCTCGAATTCAAAAACGGGGATAAACGTACCGCTTT
This sequence comes from Ptiloglossa arizonensis, assembly GCF_051014685.1. Lineage (NCBI taxonomy): Eukaryota > Metazoa > Arthropoda > Insecta > Hymenoptera > Colletidae > Ptiloglossa > Ptiloglossa arizonensis. The sequence continues at coordinate 23,235,380 of NC_135055.1, forward strand.
GGGGAATAATACTTTCTCGCGTAAGGCAACGCAAGCAAATAACTGCTAGCGTATAATTTACGGATATAAATAAATACAAGGTTAACGCAATTGGAGTGTGAATGTTCGTTTGTCGTTCATTGGTCGTCAGTGATAATTGATAAACGTCGGTCGCAGATTGTTTTGCATCGTGTATTCGAACGGTTCGCGAAAATTAACGCGTTCGTTCGGTGAAATCCTCGATCGTTTGAACATCGTCCTTCGAAAGGAGATGCTGTACTCGTGGATAAGCAGGACTTCGAGTTTGTTGCTTGGCGTCGATGTATCGTCACCAGGTGAGTGTACCGTGGAAGACTACGTGTCGCGCAAAAACGCTTATTGCACATTTTTTGTCCAGTACGGTCTCGGTTAGTGACATTGCGTAGCATTTCGTCGCAAGTAAAACGATTCGATGGCAACGAATCGAAAAAGTTGGCGTATATACGCAACGGCGGGAACGTGCCTCTGATGGACAAAACCTTGGGAATGGTATTCGGCGAGGCGGTGAAAAAATGGCCGACCATCGAGTGCATCGTGTCGCTCGAAGGGAACGTTCGTCTGACGTACTCGGAGGCCGGTCATCGGGTCGATCGGCTGGCAGCCGGTTTGACGAAGCTGGGGATGAAACACGGTGATCGTATGGGTATACTGGCGCCCAACGACGTCGAGGCGTTCCTGGGCTTCTTGGCCTGCACCAGGCTCGGCTTGATCGCGACGATGATCAATCCCGCTTACCAAATCAACGAACTCGTCTATTGTATACAAAAGGTCGGCGCGAAGGCCGTGATAACGCCCGACAGCTTCAAGACTCAGAACTATCCGCGCATGCTGCTCGAGGCCCGACGCGTCTGCTCCAGTTTGGAGCACATAATCGTCTACTCGAAGAATCATGCGAGGTAAGGAAGCTTCCGCCATCTGTCGGCTCGGTAGCTCTCGGAGGACGAAACGGATCGAGTGGACGCGATTCTCCCGTCACCGAGGTCCGAGTTCCCTCGGAATTTCGTCTAATTTAAGCCAGGGAACGGGACGTCGCGCGATAACTCTTGGCATCCGGGTAGGGCGGGTCGATAACAGAACAGGACGGCAACGAAGCCGCGTAAATCCTTCGTCCTTAGGAAACGCGGTCGCGTCGAGATGGGTGGTCGGGGGCTAGGTGCACCCGGTTCAAACGCGGTGAGCCCCTGGCGAAGTAAATTCGTCGCGACTGACCGTTTCTCGCGATAAGTCCGGATCGGACGAGGTCGGGCGCGAACGCGGTTTTAATGTATTCGCGCCCCCGCTAGCTCGCGGCTCCGGTGATTCATGACTATCGCGTGCGAGCAACACACCGCGTCGCGTCGCGCCGCGCGATCCACGCACGGTTCTCTCGTTCGACTAGCTTGAAAACGGGTTAATTATTGGGTCGAGCGGGGCTCCGTGTTTGACGCGTCGACGCCGTTTAAACGTTTTACGCGTCTCGAGCCGTGCTTTTCCCTTTCGTCGATCACCGTCCGAGAACGCTCGACCTTGGTTAGAGAAATTCTCGACCGTCGTCCCGATCGCGAACATCGCGAATTTCGGTCCAACGTCGACGCGATAGGTCTGCCCGCCGCGATTAACTTTCCAATCGAGTCTCTCTGGCGTTATCGCGACGCAAAGTTCAGAGTTCAATCGAACGCGACGTTCACGATTCGCGAGAAGTCGTCGACGATCGCGAAAACGAATCGCACCGAGTGCTTTGCAATTTCCTAAAAACGCGACCTCGAGTTCCCGTCGCGGCAACCGCAATCGGGCCACTTGCCGACCACCGTCGATCGATCGTCTCGCTCGCCCCGACCGGCCAATCTATTTCCATCCGGGTCTCGTAATTTTCGAACTTTCGCCCGATCATCGGGGGTCGATTCGATCGATAATCGCCGCCGCACCGTCGAAACGAATCATCGCGGCGGGCAATTAGGTTAATGGCCGAGCCGTGCACGCGTCTCGGAACCATTTTCTAGCGCGTTCGATCGTATCCTCTGCGTACAGTCTTCCGATCCTTTCAGCGGGACACACCGGTTCTGCGACGTGGAGCAGCTGCCCTCCAGGAGCGAAATCGAGCGGGTCGCGGCCGAGCAGGACAAGATCTCGTGCTACGACAAATGCAACATTCAATTCACGTCCGGAACCACCGGCAAGCCCAAGGCCACGGTGTTGTCGCACAGATCGTTGATGAACAACTCGAGGCAGGTAAGACGACGACTCGAGAATGCTAGTAGGATCGAGCGAACGCGACGAGAAACCGACTTTGAAGAAATGGACTTTGTTCGAACGGCGAGCAACGCGTAAGAACAGTCGCGCACGATCTATATTGATCGTCTTGTTTTGCGCACGATCTATATTGATCATCTTTTTTCGCGCAAGATCCATATTCATCGTCTTTTTTCGCGCGCGTGTAGCATCGCATCGATCGTACCTACGCGTCTTTCGGTGACGATGATCGATGTTGCGCAACGTCCATCGTAACAACATCGAATAAGAATTTTCCCCGTTTCTGATCTCAATGGACAACAACGCGTTATCGTGTCCCATAATTCGTACGTGGTAATTATTTTGAAAGCCCGCCGGGTCGAGTACCGCTCGATTTCGAATTCCGTCCCATCGACGTTTGCTCTGTTCATCAGACACGTGAGAGGACCAAAGTTTCCATGGGATCGAGAGCTTGCTTGAACGTGCCATTATTTCACGCGTTCGGTATAACCGTGTTCTTGGTCGCGCTTCACGCGGGAGCCACAACGGTGTTGGAATCGCGGTCCTTCAACCCCGTGAAGTCTCTGGAGGGGATGCTGCGAGAAAAGTGCCAACTCACTTACGGAACACCGACGATGTGGGTAAGACGACGACCGTCTCGTTTCGTCTTCGAGACGAAGCGACTAAATACTCGTACGATCGTTGATACAAGATCTCGACGTTTCGTCAGATCAATATGTTGGACACTCATCGACAACTTCGGTTTCCGCCGATCCAGCTGAGCTTCGCGTTCACCGGAGGTGCCCCTGCCCCGCCGGAACTCTTCAAGAGGGTCAGGAACTGTTTCAATTTCGATGATTTGAAGGTAAGGAATTTTTCTTCGGATCGATGCCGGACGATCTCGCGTCCAACGTTTACCATGCGTGCATCGCTCGACGACGCGAGGAGAGTCCCTTGCACCACCTGTTCTCACCGACTCGTTTATTTTCTTCGTCGATCGCCTCGGTGAGAATCTTTGGCGTTCTTCGGCGAACAGCACGTTGGTTACCACAAACGGCTAATCTACGATTAGACCCGCGTTCCTCCCACGTGTCACCGAACGATGCACGCAAGCACCGTATCCCTCCCTCGAAGAAAGATTTCTTCGTACGCGCGCGTTCCTCGGTGGAAGGAACACGGCGAGGTATTCGAGCAACGCAGGAAACCTTATCCCAGGTATTACGAATCGGTGAACGCGCGTGTCCTCGAACAGCTGGCTACCCGTTTAACGTCCAAAAACTACGAAGAATTCGTCTTTGGAATCCTCGCCCGTTTTTACGGTCTGGCCGTATCTCTTTCGCCGAGTGTGCATTATTTTAACGTACCGCCGACGGGGGACGTGGAAGTGCACTTTTCACGATTTCGGAGATAGCCCATCCTCGAAGCCAAGGTGAGACGGTGTAGAACTTTAGCGATGCTCGTGATATTGATTCGATCACGCTCGGTAGAAAGGTGTCGACGGATCGGTTTCGAACGTTCGAAGACTGGTCGTGCGTTAATTTATTCGGTATTCGTTCCATCGCGAAACGACGATCTCGAGGCGATCGTGCTGCGCGAGGAGCTGCTCCTTGGAGAAAGAAGCTCGTTCCAGCGTACTCCGGAGAGCTGAAAAGACATCGTTCGGATCGAGAGAAACGCGGAGCTCCCAAGAGCGACTGGAACGTCCGACTCGATACGAATCGCAATTCCTTCCGGACGACATCTTTCCAGCTCCTTGCGGTACACGGTGCCAATTACAGAGCGACTCGATCGATCGAAAAGCAGCCCTGGCGGTGGGCCGCGGGCCGCGGATCGCGAATTCGACGAAGGTCGTCGACACGACGAGGCCGTGGCCGATTCGGGCCGACGTAACGCGTCGCGAAACCTCGTTATCTATGCACATATCTCTTGCACCGTGGCAACCTCGCTCCGTATGCATAAATACGATTGCTCGCGAGGAGAAATATCGTTTCTCGCCCGCCGTAACGATCGATGAACGTTCCCTTTCGCGAAATCGGCTACCTCGGGTTCGTTACCTGCGCCACCCCCTCGAGTCCAGAGCCAAACGAGTAACTTCGATTCAACGGTTCGCAGGTGCTGTACGGTATGACGGAGTCGACGGCGGTGAACTTTCAGTCGATGCTCGAAGAGGACGTCGAATTGACGGATACCACGGTCGGTCACCTGACGTCTCACCTGGAAGCCAAGGTAAGAGACCTCTTTCTCGCTTCGTACGGAATTCGTTGACCCTTTCGGCCGGTGGTTCTCTACGTGTGCAAGGTCGTGGACGAGAAAGGATCTACGGTGCCGTTTGGTGTTACGGGAGAGCTCTGGATTCGCGGGTACAACAACATGTTGGAGTACTGGGCGGACGAGGAGAACACCAAGAAGACCTTGACGAGCGACGGTTGGCTGAAAACGGGCGACCAATTCGTTCTGAGACCGGACGGCTACGGGAACATAATAGGGAGGTTCAAGGACATGGTGATTCGGGGCGGGGAGAACATTTTCCCGAAGGTACGGGTACCGTGACTCGGCGTCGTTGAGATTTCCCCCTTATCGGTGCGAATCACGTTGCAGGAGGTTGAGGACTTTTTGATGACGCATCCCCTGGTGCTCGAGGCGCAAATTATCGGTGCTTACGACAAGGTATACGGGGAGGAACTCTGCGCGTGCGTGCGGCTCCAGAAGGGCGCCAGTCTCACCAAGGAGGAATTGCAGAATTATTGCAGGGGGAAGATCTCCCACTTCAAGATACCGCGTTACATCGAGTTTGTTCACGAGTACCCGAAAACCGGGAGCGGTAAAGTCCAGAAATTTATCTTGAAGCAAGAAATGGAGCGCAACGGAGCGATCCCCGCTACTCCGAAGAATCCCACTATTCCCGCTTCCGTATAGATCGTGGACAGACAAGGATCGCCGCGTTTTTGAAAAAATTACCGCGACGAGTCGGTCAACGGGGCGCGATTCTCGGTCTTTTGGGGTGTTGGAAATCGATTTTTGGAGCGCTATAGTTCTCGAGCGGTCGGTACCGTTCCGAGGAATACCTCCGGCTGCGAATAAACGATCGTAGGCATTTCTCGCGGACGCGAGGACAGTCGGGAGATCCACGAAATCGCGTATCGATCGTTTCGGAATCTGTCTTCTCGCGAGCGAAGACTTTCCAAGGAATTTTACTCCAAACTTTCGATTCTTCGTCGAGACGCAACGTGTAATCCGAATCTCTTCCGTCCCGTGAGCGGTATCGTAAGTATAATGTCTATTTTCGTGAAACGTTTTATCTCTTGGACGATAACGAGTTTGGAACGTCGGCGATGAAGTCCGACGAAGCGCCGTTGGCCAGGACCGAGGGCGCCACCCGTTCGCGCGTCGAGCGATCATCACGGGACTCGGTACGATAGAAATCTGTTTCAATCGTTATCATCGCGTCGTCGAACAATCGTTCTTATCGTCCGAGCCTTTTTCAAACCCGTTCGCAGGATTTTGTGAAATTTGTTCCGTTCGTTTCGCACGACCGGAGGTAATCGATAAAAATACAAACTGTTCGAGACAATGTTCTTCGCAAGTTTTACTTCCAGGCTGTCGTCGTGAACGTAACGCGATACGGCGAAGACCTCTACGTTTCTCGGCCAGCACGCGTCGACGACGTTCGTACGGTTCGCGCGATGCCTCGTGTCCGCCAACTGTCGCCGCGAAAAACCTCGATCGGTGATCGACGACACCTCGCGCTTACCCAGGAAACGAAGGCTAATAACGCGCAACGAGCCAGGAAAGGAACGAAGCCGTGGAACGCGTCGCGTAGGAACTACCGAACAGGTAAAAAAAGGAGAAACGACGGAAGAAGGGCCGCGAAAAAGAGAGACGGTAGAAGAACGAAAGAAGCCATCGAAAATTCGCGGATTCGAGCCGGGCACGTGTTTCAGGTGGCGTCTAATTGAGGATGGATGGCCTCGGGCGTCGAGTCTCGCTTCTTCCAAGACTGGAAGACTCGGAAGAGGCGTGCATTACCGCGGCAGATGGTGGTCGTGATTGCAGCTGCTCCGCAACGAACACCTGCCGTTTTCTCCTCCGTCCGTCGAGATGGACGAAATCACTGTCCAGCCTCCTCTCGAGTCTCTTCTCTTCGTCCTGCATCCTCCACCCTCTACTCTCTACTCTCTACTCTCTACTCTCTACTCTCTACTCTCTACTCTCGAGTCTGGACTCTCGACTCTCGACTCTCCATTCTCTACTCTCCACTCTCCACTCTCCACTCTCCACCGTTCACTCTCCCGCCCCTTCGTCTTTCTTGGAACGTTCCTTCGGTGCGGAAGAACCGCTCTCCGGAAAATAAACAGATGCGAATAGATATTATCGATCGACCGTTTCCCAGCGGGTTTCTCTTTCTCGTCCCTCTCCCGAAAAGGAAGGAAGGAAGGATTCGGTGTCCGGCGAAAGTGATTTTTACCCGTGTCGAGCGCCGTTGATGTCTTTTTTAAATATCCTCGTCGAGACCGCAAAAACCGCGTCGGAATGGCTGGTAGTCGGACCGTCTCAGGAGCGGAATTAATTCTGGCCAGTCGCCGGGATGTACGGAGCGCGCGCGCGGGACGCGAAACGCACCAACGGTGCCGAGGGGGCCGAGGGGGCCGAGGGTGGCGGGTGACGGGACGTTCGCGGGCACGGAGTAAATTCGCTCGGGACAGATTCGCGCGGAAAATTGTCCGCGAAAATTGGTGGCCGCGCGCGGCCCTCCCGACAGCCGGAACAGACGACCGTGACCACGATTTCTCTTCTCCCCGGTGGAAAGGAGCTAACGAGCTGTCGACTGTCGCCGAATCGAGACCGTTCCGTGTCACCGATAAAACGTCGATGCGCCCTACGAGCGTTGCGTTTCTTTCTCCGAGACGAGACGGCTCGAAATTTCCTCGAGAGTCCCGCGATCGATTCGTCTTTTCGCTCCCCGTTCGATTTCCGGTAGGAGCTCGACGGACCGAACGCGGCCGAACAATGAAACGATGACGGTACGCGGGGCGACACCAGCCACCGAGAGAAACGAAAAAGCGCAAAGGACAACAGAATCCCGCGAATCGGCGGCCCGGGAGGGGCTGGGTCGCCGGTCCTGGTAAAAGAATAGAAGAAATTCCAGAGCGGTGGGCAGAGAATGGCGGTAAATTAATAACGGCAGCCAGCCTAAGGGGTTTTGGGGGAGTGGGGTTCGTTTAATCGCTTAATCGAGACTCCAGAATGCTCGGCCGAACCCGGGGAGGTTCGCGCGCGCTTTCGTTTCGTCCCGATGAAAGCTCTCGAAAGGGTCGGCAATTACTTAAAAACGAAGTTGCGCGCCATCATCGCCGCCGTTTTCTTTCTCCCTCTCCTTTGCCCCTCTCCCCCTCTCCCCCTCCGCGGATACGGGTTCTCCCTGACCACGGATCGCCTCTTTCCGGTTCCTTTCGGAGGGTTTCCGAGTTTCCTTCGTCCCGCGTTGCTTTTACGCGGTTTTCCAACGCGCCCCGCGACCGAAAAACCTGGACGGCCCCTCTATTCGCCTAACGACAGCAATATCCAAATAGTAAAACGGACGGCGGCCGACTCGAGGGCACGGCAAACACTCGAACGGTGGCCGGGATCGATGAAAGGTACGCGAATCGCGGCAACCGCCGTAATAAAAGAGTCCGACCGCGTAAACGTAATCCGCCCCCCGTTCCCCACCGACCACCACCGTCTCTCGTTCCTCCGAAACTGCGCGCCTCGTTGCATTCTTCGCGTTTCGAAAGCCGGCGTAGACCGTCCGAAATTCGAAACTCACACCGGTCGTCGCGAAAATTCCGATACACTAACGAGAATCGGTGGTTTCGCGTTCCACGCGGCTTACCGTTCGGCCCGGTGACGCATCGGACAGCTACCTCGCGAGCCTTCGCTCTTTCCGGGAAAGAAACGCGCCGTGTTCCGATAGATTTCTCGATCGAAACGATACGAGCGCGCCGAACGCGTCTTCGGTTCGTCGTGGAGCGTGGCCGATGACATTGTTCGCGGAACACGGTATCGATCGAACGGACCGTCTCTTTGCTCCGGTTCTCGACTTTCTCGCGTAATTTCGGCACCGCGGCGCGAACAGTTCCGCGAGTATCGTTCGCGAATTAGCCCCGGTCACGACACGCGTATCCACGAAGAAAAAAGTGCCGCGATCTCGGTGACCGATCGAGGTCGGTTAATTTCGAGCGATCGGAGAGCGAAGTTTGGCGGTAAATCGGAGGAATTGTTACTATCGCCGTCGAAGCGCGTATCGTTGGACGATGATTCGTCATAGGTCATCGACGATATCTGTAAAATTTTAACGAACGTTCGGCCGTACGAGGATTTATCGCTCCTAGCGAAACAACCGTTTCCGCAGGGTGTTGGTACGATCTCGATACGGTGGAATATCTCGCGAGGAATCGAAGGCCTCTAGGACGCGTTTTCGGAAAAATGGTTCGGTAGGGCGAATCGACGAGGGGAAATACCCGGTTAAAATCCACCGCTGGAAATCGCGCTCGTAATTTTCGGTCTCGCGTCGAAAAGAGTCCGACCATTTTCCGCGAGCGAGGAGCGCACGGTTGCTCTTACGATCGAACGCGCAGCTTTATCGGGGGAAAAAAGTAGCGCGTTACTTATGCAACGACCTAATACGGACGGAAGAATGCGGAGTGCTCGGTAAACGAGCGGGGTGAATCAGCTGCCGCGGGACTGTTCGCCGTTGTTCATCCTTCCGCGACGTTGCAGCTTCCGGCCGGGGAAGGAGAGAATGGACCGGAGCGTGGCCGGCACCGGAGAAAGCGACGAGTAACAAGGAGCTCCCTCCGAGAGAGCGGAAGAATATTTCGTCCCGTTGCGACACGTAGAACCCACGTAGACGCGCGGACGACACGTACCGTTCGCTACGGAATCGAGGTTACGCGGCTCCCGAGACCGTGCGCGCCCGATCGATATTCTTATTCCAGCCGGCGATCGCGATGCGAGCAACGAAAGAACGAACCGACACACACACACACACACACACACACACGCGCGCACACGTGCCCACACACCGAGGAAGAGAGAGTCAGCGTTTCGACGTTAGTCACCGAAGATCGATCGCGCAGTCAACGACGGAGGGGGACGCGCGATACGGGGAATTACGCGCTGGAAAATAGGTAACGACGAATCCCCTCGGCCCCCGAGCGTTACAATGGTTCGGTTTTTGTCCGTCGAGAGAGTCGCGCAGGACGCGGGTGGAATCGCCCCGCGCGGCAACGAATCTCGGTTCCGCGTCTCCGACGCGCGGCAAAAAACTCCGGGAAGAAGCTTAATGGAGCGTCTTTCCGAACGGACGAGAGGAGTGCTCCGCGCTCGCGAGTTTTTCTCGCCTACTCGAATCGTGGCAGCGAGGAGGCGGCCAGGCAGGCGGCTAGGCGGCGAGGCGGCGAGGCGGCGAGGCGGCGAGGCGGCGAGGCGCGTAGTACCTAGCCGGCTACGGAAATCCCGCGAGGGGTCCAAGATTATCGCGTTCCCATAAAACGAATGAGAACTCCCCGAGCCGGAAACGAAGACAAAAGGAAAACGCGCGCTCGACTCGTCCGCCGGGAGAAGAAACGAGAGGTCTCCTCGAGAAATTCGTCGAACGCGGGAAAATACCGCGCGACGACCAATCCTCCGTTTCCGGTCGTTCGGCCCGCTCGGCAACAGACCTTGGGAAACGTATCCGTGGCGCGTTCGAGCGTGTCCCGCGCACGTGCGAAAGAAACGGAGATGAACGGATGGATGGATGGACGGAGATAGACGGATGGATCGAGAGGTAGAGAGGGAGTTTTCGAAACTCGGGGTCGTTGGTAAAATTCGACCTCGGTGGGGCGAAAATTCTCGATATCGGCGTGCGTTTCCCCGCGAGAGAGGCGAGAGACACCCCGATGGAAATCGAAATAATCCAACGGACGCAACGATAACGATAAAGCTCGGAACGGCCGGTGACGGTGGAAGGATACGCGTCCCGGGTTGACGGTTTCGGGAACCGAAAACCGTGGGGTTTTCCGTCCACGTAATCGATTTACGAGGAGTCGTTCGTCCTCGGCGTTTTTCTCCACGGCGAAACGTCGTCGAGGCACGAAAGCGAGATGGAAGCGTGCCGCTCGGTTTGGACCGAGGGACCCGCGTCCTCCCCTTCCCTCCCCCTCTCCTTCCTGCCACGATCCCGTCGCTCTTTCCATCTCCATTTCCCTTTGTCGCTGCGTTTTCTCGTGGCTGCGCCTCACCCTCTCGTTGCCCGTCCACCCTACGAGCGAATCCCACCGGAGAATTCTCCTCGTATCGATCGAACGAAGACGGGGGAAGACGAACCCCGTCCCACTATTTAAGTCCGTTTAATGCCCGATACATTGTTTGGGTATCGCGCGGCCTCCCGGTACGATTCGAACCTCGTTTCGGCCACCCCTCGGTGGAACGAGGGAAGCTTGCACCCTTCTCCCGGCGCTTTCGCCCCGTGCAAAATCGAGACCGTTTTCGCGATTCGACGCGTCGTCGTTGCCCACGGATCGCGAGCGTACTCGCGGATACTCGCGTATTTTCCCAACTCCCCGTTCCGGCGTGTCTCGCAGAGACGCCCGGGCCCCGGAATTGATAAAGCCTTTCAGGTAGGAGCTGTACGGATTTTTTCTATCAATTTCTCGGCTACGTTCCATATTTGAGCGTATTGTGCTCCGCGAACAATAACTCATCTCGATATTGCTGGCCTGGCGCTCGCATCCGGCGAGAGACTCTCTCTCTCCAGCCGGCGCATCGTGGCCCCGTCTCGCTCGTCCCGCTATCTTCGTTTGCTTTTCCCGTTTTCCTCCTCTCCCGGGCATCGCGTCGATAAAGTCACCGGCAGTCGCGATTTTACGACTCGAAACGGAACTTTGCCTATTAAAGCGTGGCTCGTTAGCCCCGGAACGCGACGCGACGCGACGGAACGCAACGTTTCGTTTCGTTTCGTTTCGTTCCTCGTTCGTCTACCGATCGACGAGGCTCGCGCCCGTTCGACGCTTCGGCGTCGAATTACACACCGCCGCGTCTTTTCGCTCCGAGAGGCTGCCGACTCGTCGCTCCGCCGAGCCTTTTAAACCGCGACTCGAAAGACACGATTTCATCGAAACGAAGTTACTCGCCCGGTTTCTATCTTCTCTCCAACTTTCGAAATTAGATTCCACGCTCCGTTGGACGCTCTCGCGAGATAAGGGAGGATCGAAAAGCGTCGACGATTGTCCGAGGATTGTTCGCGCGATCGACGCTTCGAAATCACCGTATCCGGCTTCGAGGCCGTTAGAGGTTTACGAGGGGGATTTTTACGATCGCGCGCGGTCGAGTTGACGCGGTACCGAGGAGTATTCGACGACCTTGAACGCGAACGTTCGCTTCTGGAGGATTCGGGAAGAACGAACGAGAAGAAATCGAACGACGGAAACTCGTCGAAAAGGAAACGGGACACCGTTGTCGGTTAAAGAGCACCGAAGAGCCTCGAAGACTTTTCGAGTCGGTCCTCGAAAGCCGTCGTTTCCGAGAGAGGGTTTCGCGCGTCGCCGTAGCGATCTTCCGTGCTATTTGGCCGAAACGACGTCGAGGTGTCGCGATAACGACGTCCAAGAGGTTCGAAAGTCTCGTGGTGACGAGGCTCGCGTCTCGCGATCCACCTCGGAGAGTATCGGTCTCGATTCGAAACGCTCGGATATCGGGTTCGCGGCGGAAGGTCGGCTTTAAAGGAGCCACGGATTCGTTGCGTTTACGTTTGCGTGGCACGTGGGTGTACTCGAGGAAAACTCTCGGCGGAACGGTAAGCTGGAACGAGAAGCCGGTTAATGAAGGATGGAAGGGCCGGCTGGCCTGTGTTTGAGAAGCACTAGTCCGGTCTCCCGAGAGTGGTCGGTCTTCTCCTGGATATCTGGCGGGGTACGGCGCGAACATAGCCGGGGTACGGCTGGCCACTTCCCAAGGGAACTCGTTTCAGCTCCGTCTCTCCCGTGACCGGCACGCCCGACCACTCGCGTAAAACCGCGTTCGCGAGAGTGAGAAACCAGGTTATATGCAGATACATACTCGCTCTTCCCGGCCTTTCTTCGACGGATAGTCCGTCCTCTCTTCTCGTTCCCACTTACGCCCCCCTCGGTTCCCCGTTTCTGTTGCCGTCGCCGCCACCGCCGCCACCGCCGCCACCGCCGCCACCGCCGCCGCCGTCGTTTCTTTCCTCGCCTCTGAAACGCTCAACGATACCCTCGGGTACGAAATGGCAATCGCTCTAGGCTCTCTTCTCCGCTACTCCATCCGTCCTCCGCGCGCCGTCCCTTTGTTCGTCAACGTCCTCGGCCGTCTCGCGAATCAACGGCGGCTTCTTACTCTCCGCGTTCCATCCCCGCTCGCGCGTTATTTACACGCCTAGCCGCGCGTTCCCATTCCCGTTTCCCGTTCCCTTTGACGGCGAACGGGAGGGAAGCCGCGTAAACGCGAGCCGCCGCCACCACCGCTCCGCGCACCGTAATCTCGCGTTATTCCCGATCGACCGAAAGAATCCTCGGATCCTCGGGACCGAATTACGACGCGAGTCGGGAACGTTAAGGGGAAGATCGGAGAGCCTCGTCGTATTTTCTCTCGACCAAATCCCAGGGACTAGCCCGGGTTGCTTTTGGCCGCTCGCGAGCCGGATTACTCGGGGATCTCGTGAAACGCGAGAGACCGGACAGAGGCCGCTTCTCCGCTTTGCCCGATCCTTTCCATACCCTCGGTTCTCCGGCCCGAGTTTTTCCCGCGGGGGCCTCGTTCGTCGATCGATGCGTTTCCGATGCGGCTTTCGTAAAATCGGACCCGGTCCTCTTTCGCTTTTGCTCGTTTTGTCTCTTCCGAGCGAGCGAGCGAGCCAACGAGCGGAGCCGGTGACCCCGGCGCGCATCACCGCGCCGACCAAGTAGATTTAATTAACGGAGAGCGGTGGTGGCGGCAGAGGCGGCGGAGGCGGCGAAGGCGGCGGAGGCGGCGGTGGCGGCGGTGGTCGCGGGAAAGAAAGACGGAAAGCACCAGAGAGCGGGGGGGAAAAAGGAACACGCGCGAGGAGAAAGCGGACCGGGGAAAACCGTGGCGCGGCTTTCCACAGAGTAAACGAACGAAATTCGACGTCCAACGGAGCAGCCACGTTTCTTCCGACGCGTTGCTCTTACAGCGGAGAAAGACGCGCGCCCGTGCGCCCGCGCGCCCGCGCGCCCGCGCGCGAGCTACCGAACGACCGAGCCAGAGAGAGCGCGACTCGCGCGTCCGTGTTTTTCTCGCTTTTCACGTGGCCCAGTTGCGGCCGGGAAAAACAAAGGATACCGATTCCGATCCGCGGCGGTAAAATATAGCCGACGGTTCACGCCCATGCAACCGAGCCGGCTGCTCTCCTCCTGCCCGACGATTAAACACCTAAATACCGTCAGCCGCCGCCGCCGCCACCGCCGCCACCAACGCCGATACGCGGCCACGATGCGTTAAACGATTAATCGCGCCGATTGGATTCCAATTAGCCTGCTAACGACACCGCGGCCGAAACCGGATTTTCCGTGTCCCCGGTGCTGCAGCCCTCCACCTCCTCCTCCTCCTCCTCCTCCACCTCACCGCCCCCCTTTTTCTCGTCGACGAGCTTTTCTTTTCGTCGCGTTCGCTCTCCGATTTTCTTTCGCGCTACCCTCTCTCCTCTCCTCTCCTCTCTTCTCCTCTCCTCTCCTCTCCTCTCCTCTCCTCGAGAGAGAAAAGGAGAAACGCTAAACGCGTCCACCCTTTCGCGACGATCGCTCGTTTCCAGACGACTCACGGTTACGTCCAAGTATACGACCGCCCATGAAAGCGTATTCTCATTTATTACCCCACGGCCGAGCAATTTTATCGGTTCGCCCTCCGTCTCCCCCGTGAACGGAAAACACGGAGGAGACGCCGGAACCGGTCTCTCGACCGTTGGTTGCTCGTCGCGGCTCGATCCCCGGGGTTCGGCCCAGCGCGGTGTATACGTATCGACGAAAAATTTCCCTCCGGGTAGCGGAGCGCGTTGAATTAGTAAAGAGTCAACCCGCGTGTACGAGTTAACGGCACCAAAGAAGCCTCCGCTCTCACGGACCACTCCACCGGCGAAAAGATTCCGTGTACCGTCGCCTCGCCTCGCCTTGCCTCGCCTCGCCTCGCCTCGCCTCGTTTCTACCGCCATTTTGCACAATCTATGCCCGTCTCGGCTCTTTTGCCCCGCGTGCGCGCGGCCAGTGTAAGCACCGGCGTTCGAATAACCGACAAACAGCCAGAGTCGACGGAAAGCTTCCCTAACCGAAGGAACGTATTGCAGCCGTATTTGCATTCAATTTCTTCCGAAGGGCTCTCTCTCTCCTCTTCCCTTCTCGACGCTCGCTCGTCCTTTCATCCCTCGTTTCTCTCCCCCTTTCTACTTCCCTTCTCCCCGTGTTTTCTTCTTCGTTGGCGCTCTCTCCCCCTCCGCCGGGTCGTCACCCAGCTCGCTCGCCCTTTTCTTCGCAGCGAAATAGGGTCTCGAGGATGAAAGGAATGCACTTGCCAAACATTAGCATGCACGTACGTCGTAGTCGATACAGAGGCCAAAAGCTTCCCCCTTCTCGCCCTCTCTCTCTCTCTCTCTGTCGGCCGTGGCCGCGCGAGCGCGCGCGCGCGCACACGCGAAAGCATCGAGACGCTCCGTTACTTTTCATCGAGTCGTCGACGTCGTCGTCGATTTCGCGCGATTCTTAATCGAGCGACGATCCTTCGGAGCGGGACGAGCTCCGTTCGGCGAGGCGTCTTTGTCGCTGGATGGCGTTCTTCCCGTCGGATTCTCGGGTCCTTGGAAAGGCACCTCGGGCTCGCGCGAAAAGGTCTTGGTCGCGCAAGTTTCGGAATAGTTCGGCGGGAAAGCACGGAAGTAGCCGGAAGTTTTCCGAGAAACTCTCGAACCGTGGCTCGAAGGGGCGAATTATGTGGCTTCGGGCTTCCACTTCTGTTCGTTGGTACTTTCGTTGTACGCGGCTTCCTTTTCCCGGTCCTGCGAGTTATTCGTCACGCTGCCGGGACTTTCGAGGCGCTTCCTCGGAGACTCGGTCGAAAAACGTTACCGGTCCCGCGAACTCGGACGCGATCGCGGGGAACTCGTTCGTATCGAAATCGAGGTCGGAACGTTCCTCGCCGCGGCCCGGATTCGCTTTTCCACGGTTCCATCGTCGACGAGAAATACTCGGGTATTCCGTTTAACGCCAATTAGATGGAAAGAGTCGCGAACCAATTATCGAAAAGGATAAGTACGAGTACGCGTAGCGGACCTCTTTCGCGTCCAATTAACCGTTCTCGGTTCGTCCCGATGAATGTTTGTTCGAACCAATATACAGGGTCGTCCGTTTAACCGGAAACGATGGAATATCTCGCGCGGAATAAAGTTGTCGAGGTAAGGTTCTCGCGAAGGTTGTTCGGCACGGAGGAGACATTAGGCGGTGGAAATAATTTTCCCGTAAGTGTAGCGGTGGTTTTGTTCGCGAGGCGATAGCGCTCGTCGGGACGAATGCAACGACCTACCGCGCGATATCGTTCCGCGCGTTAAAATGACGTAAACGAAATCCATAGAGGTCGGGCGAACGCGAGTCGAATCGGCATCGTTCGATACGGCCGAGCGATTCGCTCGCGTAGAGTTTTCCCGATCGGTTTTACCGGATCGTCCCGTGTAAACGATCGTACGGTGCGTCTCGGAGCCACCCGAACCTTTCCTCCGACGGTTTCCAACGACGCGAAAAATATTTACGTCGCGATTCCGGTCGAATATTTTTTCGCGGAGGCCTCCTTCGAGCGAATCGTTCCGCACGGTTTATCCGAATCGCATCGTACGTCGAGAGCGCGGAAAGAGAAACCACGGTGTTCACCGCGCGGCGTCTTCGGTACGCACCGATCGACGATACGGTAAAACGAACGAACGCCGAAACAAAGAGACACGTGGTTCTCGTTCGACCGGAAAAATCTCGAACGAACGTCGCTCGAAATACTCGTTCCGATAACGCGGAACGAAATCTACGAAATACGCTGCCACGGAGGAAACGGAGGAAACGGAGGAAACGGAGGAAAAGTTGGAGCAACTCGATCGAGCGAGAAGCGGACGACCGATCAACGAGCCGAAAAAGGACGCTGCGAGAACCCACGAGTAATTAGGGTTTCGTCGCACGGATACGGATAGTTTCGTCGGGAATTCACCGCGTAATTCCTTTTGTAACGTTATCTCTTTCGGCGTTGGTACGGCAATAGGTATCGCGTAAATTATGCAACGGTGTACGCGCGGAGTTCGACGCGTCGCGATACCGCGGTCTCTCGAACTCCGACGTTCCCGCGAACGATCCCCGGGGGGAACGTTACCACGGTCGAGAATTAATTCGCCTCCGTGAGACGCACGGTATCTCGCAATTACTTTATCGTTTCTTGAGCGTCTGCAGTATCGTCGATCGACGAGCCCTCGTTTGCGATTCTCCTTCGGAACGAACCAATTTTCGGCCGCTCTTAACTCGTCGTCGACGACGTGCCTTCGACCTCCTCCTCTCTCCTCCTCGTAACGATTCGTTTCACGGACGATGAGGGAGAGAGAGGGAGAGAGAGGGAGAGAGAGAGAGAGACGAAGGGGAGTTCGATCCGACGCGATTACAGGCCCGGGGAACAACGGACGATAGGTCGAAGAGCGGGTCGTCGACGACGCGAACCGGCGAACTTATCGCGGAACGCTGGCTGAGGCGGAAAAGCTCGTTTATTAAAGTCACGAGGCTCGTTGCTTATTAGAAATCGAGCCCGCGGGCCATTAATATTCATCGGCGGTGTTTCGCCGATAAAAGATTCCCGCTCTCGGTGGGGAACGAGTGGCGGAAAGGCCGTTCCGTTTCTCTATTAGGTCGTCCCGGGTTCGCGGAATTATCTCGTTATCGGATGGAAGGAATCGGACGAGTGGACCGCTCGAGCGATCGAAATTGCGCGTCTCGAAGCCTCGAGATTCGCAATCTCGCGAATACCGGGCTCCCGCTCCCCGAGAAATCTTTTGTCCCGAAACGATTATCGGCGTGGAAAGGTCCGCGCGGTTTCCTCGATACTCCCCGATCGCGATCGTTGCAAAATTTTCGCCAACGAAACGAGCGTTGACGTTTAATCGAACTCGACCCGGATAAAATATTCGATTCGGGAAGGTTACGCAACGTCGAGTCGCCGGTCGCGAGCCGGGCATCGATTAATTTGGATTTATTAGAACGAAGACTCGTCGATCGCGCCGGCACCACCGTCACCATCACCGCCACCGCCACCACCACCACCATCACCGCCACCATTTCCCTCTCTCCGTCTCTTTTCCGTCGCCCGTTTCTCTCCGCCGTCGTTATTCCCTTGATTTTAACGGGTCCGCCGTTAATTTCGGCCCGGGTGGCAATCCCGGCTGGAAATTCACGCGTTTATCGATTATCCATCGTGGACCGCGCGCACACCGCTCCGCTCCGCGCCGCGCCGCGCCGCGCCGCGCCGCGCCGAGCCGTGCCGCGGCGATCGTTTCCTGTTCGCGATTAATCAGCGCGGACTCCGGGATAATTATTATCGTTATTAGACGTCTTTATTGTGCGTGCCGATACCGGGATGCGCACACGTCGACGAACAAAGAATCGTTCGCCCAGCGACGAGATACGCTCGGAGGCTGGGCTCGAATCGATCCGACGTTACACGATTCGACGCGATTCGATGAAAATTAGACGAACGCGGATAAAGCGAAGAATTCGATCGAAAACGCGACCGACCGGATTCGGCAAGGAAATGGAGGTCGAACCAAAGGGGAAATCCGCGAACGAAAAGTTACGGGGTTGGTCGATAAATTCGATGACTTTTTTTTTAGGAGGACGAGTACACCGACAGAATGGACGGAGATGGAAATAGAAGGAAGTTTCTCTAATTAGGAAGGTTCGGTCACCCGGTCGCCTTGGCGACGATCGGTCCTCGATATTCTCGGTGATTTTCCCGAGGACGTCGACGAGAAAATCCCGAAGCGGCCTCGTTTTAAACCGCGCGTCGTTCGACGTCGTTTGCGCGCTCGTCGCGTAACGTAATCCCGCGCGTCGACTTGTTTTTAAAAATTAACGAGACACGACGCGAGGCCCTCGGGCGATAAATAATTTAGGCTCGAAGCTGTCTCGGCCGTCGTTCGGCCTAGTCCTCGCGGCGCGTTGTCCTCGAAGAATATCCGACGCGGCTCGGAAAACGCGAGACGTTCGGGAAACGAGAAGCGAAGCGTACAACCACCCCCGCCCGACGGGAGGGCCCGGCCGAAAGCGTATTAATTCGATTTTACGCCGTCACCCGTTCCGCGGGGGCGTCCAGAGAGAACGAGGGAGACGGGAGACTCCCCGTCGAATCGTCTATCTCGTTGATTTACGCTGCTCGCCGAATCTACGCTCGAGCACTTCTCCGTTTATGAAATTTATTTCCCTGCCCGCTCCTGAATAGAATCGGTATCGAAAGAAACCGATGCGCGTAATCGATAAACGAATTTGGCCCTTGACGCGATCCATCGACCGGACCCCGTTCTCGGGACGCGCGACACTATCCGCGCGTCCTCGAGGGAACGTTAGCGTCGATCGATTCCGAAATTTCGAGACGGCTGCTCGTTCGTCGATCGATCGGTTCGAAGAACACCGACGAACGTCACTCGCTCGTTGAATTTTCGCCGCGGAGATTCGCGCGTCCTTTTTGCGACGCATCGCAACCTCGAGAAGCGGCGTTCGGTTGGAAAACTTACCGATCGTTTCGTCGATCGATCGAGCCACTCGAAGTGGCGCGACGAGTTTCGATCGATCTCGCGGCGGCTCGCGATTCGCCGTATTCGGTTCCCGAGGTACGGATTCGTAATTGCTCGGCGGAAGTCGATCGTCGAGAACTTAAACGCGGCCGTGTCGAAGGTTTTCCAAAAGCAATTGATATTTAAAACGTCCGGGGATCTAATTACGGAACGCGGAGTTGCTCGATATAATTCCAGGACCTCGGTTCGCGATGCTTTTCAAGGAGAATAGATCAACGCGATACCGGAGCTACTCGACGAAGTCGGATGGAAGGATTTATCGATTCGCGACGATACTCGTCGCGGTTATAAAATTAACGCATTCGGGGGAAGAGGGATCCCGCGAATGTCGACGAAGAATGCGCATATAGTACGTACGTAGACGCGACACTTTGGGACTCTCTCCGGTCATACGTAACGGAAAACGAGCGCATCGAAACGAAAAGAAACGAAGCCGTTCCTCCGTGGAATAAAGCGAAAACTATGAAAACGATCAAGCGACTACTTCACGGATAACGCTTACACGGTTGCGCAGTCGAAGAATTTCGGAAAAAACGAATCTCTCGCGTAAACCCGGGCAGTAATTTGTAGTCGAGGCTCGTATCGTTACGATCTTACCGAAGCGTCGGAGAGGGCCCGACGAGAAACGTCCGGTCGCGGCCGTGGCCGTGCCTGGGAAAAAAAGAGCCGCGCGAAAATGATTAAGGGACGCTCGTAAATTTCGAGGCCGCGGATCTCGAGCACCAGCCACCGGGATAACACTCGATACGTCGGTTCCTCCCTCGGTGGACGTTAGCGGGGACTCGGCGTGGGGTAGCACCCTCCTTCGTTACGAAATCGAGGAACCTGTCGGCTCGGAAGAACCTGCTCCGGGGGTCGCACGGGCCCCGTTGGCGAGGGTTTTCGGTGGTCGATGGGAACTCGTAGCGAAAGGCGGCCTCGTGTCGTACAATGGCTCTCGTCGAGCTTACGAGCTAATCTTTTATCTCGACGCGGCACGCGTCCTCGACCCATCTGGCAAACTTTACGGGGGGGGGAGAGTCGATCGGTCTATCAGGAGGATATTACGTCGGTGGAATAACGCCGGTATAACGACGGAATAAGCCCGGACGCGAGGGGTCGACCGAGCGATTTACGCACGCGTTATTTTCTCTCCTCGCCGGGTGCTCGACTCACGGGATTACAACGAGCCGGCAGGCTTTTATTGTATCATCGCGTCGCGTCTATTCTCGCGAATTAATATCCATCGAGTCGCGAGGAAGTTTCCTTGGACGGTTCAACGGGAAACGCGCGTGCGAGCAACCAACCCCCGTTCGAGTTCCGTCGCTTCCACGCGCTCCCCTTTAACTCGGCGTGTGTACTCCGACGTTCGTCGGGCTTCCCGGGCTCTTTCGAAACTTTTAAACGTTACCGATTCGCTCTTGATTGGATACTCCCCCGCACCGTTCCTCCGCCCGCTCCTCCCGCTCCGCGGGCCGAATTCCCGGCAGCTTTTTACGGCTCGTTCGAACGAGGGACCGACTCGCTCGATCGCTGGTATTTTACTGCGAAAAACTGTTGCTCGGCGAACTTTCCGCGAAGACGATCCACGATCCGTTCGAGACGAAACCGCGAACTGCGATCGGACGCGCGCCACTGTAGGCCCTTGCGTTCGAAACGAAACTCGTACGGAAACGTGGAACGGTGGTACCGCGATGCTAAAAGTATCTACGTATTTCCGAAGCACCCCGTATTTAGTCGAGGAATACTTTGGCGCGGCGTATCTCCCGAGGTTCGTCGCTCGGACGAACGATTCGCGGACGTGGAGCAAAGAGCAATCGCGTTCGACGGGTTCGATGTTATTGCGTCATCGTCGAGTCCATTGTCGCGAGTTACGAGCCATCGTCGCGACGAGTCCCTCCGGCTCGTATCGATGGGTCGAAGGGAGGTTGGCGAATCTTGACCAGTTTCCTCGGTCCTCGGGTTCTTCCTCCCCTCCCCTCCCTTCCCCTCCCCCGTCCGTTAAGTTCGGTCGCTCGGTGCACTTTGACTTGGAGCGGGTTCCGCGGGATTCTCAGCGCGCTCTTCCCCGAAACTTGTTCTCTCCTTCCTATCGAATCTCGTCTCGAGACGTCTGGCACTGGCGGTCCCTGATTAACTCGAAAGATCGTCCCAGCCGCCTCGCGGCGAAGTTCGCCCTCGCCCTCGCCCTCGTCCTCGCTCCGGTCCCCTCCCCACCGTTCCGTTCCGCCCTTCGCCGCGTCTCGACGCGAGCTTTTCCCCTCGGTTTTCGCCCGCCGTCGAAAGAAGAAAAGAATGTCGTCGTGCGATAGACACGAGGGCTGGAGCACCGACACAGGGGAATCGGCTAAATGCAAATAATGCCGAGACCCGAGACGAATCGGATAAGACGCTACGTCGTATTTTATTTCGGCCTTTGTCGCGAAATCTCTCGGATTCCGGGCAAAGGAGTAAGAGCCGTCGAGCCGCCGAGCCGACCGATCCCGCGCAACCACGCCGAGAACCGAAAATCGAGATCGGTTGTTCTTTCCCGCGAGTCTCTTCGCCGTCGTTGAATACCTCGCGAGTTAACGGTCGACGGTCCTGGCTCGAACCTATTTCCGAGAGTCGCCCTTTGCGCGCTTCTCCGGCAACCGAGAGTTCCCTCGAAGCGGTTCGCGGCGAAGTTTTTTCTACCTCTTTGCAGCTAATCGTCAATTATAACGTCGCCGCGGTAATTCTTCCGCAGGAGGGAGGCCACGATCCTTTGCTCGGGCTAGACGCGATATTCGATCGAGCGAAAAATCGAGAAGGAAGAAAACCCGAGGAACGGAGCGACGACAGAGAGGGGATCTCGGTAGACGCGTCGCACCGTTTCCTCGGCTCCGGGGCGGTGCATTTTTTAAGCGGGAGATTTAAGAGACCGAAAAGTTCTCCTACGCGTTCGCGTCTGCAAGTGGGTCGGCCTCCCCTAACGAGTAGCAAATATACGCCTGCATAATCGGGCGAATTCGACTCGCTTTATTCGCTTTGGTCCACGGTAGACTTCTTTCCGGAACCCTTCCTTCCCACCTCGGCCCGAGCCGCTCCTCCTCTCTCTCGAGCCGCGCGTTTCGTCCGTGTCCCTCTTCTTCGCTCGTTGGCGCCGCGACCTCGTTCGTGGGGTTCGAACGAGAAATCCCTCGGGGGAGAGGGAGCGCGCGGATAACGCGCGGCACCGAATCCCAGGGATCCGTGAGAAAAGCCGACGATCCGGGCGCAACTTGCCGCGAGACTTTCCCGTCTTTGTGTAACCGGCGGGACGGTAAATTAGGCGAATCAGCCGCCGGGTGAACATCGATCCCCACCGTCCACGCCAACCCCCGAACGAATCGTTGTAACGAGCCGGAGACGTAGTCGCGAAACGCGTCGAGTCTCGAATCCTTTCCGCTCCGGCCGCGCGCGTTTAAGCAACGTTTAAATAAACCGGCTGCTTGGTGACGAGAAACGGGCTAAACGAACCGTGAGAGCACGAAAACAAGGAAGACGACGCGGGGGGGGGGGGGGGGGGACGACGGAAATGGGACAGTGGAACGTTCCGCGAGGAGACCGCACCCGCGTCGCGCGGCGGCCGACGACGCGCGGAACGAAGCGAGCGAGCGACGCGAAATTTCTCCGAGCGACTTTCTCGCGGTCGTCTGCGAGCCAATGCGTAACCGCGCGTATCTTTTCACGAATTTTCCGCGCTCCGAGGTGTACCTACCGCAAGACGGTCTCTGTCGTAGACGTAATTTGCACCTTTTCCGGCACGTAGCTTCGTACGTCTTTCGACCCGTCGCCAACGAATCGCGGAACGTTCGTCGAAGGCTTCCGTAAAAGATCGCGACCGTTTCGATCTACAGTTTCTAACAATCGTGTATTCGATTTATCGTCCGGAACAACGCGGAGAAAGAATCCGGAAGTCGTCTTTCACGATGTTCCTCGTAGGGTCGATCTCCGTCGTTCGAACGGTGCCGGTAGTTTCGAAGCGATCGGTCTCGCTCTTTCCGTCGCGGAGGAACAACGAATTACGGGTTACGTAGCTGATACTTTGAACGACATTTACACGCAAGCGAATTTAGTTGAAATGCGAACGAACCGGAGATGGGTTCGTTACGGGCACAATAGGTACCGTGAAAGGGTAGCGGGCTCGCACAGATTCTTCGAGACAACGTACGGAGAAACTAAATTCGACAAAGCTCGGATAGAATTATCCGCGATTCTCGGTTTCGTCGAGAGGTTGCCGCTTCGGTGATACTTTGGGCACGGTAGCAGTCTCTCGACGCGATCGGGAGAGCGATACAATTATTTATGCGTTGGCTTATTATTAGCGGCGCCCCGAGGAATTTTCGACGGGTCGACGGAACGATCCGAAGGAATTGCGAGACGGATAAATAATTTCTCGAGCGGTGAATCTCGGCGTCGGTCGGCGTCGCGTGGACGTCGATGTCGGGACGCTGTTCGCTACGCCTACGAGCGGCCGGATAACCGAGCAAGACGAGGAGAAAAACGAGCAGAGTTTCCGCGGAGAAAAACCGTAAAAAGGGTGGAGCCGCGTTAAACGGAAAGGAGGAAGAGTGGGTGCGGAAGAGGGACCGAGCCGTGGGGCCGGGGGGCCGGGGGGCCGGGGGGCCAGGGGACGGGAGCCGGGGCACCCGCCGCCGGTGGCACTGCTGGAAAATCAGACTAATTACTTTGTACGCGTGGCTTTCACCCGAAATGGGCTCGCGATTATTTTCCCGGAGCATAATCTCGGCCAGACGCGTGTTCCGCGGGCAGGACTTTATAATTCGCGTCGGTCTCCCGGTCGTGGCGTAGGTACTCGGGCAAAAGGACGGACGGGTTTTCCCGTCGCTGACACGGAAATTTCTTGATTTCTTTCGTCTCCCCGGTGCGCTGAAATACGCCGCGTAAAACTTGATATTCCGCGGGGTAATCGCGGGGAACGACGTCAAAGCGACAACGAACAGTGGCTTTTCATCGCGGAGACGAAATCCATTCCGCGTCTCTTGTTTCGCAATTACGACGATCCAGACGAACGTGGACGTTTTTCCCTCCCCCGCTTCTTTTTTTCCATTTTCTACATCGCTACCCTCCCAGTTCCCCGTTGTATCGCGGGAGGGAGGCGCGCGAGCCGATGTAAACGGTCGGCCGCGAAGCGGACGATACGCCGCGGCCATTCGACATCGCGGATCGATACCGTCCGAGCACTCGGCTTTAATGATCGATGCATTAACGGCTTCTTCGAAGCGTTCCCGTTCCCGTTCCCGTTCTCGTTCCCGGTCCGCGAATTCGTTGGCCCCCGCCCCTCGCCGTCGAGGAACGACGTTACGCTCCGAGAGGTTGATGCTCCGCGGATTTTCCTCGCGATACGCCGGAGAAACGATCTCGGAACGTTATCCGGAATCGATTAAGGATCGTTTAAAGTTGGTCAGATTCTCGGTCGGACGAGGGAGGACTCGAACGGTGGGTAGCTATCGGGCATAACCCATGGAACCGGAGATTTCCAAATCGAAGCTAAGACATAATCGATGTTATCGATAGAATCTCCGAGCAGGAACCGTCTGCCGCGTTCCCTCTCGTCTCGATAATATCGGGGCCGCGTTATCCGGTGAAACTTTTAACCGGCGAGAACGCTTTTAATCTCACCGGTCCTGCTCGGAATCCCGCGCTCGAGAATCCTTCGTCACGAATTCGTAACAATTTCGTTACGGACGAACGGTCTCGCGAGAAACGTCGGAACGATCGGGGTCACGACGATCGGTGCTCGAGCTCCGATCGCCGCTCGTATTTGTACTTCCGCTCGGGCGAACGATCGGCCGAGGAGGAGCAAAGGGAACCACCGCTCGTTTCCGATCCGTAGCGTAACCGTATCGCGTTCTCCGGGTTCGCGCAATTCGAGCTTAGTCGAGCTCGATAAATTCGCGCTACGGAACGCTCCGGGAGATACCCACCTTCGTTCGTTTGCGCGGATCCGATCGTTTCCCTTTTTGGTACGGTGCGCGTTTACGTCGAATCGGATCGTTTCGCGTTGTTTCCGCGACGGCTCGGAAGACGAAGAATTTTCGGCGCCGGTGACGAGGGCCGAACCGAACCGTTCAACTTTTTCGCCAGACGGGTGGCGATTCTCCCAAACCGAGCGTTACGTTCGCCGAAAACGACGATAGGGTCGAGGGATCACTTGTCTTCGTACCTCCGAAAAGAACCACCTTCTTCGACGAATTTATTCCGAGAAGCTCCAACGAAGAGAACTTTATCGACCGTGTACGCGGCAAATTTCGCGAAAACGTATCAAAAATTGATCGAGGTACGTCGCGGTCTTGGAAAAGTTCGACCCGATCCGTCAACTCGCATACGGATCGTCGCCGCGGAATTCGTAATTCTTCCAATCGGGAGCTCTTCGTATTATTCTTAACGGTCGACCGGAGAAGCACGCGCGAAAAGTTGTTTCACCTTTGTCTCTCTCTGTTGCAATTACACGATCGATTATTTACGTCGAGTCGCGGAAAGAAGGAATCGAACAAAGTCTCCCGTTGCTCGCGCAAACGTTAAACGGCACGGTCGGAGAATATCGGAGCCAGTTCGATTCAAAGGGAGGTTCCAGCTGTCGTCGAAGCGGCGTTGAAAACAAGCTAGATAATTATTTGCCCCTTTTCCGATACAGTGTGTACGGTTTGCCCATGACGGGTGTCGAGCGACCGATCGACGCGCGCGTTCCATCGCACGGCCGATTACCTCCAGTTCGAAGTTCGGTATTCCGTTCGAGCGACGTACGGGCGAGCACACCTTCCGCTTCGGAGTATATTATCTTGGAATTCCCGAGCAAGTCCGCGACGCCTCCGGGTCGGAGTCGGAGCACACGCGGTATATCCGGCTGTCCAAGAATCCCGGTTTACGATCTTTCGCTGGTAATAAACCGACGTCTGAGCTACGAGGGGTTTCGCGGAGCTCGCGTGTACACGTGTACACGTGTACACGTGAATCGCGGTGTCCCGTCCCGTCCCGTCCCGTCCCGTCCCGTCCCGTCCCGTCCCCTCTCGCGTAATCCTCTTTCGACCTTTCGAGGATTCGGAAGATTCGCGAGAGCTTCGATTCGAACGGAGCGCGTCCGTTTCCGATCGCTCGAAGTAGAGGCGAGCGGAAACACCGGAGCCCTCTCGCGCGTGTCTCGTTTCCAGAACGATTAGGAAACGGTATTTCGTCCATCGGGTCAGACGGTACGAGGCAAATGGAACTCTCGACCGCGATTACTCGAGCACGGGAGAGATCCAATTGGCCTTGGATCGGGAGACCGCTTCTCCCGCCTCCCCCCAGGCTCCCCCGGCTCTCCCGCCTCTTCCGGCTCTCCGGTTCGCGGTGGATATCGTTACGGTGGCATATCGAGCGAACCGGCGGCGTGCATCGACGGGATCGATATACAACGTGCCGTACGCTTACCTATTCGGGCGGCTCTGGCCCGACGTATTCCCACCTGGAAAGGCAGGCGTCCCAGCGAGCCGTATCGGGCCGCGCACGTTCGCGAATTATTACGAGTCACGTAGGCCAGTAGTCGCGCAGAAACGTAGAGTGCTATTATTACGATGTAATACGGTTGAAGCGAATTCCAGCGCCGGAAGCGCGCGCAAGAGGTAACCGTGCCGGGGATGGTCGTCGCCGAGAGAGGCGAAACGCGACGTGGAAACGGAAGCACGCCAAGGGGTCGGGGTCACGGGGAAAAGAAGGACGAAACACCGAGGAAAGACCCCGCGACGCGAGCGTAGCGAGGACAAGACGTTCGAAACGCGTCTCGGAAGTATACGGGCGTGCCGCCGCCACCACTGCCACCGCTCCCGCCGACTACGACGACGACGACGAGTTGTCATCGAGCCGAGAGAATAATAGAAATTATTCCCGCTCGAGCGATTTCGCTCGAGGACGCGAGGGGGGCAGAATTCGACGCGACGCGACACCGAGTGCCTCTCCCTCGGCGACGCTCTCGACGTCGTCATCCTCCGTCGTGTCTGTTTGGATAAGAACGACAACCGCGCTTATTAAACGTGTATCGATCCGCTCGTAAAAGATTATTCCCTCGGAGAGTCTTGGTTTCCATCGCAGCGCCAAAACGACCTTTCGATCCCGTTGAATCTTCCGCACGATCTCGCGTCTCGCTTCCGCGCGGAATCGGTTCGATCGCCAAATCCTCCATCCCCCCCTTGGTCTCCTCTCGGGCCGCTGGCTCCACCGATACCGAGAGACCGTAACAGTATCGGTCGCCGCACAGGATGGCGGCTGCGAGGGGGCGAGGGTGGCGGCAAGGGAGTAGAATTTTAGCCGGACTCTTTCGCGAATTTCGCATCCGTTTTGGCATCGCGAGCTCGCCGGCTAAGCCGGCCAACGATCGATAATGTATGCGAGCAGCGCCACCTCCTTCCACCCCCTCGCTCTGCCCTCGTGCCCTATGCACCTCTCGCGCGCGCGAAAAAAGATAAATAAAATATTCTTCGCGCGACAACGGCCCCCGACGTTGCTCGCGCACGCCCTGGAACTCGGACTGGAGAACGCGAGCGGCGAGCGGCGAACGGCGAACGGCGAACGGCGAACGGCGAACGGCGAGCGGGCACGATTCGTCTCGACGCTTTCGATTCGCGCCGCCGCGGAATAAATTAACACCGATACGCGGCTCGAGAACAACTTCGATTTCGTGTACGGTTTCGGCCGTGCTCGCGAGCTAGCCGGCACATGTACGGTATCGAGAGAATTTCAAGCAAACGCGAGGTGAACGAACTTTTCGAGCGTAGGCGACCGTAGGCGCGAACGAGGAGCGTTCGGGACAAGCGTAGCGAGACGATCGCGGTAAGTTCAGCGGGGACGGGGGGTCGTCATCCGATCGGGAGGATCCGATCGACAGCCGGATCGGAACCGGCGCGATAACTACGACCACGCGGTACCCCTTACTTTCCTCTCGTTTCTCCTAATCGGGTTAATTCCGCGCGACTTTATTTACCGCGAAAAGTGTCGCAGTCGTTCACCCTCCTCCGCGACCCATTATCCTATGTATGTTTTAACGAAACGACCGTCTCCACTTTTTCCAGAGCTTCTCGGCTTCTTCCTCCGGGGTACTCTTCCTCGCGACGTTTTCTCGAAATAGATAACAGGCCCGCTTTACGATCTTCCGCGGTCTTAAATCGTATTTCATCCGCTCGCGTCTCGTAGCGGTGGAACGCGACAACGACGATTTCCGACTTTCGAAAACGCACGAATTCGAGGTATCCCCTTCGGAGTTTCGCGTCGCGAACCCGCGTCCGAGGAACGAATCGTCTCGGGGCGTTTCGATGACGTCCCTTGCGAGTCTAATGAAGCGTCGTCGCGGAACA
Source organism: Ptiloglossa arizonensis (assembly GCF_051014685.1). Taxonomy (NCBI): domain Eukaryota; kingdom Metazoa; phylum Arthropoda; class Insecta; order Hymenoptera; family Colletidae; genus Ptiloglossa; species Ptiloglossa arizonensis. The sequence continues at coordinate 23,263,790 of NC_135055.1, forward strand.
GAGGCACAAAGGAGACTCGAAATTTCTAAAACGGTGGCCTCCGCGTTCGCCCCGGGTTTTACGAATTTAACGTTGCACGCGCGGGGCTAAGCCGCTCGCGAGCGTGCTCGTGCGCGCGCGTACGAACCCCGGAGGAAACAACGACGCGGTCCGAGTTCGTTCCAACGGCGATTAGAGCCGGTCCGGTGTACCCGCGGCGTCTCTTTGTGGAGCCGAAAACGCGGCTCGGCGAGCCCGTTAACGGAGAAGGCGAACCGTCTCGCCTCGTTAGGACTTTTATTCCCAACGTCCACGGGGCTGGACGTTCGCTCGGGTGACGACGATCGATCGACCACCTACCCCCTAGCTCGGCAACAGTTTCGAGGGAGTCGCGATCGAAACGCCGCGACGACAACGGGAAGAGACGCCCGCTTTTTAAACTCTTCGATCGGAATATTTTTAATCAACGGGTACGGAACGATGTATACCCGATCGCGACGCATCTCCGTGGCCACTCGAGGGATCAAAGGACGCGCGCGCGGCCCGCTCCGCGCTTTTCCCGTTTTCGCGTCCCGCGACAGTCCGTGCGGGAATGTAAATCGAGGTATATCGCGGTAAAGGTTATTTTTAAACGCGCCCCCGTGGTCGAGTCCGTGTATTCCTGTATGTAAATCCAATGACGGATCGGGTGTCGCTAAACAGAGATCGATTTCATCGGCGAACGTGTTGTCGGTAAACATCGACCGACTCTCTTTCTCCTGGCCCTTCCCTCCCCTGCCACTCGGCCTACGTTTTACCTAAGAATTCTATTCGCGTTCAGAGTAATTGAAAATAATTGAAAATAATTGCGAACCAACCGTCGGCGCGCAGAGTTTCCCGTTTCGTACTTTTTGTTTCGAAATTGTTAACGAGACTTTCTAGCCCGGAACGTCGAAACGAGACACAGCTCGACAATACCTCTCTCGGTCTTTGCGGGTTTATTCGCACGTTTATCAAGGAAACGTATATTTTTTGTTCGCAAAGAAATATTCATTTAGAGAAGAAAATAAGCGGACCGAAGAGCCTCGCAAAAACAGGATATTGTTTCGCGTTCGGTGGCCACGGCTGGGACCGTGACGACAAAAAAATGTCGAAAATTTTTGAAACGTTGCCGCTTTGAAGGAAAATTCTGGAAATTTACGGAAAGAGCGAAACATTTTTTCGAACGAGGGAAAAAGCGACTGCAGATATTCTGCTGATTGAAGTCCCTTTATAACGCGTCCCGATGCATCGATTTTTAGTCGCTCGTTGTTACACTTTCGCGTTCCCGGTAGCTCGGCCAAACTTTGGAATTTCAATGTTGTAATTTAGAAACGTATTTTCGAGGTTGAAAAATTCGAGGAGGGAGGGGAAAAAGTGCCGATTCGGCGTAGGACGCGTACCATCGTCGAAAACTCCCCCAGAGTTGATAGATAATAATTTAGCCGTTGCGGGAGTCGGGACGTCGACAGAAGTCGTCGAAGGGAAAGCAGAATCGGGCCGGCTGGAACTGCGAAGAAAAAGAATCGCGTTCGGAGAATTTTGGCATCGAGGGATTCTCCGATCGGATCGAGGATGATCGTCGGGTGGCGTTCGGCACGAGCCGATGAGACAGAGGGAGGGAGGTGCGCGTTCGTCCCTCCGATCTCTCGAGCCGGGTTTGATTTACGTTGGTCTATGTGCCTTTCGGATTAGCGGGCACGGGGAAGAACTCGTGGGGTCGTCAGCGTGGCTCGCAGCCTTTTCCGACGATTATCCCGAGGCTGGCTGCGGGGTTGGGGCCCCGAGGCTCGTCGAAATAAGTACGTCGATAAATATCCCTCGTATCTCTATCCGGGGTCCAGGATGCCGGCTATAAAAACCGAATCGCGCTACCCTCCCGGCCGTTCCCGGCCGTTCCCGGAGCGAGGGCGAGCGAGGACGAGCGAGGGCAATCGCACCGCCCTTGGAGACCCACGAGAACCAGGAGTGCCGGCGCATCGCGTTTTCTTTCGCGAAATTGCCACTCGCAGCCGCGCCTTTATCGCGCTTAAGCCGCAACCGACCGTTCCGGACGGTTCCCCTTTGTTTCCCGCAGCCAGCCATCCGCGCTCGAATTCAGCCAGCAAACGGCACTCATCGAGACGATGCGTCCCGGTTTGCGCGACGTTTAATCGCGGATGCTTCCGAAACTCGAATCTCCGAACCACCGCCGGTGCAAGCTACCCGTCTCTTTCGAGTTCTCCTCTACTCCCATCGTCCCCGAGTCGATCCGTCCCGCGAGCAACCGCGCAAACAATAACGATCGATGGTACACCGACTTTCAGATACCGAGCAAATCCCCCTGGAATTGCTCGCGTCGAACCTCCTTCGCGGTCGTTCGGCGCTCACCAGCCAACAGCACGCTTTTTGCGGTGAGCTCAGGTGGTCGACGCTCGCGCTAGAAAGCCACGGTTTTTTAAAGCCTCGACGTCGCGATATAACCGAGCGACCCGGCTCTTAACAAGCCTTACTCTACGCCGCGAGCTCTCCAACGAGAAGGAACTTTACGGGTGACGAGGCGAGAATTGATTCGTCGCCGAATCTCTGCGCCGCGCCTCGCCGCGCCTCGCCGCGTGTAAACTAAATTCAACTAAAATACGGGACGTGTTTGGGAACTCGTACTCGCTTCCGCGCTCCGCGAGTATACACTGAACGTTTAATGCGCGTACCCGAGTGCTTGATTCGTATCAAACGCTCCGATGTCGTCCTGTTAACGATCGCGTATCAAGTTGCTACGATACGCTCGAAGAGGGCTAGCAAGGGCAATGGTGAACGCTCGCGCGTTTTATAAGCGGCCGAATTAAAGTTTCTTCGTCGTCTCGCGAAAGATTTCAATCCAACGAAACGTGTACGTCCGGAGAACGATGTTACGATCGATTCTCCGTTTTTCCAAGAGGTTCGTTCGCGCGTAAAATAATTCTCTATTCGCGGCGGCTACGAGCTCGTTCCTCTTGTTGCGCTATTTTCGCCTCGGCGAGGATCGGCTTCGTTTCCGACGGAGCTATTTCCGGTTGTCGTCGGTGCACGGTTACATCGACGACCGATGCAACTTTCCCTTTCCTCGCGGGAGAGATTTCGTCCCTCGACGTCCGAGCTTGCGCGAAATATCTCGGACTCGGGTCGTGGTCCGCCGGCATTTTCTTTAAATTGCTATTTGCGGGACGCGGAGCAAGAAAGCGACGGGAGACGATCGAGTTCGGTCCAACCTTGACCGACGTAGCTTTTCACGGATTAATTGCGCAAGATGAATCGATCGCGCGGTCCGCGTAGGTTCGACGAAAGGGTACGTCACGGATCGCCGTTCGATCGTCGGACCGAGCGAATAAAATTAGGCCACGAGCTACGGTCCGCGCGGCCAAGGTCGAGGCGAATCGCAATTTTACGCACCGTGGATCGCGACGATACGATTTCGTTATTCCGGAGAGTCGAGAGAACCGATCGCTCCGTTTAAAGAGTAAACAGGATATTCCCCGGCGTCGGGCTGGATTATTTTCCAGGATCGTATCCCCGCTGGAAGCGTATTAAACTTCACCGGCAAAAATGATCCAAGAGCAAACATCCTCGCGACTGTCGGAGACCGGAGTTTACCTCGATGATTCGAATACAACGAAAGGTCGAGTTATTCCGAGTCGAATCCCCCTTGGTGACGGTGGATACCACGGGGAGATATTTTTAAGGCACGTACGCTAGCCCAGATACCCGTGAGTCGAGACGGATTATTTCCCGGGTCGAACGTACGGTGAAATTGTATCGAACTCCGGCGGTAGAAACGACTCGAGAGTAAACATCCTCGGCGGAGATCGGAGTCCGGGGTCCTCGGTACTTTCGACGATTCGAATACAGAGGTCCGGTTGTTCCGAGTCGAATCCCCTCCCGAGGAAGAGGGCCACTGGAGCGCGGATATCTTCGTTCGGTGGTCTTGGGGCCAACGGGGTTAAAGGCCGGCCCGAGTAGCCACGAGTCGGGGCGGATTATTTTCCGGGTCGAACGCCCGCTGGAATTGGTAACGATAGATACCAGAGGGGAGATATTATTTATAGTTGGCGATCTTCGAATCAACGGGGTTAAAAAAAGCACGTTAGCCTAGATACCCGTGAGACGGGGCGGATTATTTTCGCCCGATGGAAATCCATTAAACTCCGACCGAGCGTTCCCGATGATTCGAGCACGGAGATCCAAATAGTTATACCGAGTGGAACATCCCCGAGCGGAGATATTGTTTATCGTTTGGAATTTTCGAAGTTAAAGGTACGCTGGCCTAAGTAAACACGAGCGCCAGGACTAGCGGCGAATATCGGAGCGGTTTCGAAATCGGAGGGAGCGTCTTGGCGCAGCGAGTTTCGTTCGTGGTAGAATGCGTCGCTGTTCGGAGTATTCGCAGCTCGCTCATCGGTGCCGAACTGAATCAGCATTCCGTAAGCACTAAATACCGCTAATATCGCGCATGTGCCTCGTACACCTTGATGGATGAGAATTCGCCTCCGCGTCCCTCTCCCTCTCGCGTTTCGTCCCTGTCCCTCGCGGTCGGTCGTTCCGTTTCTCTCTCGGTTCGCGTTTATCCCTTCCATCCGAGCGCCGCTTAGTCACCACGAGCGAGACTATGCGTGGAAATTGCGTAACAGCGCGAGCGAACGCTCGAGCGAGCGAGCGAGCGAGCGAGCGAGCGAGAACGGATTCGGCTCGCGATCGCGCCGCACGACGAACCACGGGCATTATATCTGCGCGTATAATTGATTCGCGACAGTAACGGGACAAGCGCCGCGGTTTTATAATACCGGGGATCCTGGTAACGGTACGTTTGTACCAACGCGGAATTCGATCACGGAACGAGAGGCACTCGCGGTGGATCGACTTTCGACGAGAACGGGACACGGGATCCGTTCCCCGCGTTTAGGCTGCGTTTCCAATTGATTTTCGAGCGTATTTGGGCATTTCGTACGGTTACGGATGCACTTGGTACCGATTTACATCGCTCGGAGTCCGATCGCGAGGCTCGAGATCCGTTTCGTCGGGATTGAGCGGTCTCGTTCGACGAAACGAAACGTTGCCCCGTATTTCCCCCGTGTTTCCCCCGTGTTTCCCCCGTGTTTCGAAGGTTTTTAACGCGAAACGATCGCGTTCGGCCGATAGCTTCGCGCATCCACGATGCTCGTTCGTTTCCGGTAAATGGTTCCCTTCTCGCGAACTTTGTCGCCGCGGCGGTGTAAACGCGCCGGTGGCCGCGAGAACGGAGAAGTTGCTCTTCCCACCGCCTCTAATTAAGAAGTAGGTACTTTAATAACGGTAATACGTGTACCGCGGTGGGCGCGGGAGTTTATGAAAATACGAGCGCGGGCCGGGCATCGGCGCCCGCGATCGTTTTTTCCCGTGAAAAACGACGCGGAAGTTTCGTACGCGGTTCGAAACCGGGGTATCCTCGGGGATGGAAAACCCTCGCTTCGGGAGGAAAACGCATCTCGAGCCGCGACGAGAGGGGCAATAGGAGCCGCGGAAACGAGGGTCGCGTTCAAAGCGAGCGAGGGTGCCTCTTCCTTCCCAGCCGCGCGTTCGTTTCGTTCGCGCTTTGTACGGGGCGCGTGCACTTGGAATTCGCAATCGTCGTCATGGTCGTCGTCGTGCTCGTCGTCGTGCTCGTCGTCGTCGTCGTCGTCGAGGAACCGCGACACTGGCTACGGCATCGTAGGCATCGGCATTGCTATCGTCCCGCGTATCGCCCCTCGTGGTCTCTCCAGACCCTCTTTCGGCCCGCGTACTCGTCGCTCCGCGAGGCTGATTCGCTCGCGGAGCGACCACGAGCCACCGAATCCCTCGCGGGCAGCCAGTTTCTTTGTGTCGTCGGTTACCCGGGCAACCTCCGCGAGTTTGCCCACGATTAAATATGTAGTTTCGAATTAGACGGGCACAACGCCCGGGGGTCTGGCACCCGAGGCGGGTCTCGGCCGGCCTAGACGCGTCTTAGACTCGCGCGAGCTCGCGAGCACCCGGCCGGCGCTCTTTCGGACATCAAAGGAACAAAGCGGCCCCCGGAAACGGAGTCGAGTAGAGCGCGCGCGACCCTTCCTCCCGACTCCGCGTCGCCCCGAGCGACACCTCTCTCTCCCTCGTGAAGCGAGGACCGATGTTCCAGCGAGCCGGCTAGCTCCGAGGCGTCGAAGATCGGATGAATCACGCCGGACGATCCGGCGCCGGGACGACCACGTCGGGAATTCGCGGTGGAGAGGATCCGAGCGACGAGGGGGCTCGGGAACAAACACGATGGGCGTTTTGCTCGTACGAAACCGCCTAAAATATAGCGGTCGTTATCGCGGAGCCGCGGAACTTTGGAGCCTCCGGTTCTTTTTTCGGACCAGCGTCTGGAATACGGCCTACCCTCTCGAGCGTTTTTCAGCCTCCGTCGTTACTCGTGGTTCTCGAGGAGATCGAAACGGGAAACCTTCGAAACCGACCACTCCTACCGGTGATTTTCTTCGAGGTGTTTTTCTCGCTCGCTAGCCACCGTCGGAACCGCGTTCCTTTCGATCGCCGCGACACGTCGTTAGGCGCCTTCGGTCGCGAACTCGCGATAGCTATCGGTAAAATTGAAATAAATCGTGGATCAACAGGGCCGGTTATTAAACGGAGCCGTGGATTAGCGTGCGTGACCAGGGGTCGCTCCGTTCGCGTCTAACCGCGGCAATCGAGGAAACGACACCCCGCGAACCACCTGGCAAGGCATTCGACGACGCGCCGACACGACGACGACGACCACCACGACGACGAGGTCTACGTAAAATCGCGGGCGTCACGCGCGCCGTCTCTGTGATTTCTTTTTTTTTTTTTTCACCACCGTACCGTTCCCGCCCACTCGGTCGATCCTTATCGCCGCTCGCGAGCTTAAGCGATCGTTAAAGTTCATCGCGGGTGGCTAGCTTCTAAAGAGGCGAGCGCGGCGGTGCGGCGGTGCGGCGGTGCGGCGTTCTCCTTCTTCCGCGGAAACGGCCCGCCCTCGGAACGAGAACGCGTCTACCGAGGACGACGTTCCGGTTCCCTCGCTTCGAGGGAAGATCTCGTTTCGCGGCTCACGGCCACTGCCAGGGACGCGCGGACCGTGTACTCTCTGAAACCGAGGAAAATGGGGTGTACGGGAGAAACGGGGAGAGGGAGAGAGACGGAGAACCCGCGCGAGAGACGAGGGGAGAAGAAGAGGAGCGCCGGAGAAGGGGATAGGAAAGACCGTCTAATCCGACGGTATCACCAGCCAGCTATTCCGAGTCAGCTTCCGTGGCAAGTAATAACGCCCGTGTAACGGCATCGCTATCGTTGTTCCCGGGGTGAGTTATGGGACTCCATGGTGCGGTGTACCCCGTACGTGTCATCGAGCCATCCTTCTAATTATGTGAAACGAACCAAGCCGTTGCGTCGCGCGGCACGCTAATGGGAAACGATAATTTATAGGAGAGGACGCACGGTTATTTTCTTCCCGTCCGTGGTTCGAATCCGTCGTTGGAACAACGGCCGCTCGTTTCGAGACTCGGAACTGAAACCGAGCGGAGGCCAGACGCTCGCGAGATTACGTCGGGGTACACGCGAGATCGATTTCTGATTATCCTCCTCGGACCACCGAGCTTCCGTACGCTCCAATTGCATCCGAGCCGCGTACGCGGTTCCACGCTCGGTACGGGATATTTCGACCGCTCAAGGTCGCTCGTCGGACAACCCCCGACCTTCGCCGATGTTACGATCGATGGCTGCCACGGTATCGCGGATCTTCGAATATTTCGTCAACGATCGATGCCGCAAATTCGGGGGCGAGTCCGGTCACGGAGGTCGAGGAAATTTGCGAGGGACGAATCGGGGCTCGACCTCCGAGTTCTCGTTACGGGCGACGGCTCGATCATTAATCTTCCGCGAAAAGACTATGGATGAGTTATTGCGAGAATATCTCACGACTTGACGGTTCCTAATATTCAGGGATATCCTATTATTACGTCGGGATCGTGTTCCCTGAAATACTCGGTGGTATTCCGATAAACGCGGGGCGACGAGATTAATACGATCGGAGCCGTTGCGCGAGACGTTCTCGTTCGGGTTTTTATCGCGACGATTCAACCGCGCGAAACAGACGAGAGGGAAATCGTTCCTCGGACGCGTACACGCGCCGCGGTGTATCGACGATGGACGGACGAACGGACGAACGGACGAACGGACGAACGGACGAACGGACGAACGGACGGATGAACGGACGGCTCGACAAAGGATACACCCTATTTACCACGGAGGAGATCGAGCGGATCGCAGTCCATCTTTGGGAACGGAGCTGGACACGGGATTCCGTTATTCGAGAGGACCGTGCGGTGCTCGATCATCGAGGACCACGTTCTAATTCCTCGGCGACCCGTTTCCATATCGATGAGCCACACGCGCGAACCACCGAAATTGCTTTCGGCCCGACGTATTCGAAATCGTCCCGCGATGGGTAAACGTCGACTCGACGAATTCACCGGTCCGCGTATCGTCTTTGTCCCTCGCTCTTTTATTCCCCCTCCCCCTTTCAGCCCGGTATTTCTCCACCCGGTCGCTTTCCTCGCGAAACGGGTTCGCCGGCAGTGTTCGTCCCGGGGCCAAAATTCGATCGTACCGATCGACCGTGATCCGACTCGCGTGATTCTCGACGATATACCGTCGGCCTTTCCGCGTCATTGGCGTCGTTGAAGCGACGATATTTTACAAGGATAAATTATAACGGCCGCATCGGGCCTCCGTCGGCCTCGCCGAATATCGGCCCGAACCTCGCGCCCGTGGACACGGATTTTAACCGGTGGCATCGATGTGCGAGATATTCGAGAAGAAACGCCTCTACCGCGGCAGCGAGTCGCTCTTTCGAAAGGTAGACTCGAATTTCCGTCTCGATATTTCGCGAATCGAATCGTCGCGAACGAGCCGTTAACGATCCGCGCGACGGAAACTTGTAAATTTTCGAGTGTCTCGGTGAGTGTATCCGGGTAATTTTCCTTTTCCACGGGCACCACGGTCTCGAATGGTTGGCTCCGGTTTAAACCGAGTCTCTCTTCTCGATGATTATCCCCGTAACGCGAGAATTGGCCGTCGTATTTCCGTTTCCCGTACGAGCGACCGGGGTCAAAGGCGACGGCCGACAATTAGGATCCCGGTGCGGCGAGGAATTCGGGGGAGGGCCGCCTCTGTCCCGGGAAGAGAATCCGCGCCCGATAAAGGTGCCCAGCGGAGAACATAAATCCGACGATCGTGCCTTTGTGGATAGCGGACAGCGGGCTGGAACTTTAGGGCCAATCTCGGCGGGCGGTGCTCCGCGAGGACGAACGATCTCCTCCAGGAGCTCTTTTCACGAGCCGGAGAAACGCTCCTATTCTCTTCCTAAAGACTTTCCAGAGACTCCTTTCGCGGCGCGTAATTTTTCCTCCGAGCACGCCCACCGTCCGCGAACACCCTCGGTATCGAGAGGGCCGCGAATAAATCCGTTCGCGATCTCCGCTCGTGGATGATTCGTGGGGATCCCGCGACCCCGTCTCGCGTTCGACATTTTACATTCCAAGGAACCGAGTGTTCTCATTGGCTCTCGATGGGGGTTGGTTCTCGATGAAGATCGATCGGAAGAAAGATCGGTTCCGAGTCGGCCGCGCGCACCGAACGGACCGATTCGAAAAGCTTCTTTACGATCGCGAAGCGTTCGCCGTACACTTACCACCACGGAGCGAAAGATCTCGGACGTTGTTCACCCGGTACCGGAACACCACCGTGAGCTGTTCGTCGATCGTCGTTCGCCACGGTGTAAACCCTCGTACCGCGGGAATAAAGACATCGACCGGGAGAAAAGGTATTGGGAAAAAGCGGGGCGAGAACGAGACGAGAATGGCCGGCATTTCGAGACGTTCGTCGAGCGGTGGTCGGATCGAAAGGTTGCTCTCCCCGAGTGACCCCCGGCGACGACGCGTTTCCAGAGCACGGATATCGATCGGTTCTATTTTCTGATCGCGAAAGTGTCACGGACAGAACACCGCTTCGGCTTTTCTCGCCGATTTTCTTCGACGCGACGACTTTGTTCGCGCGGCCCCTCGACGAGAACGCCGCGACGGAAAATCCAATGGACGAAGAGGGTCGAATGGGTCGTTGCGCGGAATCGGGCGGCGTTCGCGCGAGCCTGGAGCTCGTTTCGCGAGCGAGCGAGCGAGCGGGCGAGCGATACCGACGCCCGGTGCGCGGACCCGGGACCAATTAATCTTATCGTTAATTAATTTCGACGGAGCAGGTTTCGGGGGCTCGGGAACGAGCGGGTGGGCTACATCGGGCGGGGAAATCGATCGGAATCGGCCGCGTTTTCGAGCGGACCGCAACGATCGAGCCCGCGAACGACCGATATCGGTGGCAAAGGCCGTCGTCATCGTTGTTGTTGTTGTTCGTAAAATCAGTGGCGCGCCGGGAGACACGGAATTACGTTGTAAGCCGTACAGGGTCGTCACGCGATAATACTCGGCACCGCATTAATGTCCTGGCCGCCGGTAATTCCCATTTAATAATCACGGGTCGTATGTTAACCCATCGTATCCGGTAGTCGGACCTAATTACGCCCCGTCCGAGCGTGTCTCTGCCAATAAACGTTCACGAGTCCCGCGTGGCGCGTTCAAATATGCCAGCGGATAATATTTTCATTAACCCGAGGCGCGCCATCGAATTAATCAACGGGAGAGGCGCGACGGCACCCGCGCGACCAAGATCCCTGAATCTCGCTACGGATTCGACGTCTCTCGCGATCGAAAAACCCGCTCCTTTGGCCTCCGACTCCCCTTTGTTTCGACTCTTGGCTAGCTCGCACGGCGAGAGGAGAAGAAAAAAAAAGAAGAAAGAAAAGAAAACGGTAAAAAGAAAGACGAAATCGGAGCCCGTGACAAGGTCTAAGACGCTTTCAGCGACGCACGCTAGTTTCTCCGCTCGGTCCATCTTCCTCCCTCTGTGGGTCTCCCCGTGTCTCTCGCTCGGTCGTTTACTCCCTTCCTCCCTCTCGACGTTCGTACCTTCCACGCTCCGCTGTTCCATCTCTATTTATATTTGTATCGCGTTTCTATTTGTTCCGCGCTTTCCTTTTCCTTATTTCCCTTGCGGATCGTGGTCGCGAGCGAGCGAGCGTACACGCGGGTGCGCGCGGACGGGCATGAGCGAGCGAGCGAACGAGCGCGCGCGGCCGCGCATCGTTTTATTTCGTTCGTATCTCCGCGAGTCGAGTTCTTTGCGAAGGTTAAAGACCTCGGGTGCCGAGGGCGAGCGTGAGCATCTCGACGACGACCGAAGACGACACCGTCTCGTCGAGGCGGAACTTTTTACGTGTAAAAAGCCCGAACGCGGAGAAATTTTCGCGGCCGGTGGGTGGGAACGCCCTGGAATCGAAACGAGGAGGCTCGCCGATGCTCGACGATGCTCGACGATGCTCACCGATGCTCGCGACCCGACCTCCGATTACGGATTTTTAAACGGAGAGTCCCCGTGGAATTCGTTCCGGCCAATTCCTCGGGACTCTTCCAGCGCTCGCGGTGAATTCGATTCCCTCGCTTCTCGTCACGGTTCTTCTCCGCTCGCATTCTTTCAGTCCATCAAAGCGTCGAAAACTTTCGCCGATCGTTCATTCCGTCCGAGGCGCGTCACTTTCCATTCGCGTATTTGTTTTGAAAGCGAACGAGCTCTCCGCGGGTATACGCATAGGCGCGTTAATCCACGCGACGTCTGCAATTAATTAAGCGATAATTAGCGGTGATTTAACGGGCATAGCCGCGCGTAAATTCGATCGAAAGAGGTAATGCGGGGCACTAAAGTTTGGACGGGGGGACAATAATTACTTGCCTAATTACGTATTCTGATAACGGGGTCAGAATGTTCAAACACAGGACAGTCCGGTTCAAAGTAGCCGAGGCTGCGCCAATTCCGACAGAAGTAACGGTTAAACGTATGCGATACGCCGGGCGACGGAATTAACAACGTAACTCGATCACCTATACCTTGTTTCGCGTATCGGGGGGTTCGGGTTAGGCGGTTGCTCGATTTCCCCGTTGTCTCGAATCGATCGCGCGATAATTAGTCGCGTTCCGTGGATCGACGATCGTATTTCGAAAGTGTCCGAGCTTCGATTTCGAAACACGGATTGCTTTCCCGTTGTACGATCGAAACGAGCAAAGGAGAGAGACGCCGAGTACTCGCCGTCGACCCCGCGCATCAATTATTCGCTCGATTCGCCGCGTTCCGAGAAATTTCTCGATAATCGCCGATAAACGAAGCAAGAGAAGTTCTCTTTTTACGAGAGACGTCTCCGACGAGTAACGTTCTCGCGCGACCGGTCGCAAATTGCGAACCCGCGGAGAAAATTTCGACCGGTAACGACGAATCCGACGTCCGTGGTAGAATTTTTTTACACCCGATGGACTCGATCGTATCTCGTTCGGCGTTCCCGACGACGCGACGTTCGACGTTCCAGTCCGAGGAAGAGCGAACCTAGCTGCCGAGGATATTTGCTAAATCGCAGATTCCGTTAATGGGGTCGTCGCGACCGAGCTTCGTTTCGTACACGATCGAGCCCGAAAGAAAAAGCGGATCTAATTATTCGCGGGGACACACCGTCGAGCAACCCGGGGCAAACGATCTCTTGTCGTTTAACGTTTTAAACAAGAAGATCGGATCCGAGGTGGTTCCTCCGTGCTCTGGACGGTATCGATTCTCAATATTCGGTATGAAAGATTCATAATTACGATCGCAGGGACGCGCGGGGTTAGGTCCGGGGGGTTTGTTCCATCAATCCTTCCCCGGGAAGCCGGCACGGTTCGCGGCGTTCCGTGCTACGATTTACGTGGAATATTTCATCGAGCTACCCTACGGTATCGCGAGTTTCCTAATAAAAAAAAAGTCCCCTCCTCCGCTACCTGTAAGCCGGCTCGTCGCGATCGAGGAACACGCGCGAGATTGAATTTTATTCGTTGGCGGGACGACGTTCGAGGGAAGAGCGATGGAAACGCGAGACTCGGCGGGGGCGGCGAAGAAAGAGAGGGCAATCTCGTCGGTAATTGTCCGTAAGCGTTGCAAAGATTGCGGCCAATTTCCGATCGTCCGTGCATGCGAAACGATCGCTTCTTCTTTACCGCGAGCGCCGGTCTTGACCGCGCTCGGCGATCGTCTCCGCGTCCGCGTCCGCGTCCGCGTACGCGTACGCTCGAGAGGGTTCCGAGAGGATCGGTGGGAGCCACCCCCGCGAGCGTGCACCGCCCTTTCGGTCGACTAGATCCGTTTCCGCCGTGGCAGGTACGCGGCACGTGGGGGAGAAGTTCTGGCGTCGAGCCAAACTCGGCCGAAAACCAGTCCGCGTACGAAACTGGATGGATGAAGTCGACCGAGAGGAAGAGCGGAAGCACCGAACGCTGCGAGCGCTCCCGCGAGGGGGGAAGAAAAAAGATCGGGGGAAAAAAAAGGAAGAGAAGAGGAGAAAGAAGAACGCTACGAGGAGCGAAAGACAGCGCGGAGTAAAAAGTTTTTCCGAGCAACGACCGACGACCGACGACCGACGAGCGGCGATCACCGAGGATCGATCGACTCGCGATTATTACGCGACGATTGCCCCCTGGGCCGTTGATCTCGACAAGTTCGGTCGGGTGCGATCGAAACGGATCGGGAACGGTTTCGGTGGTCTTGGTGGCAATTTTGAGGAAAGTTTCCTCGTGAAAGCATCCCCCGGGCGGACGCGTCGTCGGGCGGTCAGAGAGGGCTTTAGGGTAGTCGGTGCGGACAGGTAGACGAAGGTGGACGGACAAGAGACGCAGGCGCAACGGTCGCGCCTACGAGACCTCGGTTCACGGGATCCAGCTATCGATTCGGGCTGTCTCGCAGGGGGTCCTCTCGAGGCCCGATGAATAAAAATGACATGCTAACGAGCGTGGTTCAGCCGGCTGAAACTAACTCCGGTAACGCGCGCGCGAGAAACGTTAAGCGAGAGGCCGGGCGTTCTCCTCCGTCGAGGCGCTCCTCGTCCCCGTCCCGGACAGCGAAGCGGCTTTGGAAACCAGTCGCGAAACAGAGGGTACCGGTGACTAGCGGACCGAGGGGCACGGGGAGGGAAACGGAGAAAAGGGCGAGGAGACTGAAACAGGAACGGGAGCGAGCGCTCCTTCGAGTCACCGATGCGATTAATATTCGAGCGATCGTTCGAGCGGAAACGGATTCGCCGTTTCTCGTCCCCCGTTCCCCGTTCCCCGTTCCCCGTACCCCGTACCCCACCGCCGCCGAGAGGGAACCGGAGATACACTTTGCGCCCGGAGAACGAATAGTTTCGCCCTTTCGTCGCGATACCGAGCGCGTACCACCCGCTAAGGAGTTAACCGCTAACTCGAAACCGTCTGCTCCGAAAGCGTGATCGTAACTCGGCCCCCTGCCCACCTAACTCCTACCCGACCATCTACAGCTTCCACCGCGAATTAACGCTCGAGAGAAATCTTTGCCCGAACAGGGAACCATCGAACCGCGAGGAATTTGCGACGTTTATCCATTGTCCTCGAATATCCCCGCGCGGATTAATTAATATCGAGTATCAGGTAATCCCGAGCGTTCGTACCGCGACGCGTTCGTACGATTCGGTGGTGTATTCGCTGGTCGAGGAAACGACGACCAACCAATGCCGATCGGCGACCAAGAGGAGCTCGGATAGCCCAACTACCGCGATTCACCGGTTGCTTCGATTCTCGACGTTGCCCGCGAGACAGCGAGATTTTTATCGGCGCAGCTACGATTCGCTACGCGAACCAATTAATCGCAACGATTCCCCACGGACGACCGCGAACGTAAAAATCGAGTTCGAGCGTCCAGTGCTCAGAATTCGAAGCGCGAAGGGGGCAAGCTGCTCGTCGACCCTCGCCGCGCACTCTTCGTGGGGATCGAGTATCCGACTGGCCGCGTTCGATCGGTGTCGAAATTAACGAAACGGGAACGGCGCGTTTGGCTCGCGATAGCTACGGTACGACGTAAATTCGCACCGCGATGTCAGGTCGCGATACGATGTCGCGCGTTCCCCGTATCGCGAACCTTTCCCTCCGTCGGTTCGGACGCGTACGGGAACGCGAGCACCAAAGTAGCTCGCGAACCGCGCGATAGCGCTCGCGGACCACTCGTACCGATTAACGTATTCCAGCGACGACGGAACGTCGAAGTCGCGGAATCTTCGCGGGGCTTCGTCGGCATCGACTTACACGCCGCATACCAAATACCTTTTATTTTCCGCGCGGTACTTTTCCAATTACCTTGGACAGGGAACCGAGAGATCCGTGCCGCGTCTCCGGGTTTTTCCCGTTCTCATTTCGTCGAGCGTCCTCTCGCGTCCTCCGTCGCGTACGCGTCGCGAAATGAAAAAAGGTCGTTGAAGAGAGCCGCCGCCGGCGGATCGCGACGTCCGCCTCGAGTTTTGATTAAAACTAAACGGCGAATAAAAATTCCGCGACCGCGTCGCTCGCTCGGAAAATTCGTGATTTCGCGGTGACCGCGTCGCCGTCCGTACGACCGTTAGAAACCAACGAGAGAAACGGATTCGACGATCGATCTCTCGCGATCCACCGCGAACCGTACGACGACGAGGAGGAGGAGGAGGACAGGGAGGAAGCTGGACGCGTGATAATTTCCTCGGAAGGAGAGTTCATCGACGAGGCTGCGACGTCGAGGGAAAAAATCGAGCCTCGTCGTCTTGGACGCTCGACGGTCGAAGGAAGTATAAAGTTCGTCTCGAATCGAAAATCGATGTCCCGGCGATGGCTTCGCTAAGTGCCGTTCGGAGTATCGTCGCTTCTTCCTGCCAACGGCGTCCAAGAACGAACGAACAAACGAGAAGACCTCCGCGCGCCAATAATCTCTTAAACGAGTCTTTGTCCGTTGACGGTGACTGGCGGTGTCGCGAGACCGGCCCGCTGGAAATTTTGACTTTGGAGAGGTAAACCTCCGCGTTCCCGAGATTCTGGGGTAAGTGGCGCGCGGTATGTCCTACCGAACGAAATCCTTGCCTCTGGCCGGGATCCTTTGGGAGACGAACTCCGTGTATTCTTTGACAACGGGACGTCGCCTTCCGTGGGCTTTACCTTCTTTAAACGGTGATACTCGAGCCCGGATAGCCGAGCGGTCGCTTAGCTCGTTCGCGAGGGTGCGCGGTCTCTTTTACTCGAGGGTCCGTTCGACCCTTGACCCAGCCGCGAACGCCTCGAAAATGAAATACCGTCTCCTTCGGAAGATCCTTCGAAGCGTCGAGTCGCACTTTCGATCGTTCGAGCAGCCGTTTTTGGTCAGTGGCGAAACTTTGGTCGAGACGCTGCGCGCTACTCAGCCGTCGGTTCGCTGCGTACGGTTTCGAATCGAGTAATCCGATCGGTCGATCTCCTCTACCTCTGATGCTTCGAGGAAAACTCGACACCCTTCGCGCGGAAGGTCGCAGTCGAGGAGACGAACGGCCAACCGCGACAAGCAGAAGCCTCGGCAAGACCGCTGGAACGCGGGGACGATCGCGAGAAGAGGCGCCTCGGTCGTCGCTGCTCGTCTCGCGGAAGAACCGCGGGCAAGAAAGAACCCGGAGCGGGAACGGGGCCCGCGGAGGAGACCAGAGACGCGGAAGATGGGTACGCTTATCGACTCGGAGAGAACCTCGAGAGAACGCGAGTCGACGACAATTACAACGTAACTGGAAAGTGACGGCGAGTCGAGTAAATCACCTGCTGGGTAACGGTTCCACGGAGGAGAGAAAACGTTCGGTGCCACCGTAGCGCGTTCAGAGTGTTCTCGAAGTTTGGAAATTTCGAGCATCTTTCCGTACGGTTCGTTTCCGCGATGGATAATCGTTTGCACGGGTCCGTAGGAAACGCGGTACCGAGGGGTTGACTCTCCTCGTTGGAGCGAATCGCGCGGGACGAAGGGCAGGAATTCTCCCTCGGTGTATCTTCGATACGAGCGAAGCGCGAGCTTTGGTTTTGTCAGGTTACACGGGGAGGAGGCGGACGAGTAGAAGGAGGAGGGAGAAGACAAGACAAGAGAGGCAGAAGACAGAGGTCGGCCTCGTTCGGCCGGAGTTCAACGGACTCCGCGCATCGGATCTAACGACGAGGCATCGCGGTCCGCTACTCCGCGCTACTCCGCGCTACTCCGCGCTACTCCGCGCTACTCGTTTCGCGAGCATCTTTTTCCGACGCGAGGCGTCTTTCTTTGCCCTTTCGCGGACGAGAGAGCGAACCGGTCGAGCGCTCTTACCCGCCGCGAAACGGCCATCGGAGAACGACGATTCCGTGCTCGACACCTCGACCCCCGCGGTCCTCCTCGGTGGTTCTCGATTACGAAAAACCGCGAAAACGAAAGGGTCGCGCGCCTCGTTGGGACTCTCGCGGAACGAGGACTTCGAGCGGTCGAATTCTCGGGCAAAGATAGATCGCCGACGAATCCTTTCTCTGGTCGAGATACAGCGCAAAACGGAAACACCCCGTGATCTCGGTGGTGGCAACGTCTCCGTCCGCGAGATCGTTCGCAAAATCTCGAAAGATCCGCTCGAATAGACTCGTTCGCGCACACCGCCAACACCTGTTACCTTGTCGGGGAGTTCCTGGAATCGCGCGGCAACGAGCCTCGGGTTTCGAAAACGAGCCACCGGTCGAGGAAAAGGGTGGTGTTCTTCGGTAGGCAATTTGCACGAGGCGGGGAAATTCCCTGCGAGCTCCGAATCCGGAAACCCGACCGCGGACGCGCGACGCTCGTAAATAACGCACCGGCTGGCGAGGCGCGTTTTCGTTCCGAGCGCTTCGGTCGGTTCTTGCGAAGGTTCGTCGCGGGTCGCGAGATTCGGGCAAGAACCGACCGTTTCTTCGACCCTTGTGCCGAGCGGAAGAACGAGAATCCTCGAGGCAGAGCCGTCCGCTTCCGGTCCCGCAGACGGTACACCTTTCGAAGCGTTCGTTTCGTCTCTGCGCGAACTTTGAGGGAGAACGAGACCGGGACTGGAGGGGGTTTTTATTCGGTCGGGTAACCACGGCGAAGTAAGTACCCGACGACAAGCGGAAGCGTTTAGCAGGCCATTAAAGTCAGCTGGCCGTTACGATAATCGAGCAAATCGATTTATATCCGGCCCCTGACGCGGAGAGCTCGCCCAAGAGCAACGAGATCCGATAAATCGATCGACCTCCGTTCTCGGGGAGAAGAAGAGAGAAATCGGGGCGCGGGAACGGCCGAAGAATCGCTCCTCCGAAATCCGAGCTCTGCCGCGAACGAGAAAGATTCGGTTCGACTCCGGTTCGTCACGATCGCTCGACCGGAGAAGAAACTCGACGAGCTCGAAAGAATTAACGACGACGACGATTGAAATTTTATCGGAGGATCCGTTGGCTCGTTGCAGCTCGCGACCGAACGGGGAAACCACGGTACGCGAACTCTGGCCGCGCCGCTTATCGCGCGTTTTCTTCGAGCGCGTTGTTTCTCCCTGGCGCGTAAAGGTGACCCGTCGGTGGATAAATAAAGACGAGCCAGTTCCCACGAGCGTTTCTCGATAAACCGGAAAACTCGCGGGTTCGCGCGCTCGTTTTCCCGTTTCCCTCCGCGATCGTTCGAAGCGAGCGATAAAACTGTCGGCTCGAGGGGGAGGCGAGTTCGAGGATCGACGGGATCGAGATTCCACGAGGAGCGAAACCCGGACCTAGAACCCGACCACGACGACGACGAGGACGACGACGACGACGACGACGACGAGGACGACGACGACCGGTGTAATCGTGTTCGCGTTCGGCGATAAGCCGGTAGATAAACGCGTCGGGGTGTCGCGCATGGACGCGCGAACCCGCGCGGACGCACCTGTCGTCCGGCACGCGTCCGTCGGCGACCGTTACCGTCGCAGGAAACGCGGCAACGAGCGCGACTCGGAAAACCGTTGGCTCGATTAAACGCCAGGCGAAACCGAGCCTCGGCCCCCTCTACCCACCTAACCGCCTCTCCTCGAGCGGAACGAGACCGAACGACCGGAAGGAGGAAAGGACGTCGCCTTTAAAACTCGACCCAAACTCACCTGCTTTGTCCTCTTCTTTGATTAACTCCGGGATCGAATTTATCATAGTTGGCCGCGGCGAAATTGTTCGGGTTAATGTCGTAGAAGAGGTTCGGGTCCGTGACAGATTTAGGTGATTTTAAAGCGACGTACGGGGCGTTTGGAAACGGGAGGACCATCGTGGCTCGCTCGTTTTCGGAGTAAACGCGACCGGGGAAAGCATTCTACGCGCGACGCGTTGCAAAACTCGACGAGAACGTGGTAACTTTTCGCGCATCGTTTAAACGAACGGATCAGCGTTCGATGCGTCGCTCGAGAATATGCAATTTCCGCGTTTGAACTTTCTTCCTCCGCGTAACGGTGTCCGAGATATTGGAACGAATCGGTTTTCACCGTCGACTTTAAGCGAGGTTTCCACCGCGGCCGGGTGCGAGGGCGAACGTTGTACATCGGGCGTTTCGAACAACGGAAAGAACCGTTTCTCGAACGGGGTCGTGGTTGCTCGGTTACCGATAATTATTATTTATATTCGTAATCTCCGAACCGTTGCTTCCGGTGCGCGTCCAATCGTGGATCGTACCGCGATGCTTTTATCGCGTATCGAGTTCGAAGTACCGAGGTCGCGAACCTTGACTCTTTCGATCGTTTTTCGTCGAAGCGAGACGAATCGGTGTGGAGCGCGAGCGTTCGACGAGTTACGCGGAAGGAGAAAGGCGCGCGTATACTTTCTTCGGCGAAGAATTCGCAAAGTCACGGTCAACGGAAACCGTAGGAACTTTCCCCTCTTCGAACCTGACCCCGATATTTCGAATTCACGATCCGGCGAGTAATTACAGCCGACGCGGAACCTCTGGATCGCGAGCGCGAGTCCGTAGTTAACGTCTTCTCGATCGGGGTTTCGCGCGCAAGTGTCGCCTCGCGTTTCCCTCTTTGATATCCCATTCTGTTTCGTCTCGGTCGCGCTTTCCGATCGAGATCTCTCGGAATACCCCGGGGAGGGTGAGGTTCGCGCGTCCCGGTGCGAGAGGAGAAGACGCCCTCGAAACGAGTCGTCGGCAGCTGCGGCCTCTTTCGTCTATCCGTCGATACTCGATACCGGGTCCCCTCGTCTCTTCGGCGCGAGGGTCGGGATTCCCAAAGGTAGTCGAGGAACGACTCGTCCTCGATTCGAACTCGGTTCGGCAACGCAGATCCGTATCGGTCTCGGGCAATCGCGGCGTCCGGTAGCCTCCCACGCGGGGGCCTGCCCCTCGTCCCCCTTTCCAGATCCTCCTGAAACACGAGAGAAAACGCTTTTATCGCGAGGTGCGCGTACGGGCCGTGCGAACGGAAGTCTTGGTCACGGTTCGTCGAATCTCACCGGCGCCCCGTCGCCCCGTCGCCCCGTCGCCCCGTCGCCTCGTTTCTCGAGCGTCGTCGTCCGGGCTCGTCTCGGCGCTCGCGCGGCCACCTGCGGCCGAGAGACCGAGGCCGCGAACGCACCGCCGCCTCCAATGCGATCGTCTTTGGAAATGCTCGTCGAATCTTCTCCGCGTACGAGAGCTGTTCGCCGCCAACGGAACCGCAACGACGCGCCACCGCGTGGGAATTCCGCGGGGAAGCAAACGAGGAGACCGACTGCATCGAGATACGGATTAGTCGCTCACCGAACACCAGGCCCCCGAGCATCGCTCGAGGGAGGGGTGGCCGGGGGTAACAAATTTCCACCGCGTTTCGGGAGCTTATTAAGCCGACGAGCCGAATCTTCGGGCCGCGGCGGAGCACTTAGCCCGCGCGTACTATCGGGCGCGACCTCAAAGAGCTTTTACGAGTCCTCCGCCTTCTTGCGCTCCCACCTTTGCCCCCGTCCCTTCTCGTGCTCCCGAGGCTCTCGGTTAACGATACACCCGGAACACCCTAACGACCTAACGCGCGCGCTACCTACCCCGGGACAGGAAGCTGGCTTTATTTATCGCGATAAACGTTACTCTCGCCGACCTCACGACCGTCTTACGAAAGGATTACGAGATCTCCCCTTTCCGCGTCCCCCGACGTTCCACGACGCCCCGCGATGCCCCGCGACGCCCCGCGACGTCTCACCGCTCCCCACCGAGTCCTCTGCCCACCTTTCGCGGACATTCGACCCCACTCCACGTTCGACCGATTTACGCCCCCGAGACGAGAGAACGCCCGGACCAGTTTCCGTTCGTCGACGACGTCGATTTTATCGGCGACCGATAACACCGAGATCTCGCGAGGGGGTAGAATCCCCCTGGCTGGCCCCCTTTCGGTCCCCGAAGGCTTCGATTCGCGCGACGCGACCTCGTCTCGCAGATAGGCGCCGCTCCAACCGTAATATCGACGATCGCTCGGGCAACGTCAGCCTTTTCTCTCGCTCGACGAATCGAATGTATCGGACAGGGGGGCGAGAGATTTACTCGCTCGTTTCTTTGCTCGATCGGACCTCCGTTACTTACGAAAACCGGAAACGCTCGATTATGGAACGGCGAGAAGTCGATGCAACCTCTCTGGCAGGCTTTCAGCGAATCGTTCCGAGTTCGAAGCGGGTTCGGGTGTCGGTACCGTAACGCGGAACGACTTCGGTAAGCCAGGAACGCTCGCAAACGCGGTATAATTTGCCGCTTGTTAACACTTTTGCACCCGGCGCTGTTTCGACGCGATCCTGTAGCGGGATTGTGTGCCGAAGTTGACGAAAACAGGGACAAAAATTAGAAAATCCGTTTGAAAACATCATCCGCGCGACTGCCTATTGTTCGTCCTTGCGATAATTTTAACTACCGCGAACACAAACCGAGAGAATGTTTCAAACTCCGAGTGCGCGGACGTGTTCGCGAACAGGTTTCGCGATTCGTCGATCCGGTCGTTTTTCTAGACCGAAATCAACGAAACGGTTTCCTCGAGGGCTCTTTGCAACTTGGAGAAAAGCGTGGCCGAACGAAACGCGTTCGCCGGATGGACGGAAAAGAATCCACGTTCGAAGAGAGGCCGCGCGTCTAGGCGACGCATCGAATCGCAACGAGTCGAGGGAAGGGTTGATCGATCGTAGGACGGTTATAACGAGGATTATCGCGAAACGACTCTACGCGATGTAAACAGAGGGGAAACGATCAGCGAGGCCGAGGACGCTAACCGTGTTTCCCACGCGTTAAGTACAGGGGGAGCCGGTTATCGAAGATCGGGAACCTCGATTCCCAAAGTTTTTCGCGCGACTCGTTACGCGGCCGTAAAATGGGAACATCGATCGGCGAAGTTTCATCCGAAGGGAAAAGCGTTCCCTAATTGCATCGAGCGAGATTCACCTTCCGGCCGCTCCGCTCGCCCTTTTACGGTTGATTCGCGTTTGACTCGGTGCCTTTGAACTCCTCCGAAAGATCCCCCAGCCCCCGGTGAATTCTCCCGGGGAAATCGAGCTCGAACTTTGGATACTTTGGATGCACCGTTCGGGGCTAAGTTCGCTCGTCGTTGGGAATTTTTACGCGACGCGCTGTCCGCGCCGACAAAGAGAGCTTTTCTCGGAAAGGTCGAGAAAACTCGGGGGTTGGGCTCTGGAAGAGGAGGGGAAGCGGCGGTTGCGATTCCAGTCCTCCCCCCCCCCCTCTATCTCTGTCTCTCTCTCTCTCCCTCCCTCTCGTCGGCCGCGATCGAGTATGCAGGCGTCGCTGAAACTTTTCCAATCGAGCGGAAACTTTGTTCTCGTAATTAAAGCCGCGCGAATACTTAATGGACTCGTGCCGGCTGATCGATCGTTCGCCAGCGGGGGGCACGCAAACGTCCCTCGGCCCTGCCTTGACCTTAGTCCGTCCCGAAAAACCGCGCCTTCGTCCTCCTCGATCGCGACGGGCCCGAATCTCTCGAGTCGTTTCCCCTCGTCGAGCGATTTTCCCGCTCGTGGAGGAAACTCGCGAAGGAGGCCGACGGCGGACGGGAGACCCGCGTAGAACGAAGTTTAGTTCTCGTATCACGCGGGAGGATAACGGGCGGCGGAAGTCTAACGAAGAGACGTCTAGGGAGCTATTTCACCTAATTTAACTGCGAGACCTACGGGGAAGCGACGCCAGCTACGCGAACGCCCGAGGAGTCACTGGGTCTCCAGGGTCTCGAGAACGCGAGGACGCGAGTCTGGTTCGCGACCGCGGGAGGATGGCTCCGGACTACCAGCGACCCTCTCCTCGAGTAGTTTCCACCGTAACACGGACTTGGTTCGCGAGCTCGAATATTAGAAATTGAGCAGAGGAGGGTGGTGGACACTGGCCGAGATTCCAATTCCCTGCCAACGAACAACTTGGACCGAGCGTTTCTACAATCGCCCGTACTCGTCCAAATATCCGGTCAAAGTTTTTACGCGAGTTGGTCGTAGCTCGCTGTCGGCCGCGAGAGCGAGAGTATCGTCAACCCGTAAACCTCGTTCGTTATCTATGCGTAATACGTATATTCCCACGCGCTCGTCCGTACTTTCCAAAGTGTGCAAAGGTTCTCGATAGATCGCACACGTGGCGGTGGTGGTGCTGCGTTCGTAATCTACGTTCGAAAGGGTCGATCCCGTCGAAAAGTTTGCATCGGTTTTTCAACTTCGTACTTTACACGGCCGGATTACGCGGCCGGAGAAGTACTCGGTAATAGGAATCTCCGTGTCTTTACGCACACTTTGTTCGTTTCAACGCTATCGTAACTACTCGGTACCAGCGGATTCTCGTTCGTGCGATCCCCGGAGTTATAAGCACACTCCTCGAAGCGTAACCTCTGTCGTAAAGTTCTCCGCGTACGCTAAACCAACGGCGAAGATATAATATAAAGGAATCCGCGTTTACAAAGTGTACGGTAACCGACGAAAATCAAAGTCGAGCACGTCGATCCTGGATACGATCCCGGATCTCGCGGCGCCGCGCAAAAAACGCGAAAATTCTCGCGACCGAAATTTACGGAGGACGTGCGCGCCGATTCGATCGATTCGAGATCAACTCGGACCCTTTACTCGTCGCGAGAGATCGGTTAATGAAAGCCAGCGGCCAAATTACCGCGTAATTCTCTCCCCGCCAAAGAGAATATTGCACGCGTACCCTATCCGCGTACTTTCGAATTAAAAATTTTCTTTCGCGCTCTCCCCGAACCGACGTACAAATACTTGTACAGGGAGGTTAACGAACGTTCGCAAAGTTGCGGGTTGCTGGGCGAAACGAAACGGAGAAACGGAGAATCGATTTCGCCCGATCGGCGCGCGATCGAACGACTGGAAACGTTCGAGGGGGAAACATTGTTGCATTTCGTTAGGCTTCTCGGGTTCCGGTGGGTGTTTCGGGTCCCCGAACGATTTATCGCTGGTCGGCACTCTTCCGTCATCGAGGCTCCACCGAGAGAGCGTCCTTTCCGTGATCCGGGTCGCCGGAAGCCCGAGCGAGCTTTCGACCGGGCGAGAGTCGACTCCTTAATTAATGGATGGAAGTAATTAAGAAGCGGTGGAATCTCCCGCGGGTAGTCTCGGCCGTGTCCTTCCGAGCGTACGTGCCCTCCGCGCGTTGCGGTCCGCGAGCCGGTGGTCCCCCCGAGCGTATCTCGCGTAGCCCGGATAAAAGTTTCGCCGCGGGGATGTTCGGAGCGGTCGAGGGTGGGAAGACGGTTCGAGGAGCGCTCGCGGGGCGAATCGAGCGGAATTTATTAAACGTTCGGCGAGCACGACCGAGAAGCGGCGTTTTTGTCTCGATCCGGAGCGTCTCGGCACGGTTCGCGCCCGAGCCGGACGAGGTACGAGGCGGAATCGAGAACGTTACACGAAGGAGGACGCGGCAGCCGGAGCCCCGGCAAACGGAATGCCGTAAATCTCATGTAAATTCGGCCCGCCGCTTGATTTGCAAGCACAATGCCAGACAATTGTACGGTCTACCATCGAGCGGCCGGATGCGGAGTCTGCGAGTTTCTCCGGTCTCCCTGGTTAACTTCTCCCGTAGACCCTGGCTCTCTCGTCCCTCTCGTCCCCC
This sequence comes from Ptiloglossa arizonensis, assembly GCF_051014685.1. Lineage (NCBI taxonomy): Eukaryota > Metazoa > Arthropoda > Insecta > Hymenoptera > Colletidae > Ptiloglossa > Ptiloglossa arizonensis. The sequence goes on from NC_135055.1 coordinate 23,288,813, forward strand.
TCGGTCCACCGATACTCGGTTCCTCCTGCTCGCGTCTCCCGGTTCGCCTCCTGCGAGGAACGCGGTCTCTCCGGACGTTTTAACGATCGTTCTCTCCTCCGTTCGCGGCTCGATCCTCCCTTTTTCTTTCTCTGTCTCTCTCTCTCTCACACACACTCGGTGTCCATTCCTCCCCGGTGTCGGTTCGTTCCCGACGAAATATTTCACGCGGATAAAGAGAATCCCCCGACTCGCTCGGGGGCACGATTTACAGGTCGAATCGCCGCCCCGTGAAAACCGCGGGTCGCGTTAACGCGATGGAAACCCGGTCCGCGCAGAGTGGTACATCTGTCCGCGGCTGGTGACGTACTCGCCGCGAAAACGACCGCCGCGAACCCACCCACCGTCGGGAATGCGAGCCAGTAATTCACGCGGTTCGACCGTTTCGCTGGATACATACCTGCTGCTTCGCGCGCGAACCGCGCGGACCACGCGAACCACGCGAACCGCGCGACGACAGGGAGGATGGGAGACGTTTTCGCCGAGCGGAACTTTCCTCCGCTTCCGCGCACCCGAGACGGCCCATCCGCGTCGGGCTTCCGCGTTCATTCTTTTTTTCGGAGAAAGAGGGGAAACTCGGAATTCGTGGTCGTTTTCCCTTGGCTCGTCCAACGCCGGACAGTTCCAACTTTATTCGGATTCTCGTTAAAGACCCAAATCCGCGCCCCACGCGCCACAACGATGGAAAAAAGACGCGCAAATATTTTACCAAAGCTTTCGCGTTCGTTTTTCTTTTCTTTCGTTTTGTTTTGTTTTTTTTTTTGTGGAGCTCGTTCGATATTCTTCGTCGTCGTTCCGAGTTCCGTTCGGTCGGTTTTTCCGATCGACGTTTCGCGAAATTATCCTTCGGGTTCGCTGGAAGCGAGCGAGTAATTTGTCGCGCCTATCGTTCGGTCGGGCCCGATCGTTTCCGAAGAAAGAAAAATTTCCAGCCGGTTTGGTCGGTCGAAATCGAGCGCGAACGCGTCGCGCGACTCCGCCCCCCGAAACGATCGGGGTCAAGAAGTCCGGGTGATCGTCAAAGGGAGCGGGCTCGGTGCTTTTGATCGATCGATCGTTCGTTCGGCGTTTCAGCGAGCGAAAGAAAACGCGCGAACCGAGAGGAAAGAGAGACGCGACGGGGGTCTCCTGCCGCGAGCACGAGCGTACACAGAAGGGGCGCGCACGGCTAGGAAGCATCGTGGCGCGAGAAATAAACGAGCGGGGTTCGCGAGTCTCGGCTCGAGCCGAGGAAAGTTTCGTCCGAAGCATGCGCGGACCCGCGATCGGTCCCTCTCTCTCCCTCGGCCGCGAAACGAAGAGCGAGACGCGACGCGAGCGGCCCGCGATCGCACTTAACCGTCGACTATCAAGGTGCCAAGGTAGCCTCCGTGGCGTTCCGCTCCGTTCCGCTCTGCTCCGCTCCGCTCCGCGATCCGCTCGCGCGATCCTCGAACCGTCCGGGAAACGGATCCTCGCGAGTCACCTCGGCCGAGGCAACCGACACCGATCGTGCGGAGACGCGTCACCTCGCTTCGCCTCGCCTTGCCTCGCCTCGCCTCGCCTCGCCTCGCCTCGCCTGGCCTCGACTCGCCTCGACTCGTCTCGCGATTCCCGCGCTTCTTCGCCCTTTGTTCGCCATGACGGACGCGAGATCGAGAACGATCCAAGCTTCGGGTACGCAGTGCCTCGTCGTTACGCACGCCGACACCTGAGTATTTCCGGACGATCGAAAATCGAGTACTTCGACGAAGAAAAAGTGAAAACGATCGCGTTTACACCGATTCACCGTATTCGTGGAAGACTCCCTGGTGCCGGACTGTGCGAGGATACCCGTTGTGGGGGGGGAGTGTCGCTTACGCCCGAGTGCCGTGTGTGTCCGGTGGACTCCGAGAAGGTGATCGCTTTTCGAGGCCGTGCGATGACGAGTGCGGCGGTCGGCTCGAGGCTTCGTTGGACCATCGTCGCCCTGCTGGGAAGCATAGGTGAGTAACGCGCGCCGCTCGAGATTCTTCGATCCCGCTCGCGGCGTCCCTTCCGTTCGCTGACCCCCCTCCCCCCTTCCATTCTCGAGTCGACCGCTCGAGCGAGGGTACCGCGAGTCCGTTCGATTTCCACGAAGCGTCGTCCGTCGTCCGTCGTCCGTCGTCCGCGCGCTCCGAGTCCTCGAGCCGAGCCGAGCCTATCCGGCTCAACAGGTTCCCCTTCGACCCGTGTCGTCGTCGTCGTCCTCCTCGTCCTCGTCCTCGTCCTCGTCGTCGATGTCGTCGACGTCGGGCCCCCGCCAGATTCGTTCGTGGCCGAGCGCGAGACTCGGGATGCCCCCAGTGGTCCCCCCGGAAACGCGCGACAGTCGAGGGTTCTCGGTAGCGTTCGTACCGCGTTCTTACCGCGAGGTCGCGAGCGATATCGAGGGTATACGAAGAAATAAGAGAGGAGATAAAAAGGGGAGAAGGTCTCTTCCCTCGGGCGGGGGGGGGGGGGGGGGGGGGGGAAGCGAAAGGGTGTTGGGACGCGGCCAAACCGCGCGGAATAAAGTCCGAGTTTACGAGTCGAAAGACGCCGCAGCGGATTATCGGAGAACTCCGTGTGGCTGGTTGGGCGCGCGTCTTGCCACGAATCCTCTCGGTTCGCCGGAAGTTGTACGGGAATCTTGCGCAACCTGTACGCGAACCGGGGCGAAATGCTGCCGCGTCAGGAATTCGCGTCCTCTCCCCCAAAGCGGATTTGCTCCGCGAATCGTCGCCGTTCCAACCTTCCTCTCGCCCTCCGTATTCGTCGGGTTTCCTCGTAACCTAAATAACGCGATTTCTATGGCTCCCGCGCATCGCGACGCGGTTCGGCGATGCTGGGAAATTCGCGTTCCGATTGTTGCGCCGCGAGTCGGGATACATCGGGGAAAAGATGGCACTCCAATATCGCGCGCGAATCCACCGGCCCTGGACTCGAACGGGGAGCAGCCTCGTTCCCTCGCTGAAATTTTCCATTTGGAATTTCTACGCGACCGACTCACGACCCCCGTGACTTTTCCTTACGACCTCCGCGACGGTTACGGTTCTTACGTTCCGGTTCTCTCCCCGCGTATCGATCATCGTTTGTCACGGGTTTTAAACGAACCGCGATAACGAGTTTTCCTCGCGAGCGTAGCTCTATTACGTTGATCCGCGACCGAGCGTATTCGCATCGTTGCGCGTAACGCTGCAAAGTGTCGGAAGATCACGGTGGAAGAACCGTAGGACGAACGGTCGCTTAATTCGTCTGGCGAATAAATTTTCATTTCCGGAGCCAGGGCGGACGGTATCGGGCGCAAAAGTTTCTTGGCTTTTCCAGCCGAAGGAGCCGCGGCTTCCACGCTCGAAGCCAGAGAAAAGCCGAGGTCTCTTTACGCGTCGACTGCCTAGGCACTCGATTTTCACGGTGCGCGGATTACTCGATACCCGCGCGCGGGAACGAGACGCGAAAGGAAAACGAACCGCTGAAATAGCTCGACGCTACGCATTAGCCTGATTAAAAGCATGACCGGCCGCATCGAGATCGTTGGTGTTTAATGCGAATTCAAGGGAGAGGAATACTCCCCGCTCGCCGGGTAGAGGGCGGCTACGGTTGTTGATAGCGCCAACGGAATATAACGCGACGGACGATAAATAGATTTATAATAGTTGCGTATTTGGACGTCGAGAGCCGCGTTAACGAGGGATGCGGAACCAGCGGAGAAAAAAAGCTTTCGAAAGACTCGTCGCTCGTACACTCTCGACCAAAAGTTTCCGAACCACCGAGAACGTTCCGCGGAATTGCGACACGACGGAGAACCACCCTTTTTTTTGTTTTCGATCGTTTCGAGCACTTTTATTTCGGCAATGGCATATCCGGTTCGCGCACGAGTCTAGCTTGGGAAATAATTGCGCGCCGGTTTCATCGAACGGCCTCTTCGTCGAAATATCCTCCTTTGGACTTCTTTGCCGCTCGAACGATTCCAGTCGTCCTTTGAATTAATATTTCGATCGCGTCCCGAGCTTCGTTCTTCTCGAGCTCGTTTAGCGTCTTTTATCGACGGTTTTTCGACGCGATATTTCCCAGTCGTCGCTTTCGAATATACGCTTTGGTAGGATTAAACGCTTACGTCAACGTTTACCAACGAAACAAAGACCACGAGGAGAGTGTCCGTTTCTGTCCGTGGATTAAAATAACGGAACCGTCGAAGACACTTTCCGTAATAATAGTTCCGCTGTAAAATGTAACGGAGAACAAGGTGGTTCGGAACGTTCGGTCGGCAGTGCATTTTCGCGAATAATTCGAAAGATTTCCGAGACGGTACGTTTTCCAGGCGGTGGCGAAACTGTTTGTCGTTCGGGTAGAGCGCTCGTAATTGATTTCGCGAACGCATCTTGGTAATGCGATACTTGAAAACGTTGAGCGCGAGTACACCGTCGTCGCGTCGGGCTCGGAGTTTCTTCGAGTCTTCCCGCAACCACCGTTCTCACCAGCTTCGCTATTTACTTTAACGAATAGTTTCGAATCATCGGCGTATAACAAAGCATCGGAATAAACGGGATTACTCGGTAAATCGTTTATGAAAATTACGAACGAAACGAACAATCGCGTTCTCTCCGTTCCCCTGTTGCCCTACCGTACTTTCTCTTCGCCTCTCTCTCTCGTTGACCCAGCGATTTTCCGCGATGAATACGGGTTTAGTGGAAAATATGTTGCGCAACTCGAGCACGCGCCGGTAATTTCATCCCCCGCGCGCTGCATTGGCTACAAAATCTTACACGGAAAGGTACAACGAGAGTTTCCGCGGTATGCTGCCTATAAATCAGGTCGGCTTAAGAGTAGCGGGGCCACGATTATGAAGCGGCAATGGAGTTTCTCCGGGGATTAATGACTTTGGCGACGGGGGGCAGCCGAGGGGGAGGAGAGAGGTTTGCCTTTGACCCGACACTTTTAAATTTGTATATTGAATTTCATCACGGCATTGGATGCCGATACTCGCGATAAACGACCGACCAACCGAGCGATCGAATCGTAACGTTACCGCGATAAAAGAACTTTGGTCGTTGTTCCTCGGTGGCTAATTATTCGAATCGAGCCGAACTTTCGACGTAATTTCCCATTTACGTGCCATCGGGTTTTATCACCGGCCGATCGTCTTTGTCCACTTTCGACGTACACGATTCTCGGTTCGTTTCCAGTGTCCGGTGTATCGATGCGTAAAACTGTCATAAATTTATCGGTTATCGTTCGATATCGAGGCAAATACGACTAACGCGGCGCACGGTGCAACGCTCGGTGTTGACGCCTCCGGTATCCAGTAGCACCGCGCGCACGGTTCGGCGAAAGGGTCGACCGTTTGTTTCTAGTTCGATATTGTAACCTTAGGTCGATTAAATGGACCGAGGACAAACAGCGCGCATCGCGCGATGTAAACAGGTGGCACGATTCGGAATTAATAAACATCGCGTCTATGACATTATCGAAATTGATACTCGATCGGGAACAACAGCGCGCAATATGGAGCGGCGTGTGTTCCCAGTGTAAACCTATCGGAGAAAATAAAACGCTTAAAGCCAAAGCCGGGGAAAACCCGGTTCCGACGTGCTCGAGCTCCGGAATACTTTCCATCGATGCAACGATAAAAAGCATAATTTAATCTATTAACGCGTTAGCGCTCGTTTCGATTTTAATCGCGACAGAGAGGGAGGGAGGGAGGGAGAGAGGGATCGGGGGATGTTTTCCCGCGCGTTAATCCGACGAAAGGTCGATAGTTTGGAATATAATCGTGGCAATATTTTCGTTCGCTCTTGTTAATTCGACGAATCGGTCGCGAGTAAAAAGGTGATTCACGGTGGGAGGAAATTCTTTCCGGCGTTCGATTCGTTTAATGCGATCGTTCTACCGCTCGTCGATACGAAAAATCGATACTTTCGGCCCGATTACGCGCGAGTACCGTTTGACAGGATTCCCGGCGTGGACAATAATTGTTTGCCGGATTTCGATAAGCCGATCCCCCGGTAACCGGGATACGCAAACTAGACGTCGAAGCTCTCCGTAGCGGTCCTTTGCCACGTTTTCTCGCCGACCGAACCTTTTCCGTATTCGCGGCCGTTTTCGCGACTACGCGTACGGTTACACCGGTTCGCGTAACGACGGTGCGGCGAAGGGGGGCAAGGCAAAAAAAAAAAAGAAAAAGAAAAAAAAAATATGGACCGAGGGATCGACTCGCGCGCGCTTCGACGCGAAACAGCTGGCCGATTTTAAAGGGTTTCATTTCCGCGAGCGGCGGGGCGCCGTTAATCCAACTCCCCGAGGCAAATCGACGCTGCAGCCCGGGAAGCGATATCCGCGCGAAAAACCGAGTTCCAGATGGCCGTGTGGGGGTGAAAAAACGATTGCCTGGAAAAATCGAGCTCTCTCTCGGGCCGCCCCCCTATTTCGGCGGGGAACACGGTCGAACGGTCGCGGAGGCGACTTTATTTAAACGCGGGCGCGATTCGAGACCGCGGCGGGGCATCCGGCGTCCGGCGTCGAACCCGACGAAAATTCGCAGCCGGTCGCGCACGTCGGCTCGGCAAAGGCGTTAGGCGGTTAAACGGTTAGCCGTGCCTCGAGCAATACGGTAAGTGCTAAATTAAATTCAGCGGAACGAGCGAGAGCGAACGGCCGCGCGCGAATTACCGTGCGGCTTGAATCGCGAGTGCCCGAGAGAGACCGAGCCTGCCGCCGAGAGAGTAAAAGAACAGGGATTCCAGGTCCCCCGGCGCGCACGGGGACAAAAGAGGGGAAAAAATACGCGGGAGCGCGGTCGAGCGCGGATTTTCCCGCGCGAAAATTAGTTTTCCCGTTAATTGGACCGAGGGATACGCCAAGTCTCCATCCCGCGTAATTGGATTCGTATACGCGTATCCCTCGTGTTCTTTCCGCGGGTAGAGGACCGGCGAACGAACGAGCGAACGAACGAGCGAACGAACGAACGAACGAACGAACGAACGACCGAGCGCGCGCGCGTCCTCGTTGTCCGTTTTCTGGCTCGTTTGCGCCCCGTATTTCGCCTCCTCTTTCATCCTGTAACGCGCGCGATCGTTTATCGGCGACGACGCGTGTCCCCTAACCCGTTCGGGCGGTGGTAATCGGAACCGCGCGACGGGCTACGATCCTCCCGACCGATTCACCTTTCTCGAATCTCTCCCTCCTGTTTCCTCCCGTTCGGACTTCCGTTCCGCGAGGCGATTCCTCGAGCGCGCTCGCGCCGCTCGAAACGAAACGGAATCTACCGCGCCAGATCTACCCGACGTACATTTCCAGTGATTTAAGTAGCCCGTGCAGAGACCACGGGGGGACGGGGCTTTACCCTACCGGAGCCCACATGCACTCTCCGCCCCCCCCCCCCCACCCCTAAAGGCCGAGGGGGTTGGCCAACGATACGAAAATATCCGCTGGCCGGCGGCCAACTCGCTGCCTCTGCCGGCGTTCCGCGAGACACTCTCGCTCGGCCCTAGCGAGCGAAACGTGCTAGTAGCAGCCGCGAAACGCGGTATCTCGCAGCTACCGCACGTATCGCGCCCGCTATTTATGGATACCCGTTCGCAGATTTATCGGTATCGAGCCTCTACACCCTCGCTGGCACCCCCCTTGGTTTCTATTTGCCGGGAGAGGGGACGCGTTGCGTCTTCGATCGTACATGTCCACGAAAGTGCTCGGGGACCAAGCGCGGATAAAAAATTTCAAAGTAAATTTTCCATGCGATCGGAAAGCTCGACGAACCCGTCGACTCGACGCTGGTCGATGGCCCTATGGCCCAAGCTCCGTATCCGTAGCCTCGAAGTGCTGGTGGTGGTGGTGGTGGTGGTGGTGGTGGTTGTTCGCGTTCGCAACGAGTGCAACAAGCCGCGAGAGCATCGCGTTACCGCGAGGTTTTGACGTTTCGCTCCGTCCACTTACCGAGTCTCTCGAAGCGATTAAAACGAAAAAAGGACGCGCGAACTCGCGTTGTTTTCCCGTTCGGCCGACTTCGGTTCACGCATTCGCGGCGAATAAAGTTTCTCTCGGTCGCTCCAATTTGGAAAGTTTCGGTAACGAGCCGAAAATGAAAATTCGATGGTTCGAACGAGCCGAGCGAACGTAACCGCGCCGCGGTCGGGACGGTTTGTTTTTCGAGATAACAGTGTTGCGATATCGCGATGTCGGAGCTTCGAACGGTTTCGTGGGATACGTTGGCAGACTCCCCCAAAGGAAATGAACTCGCGCCACCTTCAAAACAAACCGTTTTAACGCTTCCACCCCTTTTAAAAATAAACACCCGACACGGAACTCGAGTTTATTTGCTTTCGAGCGCACCGGAGCGACGATGGACCCGGCGCGCGCGCGAGCTCCTTTCGAGTTAACGTCCTTCCACGCGCCCAACGAATGCCTTCGCGCGCCTCCTACCTTAAGATCGAGAGTGCCGACGAGAACGACGAGAAACGTATCCGTGCGCGAACAGATCCAGCTCGTCCTCCTCCGTTCTCCTCCGTTCGCGAATCCTTTGTCGTCGAACGAAATTCGGATCGAGAATCGGACGATTCTCCGTCCTTTCGAAAGACATCGAAACGTTTCGAGTCGACGCGACGAAGCGTTCCGCATTTTCGTAGTCGGGAGTACCGCGCGATCCGCGCGAGAGAACGATATCGCGAGGTACGAGTTATAATTCCCCGGCAAATTATCACCGGAGCAACAAACGTAACTTCCGTCTTTGTTCTCGGACGGCGTCGAGCAGCTTTCCCCCTCTGTATAATTAATCGCTCCGGAAGATCCGTCCCGGGAGTCGAGATCCATTTCCGTCGTTCGCTTTTTCTAAAGGAGAAAAGAGAAGAAAAAGAATAAACATCCACGGGGTGCCAATGCGACTATTTACTATCGCGCGTCTCGCGAGCCACAGACGCAACGATTTATCGTGCGAGCAGTTACACAGAGACCGTATACGCGTAACGATTTATCGTACGATGAGTCGTACGTCGAGCTGCAACGACGGTAGCTATGGCCGCTCGTAATACCGTCCAATGTGTGCCGCGACAGGTTATCCAGCAATACGTACACGCGCGCGCTACAATTATCGCTCGAACGGTCGTATGAATCGAAATTGTGCAACTTAACATTCGTCACGTCCGAACATCGAGTACGAGTTTCGCGTCACGGCGTTCGTGACCCGTAAGCACGATCGATTCGAAGATCGCGAACTATAATGGTATCTCTCCCTTAATAGCCACCTGTATCGAGGGAAGGGGAGGGGGTGAAATTTGACTCGAAATAACCAGATCTCTCGTCCCGTTCGAATTATCCGAAACGAAGAACGGAGATCCCTGGACTCTCGAGCGATCTAAAGATAATTTATCGGGTCGTTTTTAACGCAATTCCATCAGCGATACGAGCCATGCTCCCCGTTAACGGCACTCGTCGTACGAAAAATGCGTTCCCGGTCCCCCGACGTTTACGGGATCGAGACTTTATCGCGCGTAATCCCGTCGATCGAAAGATCGCAAACTATAAATAATATCTCTCCCCCGGTATCCAGCGGTGTCGGGGTTGTTCGAGCTCGGAACGCGTTTAAAAAATGCCTTCGCAGCCCTTGTTACGGTATGGAAGTCCTCCGCATCGACGATCCCTCGGCTGCCCCCTCGAGACGTTACACGGTCCGTTTTCGTCACGCAGGTGGTGTCTCCGGTCGCAAATATCCTGTTTGTTGTGCCGTTTGGTCAGCGTCGAGCAGCTTTCAGCGGCTGCGAAAGGGCCGAGCTTACGCGTTCTAGAACCGCGGCGGGCATCACGCGATTCCGCAATCATACGCGGCGGGTGGGGTAACATGCACCCGAGGGCTTATCGGCGCCCGCAAAGTGAAATTATTCCAGGTGAACCCTTGTCGCCGATACGCGCGCGTGTCGCGAGGGTAGGTAGGCGAGTCCCGCACGACACGCCGCGCCGTGCCACGCCGCGCCGCGCCTTCTTCCCTCCGAGTTGCGGTTAGTTAGCGTTTCGAGGACTCGAATTTTCCTCCTCGAGCCCTCCCGAACCAAACTCTCCCGCAGCTACGGGCCGTTCGACGTTCTTTTCGACGTCGTAGCACCAGCGACGCTCGGTCACCGAGGCACTAGCGTGCGAACACCACCCGGAAGAAGGTTTTTCGCTGCTCGTTAGCGCTTATCGATTTTCCACCGATGCCCTGCTAGGATTTTACCCGGCACGCGTCCCCGTGCCACTTGGACGAACAAATGTCGGTTCGAGCTTTCGGGATTCGAATCCCGACAAATACCTACGGGGACTTTAAAACGTGCAGAGTGGGTCCTCTAGGAAGAACGCGACAGCTCGGCCAATTAACCCCGTTAGCGGCACGGTTCGAGAGACCCTAACCGGTCGATTTCAAAATTTGAAAATAATAAATGGATAACACTTTCTTCGCTTTTCCGCGAAGAATTTATCGTTTAAACGTGCCGACACGTTTGGCGCGTTTCGTCGAAGTCTCGCGGAATATGTACTCGTTCGTGGGTCGGGTGTCTGTTCTTCCGGCGATCGTCTTTCGCGCCTAACGTAAACATAAACGGTACGGGCAGTGTGCGCGTTAATATCGACCGAGTCTAAAATAATCCAGGCATCGGAGGGTCGAACGAAACGTTGCTTCATCGAACTACGGAAGAGCAGGGAAAAAAAAGTCTCGCTCCTCCGCGCCAGACGTCTTCGGTGCAATCGACGGACGCCCGGTGCGGTAAAACGACCGAAACTCGAAACAATGCTTTCGATAGAAAAATCTCGAACAAACGTCGGTCCAAATATTTCTTTCGATGGAGTCTTTGACGGCGCGGTGTATCCGTTCGGACAAAGGGAAGGCGAAGTCCCCCGCCTTGACGATCCACGAAACGATGAAAGCGCTCCCGATGGAAAACATTCGGCGTCGACTTTAATCGAAACTTTCGAGATTCTTTCCCCGGAAGATCGAGGCTTACGCTCCAAAGCCACGGATAACGCTAACCGCCCGATCCTGGGATCCCCCTTTCTTTCCCTATCCGCTGGAAAACTCCCGGCCGAAGACGGCACCTCGAAACCTAACGAGGGATCGAGGAGTTTCGCGATAGCTGCTCGAGGAGCGTTCCTCGCGAGGGGTAATTAAAGGTTTCTCGCGGCGATACGACTTTAGGAGTCGATTCGTCGAACGGGCGTAAATTACGGCCCCGAAAGAGCACGGGGGAGAACGCGTCGCGCGCGAGGAACCCGATCCGAAGGGTTCCTATCTAGCTGGTATCGGCTCGGAGGACGAGGTCGCGAGAGGGCGACGAAGGAGTCCGGGACACGCGGGGAGCGGAACGACCCGACGTTCCAGATGAACGGAAACAGACGGCGGGTCCGCGCGGCGGTTATCTCGTCAGCTCGTTTCCACGGAGCCGTTTCGCGCGAGCGAGCGACGCAGAGCGCGCTAATAATATCCTCGTAAAAGTGGAGAACTCCGCGACGCCAGACGCTGCTCTGGCGATCCGATCGATAGCCCGGTCAGCGGTTACGAGTGCTCTTCTCCCAGACCCCGTTCGTGAAACAACGAAAGAAACTCGGAAACCGGCGAACGACCGAGGCGTTTTCGAAGAAAAGACCAGGGAAACGCGAGTCACGGTCCGTGGAAAAACCCGGAACGATCGCGGTAATCCCGATTCGGAGTGGCCGTTCCTCTTCTTCCTCGAACCTTCGATCGAACGTTCGACGGAACGTTTCACCGAACGGTTCCCATCGGGCCTCGGTGACGATTCGTTTGTGCGTTCGTTGCGTCGCGAGTTCGGCGAGAACGTTGACCGATCATACGGCAGAGTTCCCTCCGCGAGAAAAGCACGTCTCTCGCGTCGTTACTTTACTTCGGTAAAGTCGAAGGAGCTATAATCGCGTCGTCGCTCCGCTAACTCGGAAACTTTCCTCGGTGATTCTCGTGTCATTTTTTTCCGTCGCTGTATATCCTCTCGATATATAAGAGGAACGTAATCCCTCGGTTGACCCGGGAACGGAGAACTCGGTACGAGCGATGTTACGCGATACGATGAAAATCCTTCGGTACCAACTAGCGTTCCTTCCGTGCGGAAACCTGTTTTCTCGGGGAAAAGAAATCCGCGGTACACTCGTCGAGACGATCCGTAAAATATTGCCGTAGGCGACGCACGAGTCCTGGACGCGGACGCGGATCGTAAACCACCGGCCGCGGGACGCTCGAAACGACGCTCTCCGAAATTGTTCGCGTCCGTCTCTCGACGATTTCTTATCCCCGAAGAGTTTCCCTCGCTTCGTGGACCGAGTCGCGTTGCTCGCGCTCTGCTCTTCGAACAGTCACGGTTACGCTTACGTTCGAATCGGTTTTACTCGTCGCCGAATTCTAGTTTACCAGAGTTTTTCGATAAACCGCGGTAACGAGTTTTCCTCGTTCGTATAGCTCAATTTTCAATGCGACTCGATTCGATGTATACGCCGCTAACCCAGATCCGATCTCGAACGACTTTCCCTCGTTTCGTACACCGAGGGCAAAGTTGGTTACACCGTAGCCCCGGAATCGTTACGATCGCGCATCGGAAAGACACGTTCGAACCGAGTCGCTCGTCGTCGAATCGTTAGTTTTTCGAGAAAGCCGAGGACACCGCGGTAACGAGTTTTTCTCGCGAGGGCACCTCGATTTTCAACGCGGCTCTATTGCGTTAATTTACGACCGAGATATCCCCGTCATCGCACGGTACGCCACAGAGTGTCGCTCGGCCTTACGACCCGTTATCCGAAACGACGCTCGACAACATTTATAAACGGGATCGCTCCCGTTGCTCGCGAATATATTGTACTAATGACGTGGAAAAGGCGGTCGCCTGAACGCGAACGCAATAACGAGAGAAAGAAGAAGAAGAAGAAGAAGAAGGAGAAGAACTCGTAACCGAGGATACAAAGCGTACCGCGCTCGAGGCTTTCGGGCATCCATAGCTTGAGGGGGGGGGGGGGATCGAAACGGTATCGAGCGTAAGGACCCCGGGCCACGAAAGCCCCGAATATTCTCGCGGTGGGATAAACATTGCCGATGTCCGGTCGACGACGAGACTTATCAGTCCTCGGACACCGGAGGTGCCGGCACGACCATTAATAATCCGAAACAAGAGAACGGCTACAGCGACTATTTAGCCGGCCGTGGACCGTTAAAGTTTTGCACACCGGGATGGCGGTACTTTGGCCCAGCATCGCGATCACGGTCCCGTACCGTCCATCCGGTGGAGGAAAATTACGAGGAACAAAGCGCGGTGATTCGCGTTGCGCTCTTCCCGGGCAAAACACTGCGCTCGAATCGGCGCAGCTACCGTGCCGCGTCCAAGTGCTCCGCGAGTGGATGAGAGGCAAGCGGAGGAAATCGATATAATTTCATCGGGCGAAGTGAATGGTAAAGCGAGTGGAAAAAATAATGCTCGATCGTATCGCAAAGAAAATCGCGACACGGTTTACGAATGGAAGCTCGCGGCACCGGGGGAAATCGACGATCGCCCGACAATTTCGTAACGCGGTCGTTCGAGAACATCGACGGTGAACGTATCGCGTCGGATATTAACGTATCCTTCAGGTGCGATCGGGGCATGCACGGTTGAATTTCCTCTCATAATTTACGATTCGGAGCACCGCTTCGCCACCGGAGAAATTGCTAACAAGATCGCTTACGAAACTAATAAATAGTAACGAGCCTAAATGCAAGCCCCGGGGAACACACGCGGTGGAACTTTAATACCGTCCGATAAGTGGCTCGCGATTGATCGAGACGCGGCGCTCGTGCAACCGCAACACCGTGCCGAGGAGATCGCACGTACGAGTCAAACGGGACATCGTCCCGGACGAGCCACAGTACCGCTGAATATTCCGCGCAACCTCGTCTTCGGGGATACTTCCTACGCGACGAAGACGCAGGGTGTCGCGTCACCGCGAGATTTCTCGATCGGCGACCGAAAAGATTCCGGATCTCGACGAAACGCGATACTCCTTCTCTCCTTCCCTCGACGAATTAAAACCAGATCGCGATTCGTAAATCTTCGCTCGCCGAGTCTCGTCTGGAATACGAGAACGCCTCGATCGACCGCAAGACCGTGGCGAAGATCACCGGTACGTGTCAACGGGACATCGTCCCGGACCAGCTATCCCGGACAACGTCATCTTCGAGGATACTTTCATTTCCTGGCCGTTCGAACCGAACGTTTTCGCGCTCGAGCTCCCTAACGAGGACGAAGGTGGTTGCGCGACACCGAGATTTTTCAATCGATAACGGGAAAGATTCGAAATCCCCCTCCCGTGAGCTAAAAAGTAGTCGTTGGGGCGTTCTCTCGTTCTTTCGAGCGAGTCGAAGCTACATCGCGAGTCGTAAAGCTCCGCTCGTCGACTCTCTCGACGACCGTGCGGATGGGTACGAACGAGGCTGAGTTTCCTGGACAAGCTCGTCTTCGGAAATACTTCCATTTCCCGATGATTCCCGAGAAAATTGTATCATTTTCGTTCTCGCGTTGACTAACGAGAAGGAAGGGCGTCGCGCGACCCCGAGATTTCACGATCGATAACCGGCTAGATTCCCGGATCCCCTCGCGAACCAAATACCTCTACGGGTAGCGGTGCTCGTTCTCTTTTTACGGGGAATCGAAGGTAGATCCGAAACGAAGACGAATCTCTTTGGAATACGAGAATACCTCGATCGACCGCAAGACCGTGGCGAAGATCGCCCGCGTGAACGGGACATCGCCCCAGACGCGAGAATACCGCAGAGTCTACCGAAGAACGTTATCTTTGCGCTTCCATTTCCTGATCGAGAGAAAATCGTAACGTCTGTTTTCGTTCTCGCCGTACGCGACGCGAAGAAAACGATACGCGCGTCGTCGGGATTGTTCGATCGATAACTGGAAAGATTCCGAATCCCCTCGTAAGCCGGATTCCTACGGAAAGTGGTACTCGCTCGTTCTCTCCTTCTTTCGGGCGAATTGAAGCCAGATCGTGAATCGTAAAGCTCTCCGGCTCGCTGAATTTCCCCCGGAGTCCGCGAATACCTCAATGAACGGCGTCGAATGCTTTTTCGAAGCCGAGGAGCGCGCCATCGACCCCGTCGACGCGCTCGTCGGAGCCGGTGGATCCTCGGGAGAACGCGAGCGGAACCGGGCAAATAGCGGAGAACGATATTATCCACCGCGATGGTATTTTTTCAGCGGAACACGTGAAAAAAAAAAAGAAAAAAGGAAAAAGAAAAAAACCCGGAGCGCGTAGCTGCGGGCTAATGCGATTACGTCGCGAAGCTAAAAACGAGCGAACGGTCGAGTTTAAATTTACCCTCGGGGGGACGGTGTGTGTGGCGCGGGGAAGGGGAGGGAGACATCGGGCGTTCTCCTCCGTCGGGGCGCTATTCAAATTTCTTCCAGTCGCGTTATCTCCGCGTAACCGTGGGTCGTTCGTCGAACGAGGAATCCCGAGGATTCGACGCTCGGTTACGAAACGGCCGAACCGAGACGCGAGACGGTGAGAGAAACGAAGAGAGAAACGGAGAGAGAGACGGCGCAGAGGGGTTGTTCGTTGCTTAAGAAGCGATAAGTTCCACGACACCGCGGGGAATCGGTGTTTCTCGAACGTCGGCCGCGCCATTAAAGGATATTCGGATATTATGCAAATGCGAACGGGTGAGCTCGGCCAAGAAGCCGGCTCGTCTACCTTCCCCCGTTCCCTTTCCGATGCGAGATCTTCCCGTTCGGAATACTCGGAGGTTATACCACCGGGGTCCTTCGGTGGGTATCGCGGTTCGCGTCGCGCGAACGATTTTTCCGGCTCCGCGAGTTCCGCGCCGCGTACACCGAGAACCTTTCCGATCGAATTTCAATTCGAGTCACCTTCCATTTCTCGAGCCGATCCCCGCCCCGGGCTCTCGGGCCACCGTTACGGTCGATTCCCCCGGACCCGGAGTCCGAGAGAACGAGCCATCTAGGTGTCCGTTCCGGACTCGCTCTCGAGCATCCTCGAACCTCCCATCTCCACCCGTTCGCGACGACTTCGAGTCGAATCTTCGACTCGGTGTCTCACCCGGCCGTTAACCAACGGAAAAGGGCGCCTCGCGCCCGCCCGGTAAGAAAATTGAATGTTCGTCTTTAATTAAGCCAGAGAAACGCGAAAGTACCTACGTACGGAACGGGGAAAGAGCCGGGGGCGATCCTGCCGGAACGGTTTTCGAGGAAAACGACCGGTATATCCGGCGTGTGCTACCATCCGGAGGGGGTTGCGGGGGGGTTGGGAGGGATCCGTGGCCAAGCTAGAGGAGGAACGGACGCCCCCCTGTGCACTCGGGAAGAACGATTGGCGTTTGCGCGCGGTTCAGTGACCCCGGTTCAATCTCCAGGCAAATTGAATTCTTTTTAAAGATCAAAGAGCGCGATATATGCCCTATAAGCGACGCGAGCGAGCCGCGCTACCGATGGGTTTACGCGCGGCCAGGAATTCGTTTTTCTTGCGAGACATCCGAGGGATCCGATTCCCTTTCTCGATGGAGGGGGGAACCGTATTAAAATAAAAAAAAAAAAAAAATGGAGGAGAAGAATACCGCTCCGGTGTTCTCCCCCGTGTCGCGTCTCGACCGCCCTCGCTTCGAGTCGAGCGAAATCATCCCCGTTTCGCCGATGCATTAAGTACCTTTGATTTCACGGTGCTTTGACTTCTCGGTATTCTAAGCAAAGTCCGCCGGCGCGGCGCGCCGCGGCGATCCCTTGTAAGTCGGGAAACAAAACACGGTTAGGTCGGTGAGCCCTCCGGGGACGCGACCTCGATACTTGCGCGCGGGAAGCCCCATCTCGTCCCCGGTTGGACTCGTTCGCGGGGAAACCGGTGCACCGATTTTAACTTCCCAGGCGAACGGAGAACCGAAGGATATTTGCATTTATATCGAGCGACGAAGATCGTAATTACGCTCGCTGGAAAATGACACCGCGCGCGGCTCGCTGCATCGGGTTAATTGCGATCGCGAAATGTTTGAATATGATTTAAAAATTTGTCCCCGTCGTTAGATTTCCAGGCGGTCCGACGAGACGAGGCGATCGATGGAATTGCGCGCGATCGACTCGCGGCCAGGGACGATTCCACGTTTTCCGATAGCCGGATATCGGGGAATAAGAAATATTTATTTCCCGAGTTCGATCGTCTCGAAGTACGCGCGTAACGGGACTTTGAAAATCTCCCCCTTCGTCGCCCGATCGGCCCACCGTACCGAAAACGCCCGAGAGAAACAACCACCGACCTCGAACCCAGAACCGGATAATAAGGGCATCGTCCACCCCGGGGAACTGCACTCACCTACTCGAGAGATTGGCCGAAAAAGAAAACCGAAAACGAGAGCGGAATTTCGAGCTAGTTTCGAAAGAAAGCAAACCGAGGCGAGCACACCCGGCGGAGTTTCGATCGAGGAAGCGCCGAGACGAGAGAAACCGGTATTCGTTTTCCGCCGTTCCGAGATCGATCGGCCGGAAGAGTTCTCGAAAAATGGCTCGCGTCGTGGAGCCACTGCGAGTCGCGACAACGACGATTCGCGCGAAGCTAGGGGAACGGGAAAAAAGGAAAAGAAAAAAAAAGCGGGCGAGCTCGACTTCGCAACTACGCGTTTCCTACGATGCCATTAACCCAAACGACTCGTTCTCACGGACTCGTCGCGGCGCGTAAATAAGTGCAACCTCGTTGTTGTACCGCGTCCCTCACCGACGACGTCCGTCATCGATGGGACGCGTAGCGCGCGTCGCTTTCCCCGAGTCCGGCGAAAGAACTCTCGCTGGATTTGGGGGACGAGAGCAGGAGGTACACAGCGAGAGGATTTACGAGACGTAGTCACCGTCGGGTTCTTGGCGCCGGTCCCGGACATAAATTACACACGGCCGTCGCTTTGCATCCCCGAGCTTTTTTTTTTCCCTCCTTTCGGGGTTTTCTTTTTTTTTCTTTTTTTCTTTTTTGTTCCCCGCTCCCCTATCGCGTAGGAGCCGTCCGCGGCGTTCACGGGCCGATAGACGTACACGCGCGTCGACGGAGAACGCGATCGTACGCTTACCCGCTCGGTTGACCCGAATCCACCGCGCGTTCCGCGATTCGCGGCACTCGCAGTACCGTAACTTCCATCGAGGTCATCGTTCGTGTCGCGCGGCAGCGATCGCGTACCGAGTCGGGGCTCGTAATAGCGAGGGAAACGAGGAGAGAGAAACGAGACGGACCGAGCGGAGGGGTCCAGCCATACGGCAGCACGGGGGGCGCGAGAGGGACACCGAGAGAGTTTTGTTTTTAGGAATTACGAGGCGGCGGGCTCGCAGCGGCGACCGGCTGACGGAGAATGGCCGGCACGTTTTCAATTAAGCCCATAATTACGAATTCGATGGGAATATGCTCGGTATATGTGCGGCGCGTGCACACGCTCGTCGACGTAATTAGAGCCCCGATATTTATGCCCGAGCATTAACCGCTTCGTCCTCGCGCGAGCCTCCATGGTGCGCGCACGCTTCGATGCACTCGCGGTATCGAGACGGTGCGCGTCCCCGTGGATATCGAGTTCTAGGTTGTTCCCTTTTTTTCCCCCCCGTTTCTCTTTTTCTTTATTCGTTCCTTTTGTCCTTGAGTTTCGAGCGGGACGACGCCTCCCGTCGCGACGACGGACGAACGAACGAGGCGCTCGTCACCGAGTAACGAGCGGTCTCGAGGCTCGACATCTGTCCGGCACGTGCACGCGCGAGACCTTAGGAACCGGAAGCAAGGACGCCGGGGCTAGGAGGTTTTCGTGGACGACACCGGGTCCGACCAGTACCACCGGACGAGTCTCCGAACTCGACGATCTTCTCGTAAAGTCGCCGCGCAAAGTGTTTACACATAGTTAGCGGAGATTCGTGTACCTACGAGGTCACGCATTCTCGGTTGCGAGGGACCGTGCAAAGAAACCTACTCCTTTGCGAGCAAGGTACGTCGGATCGTTTAATCGCGGAACACCCTCTACGTAACTTTGTTTCCCGCGGCAATTGCCGGGCATTTAGATTCGATTCGAACGAGCTCGCTCCCGAAGTTTCCATTAACGCCGCGTATCGATATTATCGGAACCGCGAATTAACTCGATGTCCGTTCGAGACGATTAAGGACACGTGGGACCGAACGATCCGCCTTGGGATTTCTCCCCAAGCTCGCGCGAGTACGGTTTTATCCTCCGACGATTCGAAACGTCCCCCTTTCCATCCGAAACGCTTCGCCACCCCGGCTGAGTAGCCTCTCCGTTCCCTTTTCTCGTTCCATCGGTCTCTCGTTACCGATTCGCGTCGTTCGCCGCTCATCCGCGATCCACGACGCGTACGCACGGCGCGTCCTCGGCCCCTCGGCGTCGTCGCGACAGACACTCGGGATTTCCAACGAGGTCTGTCGCGCAACCGATCGCGATACGCCCGAGGAAATTCCATCCGCGTCGCGGCGCATAGCTCTCTCGCAAAACCGCGTAAGGCGAGATCGCGGCGCGGTGTGGCGCGGTGTGACGCGGTGTGGCGCGGTGTGGCGCGGCGCGACGCGGCGCACCGTTGGAAATCACACCGACTCGGAGGGTCGTAGCACCTTTAATTCCCCGATTAGCCGGCATTGGACCCCGTTAGAGACGGTATTACCTATGCAACCGCGCTCGTTGCCCCCCTTTGGTCTCGTCCCGTTTCAACCATCCCGGTGTCGCCGAGTTCTCGTTCGAACCCCCGCGCTAATGGACGAACGACGCGATGCTTTTGTTTCGTCGCCGCGTTCGAACCGATCCCCCTAGCCACCCAGCCACCCACCCCCATCTGGAAACGAATAGAACGAACAGAGGGAAGAAAGCAAAGGCTTATCTGGTATCGCGCGCCGGGGACCGTCTCGTGGCCGGAAGTGTCTCTCTCCTCGTTCTCCGAATCCTCCGGCCGGCACCCGGAGATAAACCGCGCGTAAACGTTGGAAGAAAATTTCTTAAGAGGGCAGCCAGATAGCGTTCTCGGTGTTCCGGCGTTCGAGGGGGCGGCGGGGAAGTTTACGAGGTGGGCTCGCGTAGCCGGGTAACTAGCCGTGCAATTATCCGTGACAATAGCCGCGCGTCGCGGCAAACCGTGGCATTGCTGCCAGTCTCCACCGCCGTCGACCTCCCCGTTCCTTTTTCTCTTTCCGTAAACCGGTAATGGAACGGTCACGTCGCCGCAACGGTTCGCCTCTATCTTGCCGATTCCAGATTGAATTGCTTTTCTGGTTACCATTTGCCCCCTCTTTACGCCCCACCCGTTTTCTGCTCCTGGAACACGCTTCCCTCCTCCTCCTCCTCCTCCTCCTCTTCCTCCGGCCCCTCCGGCCCCTGGCCGCCTACCACCGCTATTCCGCCACAGTCTGCACCGGGACGCGTGTCTTTTTCCATCCGTTCCATTTCTGCGCTCGTTTCCCGTCACAGGTAACAGCGGCTCGCCTCCGAAGCGTCGTAACCGCGAAAAGAACGTCGCGAGCCGAGCCGAGCCGAGCGATTCGTTAACCGGGAATCGCTGGTCGCGATCCGCGATGCGATCCACGCGGAGCCGTAGTCGGAGCCGGAGCCACCAGCCTCGTCCTAACGATACGAAATGCATATTAATGCCGCTGCGCGCCTCGCCCGACACCGCCCGGAAACAAGCTTTTACTACCTCGGCCTCCTCCCTCTCCGTACACCCTCCCGCGACTCCTCTTTCCCTTTTTTTTCTTTTTTTCAAACTTTTTCCCCGGAGGATTCCCTCTCTCGGGCGAGCTACTTTTTTCTTCCGTCGTCCTCGTCGGTCCTTCCACCGGCCGACCCTCTCGTTCCCTAATTTCGAGTAACTTCCGGCGCGCTTCGCGGTCGCCTCGTCGCATTTTCTCGTCGATGGAGATGAACGTGTTTTAGCCCCTGGACATCGTTAGCGAGGGTAGACGAGCAACCTAGGAAAGTTCGACGGGATAGCTTTCGAGTAGTTGGCTTCGAGCGTGGAGCGATTTCTGTCTCTCAACTTGTCGCGAAAAGTTATCTCCGACCTTTCGCGTGGAATTGCTCCGCGCGCGAACACTCCGCGTTATCCGTGTTTCCGTGATCGAGCATCGGTTACCGAACCAGGGAGCACGACATTCTTTCGTTTTCCGCTTAATCGGCTTCCCCGTCTTATCCCCGTTCGAATCGCGTTAAACTCTGGCAGCAAAGACGAACCGAGAGTAAATTTGCTGCCGGAAATCGGTGTCTGGAGTTCGCCGTACTTGTTCTCGATAATTCGAATAAGAGAATTTCAGTTACGGCGAGTTAAATTCTAGACACGGCTGCCGGGGTGTAGAATTTTTTCTACCAACGGGGTTAAAGGCACGCGCGCGACGACGGAGCGGATTATTTTCCGGGTCGAATCGCTCGTGGAATCGTATCAAACTCCGGTAGCAAAAATGATCCGAGAGTAAACTTCCGTGAAAATTAACGGAGACAGAAGTGTATCGGTCCTCGATGATTCGAATACGGAGGAGAGAGCTCGTTATTCCGAGTCAAACTCTCGGGTGGTTGCCGAGAGGAGATAATTCTTGTTCGCGATCTCCGGATCGATGCGGC
The DNA here is from genome assembly GCF_051014685.1 of Ptiloglossa arizonensis. NCBI lineage: Eukaryota > Metazoa > Arthropoda > Insecta > Hymenoptera > Colletidae > Ptiloglossa > Ptiloglossa arizonensis. Next base: position 23,310,414 of record NC_135055.1, read on the forward strand.
GATAGCTTCGAGACTGGCGAGAACTGCGAAACTTTGCGCGCAATCTGCTTAATCGTCGTAAGACTGCTCGAACGAGGTAGACGAGATTCTTCGGTAACGGTAAAAAATAAATAGCGAGCGGAAAATCTAGACTCTAACGAACATAACGAGCGAGTAACGTGCGAACACGCGCGATTAGAAAGTGCGGGCGAAATTACGTATAAATGTTCTTAACGAATTTCGAAAGGAGCCTGGTGACCCAGAAAAGAATCTAAAACCGCGGTAGGTATTGTTAGCCAACCAGCGCGTACACAATTGTTACCATGTGTGGCGTTATAAAAGAGAGAAAATCTCGCGAGCAACGCAAGTGGATTATTTTAAAGTTTCGAACCTTTCGGGGCGATCGATACGGTTATTAAAAAGTTAGTATAATCGTCGTGCCGGGTATAACTCTGACCCGAAACGTAAACCGAGTTACTGGAAATCGAGTCGAGTACGGGAACCGCGAATATAACCACCGAAATTTTAACGAGTCTCGCGTTCCTTTCCCTCTCGAGTTGTCGCGGCGCGATCTCGAGTGCGCGACAACGTTCGAGACGGGGGGTGGGGTGGGGGTGGGGGGGGGGGGGCCGTGTGGGGGAAAAAACGCGGTGGAGATAAACGTCGGATGACCTGGTCGTTTTCAGACGCGCGTCGAGCTTAACGGAGACTAAGGGAGGCCGTACGGTAAACACAGAAGACCCGCAGAAGACTCTGAAAGAAAATATAGCGAGGGCGAGGCAAAGGACGGGGGACGAGGACGGTCGCGATGCGAGGCTGAAAAGTAACTCGACGGTTTTTTCTTTTCTTTTCTTTCTTCTACTTCTTTTTTCCCTTTTCCCCCTTTTTTTCATACCTTTTATTCGCGACTTCGTTTGCGCTTCCACGATTAGAATTGACCTTCTACTTTCTCCCCACCCGCGAAAGAGAAGAAACTTTTTCAAAGACCGGCTCCGCAAAGGACGCCGACGAGAGAGCTCGAAACTCTCGAGGACCCGTACGATACGCCGCGCGAACCCTATCGATCGCTTCCCGATCGTTTAAATCCGGTTAGCGGTTAGGTATTTGTAACGCCCTCGAAGAACGTTTTCGCGTACAGCCGAAAACAAGGTCGGTTCACGAGTGACTTTTGCCGAGTCGAACGATCGACGGTGGGGCTCGAAGGGAAAGAAGGTTAGGTGTTCGTTCGAACAGGGACCGCGGACGGACCCTATCGAGGGCCAACGAGATCGTAAGATTCCTCCCGATCCGTGTGTAATCTACCGACGAGTTTATTTGCCGAAATAAACGACCCGATAGACGGTCCATTATTGACACGATCGACCGTAATGCGATGAATTGAGAATCGACGGACGTTCGAGTGTCACGAGCGTATTGAACGCGACACGGCTCGGACGTTATAACGGGTAGAAAATTTTACTCGATGCCATTGTTGTCGCGTGGCGCCTCTAAACTCGTTAAATACGCTCTCCGATACGTATTCGGAGACCGAACCGAATATTGATCACGGTACGTGTTTAAAGTCGACGGCACGCATTAATGTTTCCATAATGTATGAAAAGTGCGTTATAAAGTCAACCGTGGTCGTTCCGGGCATCGATTAGGTCCGATTCTATCCGTACAGAGAGTATTTGCGTACCGCAGGGAGCGTTCGGTTTCGTATTTTCGAAGCGATTAATCGGTTTCGGACGAGATCGTTTCCCCCGTCGGGTGGTGGTCGTCGATGTTTTCATTATTCCGGTACATTTTCGCGCCGGTGTCGATTATACGAAAAGCAACAACGAGCAATCGTATTCGTACGGTTCGCGTTTCACGCGTCTCGCTACGCAGGGGGTTACCGGATTATACGGCGATACGAGGGCGGGGAATGGAACGCGTTTCGTACGTGCACGAGCGCGTATCTCTGTGCATAATATCGGCTCGTCTTATCGATTCGCTACGGATACGTCACCGGTACGAAGAAATACGTGTCCCGTATGTTTCGAAATAATGCATAAGCCCGTCGTGGGAGCAAAGTTTTCCACGGTCGTGTCACCGTTACGCCGCGAGGGCGCATCGAAATCGCCGAGCGATATTTTTTCGTCCGTCGTGTTTCGCGAGAACATTGCCTATTGTTCGCAAAGTAAACTCGCGGCTGCTCGTAGATTCTCGGTCAAGTGCGCGTACACGCGACGGGGAAGTTTCGAAAGCCATTTTCTCCGAAACGAAGTCCCCTCTGGAAACAATTGCCAGATTGTCGATTTATTCGCGGCCGAAGGATCGCACCGGTCGCGGTTGTTCCACCGTTACCGCGTCACCCGATACGTTTCCTCGACCACCGGACCCACCGAGCCGTTAAATCCGAAAGGTTAACATCGCGAGGAACGATCCTCGCGGAAGGAGTCGATCGAGGAGAGCCTCTGTCTCCGAAACGCAGCTTCGAACTCGTTGCGAACCGTTCGCCGAAGAAGCGGGAGCTGGACGGAAGACGGGAGGGAGACAAAAACCGCCGGGATAAGTTTGTTCTCGCGGAGAGAAGTTTACCTTTCGTTAGGTAGGAGAGCTCGCCACGGTTTCAGAAGACACCGGAGTATCTAGTTACTCTGCTCGCTCGAGTGACCCTCGTTTTCCTTGGGAACGCCGCGGAGACGACTACCGTCGTCGGGACGATTAACGCCCTCGTCTCTTTCTCGATGTCCACCCTCGACTTTTCGATTCTACTTCGCCCACTCTCCTCCGTGGTCCTTAACCTTTTCGATACCGACGAGAACTACGGTCGGCCATCGCGTTCGCCGTGTCCTATCGGTGACACTGCACGCTCGTTGTAATTTTACGCGCAAAATTCTACGTCATCGACTCTCTCGCAACGGGCATTTCGAGTGGCGAATAATTGATTAAATTCGACAGACCGACGCGATTCGAGCAAGGAGGCAAAAATTTCGTCGCGAACCTCTGCACGCCAGGTGTGCAGGGTGGTAATATTTCTGTGTACGTTGTTACGGTTCTTGCGTTTTTCCAATGGTAATCGCCGCTGTCGTCGCAGAGTCGTGTACGGTGTAAACATTCGATGTTTACAATTTCGCGTTACGATCGGCGACGAAAATGCCCGTCGCAAAATGGACGCCGGTGCTACGCCCGGTGCAGCGGCAGGTTATTCGCGACCGAGTCCCGCATCGAAAGGGTTAAATTCCGTCGCGCTCCCCCGGGGAGGAGCGAGACGTCTCCCCGTCGATCGCGAAACAACGGGCACGCGTTCGCGGGAAAAACCGGGTGAAAAGTATCGACTCGGTCGCAATCGCAACGTATCTCGGATAAAATAGGATAAGATATCCCAGGGTGCCTCCGTCGTAACCGGGGGTGCGTCTCGGGCGAATCGCTTGGACGCCGGGATCGAGAGTACCGGGGCAAGTTATACGCCGGGATTACGAGATTGCCACCAGGGGATTACGAGGATAGCTCCCGGAACGTCCAATCTCAAGGATAAACACTTTCCTACGTTCTTGGTAGCTCGCTCCGCTCGTCTCCCGGAGGCCTCCGAGGTGGAGGATTCGCGGAGGCTTCGAAGCGATCCCTGCTCTCCTCTCTTCTTTTCCTCGAGAAGTCTCGGAGCTTCTTCCTGGAAGACGTAGGGGAACGAGGTCCTCCGCCTTATTGAGAGACCGACGACGACGACGACGACGACGACGACGACGACGACGACGACGATGACGACAACGACAACGCCGGAGGAACCGCCTCTCTTCGTCACGGTTATCCAGAGCACCTCTTTCTCTTTCCTTTTCTTCGTCGCCCGCGCGTTTATACCTCGAGGGACACCGGAAGCAAGGGGGTCGCATTCTCCGGCGTCTATCGACAAAGTTGACGGCGAAATCGCGCGGAGAAGAAGTCTTAACGACTCGGCCGCGTCGGCGAAGTTGCGAGGCGATCGAGCGACACGGAAAGTCGCGGCCGCGAATGGCTCGATAAACGGGAACAAAGGGTCCGAAGGTAGGGGGTGGAGGCTATATCCTCGAGCGATTCGAGAACTAGTTTTATCGGGCTTACTCGACTCGCTCGTACGTCGCGCCCGCTTCGAACGGAACGCGGCGCGAGGCGTCGATATTGCCCGGCCGGTTCGAGACGAAGCGCGGCGCGGTTCGTCTTGGTCCTCGACGCCTTCCTTTCCATCCCCGCTTTTGGCTCGCGTCTTCTTTCCCCTACCGTAACACCGCGAGCGTGGTTTTCTCTAGCCTGCAGCACCATCCCCGATACTCGGAAAAGCCCGGATAAACTTCTTCGCCTCGTGGATGCGCTCGAGCGTAACGATCCTCCGCGTTGGCAAAAGCTCGCTCGGTAGAAGCGCGCGGGTATCCCCTCGGCCAGCGGGGCTCATTTTTCCCTCCCCGCGGTTCTTTTCTCGGCGAACACCCCGGGAGAAAGCTCGTCGGAAAGTTTTGCCCGCGGACGGGAGAGTAACGCGAGCTCGCGGTGAAATTTACGCGATCCACCGCTCGCGGAGCGGTTCTTTATAAAAACCAGGGGGGATTCTGCGAGGCGGTTGATGATATCGCGCGCTCGCTGGCGAAGACCTGTCGCTGATGGGGGCTGGAAAAGTTCGGCCCCGAGGAGAGGGTTGCGTCGGACGGGTTTACTACGAAGCGGAGCGGCGCGGCGCGGTGCGGCGCGGCGCGGCGCGGCGCGGTGGCTGGCCTAGTAAGTTGCGCCGTTACTCGACCATAAACACCCGGATTGCGTAACGACGCGAACGCTATGCCCATAAATAAGCGGCGAGCGCTGTGCCGGCGCGAGTTGCGCGCGAGAGACCCGTTGCTTACGAGCTGTCGAACTTTCCTACGGCTTAAAGGGTTGCGCCACCGCGAGAACCGACCGAAAACCGGGGACCGGTTTTTTGCCAAAATCTTTCTTTTATTCTCGCGACGATAGCGACGATAAATCCCCGAGGAGGTTTCGTTTATATTTTTTTCTCGCCGCAAATAGAACGCGTAACAAGCTTCGGGCGAAAAGTTTTTACGCGTAACGGGACGAACGATGCGACGGTGATCTCGTCCGCGGCGATCGCGGCGCGTAACCCGGGGACGATGTTTCACCGTCCAAAGTCGAGCGATATTCGTTGCTTCGGAACGCACTTTCCGTGTCGCGCGAGCCTCGGAATTTTCCTTCCTCCAACGAACGCGTGGAAACGATCGGATTTCAATTTCAACGGTTTTCCTCCCTGCGAAGAATGGAAACCCGAGTTATCGGCTCAAAGATCTTTATTCGTTATTAAAGTTTCGTTGAACGATATATTACGTAGTGATCGACGCTGGATCGGGTATGGGAGGAATTTGAAAGAAACTCGTGGTCGTCTTTCTCCGAAGCCGGGCGCGTCTTCGTGCCATTTCGCTGTTATCGGGAGGATATATTTTTCGAGCGAGTTGGTCCAAGGGTTCTCAGTTGGTCTCGTTGGTCGGTCCCGTGGCTCGGCAAGCTGCAGCCGTCCCTTTTTCTCGGTCTTCTCGGAAGCCTCGAAAACCTTGCGCTCGGTCTCCGTGTGCCGGTGGCTCGCACAATGGCCACCTTGTGCGTCGATTCCCGGAATCCCCGTTCAAAAGAGCTTCCTCGCGCGGACACGAAATTTCTTCCCAGACCGCTGCTTTCGAACGATTGTAGCGCCCGATGATGGAAGGCTCTCGGCTCGAATCGTCGGCCACGATCTCGTCGATTTCCACGTCGAAATGGTCGTAATACCCTCTCGGGTTGGGTGTCGGGGGAGGTCTATAGGCCGTTCCGGGAAAAGAATAGGTTCTCTCGGACTTTCGACGAGGACTCGCTCGATAACGATCGAGAAACTAGGAACGGACTTTTTAACTGCAATTAGGACCGCCCCGTTGGATTCGCCCGTGCCATTCCGTGCGTTGTATCGTAATTTCGGTCGCGTCGATCGTATCCGGGTCGAAGTAACTCCTACCGTCGAAATTGATTTACCGTATTTTCGGGAAGGGAGTACGTTATCCGTTATTCCCCGATCAGCGAAAATCGTTGTTCGTCGTTGCGTCGACACTTTGCTCCTCTTTCGCGCGTGAACGTTGAAACGCCACGATTCGAAACGGAACGGAGTTTCGGAGGAATTGCAAGTTAAAAAACGACGAGACGCAGTACCGGATAGCCTGGAAACAATGTCGTTTCGAACGTTTCGCGCAAAGGTAATCGGTTTCCGCGCGTGGTATCGCGTTACGACAGCGGTGAGAAATTAATCGAGGTTCGACCGTGGACGATGAACGCTCCGATAGCGCACGGTCGAAGAATGGGGACGATTCTTCGTTCGAAAGACGCGGAGGACACGTACCGGGAAATTCTCTCGTACATTGCCGGAATTAACGATTCCGTATATTTCCTCGACGCATCTTCCGGTCGGGCATCGGTGGGAGGCGACCGGATCGATGTATCGAGTCGTTAAACGCTCCGTACGAGGTAGTTTAATCATCGTAGTCGATGGTGAATTTGAAAAGGCGGTTTCGGCTCTCGAGTCTCTCGTTTCGCCGCGATTTCTGTAACTGCTCCGATTAAACGAGGAGTGGTGCGCAAATGGGTCAGCGTTTTCAAAGTCGAGCATTCGGAGCGACGCGGCGCGGCGCGGCGCGACTCGGCTCGGCTCGGCTCGGCGCGTCGTGCACCGAATGGAAGGAGGAGAGGCGCCCGGCGAAAGTAACGCGCATCGATTACGCCGGTTAAAATCCAAAACGACGAGGAATCCACGGGGAATCGAGTCGGCGGCTACGAAACGCGGCGTTTCTCCGGCAACGAGTACAGGACTCGAGAGTGCTAAAGGTGGATTCTCGCTCGGAAGGCCTCCGGAGAAAGAGAGCGGCGGGCAAAAAGAGTGGAAAGAAGCGAGAGAGGGGCGGACGCGCGGTCAGAGGGAGAGAAGAGAGAGAGAGAGGAGAGAGAGAGGGAGACGCGAGAGGACAGGAAGGGGGCGGGGATGCAGAGGTAGAGAAGGTAACGGCGCGGTAGGAGCGGCAACCGGCTCGACTGGAATCCAATGGCGCGAGGCCAAGAATTTTCAGTTTTCATCAGGAATTTCCCGTCTCGGACCGGTGGCGGGCTTCGCCGTTGTGCTCGCAAAAACATCCGGGGGATTTCTGAGCCGCGAACCCGAGCCCGGAGAACGAACAACAAACGACCAACGAACAAAAACCGGGGACCGCGAGAGACCGGCCGAGGGAAAAATCGCTTCGAAGTTGTCCGGAGGAGACCGACGAGAGAAGAAGCCGACGCGGAGTGTATTCCCCGGTTGAAAACCGGCCGAAAAAACCTCTCCTCTCTTGTCTTCGACGTTGAAAAGCCAACGGGAGAACAGCCGGGTGTTCGGGGCACGAAACGTTCCTTCGTTGATCGCGGGCCCCCGTGTTCCTCGCGCGGAAAATATCGCTTTCGCGCTCGAAAAACTCGAGACCGGGACGGTACGAGCCGCGTCGCGGATCGTGTTTCCGGACGAACGTTTTCCAAGACCGGGAACGTTGCGCTTTTTTCCACCGCGAAACCGTCGACGATCGCCCGATCGATTCTCGGAACAGAATTCGATTCCCCGTCCTCCCTGTTCCCCTTCGAATCGAAGCCGTGCAGATTCGCGCGTATCGATCCCATTATTGGTGTACACAATCCGGTGAACAGTTGTTGCCAACACCTAGACCAGTGGTATTAACCTTTCTCAATGGATGCACTCTACGACGTAACGAGGTCGGCCGATGGTCTGCGATAACCATAATTATGAGCCGATTACACCAGATCCTGCAGATTGCGAAACTAGGAACCGACGCGCTCTGTTCCCGGATAAAATTTTCAATGGCCGCTCGTTCCCTCGTCTCGAACAGACCGCGTCTAAATGCACCCTCGAGAACAATAAGGTAATTCCCTTTGCTAAAATCGGAATATACTCGCCGCGAGGTGTATCGACCGGTTGCCAAGAATACGCAAAGCGGTTGATACGTACCGCGATCGATGGTAATTTTTCGAAATAAATCACCGCGCGCTCGGACACGGGGATTCGTGGTGTGCGCGCAACCTTCGTTTCTTACGCCCGACGAGAACACGCGTTCTCGGGCTCGCTTCGATCGTGCATCGCGGTGCACGTTCCCGGTGTAATAAATAAATAATAGATTTACCGCGAGGAGAAGCCGGGGGGCGTGTGCCGTTGAATCGATATTCGCTTATTGCTCGCTCGCTCGTCGCGACGCATTCCGTTCGTTTCCGCGTAAACAAGCCGACGAAAAAAGAAAAAAAGACGGCCGGTGGGTTGCGTCGCGTTCGACCTCGTTACGATTCAACGTTCACGCTCTCTCGATCCGTCGATCGTCGATCGCGCTCGCTCCGCGCCATTTAAATCGCTCCGGTGCGCGGCACGCCGCGGCGCGGCCTCGAATTAACGTTCGTTCTCGGGCCCAGCGCCGGGAAACCCGTAGCCTACGCCAGTGGACGAGAAGTGGGACCGGTGTGACGGGTTCGCAGATGCGAGGCCCCTGGGCCCGAACGCTGCGCCGCTATCCTCTGCGCAGCTCGACCGTGCTACGCGCGGCTCGAAACGGCCTGCGATACCTCGCGCGTTTCCTCGAGGAAATCGCGGATAACGGTCGATCTCGCGGCCAATATGCTCCGAGAAACGAAGATCGCCTTCTCCGATCCGTCCCGTACCGTCTCGTCCCGTAGTCCCCTCTTCCCTCGAATCTGGTACGTTCTGTTAATTCCGAGTAATCGTTCCCCTCGATTTCGATTTCGTGCCAGGAGACACGAACGCGTAACGGCGGATTCGATACGAAACGAATCACGTACGAACGTTCGCCGCGACATCGGTAACGAGTATCCTCGATAATCGGTCGAAAGAATTTTATTTCGAGGGATCGAGTTCGTACGGAACGCCTTTGTCCTCCGCTATCCCGGACCGCCGCGAGCGCGATGCCGAATTTATTTCCAAGAGTATTTACTTATCGGCTACGGATAACACGGCTCCGAACAGAATCGAGCCAATTTGCAATTACCAACGCAAGCTCGGAACTCTCGCGATATTGACTTCTAATTATTACCGCGAAAAGCCTAATTGCTTCCGAAGCTGAATTACCGCGCTGGAACCGCGGGCCTGCTTGGCCCCTCGCGCGTTCTAATTGATTCCTGTAACTCGATTGCTCGGTGCGCTCTTATTGACACAAGGGTCGAACTGTATCGCCGAGTTCCAGATTCCGACCGATTTACCGACCGAAATCACGAATTCCTGGCGACCCTCCCACTCCGCTTCGCGTCGTACTCGCAGAGGGGAGAACCCAACCCTCGGTTGTTTCCCCGATGAAGCGAATTTCGAGCCACGGGCGTAATTTCTTCGATGGTTTTCCGCGGACCGGGTTCGGAACGTGCCGCCGCGGTGTCTCCTTTCCCTTCGTCGAGAAAATCGACTCCTTTGTATCGGAAAGTTTTGCTTAAAAATAGCCGTGTCGCAACCGTGACGCAACGCGCCGGCTCTAGGAACGATCGTTAACTGCGACCGTTACAAACGTAAATATCAAATACGACGATTCGAAGGCCCAACGCGAACATTGTACTTTCGACGTGGCCCGCGCGCGCTATCGAGGGAACGCGGTTTACTTTTGCCTTTTCCTTCGTCGAGGAAACGAGTTCCTTCGTACAGGAGACTCGGGCCGAAAAACGACCGCGGGTTTCCTCCCGGTTCGGTTCGAAGGCTCGTCGCGAAGCGTATCCGCGGCGTTCCGTGCGCACTTTGCGCCGCGTTACGTAAATTCGAGCCGCGTTATCGGCGTTGCGTGCGCCAAAGCTCGGAAATAACTAAATCGTGAGTGGACTGTTCGTCAAGGACTCGACGCAACGCGCCGGATCCGCGAATCGCGACATCAATCGGTCGACGCATCCGCGTTTCTCTTTCTCGTAGCCGCAGGAGGGCGCGCGCGGAGCCGCGGAAAAGCGTGGACGGAAATCCCGTGCAACAGGTGCCGTCGACCAACTTCTCGCGCAGTTTCGCAGTATGCCGGGTACAGTTTCGGAACGGGAACGCGATAAGGACCCTGCTGGTGGCTGCGTCCTCGCGTTTTCCAATCGGAATCGATCGTTAGACGCTACGCGGCCAGATACGGCTGAATCGCGAAAATCGCGCCTCTCGAGACGTTTTATCCTTGTATTTCCCGTTTGCTCGATTTCCCCGCAAATTGATATCGGAAATCGTCGCTACGAGGGAAGGAAATTAATCCCGTGGCGTGGATCGTACACCTTCTTTAAACGCGGTAAATTTACGGACGAAAGTAACGCAAAATACGCGGCATTATCTTTCCAACGAGCAAGCGGGGAACAAAGGAACAGCGTAGCTGCGAGGACAACGATCGTCGTATCGAACGCTCGCTCGGCTCGACATTTTGCGGCTTTTTCGTAGATCCCCGCGAATTTCGTACTCGGAGCACGGTAGTTAGAGTCGGTAATAACAAAGAAATCGAAGGGGGTGGAAGATAGCCGAGGGATACGCGTTAGGCGACTTCTCCCCTACTCGAACGACAACGGATTCGGAGAGTTACGCGGACTCTCTCGCGCGTTCCGCCGTTTCTCGATGATAAATCGTCTCCGTGGGTGCCATGTATTCTCGTGTCATCGCGACCGAGTCTCGGCTACCGAGCTCGCGGACTTCTTTTCCCGGACCGTTGTCCTTTCGTTTTGCTTTTTCGCGTCGCTCGATCACGGCGTGTCTCCGAACAGATTTACGAGCGACGGTTCGCTTTAACCTCGTGCCAATCCAATAATACGTCGAAAAAAAAAAAAAAAAACCGTCCACGGAATACCTATTATTTTCTTCTTCCCGCGTTATTTCAACGGTCCATAACGGAGGGCAAGAAAATCGTTAATTACGGGGGACCGAATCCGATCCGTTATCGAAGACACGGTGAAAAAATAGTCTCGGGGATCGTTCCAAGTTTCGAATCGAAAAATTCAACTGTGTACGATAAAGTTTAAAGCAATCAATTCTCCGGACGTTGAAACAGTCTCGCCCGGGGAAAAATCCGAATCCGAACTGGATTCACATAATTCATCGTAATCTGCCGTGTCAAGAGACTTTTTACTCCTGGAGATTTACTCTTTTAGACCGAGAGCGCGAAAACGAACGATGAAATTTATGTATTACACCCACGAACGGAGCTTTTGTAAAAGGAGGGAAAAATTTATCGAGCGAATAATTTACAGTCGCGGTGGTTCTCGCTAAACGCGTTTTGACGCGACCGTGTCCCAAGAAATGCCGCTACGAATTCGACGCAGGGATACGAGCGGGACCGAGAGCACGGCCTGCATCCTTAACCCTTCGCCGTAACCCCTTTGGCTCGACGAAAACCGGTAGAGGATGTTCGGGTTCCGAACGTTTCGATCGTTACCTCTCCGTTCGAATTAGTTTCGGTGTACGCGGCCCGGTCTTCGTTCTTCGACGGGTCGGACTCGTCAAAGTGCGGGAACGGGTTAACGCGTTCTCGAGGAAACGAGGAGTTGATATCCGGTGTTCGGTGGTGGAAACGTTCGCGCGAACCATCGTGTCGGATTAACGAGAGTCGGTGCCGTGTTTCGACGCCCGCATCGGCCGGTAAACGCATCTGGACGGAGCAGGCAACGGGTTAAAAATGCGGCCACGGTTAGTAGCTACCATTAATTCGGTCCTTGGTCAGGCCAGGTTCCAACTACGCTCGGCGAGCTGGATCCGGTACGGTCGCAGAAGCGGTAGTATTACTTAAAACAGAGTTTGCTCGGCGCGTCTCTCCTTATCGGAAGACTCATTGCGCGATAGTTCTGGAAAACTACGGGACAAGTTTCTCCGTTTGATTGCGTACTGTTTGGATAGCGGCATTAAACTTTCGTGTCGTGATTACCAGCGCAACGGTCCCGGTTGGGGTAGCTACGTACCGAGTTCGCGATCGCGAAGCCAAAGAGAATTATATTGGATTTGCCGTTTATTCGCGGACGCGTGCACCGAACGCGCGCATTCTGCGCCGGATATTTTCCGCGCGTTCAAATTCCACGCGTCCCACCGCGAATCGTACTTCCGCGAAACGATTTCCAACCGACGTAAGGACGAGTAAACGTTCGATGGATGTTTCTTGGCGTTAACCGCCATCGACCGTTAACCCGGATACTCGGAGTTCGAGATGGGCCGCAAACCGCCGATGGCTCCGAAGTACGCCAGAGTTCGCGAATCGTCGACCGTACCAGCGCTGAACGCGTCCGCGGGCTCTCGCTTCGAAAAATGACCCGTATTTCTGCTCGATAATCCCCGTTATTTAATCGTTTCGTTAAAAAACAAAAAAAACAAACAAACGTAATCCTCGCCGTGTCTGCCGAACAACAGCGTACTCTTTCTCTCGGCGCGCACCGAAATATACGAATTAAGTTTTATACGCGCGTAAATATTATTACAATATTTTGCACCGGTAATTGTTGAATGAAACTTAACCAGGGACCACCGATGTTTATTCGTCGAACGCGTATATTGTAAACGGTGTAAACCCGTAGCCATCGATAAACAAAAATAATAATAAACGTAACACGAGCGCGTCGGCTCGTATTCGGAGGAACAACGTCGCTCGTTATTCGCAACATCGACCCAACGTCGATCTCCCGTACGCGCGTTCGGTTAATAGTTATTCGCGTACGACTGGCCACGCCGCGCAGAATTTCTACATAATAATCGTTGCCTCGTCGAGTGATTTTCTCTCCTCCCGTTTATAACAACGCCGAAACAATTCGATCGATCGGCACGAATCGGCACATGCGTTCTTCATCGAACGCGGAAGCGGTGCCAGGATTGTCCTCCCAGCGGTGGCGATTGTCCCTCCGTTGTTTGGTCGTTTCTTTCGCGCGGTCGTTCGTCGCGGAGAGGGAAACGCAAATTCGTCACGCTCGTAAATATCCCCGGCTGGTTGCATTCCGGCAGTCCGTCAAAACAGCGGCGCGCCACCAACGGGTGAGTCCCTCCCTCTCCCTCTCTCTCTCTCTCTCTCTCTCTGTTTGTCTCTTTCTCTCGTGTCTCGATGTTTCCGTCTTCCTCTGTCCCTCTGCGAGGGACGCTCGGGTCGCTTGGTCACGTTCGGCCGGTCTCCAGGAGGAAAAAAGCCGTGAAGGGGACACAAAAGGGAGGCCTCGAAGCAGGCTGGAGGCACGCAGCCACGCAGCCACGCAGCCACGCAGCCACGCAGCCACGTAGCCGCAGCGTACGTACGTGTGTACGCGCGCGTTGTTCCCGCCGGTGCGTGTCCCGCGTTCAAACACACCGGGGACACGTGATACGCGCTCCAACGATCCCACGCTCCTTGCTCGTTCCGAGAGTACATTGTTTCACGCGACGACGGACTCCCCCGCTCCTCCGTCTCTCTCTCCGTCTAGAGTCCGTGGATCGTCGTGAACCGATGGAACCGATCGCGTACTCGAGAGCGCAACGGGGAGGGGCGACGCGTTTAGGAAAAAGCAATCCGAGGAAAGATAAACGAGGCGAGAAAAGCGGACAACGCCGCGATACGAGGAAAAGAATACGCGGCGGGGGGAGCCAGCCACCGTGCCGACCCCTTATCGCCCCGAGGTCGGACGGAAGACGGGGCTGTTATCGGCCGACCGAGCGCCGAGACTTTGACTCCCGGGGAGATCGAGATTTTCGGAGTCGATCGCTCGACACCTCTTAATTGCCTCGTCTCCCCTATCTCTGTCCCCTTATACGTTTTTCCGTCCTCCCCTGTTCGGTTCGGTTCGGTTCGGTTCGGTTCGGTTCGGATCGGATCTCCGTCGTTTTATTTCTGGACAGCGAGGAGAAACGGTTGGAGTAGGTCCGGGCGTCGCGCGCGCGCTTTTCGCGGAAACGCGTGCGCGAGCAGACCTCGGGACTCCTGAGCGGGGTGGGGACAGTAGGACGTCTTTTCTACGCTCGGCGCGTCGTTTTTGTCAGCCGGGTAGCTTGGAACACATACGAAGCGGCGTGCATCGAGCATCGAGCATCGATCGGGATGCACGCCAATCAAAGGGAATTTTGACGGTGTTCGGGATCTGGAAGCTGTCTCGTATCTCCCGAGCGTCGTGACGCGACCAGGGTTAAATTTAGCCTCGGATCGTCTCTTAGGAAACGTTGAACCCAAGACCTTTCCAGCCTCTCTTCTCCACCTCTCTTCCGCCTTCCTTCTGTCCGTTCGGTTCCCCTGACCAGGCGGCCGTCCGGCCGGCCGGTCGCTCCGCTCCGCTCCGTGGTCCGCTCCGTTCGGCGTCGATTCGCTCGAACTACAAATATAGGCCGAGCCCCGACGCCACCGTCGTCGTCGCCGCCGCCACCGCCACCGCCGCCGCCGCCGCCGCCGCCGCCGCCGCCGCCACCGCCGCGATTCGCGCGCTCTCGCCTCTCTGTTATTTCTCCGAATAACAGAAGCACCGCGCGTTCGCGCGATATCCGGCCCTCTCGTCCTCTTGCCCCCCATCGGCGACCAAGGCTCCCGTTTTAACGAGCCGGCACATGTTCGCTCTTATCGGCCCTGGCCCGTGCCCGTGCCCGTTTTCCGGGCTTCGTTTACATTTCTCTCCCGTTTCGTAAACGACGACTTTGATACGGTTTACACGCGCCCGGGTTCCGCACCTTGCCGCGTCGACGCTCGTTTGCCGACATCCGCCACGATCCCTTTGTACACCGAATCGAGGTGAATTTTCCGCACTAGGCGGAACACCGTTCTCGAAATAGACGGCCCGAAAGTTTAACGTTCGAGAAACGTCGGCAAACGGAGAACTTTTTCCCGGAAGCCCGTCGAAATCGAGAGGAAGCCAACGGGGTCTCTCGATCGCGGCCGAGGTACTTTATCGATGGATCCGGAGACGTTACCGTATCCGGCGAACGACCGCGAGAGAAACTCTACCGGCCTACGGGACGAAACTCTGCTTTATCGCGCAACTCGCGTTCAACAGATTACTCTCCGACTGCTACAATTTCGGAAATAATTAAGCGCTTGCCGCTGGGTACCGTGAAATCCATCTTCGTACCGCGAGGATACCGGCGAACACGCGTCTTTATTGCACCGGCGTTGCGCGCAATACGAAGCGACGTATTACGCGAAACCACGATACACGGAAGATAAGTGCACGGAGATGGAAGATGGATAAGGTACGTTTTCCTCGATGGAAAGAACGACGACGGTACGCGCGGAAGGAAGATCGCAGTCCTCGGTCGAACGCGATATCGATATTTGTCCGCGGTATCGGAGAGCCGATGCAACCGAGACACGGCCGGTGCACCGGTTGCACCGGTCGCACCCCATTGTCCGTCCCCGGCTCCCCTTTCTCGTTCGAAATTTCTACGCGCTCGAGGAAACGATCGTGGAAGAGCACGGTACGAAAGTACGTCGAGAGAGCTTTGACGTTACGACGTTCTCCGGTCCCGCTAAGCCACGATAACGCGGACCAAGTTAGAAACGCGCGAGCGGGCCCGGTGCTCGATCCTCCCGGCGTTCCCCGACGCGCTCCGAAAACGCTCGACCCCAGACTCCAGGAATGTTCTTCGTAGCACCGAGCGATAAGCGGGCTCCTCTCGTCTCTCGAGTCTCGAGCGTTTTTGTCGCCGATCTCGAGCCTCTACGAAATGAAAGAGCCTCTTGTTTCGATACCTACCTCTCCCTCTTCTCCTCCCTCGGTCTTGCGGGGCCATGCGGTTTCGCTCGGTCTTCTCCGTGACCTCTTCGCGCGTCTTTTTCCACGGTCGTCGCCGAAAAGAGAACAACGTCGACGACGACGACGACGAGGCTCCACGCACCGTGAACGCGGTCCCGCCCCGATATCGGTACCCGAGGTAGCGGTACGTCGGTTTTACGCGCGACCTCGGTTGCTCTCCACGCTGGAGCGAGCGGTCGTCCAGAAGGAAAGTCTTCGAGCGCCGCAACCTCGCATTTGTTCGAGCACGCGGCTACGCGTCTCGGGTGGAGACGCGCGACGCCTGAGAATCAGGAATTCCAAGGTCGACGAAAGGCGGGGACGACGGTAGCGTCCAGGGAAAGCGGCGGAACGGAGCGAAACGATCGAGCGGTGGTTAGCCCGTACAGCGTAGGCGTGGACCCGCGTTTCGACGCGTCGCTCAACGAGCGCGTCTCGATGCTCCGAAAGAATCCTTCCAACACCTCCCCGACGATACCCATTCGGTATCGATCCGGCGATAGAGAAATTAAAAATTTGTCGCATTCAACGAGTTTTCGTTCGCGGAAATATTAGAAGAAGCGACACGAGCCGCGAAGAAATACGAGGCGCGAAAATTATCCACGGTTCGGGACTCGAAGTTCTTGTCGCGCAGACCGTTCGCGAGAGTACAATTTCCACAAAGCGCGACGGGTAACACAATGGTACGAAAAGTGGAGGTAATTTTATAGAACGCGGTGGATTTAAAAATTTCCCGAGGTCGTAACTCCCGTTTACGCGTTATCGCGACGTTTACGGGAAAAGGAACGGTCGGTGTAGCACGATGTAACGTTGAATTTTATTTAAATACAGAGCCGAGTATTTCCACGATTTACCGCAAACACTTGTTCGCGTATCGCGACTGCTGGCTGTTTTGCCGAAAAGCTTGTTCCGTGTCGCCGAGGAAGACGATCTTACCCTCTAGGATGTCGTCGAGAACACGGGCGCGCGAGAGACGTCGAACACCGATCGGGAAATTGTCCCAATATCGGGGACGATTGTACATTTTTCGCGCGCGACAGAGAAACCTCGGTGCTCGGCGTTATACTATACGGCGCCTCTTTCTTACGGAGGAATTTAGTTCTCGAAAGGTGAACATTTTCGCGAACGAATTACCAGCATCGTGACAAATCGACCAGCGATAGTCGAAATCTGTCGAGGAATAATAACGAGCGCGCGTCCGCGTCGTAAAGCTCGTCTCGAAAAGTAGGCTCTCGACACCTTCGAGAATGAAAAAATGTTCGATCTCGAGCACCTCCGTGGCACGCGGGGCTACACCGGCGAGAGCCACGAGCCAATGGAGGCGCACGGACCGGTTCGAGGCGTCGGTACCCTCTATTGTAGAGGCAGAAACAAAGCGGCGGTTTAGCGCGAGCTTAATTCTTCGACACGGTGTACAGGAACGGCGAACAGAGCCGCGAGATCCATGGGACCATCCCGGCACGCGGGTTTCAGGGATTAGTATCCTCGGAGGCTGTTACTTGGTACGTTGCTCGTTGGACGTTAATATCGTAGGTCGGTGAATACCTATTCAAATAGATCAATGCTCGTGGTTCGCTTTGACGAGGTATCCCGATGAGTGGATCCCGGCGCAATTATGCGCCCCGGTCCCCATAGGTCGCTGCAAAGTCGAACGGTGGATCCACCGGGTTTCTATTTCCTCGATAACGGTTAAACTCTTAATTGGAGACGATCGACGAGCTGACCGGAAATTTCGATCGGCCGGATCGACGGTGGTTCCCTTTGTCGTGTTTTCGCGGCATCGTTTACGCGCGCGTTCGTTCGTTTTACGTCTTGTCTACGTGGACGAGCAAACGAGCGAATAAATAAACAGAATTCGTAGCGGGGCCACTCGACGAGCGTCTTTATACTCGACTCGAGGATTCCACGAACGACGGGAGGGAGTGAATGGGGAGGCAGATGGGGGACGGGGGGGAGGGCGCCTCGGATCTCGAGAGCCTCTCGAAAGTTCGGGCCAACAACTCGCGGAGAGTGGATCAACGGAAACGCTTCGTGTCGGCGATTAGCTCGTTGCAATTGGCTCGATCCGGCGATATATAGGTTTCTTATCGCGGCGTGTATCGCGGAGCAGAGAAGTCTGGGCCACGGGAGGATCGAACGTCTCGATATTCGTTCGATCGTGAACGCGTAAGTACACGAGGCGAGGCGAGGCGAGGCGAGGCGAGACGAGACGATGACGACGACGATGACGATTGGCTTGGCCTGGCCTGGCCTAGCCTAGCTTAGCCGCGGAACAAAGGCCCGTGGCGCCGATAACGCACGTGCTAGACCAGTAACGGTAAGAAAGTCGAACGGCCGAGGCATTGCTGGTCCGGTGGCGCGCGGTATCGGCCCCGGGGACTATCGGGGCCCGATGCTGCGGGGTTGCCAGGTCTGGGTGAGGGCTGACGGCGTTGCGAGATCGTCGAGGCAGCGTTGTCGGACGTTGGAAGGTTGGGAAGGTAGGCAGGCTGGCAGGAGAGCGCAGGTAGAGCGCGGGCGAGCGGCAGAAGGTGTGGAAGAAGGGTACGGGGAAGTGGTAGAGAGGCAAACACAGAGAGAGAGAGGGAGAGGGAGAGCAGTCCGTATTCGAACGTAAGCGTAGAAAAGAACCTGGCGAGATTCGAGGGAAGCGTGTGGAGGCCGCGAGGAAGGGGTCGGAGCCTCTCGGTCACCGGCACGACCGTAGGACGTAACCGCGGTACGGCGGTGTTGCCGCTTCCTAGTATAATTCCCCGGCAGCCGCTTTCGGGGTCCGAGACCAGGCTGTTGCCTCTCTCGATCCTCGGATTCTCGTTCCTCGGTTCGGGGACCATCTGCTCGCCCTCCGGGCCTTTGAATCTTTAATGGTTCGCGTGACTGGCCGCGGCGGCCACGGGAGGCTGCCCTCTCGGCACGACCGAGCCTTTTTCTCCGTGGCTTTAACCTTGCTCGCGTGTCGTCCCGGACCGACCGATCGACGTATCGCGGAAGATGGAAAGGACACCGGATGTCGGTGGTTCCGTCGAATCGACTCCGTGGACGTTCCAGAGCCGCACGGATAAAAGACGAAAAGACCACGCGAACATCCACGGGAAACGTCGAGCGATTTTTACCCAGACCTTCGAAGCCCTACCGAAGCGTTCGATGCGATTCGCGATTTCTTTCGGGGGTCGACTCGATCGCGAATTATGCCCTCCGAGCGTTTTCCCTTGGTGCCGACGATGCGGACGCAAGTTTCGCACTTACCGTTTCTTTAAGCAAGTTTTCGCCTGCCGATCGGCGCCCGGTCGGATTGTTTAAAATACCCGATCGAACGTTTTCCCCGGCGCCTCGGTAGCCCTGGTCGTGTTCCGTCGGTCCTCTCGTCCTCGAGAAGCCCGCTTCGATTTCGTTTCGCGTTCCTTCCTCTCGTCCGTCTCGCTCGGGCACCGGCGCCCCGCCATTCGTACATAATGCGCGGGGGTGGGAAGCGTCGATTTTCACGCGCGCCATATGTCCGCGCACCTTTCGTCGAGAGAGAGAGAGAGAAAACGTATATACGCCCGGCTCTCGGAAGGACGAGAATGTTTATTCCTAGGAAAATAGAGAATTCTCCCTTCGAGGAGCAGATGGTCGAAAGTTGGAGTCAGGTAGCGGAGGGGGTGAGTCGAGGTTGGAGAGGCGCGTTCACGGAGAAGCGGACACCTGCTGCACACCTAGGTGTCCTTCAACCGCCAGAAGAATCACCGGTCTCCTCCATCGTGGCGAGAGCCTCGCGGGAAGCTCCGGCTCGGGATCCGAGTCCGTTTTCCCAAAATTCTAGGTCGCGATCGTAACCGAAGCGATGGTCGCGCGTTCCTCGCGCTCCTCGATGCCGAAAAAATTGCGCGGGGGTCGGCGGAGGGCAGATTCGTCGATGAAAAAGCTCGTGGACGCGACAGACGGTCGCACGAAGGTTCGGCAGTCCCATGGGCCTAGCCCGCGGCGGCAAGAACCACCTGCCGCAGAGGTCGGTGGGGGCAAGCTGTTCTCGCGCGTTCTACCTCTTCTAACCACCGTCTCCTCCCCTCGACGGCTCTTACCCTCTTCCTCGGTCCCGTCTTCGTAGTTCCCTACCGTTTCCCCGCGATCCTCCCCTCTCGTTCCCTCTCGCTCCCTCTCGCGGACGTGTTTTGCGTTCGTCTTCCGTCCAGGCTCTGCCACCTTCGCTACCATCGCCACCATCGCCACCATCGCCACCATCGCCACCATCGCCACCATCACCGCCATCGTCGTACCTCGCAGCTTCGGTCCGACGACCGTACATCGCAGCGACCGGTTGTATACAGGGCGTTGAAAAATAAGGGTCGGAACTCGGCCGAGCCACGACCAACCGGTGCGAGGAATCGTATCGCGTTGTACGCGAAAATCGAAAAACGGTTATCGCGTCGAGCATCGACGAAACGCTCGCAAAAATGCAAAACGAACAACCAACGTAATCGAGTTAACGTACGAGATAGACGGAGCGATAACGACCTCTAACGAGTCGATACACGCGCTCCATTCATGGCGTTATATTTACCCGAGTAAATATCGAGAGTATCCGTTCGCGATTTCCAACCAGAGCGTGAAATATTCAAGTGTCGTAAGACGTTGGAAAAGCCGCGGATCGAAGAATCGAGCTCGCCGGTATTTAAAACCGTTCTCCGTTTCGGTAACGCGAACGCAGAATCGTCTTATCTCCTCGTTATTTCGTCGCCCGCCGGAAGGTATTCCGAGCGTGGCACCTTTCACTCGCGCGTTTCACGAGTCTCGAATCTTCGTACGAAAATTTAACGAGCGTTAAATGACTCGACTCCGGAATCAGGCCCGTACCTGTATTTTTAACACCCTGTATACGTCGTACGCTGCGCTACGCGCGCACAACGGCGTCGGGGAGGGGAGGGGAGGAGCGGGGGAACGGGGAACGAGCGAACCGGTGGGGGGTAGCACCGATGCTACGCGACCCCAAGCTCAGTCGTCGCGCGACCCTCGTGGAGTGCGTTTGTGTCGGCGTTTCGATAATCGGTGAAATTCGTAACGTTCGTTTCGTTACAACGTTCAAAGTGTTTTCGACGAAACGACCAACGCTTCGGCATCATCGCCGTGCGCGACGATACCACCCGCTGTCGTTCCGATACGCGTTTCTCTCGGGATTATTTTCGTCCCGTCTCCCCAGGAGCGTCCTCCTTTCTATTTTCGCGGACGATACGTGTTTCGCGTATGCGGAAAAAGTGTGAATTCGAGGGAACGCGCCGTCAGCAACGCGGCCGAGCGGGGAGCGAAACGTCGACGACGACGACTACGACGACGACGACGACGACGAGGAGAAGGAGAAGAAGGAGAACGACGACGACGACGACCGAGTCGAACGAGTCGACCTCGCCTGCGTCTGGCGTCCAGAAGTCGAGAGCCCGTTGAAAAAAAAAGGTGTGCGAAAAAACCGTACACACGCGCGCGCGAGAGAGAAGAGGCGTTCGCGCAACAACCGCCGGGAACAAAGGAGTGCCTCGGCGCGGAGGACCGTTGCAACGTGGCGTTTTGAAATCGCGCGCAAACGGTCGTGTTCCTGTGCGCTCTTTTCGGTGACTCTGTCGCCCGAGACGAGAACGGATGCTCGCGGCGATGGGAATCAGCGTGCGAGCCGCGCCGTTCACGGAGAACTCACGCACTCCACCGCGCGGTTGAGAAATCGACGCGCATCCAGGCTACCTGTGCGAGCGACAGAGACATGGGATACTGGTTCCAGCCGGTGAATCGCGAAACGACACGCGAGTGCCCGTGTGCGTGGAAATCGCGGTAAACGGTGCCCCGACGGGCCGAAAAGACGACCAACGATCGCCGAACGAACGATCTTGCCGACACCTGATGAAGCTTACCACGACCAGTGTCCGAGAACCGGCGAGCCAAGGTGCGACAGTGTCGTCGTTGGCACCACGAAACGAACATCGAATGACGCGGCGGCCGGTGGTCCCGACGACCACGACCACGACGACGACCACGACGACGGCAGTGCGTTCGCGAGGAGCGTGATCGACGAGATCGACGCGATCGACGCGATCGATGCCGCGTCCTGGCGAAACTCGCGCAACAACCTCGTCGAGACTCGGTGAAAGTCCCCGCAACGCGGAACTCTGTCGTCGTTCCCGTGCACGAACGGAGCCAGCGCGCGATTCGCGCTTCTCGTTGTTCCGTTTCGCTCGAGCCGCTCGTGGAAATCGTTTTCCCGATAAAATGGATAGCATCCGGATAACCCGACCGCCGAGAATGGCGATTATCGCCGTTTTGTTGGTGCTCTTGCGTCCCGGTGAGTATTCCACCAAACGATCTTTCCCTCCTCGCGATCCACGATCGAGAGAGTCCTCGTTCTTCTCGGACGCGTTCGCGCGATCTCGCATCGTGGATTCTTACGACGCAGAGCGTCGGTATGTCGCAGTTTGCGGTGACTCAAGCGCGACGCGTCCTTTTAACAAACTCGTTCTGGGCCGCGGCGAGGCCAAGAGGCCTCCTTTCGCTCGGCCAATGGTGTAACCGCTCGCGATTACCAACTCGCGGACTCGTAGTAGCGTACCGTAACGGCGAGTACTCCTGTTTTTGGAATTCTGCCTCGGTACGGTACAACCGATGCCGGTACTACGAGTTACGAGAGTTCTCTTCGGAGCACCGCGGTTACGCCGCGCTGAGTTCGCTGGATGCCAAGATGGATGACCGTTCGGGGTTGTTCGTAGAGCTCGGCCCTCGAAAGATTCTTCTCCGGTTTTACCGCGTTCGCATTCCACCGCATCGGCCGCGCGGATTCTAGCGACGCGGAGAACGGGGGACCGAGACGAGGGACTGGAATCCAACGAGCGTACCGCGAGAACGTTGCCCGTGGACCGAATTCGTCCGATTCAATTTGAATTACTCTCGAACGGTGCCAGCACGAATGAAAAGATCGTTGAAAGGAAAATAGGCGCCATATCAATGGGGACATATCGCGGCACCGAACAGTAATCAGCTGTTCGGTATCTCGGCGCTTTGTCGAGATACGGTCGGTTCCAATTTCGTTTCGACGCATCGCTGCGCGCGGCCGTCGCTTCGATTCCGGAATTGAAAACGAGGTATCGGACGCCCTGGTAAAAAGCGTTACGGTACATTAGGCGAGAAGTTAACAGTTATCGAGATACGCGAAAAATAATGTGCCATTTAATCTGTCGCGTTCCGGGACACCTCTCGGCCGTCCCACCTCCTCCCTCTCCCGATCGTTGCTCGTCCAATCGTACGCCCGAGGCGCTCAAATTTTGTCGCCGCGTTATTCCGGGAATATCTCGTCGGTGTAACCGTTAACTTTAGACTCGCTGGACCCTACGGGTGTCGGGTGAATCACCCTCCGTGTGCACGTAGGCCCGATCCAACGCGCACAGTGGCGATGGAGGTGGAGACGAAGGTGAAGGGTAGGGGAGAAGGGAGAAGGGAGAAGGGAGAAGGGAAAAGGGAGGGTAGGGTAGGGGGGGATAAACTCTCGCGGCGAGGGGCTCTCCAGGCTTTGGACAGGACTGATGTAGGAGCTACCGACTATTGCCGGCGTCACCCGGTGATTTGGAATCCAACTAAAACCATAGGTCTTCGGTTAATGACCATGGTGTAGCGGTTGTCCATTAACGCGAACGGGGCAAACAGAACCGATGGAACACGACACCGACGCCTCGTAAATTCGTCGAGGAATGCGGGGAGCAGGTTGCTTCGGTTAGCAGCTTCTCTCGTTCGGCAAGTATCGAACGAGGCCGCGACGGCGTTAGGTCTGGTGACGTAGACCCCTGGCTGCCACAGGTGTCTCCTCGCGGAACGAGGCGTTAAACGGCGAGCGACTCGTCGCTTTCGACGCTCGCTTCTTCCATCGCGTCGGTGTAACGTCGAGCAGCGTTCGCGCGCGCGCGCGCCATCCCGCGAAAGGTTCGCGCGCAAAGAACGCTCGGTCCGGTCGTACTCGAGGTTATCGTTCGCCGCGATCGATGGGTTCCGCGGCGCGTCGATAGTTTCGGACAGTTTCGATCGCGTTCGTCGAAACGCAACGACGAGGCTTTACGTCTGCTCGTCGATGGCACGCGAACAAGAAAGCGGTATCGAAAAGTAAACAAGACGCGGTTAGCGTAGCGTAGCGGCGCGAGTAACGAGGGAAAACGTAAACTACGATGGGTCGATGGATGGGGCTAAGAAGGGGCGGCGAAGGAAGCGGGATAGAGGAGCGCGGATGGATTTATAGAGAGACAAGCGGACGTAAATATAGACTCGGGCATAGGTAGAGGAGAAAGATGGAGGACCGTCGCTCGAGGGGGACGGGAAGTAAGACGAGAGACAAAGGTTGAAGAGAGAGAGAGCGAGAGAGAGGAGAGACGCGGCGGTAAGTAGAAGGCGGTTAAAAGGAAGGGGAACGCGACGACGATACCTTCGTACAAAGTGGAAATAGTGGGGGGAACGGAGTCGCGGTAGAGGGGCGAGGGGGGACGAAGAAAGAGAGGTCTCGCGATATCGGCGAGAAGTCAAACCGGTGGCTTTACCGTTACGCGACCCAATGACGAGAGAGACACCGTCGGATCGTCTTGGCCGTCGCGTCGTCGATCGTTTCGAATATGGGTATTACCGGCGGACCACGCACGTTCGTCGAAACAATCGCAAAAACCGTGGGCCCGTCGTCGACGTCCGCGCGGGTCACGGTGTCTCCCTCGTACCGCGCCGGCGGACGTTTCGCCGGTAAACCTTTTCCCGTAACGCGGACCGGGTTTTAAATATTCCGCGTTCGGATTTACGGAGAGGTTCGGCGCGTTCGTGCGATCGACCCGAATATATAATACGTATTCTCGTTCGTCGTCGGGTCCGTGTTTCGTCGCGGAGAACGGGTCATTGGGCTAGGAATACGGTACGGTCGAGTATCGGTAATCGATTTCGCGTTCTATTTTCGGGGAAACTTAACGCGTCTCGCGACGCAAAGGGAATCGCGTCGCGCGCGGACGTCTCGAGCGACGAGAGAGAAGAACGAACCAACCAACCGACCAATCACCCCGCTAGAAACGATGCCCGAGGAGGCGAAAACGAGGGAGAATGTCTCTAACGAGGGCGGTCGTCTCGGTTGTGTTTCAGCAGCGGCGCAGGGTCGCGTGGAGGAGACGCAGATGGACACGCACGAGGGGTCCACCGTGCAGCTGCAGTGTCGTTTCTCCCCGCCTAGGGAGAACGTGACGTGCTTCTGGCTGACGCACACGAACGACAACCATGACAACGCGGCGATCGACAATCGGGCGATGTCGCCGCAGTACAAGGTGTTCATGAATCTCGAGGAGGGCCGTTACGATCTCCAAATACGGAACGTCTCGTACGAGCGGGACAACGGGAAGTACGAGTGCCGGGTGAAGGCGAACGGCGCCGGTATCGACCTGCACCGGAAGTTCATCACTCTGACGGTGCTCAGGGCGCCCGGTCCGCCGACGATCTCCCCGACTTCGGCGTCCGCCACCGAGGGCCAGAAGCTCGAGCTACAATGCAACACGAACGGCGGTAGCCCCGAGCCGGAAGTGAGGTGGTACCGCGGCAACGAGACCAGCGTCCTCTATTCCGGCAGAACGTTGTTGGTCGAACCGAAAAAGGAAGACGACAGAGCGACCTTTCGCTGCGTGGTGAGGAACCGAGCGATGCGAGACGGCGAGACCCTGAACGCGACGGTGACCCTCGACGTAAACTACTTCCCACGGGTCACCGTCGGACCGGAGAACCCTTTGAAGGTCGAGGTGAACGGTACCGCGAACCTCGAGTGCCAAGTGGACTCGAAACCCTCGGTAGGAATGGTCAGATGGTGGCGAGACGGTAGCTTCGTCGCCACCAGCTTCCAGCACACCATCAGGAGGGTCACCGTTCAGGACTTGGGCAAGTACACCTGCCAGGCGGACAATGGGCTGGGAAAGAGGGGCGAGAGTTCCCTGATACTGGACGTTCTCTATCCGCCCACCGTGTCGATCGAGGGCGACTCGTTGAGGATCGCCGAGGTCGAGGACACGGTCACCGTGCACTGCAACGTCACGGCCAATCCGCCTCCGTCCGTGATCGAGTGGCTTCGCGAAGGTCGACCGGATTTTCGACAGATCGGCTCGATTCTACGATTGAGTCGCGTCACCGCCGATCACGCCGGTAACTACACTTGCCGGGCGGTGAACACGATACATCCGTCCGGCGGTGAGCGCAGAAACTACTCGGCTTCGGCCCGATTGACCGTACGGGTCAGGCACAAACCGGGCCCGGCCCGAGTGACGCCCGACTCCCCGGTCGCCGTCGAGGGATCCAGAGTGATCCTCACCTGCACCGCGAGTCCGGCCGGGTACCCCGAACCGAGATACAAATGGTGGAAAGAGGGAGAGTCCGGGACGATCTCGATGCCCTCGGAGAACACCGGGCCCAGATACGAGATCGACTCGGTCCATCTGGGCAGCGAGGGAACCTACAAGTGTCACGCCACCAACGAGATCGGCAACGGCGAGGCCGCCTCCGTCAACCTGACCGTGCACCAGCCCCCCAAGATACTCACCAAACTGCAACCCCACGTTACCAGAAAGTGAGTAGCCCCGTTCCAAACGATAAATCTCCCCTTGCCTCGACACGCGTTCGGAGATCCCGAATCCGTTTAACCGTAATCCGTAAAAGGTACAAATAGAAAGACGTTGTTCACAGGGTCGGCGAGTCCTCGTTTCAAGTGTCCTGCGTGGCGCAGGGCAAGCCGCGTCCGAGCGTGAGATGGCTGAAAGACGACCAGGAATTGACCGCGGACGAGCGATTGTACAAAGTGACGAGCACCGCCTCCGAGGGTCACGGTAACGTGATCACCGTGAACTCGACGTTGAGCTTTCTCGGCCATGCCAGACCTCAGACCGACGAGATCGTGGCCAGCGATCGAGGCAAGTACACCTGCGTGTTCGTCAACGAGGTGAAGAAGGTCGAGTCGACGATGATGCTCAAGGTGGAGCACGAGCCGATCGCGTTGCACCAGCACGGGAAAGTCGCGTACAACTTGAGGGAGACTGCCGAGGTTGCGTGCAAGGTGCAAGCCTGGCCAAAGCCCGAGTTCCAGTGGAGCTTCGGGACGAACGCGGCAAGTCTTCAGGGTTCCTCGAGCGACGGTCACTACGAGATCTCTACCAGCAGCGACAACTACGACGTGTACACGTCCGTGCTGAGGATAACCAACATCCGGGAACTGGATTACGGGGATTACAGTTGCCGAGCGGCGAACGCTCAAGGTAGCATCACCTCGACGATCAGGCTGCAGCCGAAAGGAGCCCCGGAAAGACCGATCAACATCTCCGCGATGGACGTCGGGCCCACTCACGTTGCTCTCCTCTGGGAGCTCGGTTTCGACGGCGGATTACCCATCACCAAGTACTTCGTCTCGTACAGACGCGTACCCGGTGGCGACGAGATCGTCGCGCCGGATTGCGCCGTACCGAGACCGCCCGCCGGCCAATGGCTCGAGCTCGACTGTCGTCGATCCAATCCCTGCAACGTCACCAACCTGGAGCAACATCAGACCTACACGTTCAAGGTGAAGGTCTACAACACGAAGAACCACTCGGACTACTCGGACGAGGTGACCGCGACGACCGCCGTCGCCAAGATTCCCGCGCCCCTCAGGGTCAGCTACGACCCCGAGAGCGGAATGCTAGCCATCAGCGTGGGCGCCACCTGTCTCTCGTTGGTAGCCTCGATCGAGAAGCTCGACGCACCCTCCTCCTCGACCGGCGAGTCCCAATGGAAAATCCTCGACGAATGGCCCCTCGAAGTGCTCGGCAGCGCTCCCACCCAGAGAGAGGGAGTCCTGGACGATCCCGAGGCCCTCGAGGCCGAACCCAGGCTCAAGGTCAAGCTGTGCCTGAAAGCGGACAAGCACAAGTGCGGCGAGTACGCCGAGGCCGAGAGTGAGTACACCCAACCAGATCGATTTCAATTTTTGCGTTCGACCGGCGATGAACGTTGAACGATACCACCTCTCCTCTCTGTTGCATTAGTCGGACCGTCGTACATCGCGCAAGCCGGTGCCCTGGCAACGCCCACCTTGATCGCTTTGGTGGTCAGCGGAGCGGTGTTCCTTTTGTTCGCCGCGCTGCTGTTGCTCTTTTGTCGATGTCGCCGAAAACACGCCACCAAGGCCAAGGACTACGAAATGGACTCGAACGCGTAAGTCTTTTCGCCGAGGTCGGGCCTCGACCGTTGCCGCGAAGGGTATCGGATCGTGAATCTTTGTCTTTGGTCAGGGTACGACCGAGCCTCGTCGCGGGAAACGGTCAACAGAGCCAAGCGCCGCCGCCTTACTACGCGGAGAACAAAGCCCTCGAGCACAGCCTGGATCACGCCTTGGCCATGGAGGATTCCAAGACACCGGCGTACTCCCAGCCTGGATACGGTTATCATCAGCCGAATCACAATATCAATGGTAAGAACGAGGCCCTCGACGCCTTTGGGGTTAGATACCTCGGAATCCCGTACAGGGAGAAAGAATTCCTCCGCCGAGGGAGGGGGGAACGGAGCTAGACAACCCCGGGACCGATTCCCTTTTTCCACCCGCGGATGGAAACAATGGACGAGTAAAAAGTTGAACGCTTTAACGACGTCCAACTTTCTATGATTATACTTTTTCCGCGAGTGCAACCGTATACCCACCCGCAAACTGCAACGGCAATTTGCCATTTCTTTCCGTGTTGAACGGTAAAGAGATGTGTGGCCTAGTTGCGCGACTCTTGGTTCCGTTGGCGTATGGATCACTCGGCCCGGTAGTTACCTACCGGGAAGAAGGGAGAAGGAGGAGAAGGAGGAGGAGGAGGAGGAGTTCGAAAAGTTGTCCTCGGTTGTTCGCGAACCGTGCGCGAGCAATACCGCGCTGGACCGTCCATTTTGTTTACACGGTTTAATTAACGAGCGTCGCGTTATTCCGGACAGGTGTGAACATGGGCTACATGGACAACAGCTACTCGAACTCGAATAACGGGGGCTCCGTGAACTCGCAAGACTCCATCTGGCAGATGAAGTCGGCGGCCGCGAACGGAGTCGGTCAGGCTTACGACCTGGCCGGCTACGCGACCACCGAGTCGGATTACCCGACCCACCCTCATTACCTCCCGCAGCGGGAGGATTACCGGGAAAGCCATAATCTAAGTCGACAGCAGTTTTGCTCGGAACCATTCGCCACCGTCGTAAAGTCTCAAAAACACGTCGGTGAGTAGTATTCTTTGGTCGAGCTCTCTCTCTCCGTTTCCAGCGACCGTTTCCTCTCGCTCCACGCTTTTTCCAATCCGCCAATCCCCCTTAGCCCCATCCCCTGTGCTCCACGGACACGATCGACCCGCGTCCACCGATGGACATTCAATTCTATCTGTCGCGAGTTCTCGAGCAATTTAGTCGTACGAAAGTTTGGAATCGCTTCGAATACGAGGGACTTTTCGAGACATCGAAAACATCTTGACAGATCGTTAATGGTCTTAATAAATTTGGGAAAACTCGACTACGCGCTTCGGCTCGCGAAATCCATCGAGCCGGAAGAATCGATCCAGACCACCACCGGCGATTGGCAAAGGGCGCGTACAAACGTATTGAAACATCGGATCTAAATTGAAACGATTTCCCTGGAAATGGAACGTTGTTAGTAATTAAATTGTTCCCGGTGTTCGCTGAAATGTTTATGCACTTTCAGTCGGAGCTCGACGGTGTTCGAACGCTTCGTGCGTTCGCGTCGATTGCCTTCGTTAGCGCGTTGTCCCGCGTTCCGTTAATTTTTCACGCGTTCAAGATTTTTTCCACTCCCGAAGATCCATCGGGCCCTTTTCCGTGGTTAACGAACGTTCGATCGTTCGCGATCAACGAACGACGATCGCTCGAAAAGGGAGCAAAGACGCGACGATTATTGTATTTCGAGACGAGGAGTCGCGAGAGACTCGTTACTTTGGCGCGCCAACCGGGGAGAAAATACTCTGCACGTTTATCCGGATACATCGATCTTCGAGCGCGTCCTAATATTTGTATCAAAACTAAATAACGTCGTACTCGCGTTTGCCTCGGGCAAGGCGAGTTAATTCGTCTTTACTCGTTTTTAATTACACGTACGGGGGCGGGGTGTGTAGCGTTTCTGGTCTGGAAACGACCCAGTTAACAGTTCAAATCATTCACAAGGCGAGGCGCTTGAAATTTCCACCTCCACCGTGCGCATTACATTTTCACAAACTTGATACGAGAGAAGTATTAGCGGCGAGCCCTCTTCAGAATTTTTCTTTATAATTATAAACTAGAAGCAGAAATATGGCATAATTGTGTGCGCGACCCGTGAAATTTGTTTCTCGTCGGAGGAGAAACAGAAATTTATGCAGAACGACGTAAAAATTCTTGCCGGAGCCGGAAAGAGGCGATTCTTTGCGCAAAAATAAATAAAAAAATGTGGAACAACGTTTCGAGAAAATCGATTTCGAACGTTCCGCGGGTACACCGGGCAGGAATAACGCGTCCGTCCACTGCCGGCCGTTTCTACTTGCGGCGGTATTCGCGAACATCGACGACCGTGGCGCGATATTATCTCTTCCGACCGTTTCTAACAAGAGGGACGATGGCATCGTAAACGGCAAATAGATAATGCGATATTTACAAGCACCGTGGAACGAGTAGAAGCAACGAGCAATGGACGGACAGCCTGGACGGGTCCGGCTCGATCGAACGAGTATCCGTCTTCGAAATCGATCGTTCGAAGCCCCGTACGAGCAATTTCTCGTTTATTTTTACGGTAAGAATCGCCCCCTTGCCGCGTGTGCCACGAGTACGTACCGACTGCGCTCGCTCGCAAAGAATCAATCTTTACCCTCTAGATTCGCCGCGGAACCTTTTACACTTTCATCTTTCGCCCGCGCTTTCCCGTTGCCTACCACGCGAAAATACACGAACGGATACCTACGTCGAACGAATAAACGTTTTCCCGAGGATTAACTTCTCGAGCGGGGTGAAATTTTTCGAAAGGAAAAAGAAAAATGTCGAGGCCGAAGTCGGTCCGAGACGGAAAAAGAACGTGATTTCACGGTGACGGGGCGATCCGGGAACTCCGGTATTCGAAGCGACGCGATCCAATCTCCGAGCCGCATCCTGTCCATCCCGCTCTGGTTCTCCGCGCACGTACACGCGGCGTCGTTCTTTTGTTTTCTTCCCCCGGTGGTCTAACAGCCCCTCTTGCT
The DNA here is from genome assembly GCF_051014685.1 of Ptiloglossa arizonensis. NCBI lineage: Eukaryota > Metazoa > Arthropoda > Insecta > Hymenoptera > Colletidae > Ptiloglossa > Ptiloglossa arizonensis. The sequence continues at coordinate 23,341,310 of NC_135055.1, forward strand.
CGTTGTTTGCCCGACAGATTCGCCTTACGACGTGTCCGGTCTACCTTATCAGGAGAACTACGACGAGGACGCGAAGCCACCTCAGCAGGTCAGCCTGTCGTACGACGAGAGCCTCGAGTCCGGCTACTCGACCCCCAATAGCCGCGGCCGCAGGATCATCCGCGAGATAATCGTTTGAGACCTGCCTACCGGCTCGCGAGCCGGAACCACGCGCACCACTTGGCTATAGCAGGAGGCCGCACCCACCGGCCATTATCACCCGGTGGAAAACCCGCGCGATCCTCTCCGCCATCGGATGGAGATCGTGATCGAAAACCCCGTGGAGTCATCGCCGCCGCCACCCCCGCCACCACCACCACCGCCGCCGCCTCCGCCGCCACCGCCACCGCCGCCGCCGCCGCCGCAACCTTTAATCTCCTCCTCGGCGTGGAACGCGTTGGTCGTCGCACCGACGATCCCGAAAGCGATTCCCGTCCTCGCGAGCAGCAGCAGCAACCCCTCCTCGATGCCGGCCGCGACCACGGTCATGACGATCACCATCGCCGAGAATCAAACCGCCCCCAGCTACCCCCCGGTACGGTTCTCCTATCGGGAGAGCTACGCGACGAATCCGTTGCCGTACGCCGGTGATCCCTACTCCGTGAGACGCAATCAGCCCCGTAGACCGTACGACGACCCCGAGGGAGCCTCGCCGTCGGTTCGACGCGTGGACAAGTCCGGATTACTGGGAATCACCGAACCGGAGGCCTCAGGGTTGCGCGGGGCTCTGCGATCGCCGCGATTCCTCACCGGTATGAACAACGTCGCCACGGGGATCGTCTCGCCCCGACGGTTCGAGTGTATAGGCCAATTGGATCCGGTGCCGGAGATACCCGGACAATCGACCCGCGCGAACGTCTCACCGGGGGCGGCGAACGCGTTCCCCGTATCCTCGACGACCAACACCGTACCGATCGTGACCGCCACCTCGATGCTGGAGAGAAGGGACGGTCCGCGATCGGGGGACGCTCTGTCGGCGATAGGTCTCGGAAGACCGACCAAATCGGCCTCCTACGACTCCCTGGAGCCCCGGCACAGAAACGATCGCCCCGAAATACCGACGTTGCAGAGCTTCCAACGCGACACCGGCTGCCTCGAGACGTCCAGCTACGGTTCCTCGTCGTTCAGATACCAGGAGGTGGTCAACGAGGCCAGGGGACGCACCCTGGGACGGCTGTCGCGTTTCGCCGTGGCGAGAAACGAGCGCGACAACCCCCTCGAGGGGGTGGCCAGATACTCGGAGACCTGTTGCAATTTTCCGTTCGCGATGCGCGCCCCGACGGCGTTCCCAGGCTTCGAGGAACCCACCAGTCTGCCCTCGACTCGGGCCACCGCGACCACCGTGACCGCGTCCACCACGACCACGCTCGCGGTGACCAAGAGGGACGCGGAAATCCCGGATACCAAGACGATGGACGCCGCGGGGGACGACGCCAGCCTCGTCTTCGGGGAGGAGAGGGCCGAAGCGGAGGGCTGCGAACACGGGGCGAGCAGGAACACACCGAAGGACGGGGAATCCTCGCAGAGGACCGACGAGCTTCTAGACAACGACGCGATCCAGACGCTGCGTGTGATCATTCTCTCGGAACAGTTGTGAGGCCGTCGTTGACCGACGACGATGCAGGACCGACTCGTTCGTTTCTCTCTGCCCGACCGATATATACATACATGTATCGTTCGATGTTGTATTATAATTAAGTAGGTCTGTAAGTAATTTCGCGACTAGAGGGACGATGCGACGGGGAGTCTTGACGAATCTCGCATAAAGGCTGACGCGATGCCATAAGAGGCCATACCTTCGTGAAGGAGAGACGGAACTCGTGTGCACGAGCGCGGGGGGAATATTTTACGGGAGTTTGCGGGCAGATTGGGGCGTGGGTTGGGGGGATGAACGCGCCTCGAATTTTTCCCTCGTTCTCGGAGCGTTCGACTCGAGGAAGGAATTTTCGGGAAACTCGTTACTCGGACGAATCGTCTTCCAGGGCGTTCGAATCGCGCAGCGTCCTCCGCTCCGTGTTCGAGTACCACCGCGTACACGCGGTACGAGGCGTAAGCTCCTCCCCCGTGGGTGGCATTGGCGCGGCGAGACGGAGCGGGGGGGTAGCCGCGGGGTCTAATTGGCCGGATCTCGAACGATCTTTCGCCGGGAAACGATTCGTTCGCGTTGCACGGTTCCTTTTCGAGTTCGTTGGACCTTATCGGGAGCGGAACGCTTCGGAGACGAAAGGAAAATTTTACCTCGAAATTCGAAAAATTCTCTCGACGAGTCTCGAGCGATCGGGCGCGTTCATCGATCCGCGAAACCCGCGTGGAATAGGTTCCGCCGCGCTCCGTACGTGGAGCGTCGCAGCTCGAACGCGGCTACGGACGTTCGAGCTGCGACGCGTTGCGCATTTTGTACTTTTATATCGTGGACGACGCCGCCGATTCGAGCGACGAACGATCCCGCGTTCCCCGGTAAGCGCATCGAGCACCGGGGAATCTACACCTCTGTAATGTACCATAAACCCGACTGCGCCGCCGAGGGCGCTTAGTAAACGTAAGCAATATAAGTCTGGGCGTTCGAAGACGAGACGCGGGCGTCGGTGACGCTCGCGATCGAACTCGTCACCCCGACGCCCCCCTCGAGAACTTTCGAGCTCTTCGTCTGTTGTAAATAACGGTAAACGTACCAGTACTTAACGAGTCGGGCGCGCTGACGGCGGGACGGGGGGGCCCCGAGGAATACCAAAACGACTCTACTCGAGCGCTCGTTCCGCCCCCGTTTCGAATCGAACTCGAACGAGGGAGGAAAGGACCGCGAAACCGGGACGGTCCCGTGACCCCGCGTGTCCCGCTTTACACCGCCGGTTCGTCATCCCGAACTAACGATAGCTACGCTTTTAACGGTAAAGATATTTCACGGCTCGCGCGAATCTAACAGACACGCGCGGTCCTCCTTAGTTTGTCTCGTAGGATTTAACGCGGCGCGTTTAAGGATCTCGCGTACGTAGCGACCTTCGTTTGAAGTTCTTATTTTTGTACCGCTCAGCGAACGCCGCGACGCCGACGTTCGTCGAATGGGTGTTTCTTTCGATCCGTTTAGACACCGTCTCCGTGGTTAGGGGAGAGCGTGAAAAAAAGGACCAGCCGGATGAATCGTACGCGTTCGTTCCTTTCAGACTTGTGATCTCATTTCTCCTTCGCCCGAGAAACCGACGGGAGTTTCTCCTTTTTAATCTCGCGACGGAACGGGCGCGTTCACCGGTCGTACCGTGGCCAGCGACGACGATGCCCTTTTGCATTTAACCGATTTTTCGGCGTTCGAAACGTTCGAAACGTTCGAAACGTTCGAAACGTTCGAAACGTTCGGCACGTTCGTCGTTCCGACGGTGCGCATTTCGCGTGGAGAGTATCTCGGGCTCTCGATCGGAACGCGAATAAATTACGGCGAGTAGATCCGTTGCGATACCACGCCACCGGTAGGAAAGTTTCGTCGTTATATATACTTCGTTATAATTCTTCCACGTATCTTAATCCAATCGGAAGGCTCCGCTGCCCCGGCCTCGGCGGCGAACGTGCTTCTCGATTTCCACGTATTTTACGAATCGATGTACCCCGGCTCGATCCCCGATCGCGGTGGACGGACGAGAACGTACACTCCGCGTAGATTCTCGGCCGTTCCTCGAACACGTACCAACGATACGCGAGTTGCGGGACATCGCCCCCCGATACGACCGAGATACCCGCTCGTTCCACCGTTTTCCAACGGCAAACCGACCGACCGACCGACCAAATATATATCGACGTATCCGCTGCCTCGGAACGTCAGTTTCGCTCGACGCGAATTGTTCCCGCAACGCCGAACGCGTCCCTGCCCAACCGAACGTCGGTTAGAGCGATTGTTTCCGCGTGCGCACGGACGCACGCGTGTCGCGTGCAAATCTGAAGAAAAGAAACAAAAATTGATATATATCGAATCGACACATATACATATATATCAATTATCGTCCATTATAGTTACGATATTATTACGAATTATTATTTGTACAAATTTTATGTTGCGATATAAAATAAACGATAAAACGACCAGCTCGGGTGCACGCATTTATTCCGAGGCGCGGCGTTGCTCCTCGTAACGTGAGAAATCGAAAAGACGATCGAGAAAAAGTCCTTCGTCGCTCCGAGAGCCCGAGCTTCCCGAGCTCTCGAGAAATACACGGAAGGTCTCGAGTCGGAAGTGGAGCTAAAAAGAACAAAGAGAAACACCGACCGGGAGCTTTCCTTTACTCGAGAAGGAAGAAAAAGAGCTTCGCGAGCGAACGCCTTTTCGAATAAAACGGCAGCCGTACGCGTCCGCCATCTGTCAGGGACGCGAGTAAGTTTCTTCTCGATAGCGCTCGCGAGTCGAAAGTCCTCTTACCGAGAGGGAGCACCGGTGCGTTTGGTTCGTACTCGATCCGGAGGTCGCTACCGGACGACGCGACCGCGAGAGTCATCTGTCGTCGATTCGCGCCAACCAGAGAGAAACCCCCGAAGTCGCGCATACCGCTTTGCACGTTCGTACGTCAAGTGGTCTCTTTATCGGGAAGCCGAGCTCCGGATCGAAGGGGTTCGACATCGATAATCCTTCGAGGAGGCACTTTGCGGCTTAGCGTTTCGATGCCACGAGCTTGCGCGGTTCGTGCGTCATCGCGCGATTGTCTTCAGTCACGGTGTTTACGTCGGTACGAGCAGTCGTTGCACGCTACGCGTGGCGTACTCGAAGAACCCATCGCGTCGAACGGTGCGAGGATTTCGTTCGATTCCATTTCCCCTTGTTCGCGTTCGCGTTCGCGTTCGCGTTCGCGTTCGCGTTCGTGTTCGGTGCAAAGGTGGAATCGTTTCTTATCGACGATCGGTCTCTCGGTAGTTTCGAACGCTTCGACGGATAAGTTTTCCGTTCGTTCCATGGAATATCGTCGCGTTCGCGAAAAGTGTCTCTGGGAAAGAGACGCCGAGGAGACGAAAAGGTTTCGGGCTCGACGACGAAACGTGCACGAATTTGTTCGTCGTCGAGAAACTCTCCTCGAAAGCGTTACTCTCCGTGGCAACGGACGATGCTCGTGTATCGAGCGATTCAGAAATAAACGAAGTCGGAGAAGGAGGAGGAGGAGGAGGAGGAGATACCTCGAGGAACGGGATCCATCGATCTCGTTCCCGGCGTACTCGCGAGATAAGCACCGCTCGAACCGGCGAACGACGTATTCGTTGTACGCGTACGGAATCTCCCTTCTCCCGTGGTTCGTCGGTGGTCAACGGTTCCGACTTCTCGATCGATGATTCGAGCTCCGTCGAAGACGTCGGCGCTCCCGAATGACCATCGACGAAGATCCATCGATCTCGGTGGATCGCGCGGAGAAAGAATAGGGCGCGCGTCGATCTCGAGGAGCGCAGCAACTTCGAGTACCTTCGCCAGGACGAATTCGCGATCCACGGACGCGGGTTGGACGGAGGGAAGGCTTCTCGCGAACTCGTCGCGACGACGACGACGACAACAACAACAACATTCCGGCGAGCGAGGAATCACGGGAGCTATTCGAAGGAGGAACGTCTGCGAAGCGTTCGACATCGCTCGAAATTTCCCTGGCAGATGTTCACGAAGGTGTAAAGTTTCGTCAACATCGGCGTCGGGGACACTTGGGGGACGTTTCTTGTCGCGGTGCTCCGCGGATAACGAGCGCGGAGAGTGTACCTTTCCGTGCGAGTGTGCCGATCCGCTTCCCCATAGATCCCGCGAATCGATCGCCGCAACCGCTTTGGCATCTCTCCCAATGAGAGGTTCCCCTCGAGAGTGGCACTTGGAGGAGGTCTCCCGCTGCGTTGAACGCGTGTCCGCGCTCGAGGACACCGACGACTGACGCGGAGGACTCGTTGGTTATCGACCGCGGGGATGGCCGCGAGGCAGGAGGGCGAGGGCGCAGCCGCCGCCTCGTCGCCGCAAACTAGGCCAACGCTGCGCGACGTCGGCCGCCTCTGTATCAACATCTTCAGAGCCTTCTGTGCCGGGGACGGGGTCGTTGGAGCCGCGGTCGCTGCGTCGGCAACACGGACCGCAGCCACCACCGCCTATCGCCAAACGCGTTCCCCGGCGACCATGGGCAACCTGCAGAGCGAATCCAAGAGGAGGACCAAAAAATCGCGCGGTACCGCCGACGGGACACCCAGCGTCCACGGATCGCTCGCCGACGGCCTCGAAGATGACAACCACGCGGACACCACCGTAACCGCCGACGAGACGACCGCCAGGACGCCTCGCGCCATAGAGGACGCGCAGAGGATCGGTTTCGAGAAGGTGCGGGCCTCCCATCATGGCAAACGGCAGGCTCCCAGGCCACCTGGATCCACCGAGAGAAAGGTCAGCGGAGCTTTCGAGGGGACGACGCGATTAGAGACTCGTTTCTCCTCGGGCGGGAGGGTTGGGTCGACGGAACACCGCGGTACCGGTCGCTAGACGGAAGAGGGTCCCCGATACACTCCTCGAACGCTCGTCTCTTTAGCGGAGAACTGTTCCTCTCGACGACGGTGCTCTTAAAAAAAAAAAAATCCCCCTTCCTCGAGATCGATCGTTCACGAGAAAACGATTAACGCGATCGCTAGCGTGCGTCATCCGTGACCCTCCTCGCGAAACGGACGTAACGAGAAACGATGATTCGCTATTCTTCATCCGCGTAAACAAACGCGGCAAAAAGTCCATAGACCAACGTCGAGCCTCGAGTCGGTAAGAATAATCGGTCGGTCCAGCTCGCGCGTTGTTATTTGCACGCTAATTAACCCGTTGACTTCCACGTTTCGCGACGAAGGCCGGTCGCGCCGCACCGATGCTACAAATCTCGCAAACTGCTCGACCGTCGCGGCTGGACCGATTCCGAAACACCGTGCACGTTTCTCTCCACCGATTCTTCGATCGCGTTCGGTAGCCACAAATTGAAAAGATCGTTTCTCGCTCGAAAACGCGACAAAAGGATACTCGTTCCGCGTCGTTCCCTGTCGGTTGTTCGCCTCGTCGATTCGCTTTAACGGAATTAATTCCCGAAACTCAGGTCCAGCGGGCCGGAGCCGAGGTCGCGGACAAGTCTCCTCCGCGAGAAAAGTTCCAGGAGGATGGATCTCAGCGATCGATGGACGCGGTCGAGTCGACGGAGACGAAAGCGGCGGACGCGTCGCACGCTCTGTTGATACCGGTCTCCGGTCCCAATTCGCGACAGGGGCCAGCCGTTCTGGTCACGGACTCCTGGCGGCTGGCCAACAAGAGTTGCGTGGTGACGGAGATCTCGATGCCCACGAGCCAGGAATCATCGAGCGACAGCGTGTTCACCGATCCCGAAGAATCCGTCGAAGCTGCGAAAAAGGAGCTGACCGCCGTCGCCTCGTCCACGTCCTCCGTTTCGATAGCACCGGCGACGTCCCCGGTTCCCAACGATCGCGAGGTCGAAACCTCTCGATTGACTCCGCTTACGGGTGAGCGAACGCTTCGTCCTACTTTTTTCAAACGAATTTCACGGAAGCGTCGAGAAGCCAAGAAAACTACGGACCGCGAAAATGGAATATTAATACTGTCCAGTGGGTGTAGAAAATCCACCGCCGGTATGGAAAAAATACAATGGAGAAAAAATTGCTCTGTCGAGGCTCGAGAGAATTAATCTCGCGACGACGAACGCTTCCGTCGTAACGCTTCCCGACGAGACACTAGGTGACTCTGCGCGAGGATACTCGTGAATCGTTTCCGACGATAGCGCGGGCGAGATTAGCGTCTGTCGTCGATAAGAGATATTGCGGAGGCGTGACGCTCGTGTTTCCGTAATCGGGCGTTTCGTTGACGCGTTTCGTCGCGAACGATGGATCGTTTCTCGGTTCTGGTCCCTTCGAAAGTTCGAAATCGGAAACGCGAAGGGTGTCCGGACGTTGTCGAGTGGCCCCGATCGTCGTCGGTTTCGCGGCGTGCATCGAGCGCCTCTCGATTAGCGGCGAACTAGACGGCTCGAGCCGATGTGCAATTATCTCGTCTGCGTCAGAGGTTAACGCCGCCGGCCAATGTATACTAATCCCGAGATTAGCGAATCTAATTGCGAACCGTCAACGCGGCGGTCGACGACGCCGCGTCGACTCGGATTGTTTCGATCGTCTCGAAGTGTGCTCGTCGATCGACCGAACGTTTCGCAACTTTCGAAAACGTGGAAGATCGACGAGGGACAGATAAGAGCTGGCGCCAATGCCGGACGAACACCGCAACCGTATCGAGGCTGGAAACAGAGTCGGCGCGCGATCACGGTCGCGGTCGCGGTCGCGTTCGCGTTCCCGTTCGTTCGGCGACGATTCCACAGGTTAGCCGTTACCCTGCGAATTTCGCGAACGAGGAACGAACGCGTTCAGAGCTTCGATCTTTCCAGAGAGACGACTCGTGAACACCCTGATCTCTGCCCTGCCGGAGCATCTGAAGTCGAGACTCACGGAGGACGAAGTCGAGCAGTTCGCGTCCAGACTCTTTTCCAGATTGGTTTCGGACGGTCTACTCGACGTGATCGCTCTCCCGGTAAGACTCCCCGTCTTCGATCTCGCGATCTCGCCAAACGAACGAGTACAACGCGAATCGTTGTTTCAGGAAGATCGGTCCGAGCGCAAGCCCGGCTCGCCTCTACGCGCTGGTTCGAATTCGGTGGGAGTATGCCCCAAGGATCGCCGGGACTCGGAGAAGGAGAGGTTGAGGCGCGAGGTCGAGCGACTACGCGAACTGACCAAGAATGCCGAGAGAACCACCCACGGTAAATCCTCTCAGACCTCCCCTACCATCGCGTTTCTGGACGGAAGTCCCGGAGATGCGTCGAGAACGAGACACTCGGCTAACGCCGCCTCGCCTACCGAGAGATCGAGCCTACAAAAGGTCATTCGCGAGGAACCACCTACCCCCGCGACGACATCGACGCTAGTTGGAAACGGTTACAAGGAGGGTAAAGCTGCGAGAGAGGACGCCTCTCGAATCGGACGGTTGTCCTCGACCCTGTCCTCGTCGGTTTCTCCGCTCTCGTCGTCGGTCTCGACCGCGCCTCCACCGCCGCCACCGCCGCCGCCACCTCCACCGCCACCGTCCCCCTTCCTGGATCAACGTTTCCTCACCGACGCGTCCTCGATTCCATCCACCCAGCCTCCTTCGTTTTCTATACCTCCTCCGCCGCCATTGCCGGTTTGCCCGTTGTCGACGCAGCCGGTTTCCTCGCAGAGCATTACTTCCCTGACGACGATACCGCCACCTCCGCCACCTCCAGCGCCACCGCCGCCTCCGTTGCAACCGTTGTCCAGAGAAACACCCGTATCGCCGCCCGCTCCGCCGCCACCTCCGCCCCCACCGTCTCCGGCACCCTCGATAGGCGCGGTAACAGGACCGCCGCCACCGCCACCGCCACCGCCACCGCCACCGCCACCGCCACCGCCTCCACCGCCTCCACCGACACCGTCGTTCGGTCCGGTATCTCCACCGCCGCCTCCACCGCCACCTCCACTCCCGTCGTTGGAAGCAACATCGATCGGTGGACTCTACGATGGACCCTCGATTCCTCCTCCACCGCCGCCTCCACCGCTTCCGGCACCCACGATAAGCGCCATAGGAAGACCTCCCGTTCCGCCACCACCTCCGCCACCGCCGACGCCCTTGAACGCTGGTATACCGGCCCCACCTCCTCCACCCGTCGGTACCGTACCCGGGGGACCACCGCCACCACCTCCGCCTCCTCCGCCTCCGCCTCCGCCTCCTCCTCTGGGAGCCATCGGAACGTCCGGTGGAGCACCTCCTCCGCCGAGTCTCCCGTTGATCGGAGGGCCCGGAGGACCTCCGCCACCTCCACCTCCGCCGGGTGGTTTGTCCGGGAGCGCGGCTCAGCAAGGGATGCAATCGGGGACGGGACCCTGTCCCTTGCCCGTGCCTCCGATCGGCGGTTGGAACCCAGCGAGCAGAGCGTGTGAGTATCCGAATACGGGATGCGTCGCCGTGACGCCTGGAATGGAGATATCGCGATGATCAGTACGGTGTTTCTCGTCTAGGCATGAGGAAGGAACCTCTGTGCCCCGAGGTACCCATGAAACCGCTCTATTGGACGAGGTTGCTGGTACCGGTGGTACCAACGGAACGTGGTTCCGTCGACAGTTCAGATTCTCCCGCGCAGGTACGTCCGACCACGCGTAAAGGTAACGAAACGATAGGATATCCAAATTGGTATCGGCACTCTCGAGACGGGTGCCGCGAGAGCAACGCGTAAAGAGAAAATTCTTCTACACCGAATACGTTTCGAGACTTTATTCGTGGCTAATTTATATATTTACACAGTGCGCAAGACCGCGAATACCGTGCAATTGTCGCGTTGCAGGTTCCGCTGTGGATGGAGCTCGAGGAAGAGAGAAATCTGGACATGAAAGAGTTCACCGGTCTTTTTTCGCGTCAGGTGACCGCGAGAAAACCCGTCAAAAAGGCGGCCGATTCTTCGAAGCCGTCTAAGATGCAACCGGCCAAGATCCTCGACTCGAAGCGCTCGAAAACCGTGGGCATCCTCGAGAAGAGCCTGCACGTCGACTTCTGCGAAGTGGAAAACGCGGTGTACAATTTAGACACGAGCGTGGTCAGCCTGGAGGCGTTGCAGCAAATATACGAAATCGTACGACTCGTACTCGAATCCGAGTAATACTTGGTAAAAACGCGAAGGAACCGTGCAGTAATCGCTACGTAATCCGATTGTTCGCAGAGGCCGACGCAAAAAGAATTGGAAGACATACGGGCCTTCGAGGAATCGAGTCCGGATGTCCCCCTAGATCGACCGGAGATCTTCCTGAAGAAACTTTCTTGTATAAATTGCTTCACCGAGAGGATAGCCTGCCTAATGTTCCAGTCCGAGTTTCACGACGCGATATCCTCCGTCTCCTCGAAGCTGACCAACCTGCGCACCACCTGCGACTTCCTCCGCAGTTCTGCTTCCTTGAAGAAGGTCATTGCGTTGATACTCACGCTCGGCAATTACATGAACGGTGGGAACAGAACGCGCGGTCAAGCCGACGGCTTCGGTCTAGAGATCCTGGGGAAGTTGAGGGACGTAAAATCGAACGTGCCGGGTATAACTTTGCTTCACTACGTCGTGAGGGCGAGGCTGGCTCAAGAGAAGGACCACAACTTCGAGGAACCCTTGCCGTTGCCCGTACCCGAGCCAGCGGACGTCGAGGCTGCGTCGACCATCAACTTCGACAACATCTCGACGGAGCTCGAAAGGCTACAAAGAGAACTGCAAGGTAATTGTGCATTCCACGCATGGGAATGCAACTGGATGTTCTCTTGATCTTTCAGCTTGCACCGAGAAATGCAACATCGTCGTGAAAGCAGACCCGGATACATCGGGACCGTTCAAGGCAAAAATGGACTCGTTCTTTCGCGAAGCAGCCGCGGAATTGGCGAACGAACAGGAGGCGCTACAGGAGGCAAGGAACAAATTCAAAGCTGTGATGCAGTTCTATCAGTACACTCCTAAAGGTGCCACCTTGGACACGGCCGATCCCAGTGCATTCTTTGTTCTCTGGCACGGTTTCTGCCAGGATTTCAAGGTACGGGACCTTCGTGTTTCGGTTTACCGAAAGAAACGAGCAATTCTTAAAGCCACTTTATCGGCGTGTTCCGTCGATCGTTCCAATGAAGAACACATCGGCCGACGTATATTCGGAAATCCTTCCGTTCCGAATTCTAATCTTTTTATAGCGTAGTCTTTGTATCGGTATCGCAGGACATATGGAAAAAGGAACAACAACGAATACGAAAGGAACGCATGGAGGAGATACGGAAGAAATACGAAAGCAAGACCAAAGTGGAAAAATTGAAACTGAACGCCACAGGGTTGAAAGCACGGCTTCAAAAGCTTTCGCGCAAGTAGTAACGTAGGTTCGGGTTTTAACCCGAATGAAATACCTACTATCGATTTTCGAGCGAGGACAGTCCGGCTGTTGCGAAACGACACCTGATCGATCGATCGTCCGTCTCTCCTTACGGTACGTACCAATTTCGTCGAATTAACGATTCTATCTCGTAGATGTATACATTCGTTCGTGAATTTGTTATTGTAAATAGTCTCGTTAAGTTTGCACGCACAATTTGTAAATACGATGTTCTCCGATCAAAAAGATTCGGTCGTTAATAAACGGTAATTTTTATACGAACGTGCATCGGTCCTTTCTTCCATTGTACCACAGACGAGACATAGAATAGACGTGTCATCGGTCAATGTTAGTTTTGTCGCACGATTTTCGGGCTTGAAATTCAAGTGATCGTAGACGGGAGGGTCTTCTCCTGCGGGCAGGTGTCTCGATGGCTGGCAAAGCTGGTGCGACTTGTGCTCGCACGGTATGTTTTGCCTTATTCGAATTCAGAGACACTCTAGTCGGCTGTCAAATGCTACGATTATTACTATTACTACTATTGTTACTGCCACTGTCACTGCCACTACTGGCCGTTACCACTACTATTAATACTCCTGTCACAAATAAGATATTAAACTCTACTCGAAAACAATATACGATTGTAAATAATAATTTATTGTTCCGATAATCGTGTTGATTTCTCTCAAACTTAGATTTTTCTTTGTAAAAAAAATATGTTTTAATAAAAATAAAGTTACACAAAATTAAACAAGCTTAATCTTACTTATTTTCTCATCGCTATCTTTCTAGAAAGATAGAAGCTACGTATTTGAATAAAGAAATGTGTAATCCGTGAATAACTTACCTGCTGTGTCGATAATAATTACTCGAATAAATTTCATATGTTCGACAAAATAATACTCCTTTTTCTCTTGTACATTGGGTATACACCTACTGTTACAAAAGCATTTGTACAAGTCATTTATTATTATCATATGCGAAGTATATGTTTCGGTTAATAAGCAATATAGATATTCAACATTTCAGGTGTATTTAATTATCCTTTGTAATGTAATTTACAAAATATTTAGCAATATAACTATAGGACTTGAGCTATTAATTGCCAAATAAATCGGCAGTTCTATTGTGCAGCCATCTAGCGATGGATCGATCGAACTATTTTTATATCTAAAATTTGCGCCGCCACCGGGAAAACGCCCAAGTTTGTCAAGGAATAATTGCCGCTTTCACGACTGGATGGCGTCACTAATTTATGTATATCGACACGTGTAGATAACTTATCTACGGCTTACATTTTTGTTTTATTCGTATACATTGTTTCTATCGTTCGAAACGAGAAGTGAAATAACTGGAACTTTTAATCGTAGGCCTATAAACTAGTACTAGGTGAAAAGAAGAAAGTTATTTGATTATATAGATGTACAAAAAGTAGTGGCGCCATCCAATCGTGAAAATGAGAATTATTCTTCGACAAACTTCTGCGTTTTCTCGCTGGCGTGGCAAATGGTTACCATTAATTCCCAAATTATTGTTGACATGGTCAAATTCAGAGATCCGCAAATTTGTTAATACTTATCTGAATCTATTGGAACAAGCGGCAAAGTAAAGCTTAAACCTTCTACTTTTTTATCTTGAATAAATCATTTTCGGCTGACATGTAGTCTATGCTTGTACGTTAATAGATTTTGTAAATTATATTGTATAATATTATGAATGGTACAATGCAAAATGTTCACCTTTCAAGTGGCTATGTTATGCCTTTTGTTGGATGTAAGATTATTAATACACATAAAATAGAATATTAGTTTCATCCGTTACATTTTACAATTCCCTGTACATTTTAATATAACTTTATTTGTGAATTTATATGGACTAAACTAAATTAAATATTGACATAACGGTAAAAGAAACGCGCAGTAATATTATCTAAGTAATTTTAACATAATATGTTTATTAAGTTTTTATCGGTCGATAGATTTTGCGATGAATCCAATAATCATTTTACTTTTAGTTGGTACATATAGGATCCAGGGGAAAAACATAATATATAGAGTTGTCGATGAAAGCTTAAAAGCAGGTTTTCGGTCTATCGGTACGTTTAATGTATATATATATTAAAAGAACTAATAGAGCTAATTCTTTGTCCAATTATAAGTATATTCTAAAAAAATCTAATATTTTGTTATTTTATTATACGTAGACACAGCTGTAGTTTATCGAAATGAAGAAGACATTGGTTTTGCTTTAAAAAGTTTGTTACCCAAATATCGCCTACAAAGAGAAGATATTTTTATTACTACCAAACTTTGTATGTAACATTATAGAACAAAACTTAGATAGCAATAATATAAATTATATTAAAATTATGTTTATGATAGCACCGAGCGAAAATGGAAATCCAGAAGGAATAGAACATTCTGTACAAAGATCTCTTAAAGCACTTAATACTGTGTATATTGATCTGTACTTAATTCATTGGCCAGGTGCAACTCGTATACCAGAAAATTCTACGAATAATCAAAATTTAAGAGCAAAAACTTGGGATAAACTAGTGCATTTAAAGAAACAAGGATTTATAAGATCTTTAGGTGTGTCAAATTACACTATAAATCATCTAGAAGAATTACTGCGTGACTGTAAAGGTGTACCACCAGTTGTTAATCAAGTATGATAATTGTATTTACGTTTGATTTATATTTTAACTTATATCGATTGCAAAGATAATGCATCCTTTCGTATTACAGGTTGAGTGTCATCCACATTACCGGCAAGAAGAATTAATTAAATATTGTAAGAAACATGGGATACATGTACAAGCATATTCTTCGCTAGGTACTAGTAACAACACCGATCTTTTAAGAGATCCAGTTGTAACGCTTCTAGCTTCTCAAGTGAATGTATCACCAGCCCAGATACTATTAAAATGGGCCTTGCAACAAGGAATTAGTAACTAATTTACTTCCCGATATGTGTATATATTTATATTATCGACTGGTGTCATATAACAATATTATTATAGGTGTCATTCCCAAAGCAGTAAAAAAGGAACATATAAAGGATAATATACAGTTGGATTTTATTATTGATGATGAGAATATGAAAGTTCTATCTTCTCTGCCTCAATACAAATATGCTTGGGATCCTTCCAATGTGTGTTAAACAATTTTGGAAATAAATATTCAAACAAATTTGTAGATACAATTTGCTTAATGATATCAATTTCATATCAATTATAATAGAATGGAAGATTTCGCAGATCAGATTGCAAAACTATGTATAGAAAAATATGCGAAACTTAATAAAACAGGTAAACCGTCGCAGACAGAATGGACTGTACTGTCGGGTATAATATTAAAAAACTCTAATGATTCACTGTCTTTAGTAGCTCTTGCTACAGGAACAAAGTGCTTAGGCGAGATAGATTTAATAAATACGGAATTGTACGAGATAGGCTGTAGATTAAACGATTCTCATGCCGAGGTTCTTTGCAGACGTGCCTTTTTAAGATATTTGTACGAGCAGATTGATTTATTGCTTAACGATACTAGCAGCGACGTTTTTACAATGAACAATGAGAAAAAAATTGAGCTAAATGATGGAATTTCTTTTCATTTCTTTACGAGTCAAACACCTTGCGGAGATTGTTCTATATTTTTAAAAGATGAATTCAATGAAAATAATGCACCACCAAGGAAAATCGGAAAATATGATTACAATGATGCAGGTGAAGTGATCGTGGAATCGTGTAACAAAAAAGAACAGATAATTAGAGACATATATAGAACTGGTGCTAAATGTGTTAAAACTGAGAAATACCAGGATCCTCGTTTAACCGGAGTGAATTATCATATCATTGGACCATTGCGAACTAAACCAGGAAGGGGTAATCCTACTCTAAGTTTATCTTGTTCAGATAAAATGGCAAAGTAAATAAAATTACCCAAAGCCACAATTCTTTGTAAATGTATGTAAAATTTTAACAGAATATAGTAATTACACCTTACGATTTTTCTAGATGGAATATTCTTGGTTTACAAGGTTCACTTTTATCGATACTAGTACCTTTGATAAAAATGGAAACTATTACAATTGGAGGCAAATGTCCTTTTTCCTTAGAAGGAATGGAACGTGGATTGTATAAACGATTTAATAAGGAGAATATACACGGATTAAGAATCGCTCAAGCTAAATTTTCTTTCAAACAGCAGAAAAGTCATGAAAGAAAATATCCGTGTCCATCGAGTATCATATGGTGTGCTGTAAAATATCGGTAAATTTTTAATATTTATTATTTTCGTATTAAAATATGTACTTGTAGTTTTTTCAGTGTTTTATTTATGTTTGAAACGAATAATTAAATTACAATCAACTAGAATTGGTATAAAAAGTCAAAACAATTTTCGTAAGGTTTCACTTACAGCGACACAGAAATAGCGGTTGAAGGTAGAAAGCAAGGAGCTACTAAACGAAGGAAAGGTACTAGTTTACTTGTAACAAGGCGAGCTCTTTTTGAAACATTTTTACGGACTTGTGACAAATATTACAATTTCGATTGCGATATAAGACATCCGAAAAGAATTACCTATTTGGACTGCAAAAAATGGTCGAAGAATTACCAAAATTTATGGAACATATTAAAATCGGAGTCTTTTCGCGCTTGGCCTTCTAAACCGACTCACTTACAAACGTTTGTGCTGTAAAATCTTCAATATTTTTAACATACAATTTTTTTAAGTACAAACACTTATTCTTTATTAATTTGAATTATAAAATTAATGACAAAAATTTATAAATATAATATTTTACAATGTCCGTTTACTTATATTGGTATATCCCACACCTACACAAGTTAAACCAACTTGATCTAATATTTCATCTTCTTCTTTAAGTGATTCAATTTTAAATATGATTCCAAAAAAATCTCGTAAATCACGTAATAATTGTATCCTATAACAATAGTTGCTTTTTAATTCTCTAATGATCTTTCATTTCTTTTAGCAATTAGAATATATACTTGCTTACATTGCTGGTGTTAACGGTCCCGTTACAACTTTTGAAACATCCTTTTTACTCAGTGCCATGAATATTGCGGTCATACTTTGAAAAGGTGAATCCACACATCCATTTCTAAACTTGCATAAATTTATATTACAATTTGAGTCCTCGATTTTCCGCAAACGCTAAAATTATTTGCCTTACCGATAAATTTCATCGATTAATTTCATAGCTGCTTCTTTACCAAGATCTTCTGGCACACAAGGCAGAGAACCTGTTGTCATTAAAGGTGAAAATGCTTCTGCACCAAAAACAATTTCGGTGGTTGTTTCAGCTACTAAACTTAATCCAAAGCCTGACACATATTTTAATATTGTAAATATTAGAGCATATGAAAGTAAATGGAATAAATTTAAGGATAATAATATACCATGTACCTGGTGATTTTCCACTGGATGCACTCTTACAATGATCTGTATGAATATAGACATCTGGCAAGAATTTCAACAAAATACCTTTAGCGGATTCTACAATTCGATTAGCAATGGCAGGAGAAACACGTATGCTATATGCTGTACCTCTTACTCGTTTTACCATTCCACTATTCTGAAGCTGTGAATAAACTTTTTTAAGTATAGTAAAAACTGTAGCTATTAGAAAAAAATAGTTTTCACCTAAAGGAAAACTAACTTGAATAGTTTTGAGATTACGACTAGCAGGACATTTGAAACAAATCTCTCCACCACCCAGGGGTGCTGCTCCTCTTTTCTTAATATTAAATACAACCTCGTTATCACCCGCTAAAAATCTTTTTAATATAGGTACAGCAGTTGTTTTAATTCTGTCCACGCACGGATCTTAAAAGTTGAATGATATAATTTTAATACACAATTTTCAAATTTTCAACTTACAATAATAATATCTGTTGTTAGTCTATACATAAAAGTTTATTATAAACTATTCACTCACCTATTGTATTATTTGTAATTCCCTTAAGTTTTGCATTGACTGAATTTTTACAAAATGGAGCTAATATCATAATTCCTTCTAAATAATAGCCAATACCTCGTTGCAAGCTACAATCATGCTCCAATTCGCCACCATTCAATAAACCAGGATTATAATACAAATTTGTTCCAGTTTCATTTAATTCTATTCTTGATCCGTTTGTAATTTTATCCAATAATCGTATAAAACTCACTTCGTACTCTAATAACAAAGTATATGATACAATATAAAAATACTGCATTTTTTAATAATACATAATTGTATTATAGTAATTGAACTTTTTATATTATAATATAGAATGTGTTTTTTTTGTTGTTTTAATGTTATAAAATTTTTGTATGATAAGACGAGCAATTATTACTAATGTAACATTTTTAAAGATTTTTGAAAAATATTACGGATTTAAACTAACCTTTAAGACCAGGATCATCATCTGTGATTCTGATATCTGTTATTCGCACAGGTTTGCCCGAAAGCGTAGAAAGCAGTAAACGATATCGTAAATAATTACAGCCTTTGTACGTTAAAACTTTATTTTTCACTTTACCCGGCATATTTTATTAAAATTCACGATAATAAACAAAACAACATGAAAGAAATACAGAATTGTCTGACGTCATTATCAGTCATTACACTGTTTCCTTAACCATATTTATATTTCATGTGTTAAAATTGAATGATAAAAGAGTTTAGTGTTTCGAAAGCTGTTTTGAAAGATAGTACAGATAATTTTAAACGACGGCTGATAATAATTTCTAAGATATAAAGAAAAAGGAGGACATTATTAATTTACGTTTTAATGTACATATATGTATGTTACAATTACTTTGAAATTTTATTACATTTTACACGTCTCAAATGACATCACCAAAAAGGAAAATATTTGTTACCGTTGGCACAACCAAGTTTGACGAATTAATTGAGATGGTACTTAGTTCGGAAATTTTAGAGGTAAAAGAAGTAAAAATATTAATTTTAATTTTGAATCGTTTATGCATTTAAATTCTAGCGAAGTATTATACAAATTTTCAAGTTTTAATTAATTTTAACCGGGATTTCCGAAATATATTATTATAAACCTATTTAATTTACCGTAGTAGATACTATATACGTGTATACAATTGTTTTAGGCATTATCATTTAAAGGATACAATGAGCTAATTCTGCAAATCGGTAAAACTTTACTTGTTCCAAATTGCATACCACGTTGTGGTTTTGTTACTATAGAATATTTTAGTTTGAGTGCAAATATACTTGAATATGTAAAGAATGCAGATCTTGTTATAAGTCATGCAGGAGCAGGAAGTATTCTTGATGCTTTGGAAAATAAGACAAATTTAATTGTAGTTGTAAATCACAATCTGATGAACAATCATCAGTTGGAATTAGCTGAGCAACTTTATATGGATAAACATTTGTATTATTGTAACTGCGAAACCTTGTTAAATACTATCAAAACAATGGACTTCACTCAGTTGAAACCTTTTATTAATGACAGGAGCATACATATTGCTAAGCGAATAAACCAAATAATGGGTTTTTCAGTATAAAAAGTTTTTAACGAAATTAAGGAATATTTCAATATGTTCATAAGACATTTTATTTTTCAATACAATATGGAGTATATATTATAATAGTTTTCAATATTTATTATAATAGATATAGCTTTGATATAATTTACAATAGTAATAAGAATTGTTTAAATAACTGTTTCCTAAAATTATATTGTGGCAGCATAGAAAATTTATAATTTCAAGTTATGAAAAACAATGACAGAAAACTGTTAATCTTCTCTTAAAAACTTCCTAAATTATCTTTGGATAGCTGCTATTGTTAAAATAAAAGCTATATCAGTAAACGTATTTTACAAACACTGTAGAGTGTTAAAAATTAATGTTCATGTGTTTTTCTGTACGTTTTGTCTTTAGTAATAAACTAGCTAGGCAATTTTGCACAACAATGAACATAGTCATTGCATTAGCACTAGCCCACAGAATTTTTATATTTTGCAAACATTTATTGTTTTGTTTCTTAGAAGATTGCAGAATTAGTTATACTTTCAATTTATTGTATGAAGATACATGCACACAAAACAAACTACATATGTTTATAGTAGCATGTATTTCTTTAATTACAAACCAAACCTAGACGCGTCATTTCTTTTAAGAGTACATTTCCCATTTGTGCTGGACTCTTTGTTACTATTACACCAGCCTGCAAAAAATGTTTTACATGCAGTAAAATAATACAAACTACGACACGATGTTTTAATTCAACGATATATATAAATTTCAATAGTACCTTTTCAAGTGCATTGATTTTATCTTGCGCGCCCCCTTTTCCTCCTGAAATAATAGCGCCAGCATGTCCCATTCTTCGTCCAGGCGGAGCAGTGAGACCAGCAATAAATGATACTACTGGTTTAGCTTTTCCACCCTAAAATTACATTGAATATATACTACCTATATATGTTAATAATTGAAAAATTTATATTTACAATAGCATGAATCGTTTTTCGGTAGTGCGGAACATATGGATTTTCTGGGAAAATATTATGGTTTTTTTAGGATAGGATGGGATTTGGATACCAGTAAATCAGAACGGCAACCAACTATATTTTTTTCAATGAGGTATTCTGCTGCTAATTCTTCTGCACTTCCACCAATTTCACCAATCATTATGATACCATCACAATCTGGATCCCTCAGAAAGACGTCTAAACAATCAATGAAATCTGTTCCATTAAATGGATCTCCACCAATTCCAATACAAAGAGTTTGCCCAAGACCAGCCTTAAAGTAAAATTTTCTCGTATTATTTGTAATATGTATTATTACAAGATTGTACAAGTTTAATATTTATTACACAAAGAAATTGACAAGGAACTTAAAGAAAATGAATATTATTCACTTACAAGGGTTGTTTGATTTACAGCCTCGTATGTTAGAGTTCCAGACCTTGACACAATACCAACTTTTCCTTTCTGATGTATGTGTCCTGGCATAATACCTATTTTACACTGAGATAATGAAATAACATAAGCAAATGGCATATTGCAATCTATGTAATATATGTACCAAGTAGTATTTATATATAAGATTAATCACATATATATGTACATAGATTATTTTAATTATATTACATGAGTAATAATATTTGTTATGGAAGGCACTTTAGTTTTGCATTGCTAGTTACATATGTAATAGAAGATATACGAAAAGTAATGTAAAAACATTGATAAATTTAAAATATCAACACCTGTTCTGGAGCTATTATTCCAGGACAATTTGGACCAATAAGACGAGATTTACTTTGTTCCAAAAGACGTCTCTTGACTTTTACCATGTCATGTTGTGGAATACCTTCTGTGATACACACAATTAACGGCATTTCAGCATCTATTGCCTCCATAATAGCTGCTGCTGCAGCTGGTGGAGGCACATAAATAACAGTTGCAAAAGCACCAGTTGCTTCTTTTGCCTTTTTAAACATACAACATACAAAATGTACAGATCAATACTGAAAGCAAGAAATAAAATTTGCAAACAAATATTATTTACTCACCTCTTTCACAGTTTTAAAAACTGGTTTTCCAAGGTGATCTGAACCTGCTTTCTTAGGGTTAACACCACCTACTAATTTAGTACCATAGTCAATAGCTTGTTGACTATGAAATGTTCCTTGTCTACCAGTGAAACCTTGACATATAACTTTGGTATTTAAATCAATTTTTAAATTTTGTCTAGTGTCTGTGTAATTGAATCTTATTTGAGAACGTAATAAATGTCCACAATTTCTAACTGAAACATAAATGGATAATTTATTTTAATAATATATCTATGTCATATTATTAAACAAAATATATTTGAAAATAAAATTTTTAAGAGAAATGGGTAGGAACAGCCATTTTTGTGTATATGTAGTATTCAAATCAACTTTCAATTAGCTTTAAAATAATGAAATGTATCATATTTTATAGCTGTAATATATTGCAAATTAGTACTGTCTTTAGCCAGATGTTATTTATAGTGACTACATCAAATTTCTTTACTTTTGGGTCAAGGTTCATTGACTGAACATCATCCAATGATGTATAATTGATTAGTATGACATATGTTATGATAGAACAAAGAATTAAGTTATTGAAATAAATAGTTAGAAACATCATCTTTAATACTCATAAAAAATAATACCAATGAAGAAAATACTAGCACAAAAAGTAGATAAGCAAGAAAACATATATGAGATCAAGAAAATGTAAGATAAACTTCATTACAAGACACAGATAAACAGGACAGAAATTTAATATTCAATTACATAATACTTTATTAATGATTAAAATAGAACGACATTACATTGATAACTTAATTATTTAAAAGAACATTTCCCTATAAAGATTAAATTATGAATAATTATATGTGACCTTATATAATGGAATTTTAACGTGAGTGCGGGGTGTCAAATGTATTTTTAATTTTTAAAGTAATAGCCAGTTTTATGAAAAATTACAAATACGAGCGTGAAAAATTTCAAAGTGTTCTTCAGATATTAAACATTTTGAAGTACAGGAAAGTCTCTCTTTGACATTGAAAGTCATACGATAATCAACCGAGTCTTACCTGTGAATTTTGAAAATGTCCTGACTGCCACAGCCATTTTTTAATTGATATTCCTGTTAAAAGAAGTTAACGGACAAAATTGAATTATTAAAAAACCACCATTAAAAGAACTATCTTCTCTGAACTGACGAGATAGAGAAGATCTTGTCCTAAAGAAAATACACGGCAAAGTGCAGTTCGCACGTATGTGTAAGAGAACCTGTTTCCACGAAATTATTACTTGTCAAATGATGGGAACATTGAACATTGAACTGATTGGTCAAATATTTCGCAAACTTTCTTCTCTAGCCTGATTTTCAATGCAGAAATTTCATCATAGAAAATTCAGTTCCATATACATTTACAAACGCTTAGGTGTTATTTTTAATGTTTCGCTAAATTTTTCAACGAATTATCCATAAATCTTGTCTTCACAATTTCAAGAAATATTAGAAGCGCAATTTCCTAGATTTATAATCGTTTCATTGGTAAAGAAATAGGGAAATTGACTTTACTCCTATATATGCTTTGAAATGTATTCCGATGCATTGTAGATTCATTTATGAAATCCATACATTTTGAATAAAAATATAAAATCTATTAAAATAGGAAATTAAAATAAGGTGGTAGAAAAAGGAGTCAAATAAATTTTGTGAAACGTATACTAGTATATGAATATTAAACTTATGTTGCGACTGTGGGAACAAACATAATTGCAGTTCTATGCCATGGAAAGGTAGTATGCTGCATAATCAACGGAGATCACTTAAAATTGAGCGTAGTTAACGAAAGATACGATTGATGGTATCGTAGTTGCCAAATGTAGATTACCGAAAGAAAGTCTACGTAAATCCTTTTTCGATTTTATTGTTATTACTGACATAAGAATTTAATTATATCGAAATTTTTATATGGATTAAAAATTTACTGAAATTCCAAGTGATACAATTGCGTGACTAATATTGACGTGTATCTATATAGTACGGCATAAATCACAGTGGGGTATAGAAAATAAATATCTCGATAAAAATGACGTGGTGAAGAGAGCCTTATCGTTTTACAAAATCATCGACGAAATTGCAAGGTATGCATACTTTCATAGTTTTTAATGCTTCTGACTGATATTGTTTTAAGTGCCCACAAATCGAATAATAAAATCTACTCAAAATGTTGATTTTGTCGGATATATTTTCGCGAAAAAAAATAATTTTCTGAAATTTAGCTCTTTCGATCGTACTACTTCCAACATTATACAAAATTTTCATTTAACATTACTACAAGTTATGTGATATGAAATTATCTCTCATTGCATTGTTGGCCGATATTCGTATGCATTTGAAATATATTCAATGAAGATAGAAAGTTTGAACAAATCAATAGGAAATAAAAATGATGTGTATATTTTTTTTATTTCAATACTACGTTTTTGTAGTTCTTTAGCGTTTTATTCTATTTCACTACTGTGTGATGAATAATTAAATCAATTATATATTTATTTTTATTATATGATTAATTTTATAAGTTTAGGAGAGATATGATACAAAGTATTTATATTATAAATATGTATTGATTGTAGAAGAGGATACTTTTTAATTCTATACTATTATCTTTGTGGTAGTAATCTTTAGATTTATGTTAATCATTTGTAAATGATTTATAATTAATTAAGCACATAATATAGGATGGAAGAAAGTACAAGTTCTGAAAAAGTTTGGTGTAAGACTAAAACTGAAGAACCAAATAGTTTATTTCATGGAGAATCTACAACACAGTCTGTGGAAGCTAACTCTACTTCTTTAGCAGATATATTTGATACAGCATTTACATCTACAGTCGATCCTTCTCCGCAATCAAGATTTACTTCAGGTACAAATGAAATTTTAATAACACAACATATATATGGAAGCATTTTTTTTCATATTTTATATATTCAATGTAGCAAGTATTTGGTAAAATTATTAAACAAAAATTTTATGTGTTTATACAACAATAATTTCTTCATAACAGCTAATGAGATGGAATATGAACATTTATTTGCGGAAAGCGACATAGAAGAATCTGAATTAGCTCCTATCAATCCTTATGTAAATCGACCACATCATTCTACTTCAGATAGTAATTTTGTTTTTGGAAGTTATTTAACTGGGCCTGAAACAGCAGGAGATTCTCATAATTATTGGCAACCCGAACGTTTAAATTGCAATATGTGCCAAAATAGACAAGACCGAAGCACAAAACACGAATCTCACAATCGACAATTAGGAAATGCATGTGAAGAGAGATCTTGTGAAAATTATCGTAAAAGAATTTTACACGAACGAGATCCGCCAGTAAGGCATAAAAGTAAAAAGCATGAGGAACACAAATCGGTAAACGATCAACAAACTGATAGTTTAAATATAGCTGGACCATCAAGATTATCAGATAGTGTTTCTAATAGGTATGAGATATTGGTACCTCAAAATTAGATTTTATTTATTAATTCTTGCATTTCTTTGTGTTATATTTATTTTCAACACAACTAGATCAACCACCAGTGATAGAAATCTTTTAAACAGAGTTATGCAGAATAGTGAAAATGATACTGCCAATGATACCAATACTTTATACCATCCAATTTTGCCAAATGCAATTAATACTCAGGAACACTCTACTCGTACAAGTATATTTATATTTTCCTACTATTAATATTATATAAATCAAAGATCAGTTATGTATGTATGTATGGTAATATTTATAATCTAGGTTGTTGTTACGTTACATGTGAATAATATATTAGCTAGATTTTTAAATAAGATATTTTCATAGATGATATTTGTTTGCATCAAGTAGGACATGATGATACACCATCAGCACCAGATCTACAATTAGATTGGTCCTCCAGTAGCGATGATGCTACTAGTAGTGACGACACCACAAGTAGTGACAATGCCACTAGTAGTGACGACGCCACTAGTAGTGACGACGAAGGTGGCTCTGTTGAAGTTCTTGGAACAGTAAATCACAATAATAAAGTAAAAAAGTTTACTTATATTGGGTGAAATCTATGTACATTTTACATTAGTTGTTTATTACATATTACATTTATTTAGCAGAATTCTGTACAAAATAATGAAGAAAGTAATCGTCCAGTAACTGTGGTTGATTTAACCGTGGAATCAGACGAAGAACACACCCCATCTGTTCCAACAACTTCTGTAGTAAATCCATGGACAACAGATAATGTACATAGGTAAACGTTATAAACATTTTATCATATATCGATTCAATGTTAATTATCATTCGTATAATTTGTTAATCTTAATAATCATTTTAGTGGGAACAACTCTTATTGTATGCATGGTTCACCAGACTACATGTATCATGGTCGATGTATGCATCACAATTGCAGAATTCCAATTCCAGTTATACCTGTAGGATATGGTCAACTGCCAGGTAAAATCTTTTTTCAGATTGTAACAACATAATGAAACATTAAACAATTGATATTAGAATTAATAAATGTGATAATATTTGTAATGTATAAAAGAATTAATTTTTTATAGATGGTCCAACGGGAATGTCGAGAACACGAATGCATCCGGTACAAGAAAGACTATGGCTTATTCAACAGCGCATGCAAGAAATACACAGGAGACGCCTTTATGCAAGATCTTCGTCACATTACACGTTAGTACTACGAACAAATTTTTAATAGTTTACATTATATAATAATTTTCATATTCAGTAGCACAACGTCGTGTGGTCCACGCCTCTATGCAAGATCTTCGTCACATTACACGTTAGTACTACGAATAAATTTTTAATAGTTCACATTACATAATAATTTTCATATTTAGTAGCACAACGTCGTGTGGTCCACATATGCATCAAGCAACCCAACACACGTGTAACAATGGAAACGCTAATACTCCGAATAATCGTTACAATGCCTCGGAAAATATGACATTTGCAGAAAATTATCCTCCACCTCCAATTCTACCACCACCCCAACAACCTACTGTTTATAGTCATCCAGAAGCTAGAGGTCCATCAAGTTATAGTCCAAATTGTCCTGTGCAACCTGTAATGGTAATTTAATACTCTATAAAGTTTGCATTATTTAATCTTAGCATTGAATTTTGTATTTATAATTGAATGTTTTAAAATTGTTGTGCTTTTACAGGAACTAGTAGAAATGGAACCAATACCGCCAGTAATGTTGCCTTCTATGCCAGTTCATATGTTCCATCATTATCGCCCACGTCAAAGACCACTAGTCCCGCAACATATGCATCACGTTCATATCAGTTTTCATCCCCATATGGTATGTTTTTGATTACGATATGTTGAACTGGTCTGTTTTATTATTTTCGAAATGCTACACATGTATTTCCTAACACATAGCAAGAGTCTGGTGCACACGATATGATGCCATTGCCGCCCTTGATGCCACTTTCAACACCAGCGCGTCATATGTCGCTGCTTCTGGAAGATTATATGCGCTTCGTTGATTTGCGGCGTATGGCTCATATTGGTTGTGCAGTAACACAAGAATCGATCGAAAGTCATACATTCCCTCACAAGTACAAACGGGTAATAAATTACGAGTATTAATAATTATTGTATATGTTCCTTATCATATTATCACTATATTATTTATGTTTACTACGTATTTCTGCAGGTTAAGAAAGTCGAGAATGGGGAAGATGCTATTGAGAAGTGCGCTATATGTTTGTCTGAATTTGAAGACTATGAAAGTGTCAGGTATAAATTATTATATTCATAAAAAATACATATTTTGTTATAGATTATTTTTAGCAACTATGGTTTTTCTAATTTGTTGTATAGGAGGCTTCCATGCATGCATTTATTTCACATAGACTGTGTCGATCAGTGGTTGTGCACTAATAAACGCTGTCCTATATGTCGAGTGGATATTGATACTTTTCTACACAAGGAGCTTGCCACCACTGCATAGTTTAAGATCGATTTTACCCATCTATTTTCATGTTTAAGTATGATCAGGTAATATCCGCATTTTATAAAATACTTTGAAATATTTTATTCATGGGTAAACCTTCTTCTGACACTACTATGAATGTTGATGTACAAATTTTACTGTGACTAATCAAAATATCAATAACTATACAGAACTAAGTTCCTGGAGTTGTAGGAGAGGTTTGTTTTGATTTAACATTATTATCCTTGTATTCATTTCATGGGTATTAATAATACTGTACATAAGAAATGTTAGGTTTGTTCATTGTGCGTTACTGTATTGATAAAATTTGTATTTTTTTCGACGATTTATTGCGTGTATAGTACTTCAGATGACAAGAAATTGATTATATCAAGCATTTGAAGTGGCAAATGCCTTCACGAGATTTTGTATCCTATTGTTTTATTATGTGTGATACAAAAAAATGTTGTTATTGAAATCATGGGGTAATCGCTAATATAGTGAATCTTTTTTAATTTAAGATAAAAAAATGTGAACTAATAAGAATCATGCAAAAGTACTTTATTCCTATGTTTCAGTAATTCTACTGGGTGCTACATATATCAATATAAAGTCTATGTATACTAACTGTATTTTAATAATTTTTGAAAATATTGAAAAACTACGATTCATACATAAACAATTCTTTGAGGCTATGTACATTTTCATAAGTTTTTATATTATATAAGCTTTTTAAAAAAAATGTATTTGAATAATTCTAGGAATATATAAAAAGGTATTAAAATAATAAATTCTGCTTTTGGTTAGATTTTCAAAATTCTTGTAATGAATAGAAAAACACAAAATTTTACAAATAGTTCAAAAGCTTTATGAAAAATTAAGTTAAGTCAGGAATGAAAAAGCATAATGAACAAATATAAAAATATTGTAGAAAAATTCTAAAAAGTAAGTATAGTTAAAGAAATACATACTGTAACTAATACTATGTGACGCTACTGTATATTATTATTGTATATATTAACAAAGTAATATTGTGTGTGTGTATGTGTGTGTGTGTGCGTGTGGGCAGGCGGGTGGGTGATGTGTGTGCGTGTGCGTGCGCGCGTGTATTCGCATACACTATTGTGCAGTAGTATTACATAGAATACTTTTCGTAGTATACTGACCATATATAATGTAATTTTGTAACTTTAAGAGTTTAAATCAATAATTGATTCGATTTATTAAACATGATATAATAATCTTCACAAAGTGTATTTGCAATTTAAAAAGAAAGTCGAGTAGATTGTTTTCACTCGTTCTTATACAAACAATATAGATGCCTTTTCAAAGTAAAGATATCTGATAAATGTCCTTGATTTTTATACCAAAAAAAGAAACATCAGTACGATTGACAGTTCTCATCTTATTATTAGCAGTAAATATTGTGTTTATGTGACGATTTTTTGAGTGTAACATTAGAAAGGAAAAATAGTATAAAGTAAACGCCAAACTAAGTCAACAATTAAAGGCCATTGAATTAAGACAGCCTAATTAGCAAAGCTAAGCCAAAGACTAAAAAATTATATTTAAATTAAATACTCAATTATCTTTGAGGACAGTTAACGCCCAGTTTCTATGAAAATTACATCGAATGTTCATTTAAAGAATATATTAAATCATATTTATTTAAAAGTTCATTCTAAGCACATTAAATGCTATTTAAATGAAAC
Organism: Ptiloglossa arizonensis; assembly: GCF_051014685.1. Taxonomy (NCBI): domain Eukaryota; kingdom Metazoa; phylum Arthropoda; class Insecta; order Hymenoptera; family Colletidae; genus Ptiloglossa; species Ptiloglossa arizonensis. The sequence goes on from NC_135055.1 coordinate 23,370,526, forward strand.
ACAAATATATATATTTTGAACCATCCAATGAAATCAAAGCTTTGTTGTAAAGTATAAAAAAACTGTCGCAAAAGTCATTTATTTCACGATGCGAGTTTTACATAATATTGGAATTGTAAGTAGTTATTAAATCATGATATAATCAAAACGATGCCGAACGTAGAAAGCAGTGATCAAATTTATTACTACAGAACTTCCAATACCAAAATACAAAAAACGAATTGATAAGCTTCATGTCGTTAGTATACTGAATCATAATTGTGAAACATGATTGTTCACCAGGTTCCCAATATTTGTAATCTTTTCTACACGAAGAACCAGTTTAAGAGCAATGTATAATACTCTTGAAGTTGTATTAAAAATTTAAAGAATGTTATTGAAATTAAATCATCAGGAATTAAATTGCTTTAAGTATATGCAGCTAATATATTGAAACAAACATTACAATATTGATCTATACACTCGTGTAAATTCTTTTTAAAAATAAAAGGTACCTATTGCTTCTGACTAACTATAATATTAAATATATATATAATTTAATTTTCAATAGATCCACGAGTATATATAAAATTGTACAAAATTTTATTCGAATATTTACCATGGTATGTAATTGGATATCTTTAAACATAAAAAATACACTTTGTTTCATACATATATTATTGTTAGGAGTAATCACTAATTATTCGATTGATTGAAAATTTATTGTAAATATTTTACATAAAAACTGCCTTTGGGGTTTCATAATGATTTATTTAAATTAATGGTTCTGTTATATTTTAAAGTTACTGAAAGAATTCGAATGATTGTGTATCGAAGTAAGTGAATGTTCAAACATGTCATTTTTTGATTGTTTAATGTTTCTCAGTAATACAATTATCATTAAGAAATTCTCACTGTACTGCTATTATTGACAATGATTCAGAGTAATTAATAGAAAGATCTTGCAGACATTTTATCTCATTTAACATTTAAATGGACTTAATTTAGTTTATTTCAATATTTGAGATACTTTTAAATTTTATGTTATATAAATGCAAATGCATGTGATTTCACTTAAATATATTATTAACAATATAGATATACATACAATTTCTCAGAGAAAATCATATTCCAAATAAATTAAATTACTGTCAAAATTGTAGTATACATACATATGTTGAGAAAAAATTATGAAGAAAAGGAAAGGAATGCATGTATTTGTACTATGTTGACAAACTGATTATGTAAATCTTATTCCCACACTATTCGAATTAGTGGATACGTACCTTTATATAGTTATTAAATATGTACATTAAAAAACAATAATTTTATATACCTTCGTGAATTATAAGAATATAAATTATGTATGTTATTATGGCAATCTAATACAATGTTAACTGTATCAATATATTGTTAAAATGTCAGAATAAAAGTTATTCAAAATAAATGACATAGGAAAGAACGAAGTGTAATTAATATCACATACAGACAAAACTGAGACAGAATACAACACCTGAAGAAAGGTACTCGGTTACTTGTAATGAATTTATTTTGTACAAGTTTCATTACAATTTTACTCGTTAAGAAAGTTTTATATCATAAAATAATATTTTAAATGCGCAGCCAATTAGCTCGGTACTACCCGCGACGAAACATTATCGATCGCCGCGAGTAATACCGATTACCAGGTCTCACCACGCGGAGGTTGCTGCGAGCGGAGACCCGGAGGGAGATAGATGGAATCAAAGTTCCATCGATCTCCCTCGACGCAAGATACAAACGAAATTATTAAACCGAGGAGATGGAAGGAATCAAAGTTCCTTCGATCTCCTGGTTTAGTTCTGCCGAGCAATTACATTATGGAAAACTTGGGTAAAATTGGGAAATACGCGACGCGAACCGTGCAGTTGGTCCTACTAGGTCGATCCCGTTTCCCCTCGGTGGGCCCGATTTCAGGAGGACACGCGCGACGCCCCCAGTCCTCTAGAGGAGGAATGCCCCATTTCTCCCAACTCCGCAGTCAGGAGCACACGCAAAGCGCGGACCTGACTCACGGAGGATTACAAAGAGAGGGTCTTATCCTGGAGGCTTCCGCAGAGACCGGCATGGATACCTGCCCCTGTGTTCGCGGCATGTTCACTCGAGAAGCGGGCGCACCGGGAGCGACGCCGATCGACCGTTCCGACCACCTACACGGCCGGTCACTTACTTGTACAAGAAGCAGTGGTGACCGGACCGAGGAACGAGGAAGCGAGCAAAATTAAGCTAAAGATTGGATAATTGCTCGGCAGAGCACAGGGATTCGTACATGAAGGTAAAGATCCATCGATCTCCCTCGATGTACAATACAAACGAAGTTACTAAACCGCAGAGATCGGAGGAATCGAAGTTCCTTCGATCTCCTGGTTTAATTCTGTCGAGCAATTACACTGTGGAGAAAATGAGGCAAAATTGGGAAAGACGCGACGCGACGCGACGCGAACCGTGGAGTTGGTCCTACTAGGTCTATCCCGTTTCCCCTCGGTGGGTCCGATTCGAGAGAAAACGAGCGACGCCACCACTCCCCTAGAGGAGTGCCCCGTTACTCCAAACTCCAGAGCCAGCCGCTAAGCGAGGACCTGGCTCACGTGAGATTCACAGAGAGAGGGTCTTATCCCGGAGGCTTTCACAGGGACCGGCAAAAATGCCTGCTCCTGCGTTCGCAACATGCCCTCTCTGGAAGCGGACGCACCGGAAGAGACGGCGATAGACCGTTCGCACCACCTACACAGACTGAGGAACGAGGAAGCGAGCAAAAATAAGCTAAGTATTGGATAATTGCTCGGCATATCACAGATATTTGTACATGGTAGCCTTAAAACTAACTTATTCTAAATTTAACTAAAGATCCCATGGGGGATGCGACGACAAAGTCCTCTTCTGCCTACCTAAGAAAAAGCTAAAGTCAAGGCATGATAGAAAATAGAAATGAAGTTGGTTAGCGATTAAATACAGTCATGCGGTAACGGAGAAAATAAACGATGCAGTGACGAAAAAATAAACATGGAAAAACAAGTACAAATTAAAACCAGAGAAGAAATAGAATAAATTAAACAAAGAAAAAAATGAGAAAAGAAGAAAGGATTGACACAGTGTTCGCCAGTCCTGACCACTGCCTATCGGTGTTCGGTGCCGGTTACCAAGAGAGGCCCCCTCCCTTCTCCTACCCCCTCCTCCAGCCACCCTCCTCCTTCCAAGTACCTAAAATGTAGACTTCCGTCCAGCTCGGAGGCTCCCCGTGGAATGAAATTTTTGAAAATCGGGCCCTCTATATATACCCACCACAAGGTGACTTATCGTTACTTCGATTGTCTTTGTTCGATCCAACCGAATATTTCAAGAAATTGATGGCTTTTTAGCCATTATTTATACTAGGACATTGTTAATAATTGTTTAAATTATCGTCCTACGACGGTTCTTAATAATTATGATAAATAAACATCAAGATATTGCGAAACTTGCGAAGGCGAACCGTTTCGGTGAATGATTGTTCATTTCCGCGATTGTTACTAACATTTATGCATGTTGCCAATATTAATCGAACAATGTGCATATTATTTATTCGTTACAAATGATTGAGTAACTTATAGAAATTGATTTTGATCGAGATTCGAAGTAAAAACCTGTTTCGTAAAGTTCTAAAGCATGGAAAGTAATAATTGTCTACTCGGTATATTAATTTAACATTTGTTTAATTCTTATAATTTACACAATACCCGTAGAAGTTGTATTCTTTACTTAAAAGCGGTGAAATTCAATTAATCGCTTTTCTAGATAGAAAAATCATCGTGATGAACACTCGTGAATCGATAATCGATACGTGTAGCCTTGACAATGTCGGTTGGACCTCAATCAAAAATTCCATCGCGAACAAAGAATAGTTCAACGAAATGATATTTTAAGCCATTATTTATACTAGGACATTGTTAATAATTGTTTAAACTATCGTCCTACGACGGTTCTTAATAATTATGATAAATAAACATCAAGATATTGCGAAACTTGCGAAGGCGAACGGTTTCGGTGAATGATTGTTCATTTCCGCGATTGTTACTAACGTTTATGCATGTTGCCAATATTGATCGAACAATGTGCATATTATTTATGCATTACAAATGATTAAGTAACTTATAGAAATTGATTTTGATCGAGATTCGAAGTAAAAACTTGTTTCGTAAAGTTCTAAAGCATGGAAAGTAATAATTGTCTATTCGGTAGATTAATTTAACATTTGTTTAATTCTTATAATTTACACAATACCCGTAGAAGTTGTATTCTTTACTTAAAAGCGGCGAAATTCAATTAATCGCTTTTCTAGATAGAAAAATCATCGTGATGAACGCTCGTGAATCGATAATCGATACGTGTAGCCTTGACAATGTCGGTTGGACCTCAATCAAAAATTCCATCGCGAACAAAGAATAGTTCAACGAAATGATATTTTAAGTCATTATTTATACTAGGACATTGTTAATAATTGTTTAAACTATCGTCCTACGACGGTTCTTAATAATTATGATAAATAAACATCAAGATATTGCGAAACTTGCGAAGGCGAACCGTTTCGGTGAATGTTTGTTCATTTTCGCGATGGTTATTAACATTTATGCATGTTGCCAATATTAATCGAAGAATGTGCATCTGATTTATGCATTACAAATGATTGAGTAACTTATAGAAATTGATTTTGATCGAGATTCGAAGTAAAAACGTGTTTCGTAAAGTTCTAAAGCATGGAAAGTAATAATTGTCTATTCGGCACATTAATTTAACATTTGTTTAATTCTTATAATTTACACAATACCCGTAGAAGTTGTATTCTTTACTTAAAAGCGGCGAAATTCAATTAATCGCTTTTCTAGATAGAAAAATCATCGTGATGAACGCTCGTGAATCGATAATCGATACGTGTAGCCTTGACAATGTCGGTTGGACCTCAATCAAAAATTCCATCGCGAACAAAGAATAGTTCAACGAAATGATATTTTAAGTCATTATTTATACTAGGACATTGTTAATAATTGTTTAAACTATCGTCCTACGACGGTTCTTAATAATTATAATAAATAAACATCAAGATACTATGAAACTTGCGAAGGCAAACGGTTTCGGTGAATGTTTGTTCATTTTCGCGATGGTTATTAACATTTATGCATGTTGCCAATATTAATCGAAGAATGTGCATCTGATTTATGCATTACAAATGATTGAGTAACTTATAGAAATTGATTTTGATCGAGATTCGAAGTAAAAACGTGTTTCGTAAAGTTCTAAAGCATGGAAAGTAATAATTGTCTATTCGGTAGATTAATTTAACATTTGTTTAATTCTTATAATTTACACAAAACGCGTAGAAGTTGTATTTTTTACTTAAAAGCGCCGGAATTCAATTAATCCCTTTTTTACATAAAAAAATCATTGTGATGAACACATGTGAATCGATAATCGATACGTTTAGTTTTGACAATGTAGATTGGATTTCAACGAAATATTCCGATTTGGATCTCAAGGAGAATGTCAAGATATTGCGAAATCTGTGAAGGCGAACGGTTTCTGTGAATTTTTGTCCCTTTACGAAATTAAAATTAATTTGTGCAGTTTATATAATCGTTCGCAACGCACAAATAAGATGCATATTCTAACATTACTATTGGGAACATACGTAAATGTTAATAAGAATCGCGTAGGGGGAGAAACATGTTCTACCTATCGAAATTATGGTTTGCATATACATATGCATACATATTCTGAACGCTCAGTGACACACATATGTCACACGGCAATGAAGTGAGTTGCCATCTACTGGAGAAGAGGTGAATTACACTTAAGGTGTGAAAACACCTGGTGGAGAAACGCTCAAGTTTGTCGAGGAATTGTTCTGACTTTCATCAATAGGTGGCTCCACAAGCATTATCTATCAACATTACAGATAAGTATCTCCTTTCGAATGATATTTCCTACCGTGCGATAAAATAAATAAATATTTCTCTACATATCGAAATTATTGTTTGTATGCATGCAAATATGTTCTGAACGCGCAATTCCAAACATTTGTAACGTGGTAATTATATGGGTTGCCGTCTCTTGGAGAACATATTTGTTAATTTTCGCGATTGTTGCTAACATTTATGCATGTTCCCAATATTAATCCAACAATATGTATCTTATTTATGCATTACAAATGATTATACTTATAGAAATTGATTTTGATCGAGATTCAAAGTAAAAACTTGTTTCGTAAAATTTTAAAGCATGGAAAGTAATAATTGTCTATTTAGTGCAATAATTTAACATTTATTTAATTCTCATAATTTACACAATACGCGTAGGAGTTGTATTTTTTACTCAAAAGTGCTGAAACTCGATTAATCGCTTTTCTATATAGAAAAGTCATCGTGATAAACACTTGTGAGTCGATAATCGATACGTGTAGCCTTGATTTCAAGGTATCAAAGATTTTTTTAAATGTTTAAAGGAAGGCTAGAATGCAGAGAAATTACATTATGCTTATTTCGTTTAATTTTACATTCATTCGAAAGATGATACGTACAAAAGTTTGTACAGAAATATTTATTTATTCTATCGCACGGTAGGGAATATCATACAAATGGAATTACTTATCTGTAATGTCGATAAATTATGCTCGTCGCGTCATCTATTGGTGGAAATTAGAACAATTCTTCGACAAACTTGAGCGTTTCTCCACCAGGTGTTTTCACACCTGAAGTGTAGTTTAACACTTTCTCCAATAGATGGCAATCCATGTAATTTCGATACGTAGAGAAATATTCATTTATTTTATCGCACGGTTACTTAGATTGTCTTTGTTCGATTTAACGAATATTTTAAGAAATTGATGGCTCTCAAGCCATTAGTTGTACTAGGACATTGTTAATAATTGTTTAAACTATGGTCGTACGATGGTTGTTAATAATTATGATAAATAAACATCAAGATATTGCGAAATCGGCGAAAGCGAAACGTTTCTGTGAATTTTTGTTCATCCACGTGATTGTTATTAACATTTACGCATGTTCCGAATATTTATGTTACAGAATGCATCTTATTTATAATTCTCTTGATATAAAGTCTCAAAATCTGATATTTTCTAAAATTTTGGCCTGATTTTCAAACTTTGTCTAAATTGTATTATTAGTCGGTCAGATATCATTTTCATATTACGTTTAGTAATATTGACTAATTTTTTAAGATAATATACATATTTATAAAAAATTATGGAATTTTTCAATCGTTAGATCTTGTATCGTACGAATTGAGTAATTCTTAGCATCTAAAGTATTCAATTTCCCATTTATGCGTGTAAAAAAGCGTTTTAAACCTGCTAAAGTGCGAATATAGTCCTCGTGTCGGAATCTAGCGCTGCAGAGAGAAACTATTTCTCGACAAACTTGGCCGATTTGCCAGAGATTGCGCCACTTGGATTATATGCAACACAAAATTAATTTATTAAGGAATTTTGCAATTTTCTTGTCATTAATCCTCTGAACTTGGTCTAACTGTTTTATTAGTCGATCAGATATAATTTTTATATTACGTTTAGTAACATGGAATAATTTTTTAAGATAACACGGAGATTCTTTTCCTGCTATTCTTTGCGCGATCCTAAATTATGAGTCGAATTTAGTGAACGTTTGTTCATCAACGCGATTGTTACTAACATTTATCGGATTATGTCCAAATTCGATCGAACGATTCGATATCAGGAAAGGGGAAATTGTCTGCGTCTCTTTCTTTGTAATTTGAATTCGGATTTGTTCAAAGTTTACGTCGCTCTGATGAACCGTTCACAAATTCGTTAATAAAATTGCTATAAGTTATCGACTAACATAGCGTAGACAGTGAAAGGGGTGAGATAGGATTAAAAAGAAGAAACCAGGTCGCGGACGGTATTCTGTGCCTTTTGAAACAGGTTCCGCATAGAAGGTTCAATGGATTATTCTAATTACGTATGTACGCGTGTAGCGTGCAATTCGATCGTAATCGCTGCGATCGTGGACACTCTTGTCGCGTTAGGTATTCAATATCTTTATTTACTTTTTTTTTTTTATCGAAGAACGTTTATCCGTGTCACGGTTCGCTATTTACTTCTATTCTAGCGTTACTTTTCAAGGCAAACATTTCGATACGAAGGAAGTCTCGGTGTATTTTGAATAAACTATCAATTTTCTTCTCGTTGACGGATAGACTTTCGTCTTCGAAGCGACGAGATTGTGTTTTTCCGTTTATTCGATCAATTCGCACCATCGTTGACTCGAAACGAAACGAGGGTACACATTTGGTCGTTCGCGTAATACGCGACGAAAGGGAACACGAAGAAACGTTATCGTCGATACGGATAAGATACGTATTGTTTTTTTTTGCGCAATGTTGGTCGAACTTGCAATCGTTGGGAATCGTTGGAGGCAGTCGGTCGTCTACCTTTTCTTCGACGTAATCTCGGCGAGGCGCGAGAAAATTCAAAGTCTCACGATTAGCGAATAGATAAACAGATTTCTCGGATTGTTCCATGTTTCGCGCGTTTCAGCAATAAAGAAGATTTTTGTTTATCGTTGTCGCCTCGGTAAATTGGCACCGTCCGGATTGTTCCGGTTTCAATGACGAGAGAAGAAAACGATCGACCGCTATCTCCGTGCCGAACGTTTCCAGGAATACGAGTACTCCCGGGCATTAAAACGAGCATTTTAGTCTCAGTTGGGCGGAGAAAGATAAACCGGAGAGGATTCGTTCTATTTGAGCTATTTTACAATACCGTATCGCGGTGTTATCTCGAGACGCGATCGTCGGGCTCGCTGTAAGGGCTTGCGGTTTCGTTTTATTCCGTTCGCGTTCCCACTCTCGTCGAAACGAAACGTGGAACGCGTTCGCGACGGTAAAAAAGAAAAAAAAAAAAAAAAAAAAAAAAAAAAGAAGAAGAAGCGGAAGGAGAGAAATTAGCCGATTCCCAACGACGAAGATGATCGATGTGATTCGCGACTCTGTTCAATGCCACTCACGGAGCACTGAAATCTGCTCGCGGTGAAAAAGAGAGGGAGTGCCTGTCCGTCGGTGGCTATATAGCCAGCTACGGAACCGATCGTTTCAGTTCTGAACTCTTCGGTCAGGATTTGTCCGCATTTTTTTCAATGTTTTTCTCGAGCAACGTCGGACTAGCCTGACCCGTCTACGGGTTTCGTTACCTCCGCGAGGTTCTCGCGATGTCGATGCCAGGCATCGAAATCGTCCGTGTGCTCGGTAACGATCTTTGAAGGAGACCGCGGTTCCCGATACCGTCTTGCACCGTTATCAATGAAGCGTCGCGAATCGATCGGTCCCAAGGCTCGTTCACCGAAACGTAATCAGTGCGATGTATTCGAAGAGAAGTAATTTGCGCGAGGACACGACGATTTCAACGGAGAAAAGGTGATCGAGTCGCGCTCGGGGATCGGATCTCGACGGGAAGTAACGAAAAAATCGAACACCGAGTCGTCGTTACGTGTCTCGTAGGTCGATCGTCGGTCTCAGGTCGGAGGGAAGATGCCGCCGCAGGAAAAGTTCGAAACGGGAGGAGCTCGTTTGGACAGTGCTCGCGACAGCGAGGTAACAGCCTGCCAAAGTTCCTTGAATCTTGAAACGCGTCGGGCCACACGGGCCGCGAAAGGAAAAGACGAACCGAGGGATATGGACTTTGACGAGCTGCTGCCTTACGTCGGGGAGTTCGGCGTCTATCAGAGGATTCTGTTCGTTGCGATGATCCCGTTCGCTTCGTTCGTCGCTTGGGTCTATTTCTCGCAGATATTTATCACGCTCGTGCCGAACGAGCACTGGTGCCGGGTACCGGAACTCGAGGATCTCCCCGTGGACGAAAGGTGGGCGATTCACGTTCGCTTCTTCCTGTGTTAAATTTCAGCTACGAGTTTCCATCGAACGCGAATATTCGACACGGCTCGACGGTTATCGTTGCTTTTCGGTTTATTCGTAGGTTGTGCAACGCGTCTCGTGCCGAGATCCTCGAAAAATGCGCGCGAACGAATTCGTTCCGCTTCGTTCGTTACCAAGGAAAAGAATCGATCGATCTCGAGATTCAAGGCGGACAAGCCTCGACGAACCGGATCGATATCGATTCGAAAAATACGAACCGATTTTATCGTCGGCGACGCGAGTTTCTCTGAAACTCTACGCTGGTATCGGACATTCACGGCGAAACGATGTTTCTCAATACCGTAAGACCGTTCTTGGATTTCAAGCGGCGATTTCTACCAAAGTGTATTTCCATCGTTGCCTCGTTCCTGCGAACGCAACTGGCGCAACACCATCGGCTAAAAACTGAAATTGCAACGACGGCTACCGACTGTCTCCCGATGACGAAACGTCCAAAGGAGTAACTCGATTGCACCTTCGCGCCTGGTTTCGCGCTCTCGCGTAAGCCTCGCCGCGGGTTAACAACCTTCGCGTTATTCAAATAATGTAACACTTCGGCTACAACCGATCCCAACTTGTGCAGACCCGATCGAACCGAATCCGGGTTTCCCGAAGTTTCGCGCGAGGTGTTCCGTTTTCTCTTTCCCTCGTCCTTTTCGTTTTTTCCACGAATCGCCGATTCGCGTAACGCAAATTCTCACCGCGCGTTCCACGTTAACGAGAACGTCTTGGCCATCGACGAAACAAACAATCGCGCACGGGACTCGGTCGTTTGCCACGACTCGTTAATTTCTCCATAAACTCGAGCGAAATTGCGCCGCGGCGGTTTCGTTTGCACGAATTCGTTGCGTACACACGATCCTGCCACGGACTCCGCGCCGTACAGGGACGGCGAACATTTTTACACGGACAAATCTTTCGAACAACGAACGAGACGACCGACAACTTTCCTCTCCGTTCTTTCGACCAACGAAGATTCGAATTACAGAGCGAGATATTCTCGCGAGCGAACCGACAAAAGTTTAACCGTAAAAAGAAACGCCTCGGTTTCGTCGTTGGCAATGTTTCGTTTGCACGTTTTATTCGTGGAAAACGTCGCCGCCTCTGGTTTACGGGTTACTCGGGAGTGGAACGGACACGAATCGCCCGGCGCAATTAAAACGTTGTCACGAAATGGCTCGAGGAGTATTTTCATAATAATACGTACGTCTGTTACGCGCGAGAAGAACAAACGTAGACGGAAATATAACGAGCACGAGGCGCGCAGGAAGAAAAGTACGGTGGATTCGGTGGTGGAAACGGGACAAACGAACAAATACGTTGCGCGCAAAGAAACGGAAGACGAGACTTCGTAACTGCGGGGTGTTGTGTTACAACGAGCAATTAAATGATCGCGCGCGCAGCGCCGGGTATTGTCATCGGTGACACGTTCGTCCACCGGAAAATATGCAGCGATAACCGCGGAACCTTCGTGCGAATTAATGAGAGCGTGAACGCGCGAGAAATAGCTTTAAATAAGTACGTAACGCTCGGTCCAGCGTCGCGTGGTAATTGAACGCCGCGATGGAACGACAGCCACGTATTCGTTGGACGTACCTTTCGCAACTCGACGCCAGTCCTCATTCCCGATACGGCGATATTCGCGATCCGAGAAGCGATACCGAACGACCAGCGATCGATTTAGGCGGAAGAATTATTTTTCCGGCTATCCCCCGTTCGCTCGCCGCGGCGGATCACCGCCGATGTTTCTAACGGTAAATTCGAAATGAAAAATACAAGGTACGCGCGCATAATGCAATCGGCGTCGAGCAACGTGTCGTCGTTCGTTCACTTCGCACGCAAAGGTCAGCCGACGCGAGTGATTAATCACCGAGCTGTAGAAGAAACAATTGGACGCGACCAACCGACGGACTTTAATAACGATTTTCTCGTTTTTTAACCGAGAAAATTCGATGATCGATGTCGCGGAAAGATCAAGGCCGTGTTGCGGCAACGAGGTTAATTTCAACGCATAATCGCGACGCGATTCGGTTCGCGATTATTCCGTTTCCATCGTGTAACGGTGACAATTACTGCGCACGAGTGGTACACCGAAGCGATTCTTCTTCGAGCAACTACGGATCCACCGAGTCACGCGAGTGATCGAGCTCGGTTCGGTTACGACGGTACCGTTCGCCGCGACTCCGTGTCTCGCTGAAACCGTGAACACCAGAACCGGATAGGAATACGCTCTTAGCGAATTACCGTAATTACACTTATTATTAATAAACTCGATTCCAACGGTCGAGCGTTATTACCGAGTCTAGACGCGGCTTCGAGTAATCTTTCGTACCACTCGCGAGACACCGTTCGATCTATCGCGTGTTCGCAAAGTATTTTTACGTTCGCAAACTTACCCGATCTCTGCTCGACGAGAAAAACTCCATCGGAAAATGTACGAGGTATCGATCGCGATCCATCGGGGAAGAAATACGAATAAATGGATGGAATAGTTCAATCGACCGCCGCGGAACTCGTTAGCTCTCGGAAACGATTGTTAATTGTCCACCTGTTGAAACCACCAGCAACGACGTCAAAGTCCCTGAACCACCGTGATCCCTTTTCCTTTCTTTCAGACTCTCGTTGGCGATACCGATCGGCCGCGAAGGTTACTCGAGATGCAGCATGTACGATGTAAATTATACCGAAATCTTGTCAAGTGGAAGAAACACCGCGGATCCGTCCTGGCCAACGAAAGCCTGTCGATACGGTTGGGAATTCAATTACACCACTGTTCCTTACGCGAGTGTGGCGACCGAGGTGAGATTTCTTCCTTCGAACAATTTTTCTTCTTATTTTTCTTTCGCTCCCTTTCTTCCCTTTTTCGACCCTTTCCGCGTTAAGATTGTCGCGATCGAACGTACTTGCCCCTTTGTTCGCTCGAGAGGAGCGAGTGCCTCGCATTGTTCTTCGAGAACGAAAAACTTCTTTCTCGAGAGATTTCCGAGGGAAAGGGAGAGAGAGAGAGAGAGATGTTCGCGAATCGACGAGCAACGTTCGAGAAGGCTTTCCTAGTTTTCTCGAGGTAAAGGAACGCCTCGTCGAGTTTCGCAAAGAGTTTCCGAGGAAACGAGAAACGAACCGAGTCGATTTTAATACGTCGGAGGCTGCCGCCAACGATCCTAGTTCTCTGTTACAGTTGGAATGGGTCTGCGACTACAGCGCCTTACCAACCACGGCGCAGAGCGTTTTCTTCGTCGGTGCGATCTTCGGAGGACTGATCTTCGGTTGGATAGCCGATCAGTACGGTAGAATACCGGCTTTGATCGGGGCGAACCTGATGGGTTTTCTGGCGGGTGTCGCCACCGCGTTCGCGAATACCTTCTGGCAGTTCACGTTGTGCCGCTTCTTCGTTGGATTCGCTTTCGACAATTGTTTCACCATGATGTATATATTAGGTACCTTTTGTTTTCCAACCGTTCTCTCGTACAGATCGAAGATAGCGCCGGAGATGCGCGAGAACTTTGGGTAATTTCGTCCTTTAAACTCGTGCCACCGCAGCCAAGAAGTTACGCGAAAGTTGCGCTCACTTTTGCCGGCAAATGGAATCTTGGAACGTTACAGGGACGAAATGGGTATCGATCGTTTCCTTAAACCTCTGCGTTCGCGTAACGCATCCTCCGACGTTACCGTAATTGTGAAATCAAGGCCAGCCGACGGAAGACCTTCCAGACTAAGTACTTGTACACGATGAGACACTTAATATTCGTTTCGTTGATCGAGGAATTTCACGATACGTTGCCGCAAAATTATGCGCGCGACTACTTTCGATGCACGATACACGATACACGATACATACACGTGGCTACGACCTCGACGATGATGTAATTTATTACGCGTTCGAACGGAGTTAATAATTGCTATCGTGTTTCCTATCGGCGATTTACTTTCTCGAGCCCGAAGAGCAACATACGCCGACGACCCTATCGATCGATCTTCTTTCGCGTGTGGTTCGAAACGCGGCCGATCCTGGACGCCTACGCGCGCGATCGATTCGCGATCGCCGAGAACGGACATTTTGGCAATTAGGAAACTCGCGTAACGGGACAATTAATGCCTCGAGGTCCCACCGCTTGGCCTAGTTTTCGATAGTGAAAACGAGTCGAGATCCAGAGGCTCTTGTAAATATTTCTGGGCTCGACTTGAGTCATCCGGTCACGGTTAATGCACGCGCGAGAGTTTCCTTTTCGAATCTCGTAGGCACGTTGCACGCCATGGTGCACGTTAATGGAAACACCTCAGGGTGACGCGATCGTTGAAAACATCTCGTTAAGCGAGAAACGTCCACGATCGTTTACGTTCGAGGCTTCGTAAGTGTAGCCAATTAGAAATTACAAACCGTTCGAACGAGCTTACGGTTCCGATAATGTTTCACCGTAAATCGGCAGCTGCTCGTTAACGATCTTTTCTTCCGCGCGTAATCCGCTGTTTCTCCGAACGATGAATAAATCATTCGACGCGCGTTACGGTTGCACCAACGTTAGTTAGCTCGTCGTTTGAAATCCGCAACATTCGATGTCTGACTCGAAACGTTCAAACTATACGATGCGTCGGTAAGATCGTATCAAACGCGACGCAACGAAATACGGGGAATTATCGGTTCGTTTCTCTGGGCGATCGTCGTAACGGTATCGTGAAAATTCGCAGTCAATGGCGATACAGAGCCTTTCTCGGAAATCCTTATCGGAGACTGCACTCACTTCGGAAGACGAGGCACTCGTGAGATCGGAACAAACGTTGCATCGCCGATGACCTTGAACCGTAACTTGCATTCGAGTGACTTTCACGTGTCACGAGCAGCACGTGTTGGCTAACGAAGTTTGTTAATCCAGCGCCTCGTGACTCTAAGGCTTAATAAGTTGGGAGCGAGGAATTAAGTCTTTTATTGTGTAATGGGCACAGGAAATAGAAAATACAAGGAAATTTCTTGCCACCGAACGACGACTATTTATACGGCCGCGAAATAAGGAATAATTGTTCTTAACGAGACGATAACGTTACTCGTTTAATAAAGACCTGTTTTTCATTCAGAATCTCCATTAATACGGCGTAACTACCGCGTACATTATGATTTCGCATTTTGCTTCGAACTCGAAATTTAACGTTTCTCGTGTGCGAATTACTCGGATTCGTGGAAACGAAATATTTGAAACGCGGTTAAGCGATCGACTATTAAACACCGATCGTTGTTTTTCTCGTGGAATGCGTTTCTAAAGGCTATTACTGCTCCACTTGTTTCAGTATTGGAATACGTTGGACCGAAGTGGCGGACGTTCGTGGCGAATATGTCGATAGCTATGTTCTTCACGTTCGCGGCCTGCGTTCTACCTTGGATCGCGTACTTTTTGGCAGACTGGAGAATGACCTGCATCGTGACGTCGGTTCCTCTGGTTTTGGCAGTGGCGACACCTTGGTTGGTACCGGAAAGCGCACGGTGGCTCGTGAGTCAAGGACAAGTGGACAGAGCCATCGAAATTTTGAACAAATTCGAGCGAGTGAACGGCACGAAGGTGCCCGAGGACGTCTACAAGCGATTTCGGGTAAAAAAGTACTGCTAAAGTCGCGCTAGAAAAGTACGTGTAATAAAATAGACGTGCAACCGCGTAAGAGACAAAATACTGGTCGAGTTTGAGTAAGCTCGAGTAATTATGCATTTAATTCGAGAGAATAATTTCCTAGAATTCAGCTTTGCTATTCGCACGAAACAATACAAAGCGATGGTTGCGCGAAATGTTAATCGACTCGCGACTATGCGAAGCGGAGTATCGTTGATCTGTGTAATTTTTCGAAACAACAGGAAACTTGCGCGAAGATCTGCAAAGAGGAGGAAGCGGACAGAACGTATTCCGTGCTGGATTTATTTAAAACCCCGCGACTGCGGAAGATCACGATCTTGTTTATCGTTATATGGTACGTAGTTCTCTACCGATACACCGATTCGATTTTCATTTGTAAACGAACTGCTCGTAGAATAATCGTCGACACGGTGCGACTGCGAAGGGAAGAATTCAATTTTCGATTCTCGCGACGAGCGCGCAATTTTTCATACGGTGTACCGTATACCAATGTTTTCTGTACCGTAGGATGGCGATCTCTCTGGTGTTCGACGGCCACGTGCGGAACGTCGACAATTTGGGCTTGAACGTCTTCGTGACATTCACGATCGCGGCAGCGACTGAATTGCCCGCTGACACATTTCTCACGGTCGTTCTCGACAGATGGGGTAGACGATGGTTGGCGTGCGGATCGTTGGTCGTTTCCGGAATATTCAGTATTTGGGCTTCCGCGGTTTCGAATAGTGTGTATCACTGTTTTATTGCACACTCGTTATTCGATACAGATCGTAACTTTCCCAAAAAGAAATCACGAGTGATACAAATCATTCTTCATGGAATATAGCTTTCTAATTCTGAACGTACTTGCACAGCGTGCGAAGTACGAAGAGTGTTACGGATTCTCATAGAAATTTCGGTTTCAGATATCTACTCGGCCACTTTGGCCATTCTGGGTCGATTTTGGATAAACATATCCTACAACATCGGTCTTCAGTACGCCGCCGAAGTGTTACCCACCGTCGTCAGAGCTCAGGGTGTAGCGTTGATACACATAATGGGATACGTCGCGAGCATTTTGTCACCGTTCGTGGTGTACCTCGACGTGGTTTCATCGATTCTCCCGCTCCTGGTGTTGGGCGTCATTGGAATCGTGGGTGGCCTTGTCACTTTATTTTTACCGGAAACGCTGGACAAGGACCTTCCGCAAACGTTGCAAGACGGCGAGGACTTTGGCAAGGAGCAGAAAATGTGGGACTTTCCTTGTATCAACGGGTAAGTGCGAAACTGACAAAATCGTTTCTCGCGATCGATCGGGCGAATATTATCGTCGATAATTCAACGTTTTTGTTCCAATCTTTCGTAGGAAAAACGTGGACGAGGAGACGTCTTCGGCAACGTTCAAGACCTTCTCTCGAGGTAGCGCGAGGAACTCGATGAGGGCTTCTCTCCGCGGGGAAACGATGAGAAGCAGTATGATAAGGAGTACGAGTGTCAGATCGAGAAAGAGCAGCAACTCGTTCACGGAAGTGGAAAGATTGTAGCGAATTCTGATCGTCCGAATTGTTAATTCTCATACGATCGGAACGATTACGAACAGATTGCAACAACTTTTGCGTCATACGCGAGCCTAATCTTGCGCTATTATTGAATCGAGGTATTTTACGCGACGATACTATCCAACTTGTTAGCCGAGCATCGTCGAACTCGTCAATTTAATCGTTAACGTAACAATAACGGTTCTTCGATCATACGGTGTGAAAAGGTCAACGAAAGATATTTTTTTAGAAATTTTATGTAGTTTACGCTGCTAGAAAACAGCTAGCTTGTAGGAAGTTTTACAAGTAGTCCCTCCTCGTGGATAAAGATACGTCGAATAAACATTTTTCTCTTCATTTTAGGATATTGTAGATCTTTTAGCGACCGAAGGAAGTAAACGGGAGAATATAGAAATAGTATAATATATAGATTGCAATTTTTCTTTCGCGAACCGATAGACATTGCCTTGTTACTTTCCACGTTCGTTCTATATACTTTTACGGCTTCGGTTTGATCGCAATTACCAGTTCCCATTACACTCTGCATGCGCGTTACAAAAATAAATGTTTTTCGGCACCGGTACTCGGGGTACTTGTTCTCGTCGCTATAATTCACAAGCGAACTTGCAAATCTTTCGCGGAGGAAGAAATTTCTCTTCCAACAGCGTTATATTATCGGTGATAAAACTGCAAATTTGTAACTCGTTTCGAGCAAACGTGGAACAAATAAATAACTTGGTCGGTGTTTGACGAGGCACGAGATTGGGTCCTGTATATACGTGTAAAAATTTCTAGATCGATGTATTAAAAGTAATTCGTACCATGGACTTGTGCCCGAAAATGTTACGAGGCGGGTACATTCGTTTTTATTTTTACTCTTAGGTATTTGCCAGTGTTTTCTAATAAAATTGACAAAATCATTGGATCGATTCGAAAATTTTTCACCCGTGTCTTTTACCGAACCGCGTAGAGTACTATGAATACAAATGAGGATTATCTCTTAGTCTGGTGGCGTATTATTCGACATTTATATATCCTCTTATCGTACATATCAAATTTCAATTAGTGGATCGTCGTTGGAATCAATGCTTCGTTCTATGCGACGACCATATCTGTTATTGGTATCTTAAATGGGATTTCGTTCGACGACCGGTGAAAGTTCGGTCGATCCTGTTGGTTTAGAAATCATTTAAAAATACTTTTGTCCATACGTTGCTCCAACAATAACCTTCCGGGCAATCCAACAAACGTGAGTTCGCGACCTTTATCCGTACTACAGTTTTATTTTAATCAATTATTATTATAGTGGCGCAATCGACATTTGTAAATGAATGCTTCCAGAGCAATATGTTATCGTGCGTTACGGGACGATTGTTTCGTGACAAATAGCCTCGTTAGAATTACGAAGAAACACGTCGGCTTGGACCGTTCGTAAGATAACGCGAAGAATTAATCTCGACAGTGGTAAATGTGTATAAGATGCATCTGCATTCAGATTGAGATTGTCGCGTTTTTTGTTTTTGAAATGTGAAACAGCTTACAATTGGTTGACCACATTTGGAGGGCCTCTCTGAACCTTCGTTTAATACGTTAACGTCACCGTGGTACTCTCTCGAAGCCAACCACCTTCCGTTGGAATCACTCTTCTCTATTTCTAAGCTTAGAGTTATTCGGATGGCATTCCTCGCGCTATATGCATACATAGCAGGAAGAAAGGTATTATATGTATATTAATACGCAAGATGGACGTCATTGTGGATTAAAATATACGTAGACCGTATAACGGACGCCACACGAAGGATATTCTGTCTAGAATGTTGGAAGAAAAGTCACGGTTTCCTGCGAAACGGAACATCCCAATTACGTAGAATCCCTTTGTTAGATCTACGAGCACGGTAACGACGAAGGTACAATACTGCCAACTCTTTTTACCTTGTTCGGATCTGTTTATTTGCTTGCGAAACAGGCACAGTCGGTTCGTTGTTCGAACGTTGATGTGAAAACGATAAACAATAATTGCGCAGGTCCTTGACACGCTTCGTCGGTGGTGTTCCTATTCTTTTCTTTTCTTTTCTTTTTTCTCTCTCTCTCTCTCTCTCTCTCTCTCTCTTTCTCTTTTTTGTATCTCTTTTTAAGACGTAGTTCCGAATAAATTAATACAAAATACATAGACAAAAAATTTAACAAATTACTGGTACGTTATGCAAGAAACTCGCTATACCAAAGACCAATGTAGATGACCCGATTGATAATCCTTGGAACTGCTTCAATGTCCATCGTTAATATTAAGAAACGTGCTACGGGAATGAATTTATTGAAAACAGAAGCGAAAGAATTTTCATTTTATATTGCATCGGTGTTGCATCTGTTTCTGCGAGAATGTAACGTGAAACCTGCGGATTCCGTTTGCATTGCTCAATAATCGACCAAGCTGGATGGAATCGTTGAAGTATCTGAAAGTACAGTGTCGTAACGCGTAACGATCGAAAGTTTTTCAATGTTTTTTTTGGGTGAAAATTAGCTACGAATAAGGTGCAATAAGAGAAAAAAATGCAGACATCTAATCGTCTACTTCTAAATCAGAGAGACGAGTGTTCGGTTTCTCTTTAAAATGGAACTTTACTCGTGTTTGAGATTGGCTGCTCCGAAATTCGTTTTTACGCACACGGAAGTCGCTCGAAAGGTCGTTAAATGTGTCTAGTTGCAAAATTATTTATAGAACGGAACAACGTAACCGTACACTCACTAGCGTCAATGTCACTCGCGCGCAATATGTATCCGAAGTGGCGTCAGAACGACTCGGAGGAGACTCGAAATAATACTAGACTCGATAACGTATATACCCGCAACTATGCCCTTTACTACGATCAATGTCGACGACCGTTCCACGTTTATCGCAATCGTGTCAGCATTTGAAACAATACGATACTTAAAGAGTTACACGTTCCGATGGCTTTGCGGTAAACTCGGGTACAAATTACGTACAGATCTATCGTAAATATTACATCGCCTTGCTTTCAAAGTCAAGGCAAATAGCGTTACGTATTCTTTTTAAATTATATCGCACAATAGAACCAGCGTTTCCTTTAGGATTTTAACCGAAAAAATGCATAAAAATTCATACCTCGGAATCTTTTCACGTAATGTAAGAGCAACGATGATAATTACTTTCAACTGGAATAGGCACGCCAAGCCAGTTGCATAATGTAATTATAATTCCAACTGCAATTAACTGATTATCTTCGCGTATCTCATTTGCTTTAACGTTTCCTCCATCGGAATAAAACCTACGTGTGCGTTCAATTTAATCTGTTGAAATCAAAAGTTAAACTTGAATCCTATTACACGGAAGATACAACGAGATTACGATAGGACGAAGTGAATCACGGCGGTGTTCGAATTAATTAGCCTAAAAGTGTTGGCTGGACGCTCGATTCGTCGAGTGATTTCAATGCGGGAATCTGCATAATTCCGATAAGATAGTCCGCTTAGTTTTGATAAAAATCTAACGTAACGGAGAGATACTCTTGAAAGTGAATGTGAAACTTCACGCTCGACGGTAGGATTGTCTTGATTTCCCGCTAGCTCTGAAAATGTACGTCGACCTGTGTAAAAGCCGACACAACGGAAGTTGCCAAGTTCTCTTCCCCCTGCAGAGGTAAACGTTTCTATCGATAGAATTAGTTCGAAGAGTGGCATTGGAATTACCACGTGGTCCTCCGACGGTCGCGATTCGAGAAGCGTGCGAAATTATTCGTCAGTCCGCTTGCCAGCCAGAGGGACTCGTCTTCTCCTTCTGTTTCTGTTCGATCGTCTCTTTCCACGTTGATTCTATATTGGCAAACACATGTCGGCGAGTGTCCCGTTCGTCTCCGCTAAGCAAGCTTCTATATCACCGATACTCGAGCCGGTTCCCCCTTCATATTCGTGCAAGGCTTCGCGACCGTCGGACGCGTTCCTCTCTTCCTTCGTTCGCGTTAATCGTCCGTTTAATTAGTTTGTTTCCCGTTTCCCGCGGCGGAATCTCGCGGTCGACACGACATCGGGGGAGGAAATGCTCACGGTACAGTGAAAAGAGAATCCTCGAGCATGATAAGAGACACACCGAGTGAATTGACGTGAGTACGCTAATTGTTGGGTGGGTTTCGTACTCGAGCCGTTAATTGATGCTAATTAACGACAATTTCGCTCGAGGGATGGGCTCCGTCTTTCGACGTGGTTCGCGTCAACAGTCTGCGAGGGAAGGTGATTCGATTGTGTACGCGAAGGTTTTTTTTCATTGCTCGTTGCGTAAACGGTAGTCAATTGTACTAATAACGGGGGCAAAAAGAAGCGCGGAGAGGAGCCGGTCCATTTAATTGTCGCCGGTTAACCAATTGGCGAGGTGTTTCGAGAATCACGATTCCGAACGATCGAAGATTCGGTGACCGAGGAGGAATCGCGAATTCGTACTCTCGATATTTCGATCGAGTCATCGTATTTAACGCGTTGGTCAGAGGATTATTCGGTTCTCTTTTTTAGAGATGCGTTTTAGCAGTTTTATTTGCCGATTTCGAAACGAAGATTGCGAACTTCGATAACTTGTATCGTAACGATTGATAGTTATCAAGGCTAACGGTAATAATTCTTGTGTCCATTAATCTTGATGGTATCGTATATCTTCGTTACGTGCTAAGAGGTAAATGTTTTAGGATCGGTGTTTCTTTCAAGGAGAACCGTATGTATATGTATCTCCACATTTTGACCAACTAGAAAAGCCAGAGGACATGTTCCGATCGACCCCTCGGACGTATCAACTTTCTTCCGAGTATATTTTTTCGACGCTCGTTCGATATAGCAACGCAGAATCGTAATCCTTCGTCCAGCTATCGGGGCAGCGTCTCGTTTACAATTGAATTCCAACGAGTCGCGTGTCACGAATCACTTGATCCCGGGACAATAATTGGATGGCACTAGAGCGAACGCTTACACTTAATTTATCGTTCGAGAGATCGGAAACGAAGCAACGAAGAAACTCGCTTGGACTTTGCTCGGTGGTCTCGTTGATTATAACCGCTCGTATTAATACTCGCGACCGAAAACACGCGTCTGTCGCGTCCAATGTAATTCTTTCATTGTTGACGAGTCGATGAAAGGCCGGGTAAGAGTGTTGGCGTTCTCGTTCATTGCGAAAACAATTCACGTTGAACTTCGTGGTACTCGTTGATCGCGTTCAATTCTCGAGACAACGATACCACCGATCAAAGAATACTGTGGTGAATAAAGATGATTATTATTATCCCGAACGATTTTAATCCGAAAACACGTAACTCGTCATTAGATGAGATATTAAGGAATCCGTTTGTTTGTTCCAGAGAAATGAAGTACACAAAGAACTTGAACGGTGAGATACGAGCGACCGAAAGAACGGCTTTGAGGCCAAAATTGGCAACGTTCGACGACGTTCTACCATACGTCGGTGATTACGGCAGATACCAGTGGTTGCTTTTGTTGGCGTTATTGCCTCACGGTATAACGTACGCGTTTCTCTATTTTTCGCAATTCTTCATAACCATAATACCTACGGAACATTGGTGCAAGGTCGACGAGTTAATGAACACCAATTTTACCCAGAAAGATAGGTAGAGTAGCGTGTTTTAATCGCTTTTCTCGTCCACAATCCACGGGGTGTCTACTTTATTTCGTCACTTTTTTTCTTCAGGATTCAAATAGCGATTCCACGCTCGAACGAATACCCCTATTACGACCGGTGTTGTCGCAGGGACACGAACTTTGCCGAACTTTCGAAGAGTGGCACGGATCTACGTTCTTTTCAGTTCAGATGGAACAAAACCGTTAAGTGCACTAGCTGGGAATATAATTTCACACAAATCCCGTATCCCAGCGTAGGGACCGAGGTAATGTATTTTTCACGTACCGATGCTTCGTCGATAGAGAACTATGAAAAAATATGCGATAGAAACGTAAGACGTTTGAAGCGACGAAATAGTCGTAAACGTACGAAGTATGGAAAAACGATAACGGTGCGAAAGGGTAACGATCGATCGTAAATTAATAAGTGGAACGTGCGCGATGAAATCTTTTCCTACGAGATTCGTTCTTTTCATTGACTGATCCTTAACACTTCGTGATTAGCTAGATTGGGTATGCGACCGAGAATACCTCGTATCAACGGCGCAGGCCATCTTCTTCTGCGGTTCTATCGTTGGTGGTTTTCTTATCGGATGGATAGCGGATCACAAAGGGCGCATCCCTGCGCTGATGGTTTGCAACAGTGTCGCCCTTCTCGGTTCCATGGGCACCGCAAACGCCAACAGCTTCTGGTCGTTCGCTCTTTGTAGATTCGTCATTGGATTGGCATTCGACAATTGCATCAATATTCCATTGATAATCGGTGAGCTTGGAACGAATCCTGGGTATAAACAAGACGAGTTTAGCCGATAAGTGCCTCTGGTAGACGCAACCCACTTTACGCAACGATTTAAATTATCCATTGTTGCGAAACATTTAGCCCCAGTTGTTTTATCATTATCGACGATGATTTATTCCAGGGAGGTTATCGAAACTACCACCAATTTATGTTCCAGTGCTCGAGTACATGGCCGTCTCGAAGCGCACCCTGGTCGTCAACGTCGCCTTCGGTTTATATTTCGCCGTCGGCAGCACCATTTTACCATGGATGGCTTACTACATTTCCAATTGGAGGATGTTCACGTACATCAGCGCTCTACCGCTCTTGTCCGTCTTCGTCACGCCATGGATTCTCCCCGAGAGTGCTCGGTAAGCAAACGCGTTCGTTTCGAGTCGTCCGTATTCTTATCCTTTGAAACTTTGCGTCTTATTCGCGAGAACTTTGCTTCGCAAGGTGGTACATTTCCAACGGGAAGATGGGAAAGGTCGACGATAAACTGCGAAGAATAGCCAAGATCAATGGAAAGAATCCGGATCCACGCGTTTACGACGTCTTCCTCGTAAGTAGTCCATTCGTATCGGATCTCTGTGTATTTCGTGTTTTTCCTAAAATATACTTTGTTCGCGAGATGTTCGAGGTTTGCGACGAACAACGTGCTCACGACGAGGTATATGATAATACAACGATTCGGTGTTAACCGATTTCGTCGTGACGTGGTTGCAGGGGAATCTGAAAACCTCCAAACAATGCGAAACCGCGACGGTGTTCGATCTGTTCAAAACACCTCGGCTGGCACGGAACACCATTCTCCTGGCACTGTTCTGGAAAGTATAAGGAAACGAGTCCGAGAGAATCTCGACGAATGACCAGTGTCGTCTTGCAGGTGTTTCACCGTGATATCGTTCGACGGTCATGTTTATTCGCTGAAGCTTATCCAGAGTTCGGTGTTCGTATCGTTCTCCCTCGCCTGCGCCACGGAGCTGCCTGCCGGCTTGTTGCTGACGTTGCTGCTGGACCGATGGGGCCGTAGACTCTGCGGATGTCTTACCCTGGCGATCACTTGCATCCTCAGCCTCGCCGAATTTATGCTGCATTCCAGTAAATACGTACACCAACGTTGTTTCTTACGAGCGGCGAGACGATCCACGTTGTAGTAAACCGACGAAAGGAGTTTCGATTGCCGCGCGAGACTTTGCTTGGAACTCCAATCGGGTCTGTATCTTCTGTTTCGTCGAAGTTAGAAAAACGGGACGAAGGGAAAACTTCCTCGGGAAGATTCTTTTCGACGTTACGCGCGTAGAAGCATTACGAGGGAGGTGTCTAAGAAATTAATTAATCGCAAGAACTGTGGTCGTTTCGTCCCGTCGTCCCGACGTTCAGCGTGCGCGGAACTTGATTCTCGATTCACTTCGCAGTACCTGCCAAGCTGGCGATGTCGGTGATGTCACGATTCTGTCTGAACATGGCGTCCAATATCGGTCTCCAATACGCGGCGGAAATCCTCCCGACACCCGTCAGATCGCAGGGTATATCGCTGATTCATATTTTCGGCATCATCGCACACATCTTGGCACCGTATATAACGGACTCGGTAAGTAAAACCTCTTCTTCCAGTACGGGCAGTCTATTTCGAGTTCCATCGTTCTCGAGACATTTAACTCGTATTTTCTTTGTACAATATTTTCGAGGGCGAACGTGACCTATTATTTCGAGCGAGGTAATTAAATCAAAATATCTGTAACGAATGCTTGGTTCGACAGGCCGTAACCTGGGAGGGATTCCCGATGCTGATTATAGGCACGGTGTCTTTCGCTGGCGCCGCATTCGTTCTCTTCCTACCAGAGACACTAGGTCAACGTCTACCTCATACCATCGAGCAGAGCGAGGAGTTCGGGAAAGATCAGAATTTCTGGTCGTTGCCTTGCTATCAGAAGTCGGAGTTCGATTCACCCCGGCAGTATCAATCTTGCGAACGATAATCGTCCGATCCGTGCTCGCATTTTAATGGAAAACGCGAAGAAGGAAGATGGCCTTTCCCATCTGACGGTAAAACTGTGCCAGATTATCGTGCGGAGATCCTGGATACTCGATCAAACGAACGTGGAATTATAACAACTCACGATCGGGTACCGAGTGCATGTTTGTATCCCTATGTAATTTTTATTCTTTTCTCGTACTTTAATGAATCGATCTACTCTGCAATACGCACAGCAGACACGGTCGATAGTTGTGTTCCTATACAGTTTTTATTTTTATCCTTTAGTTTAAGAACTTTTTCATTTTAACGCCGAGTTTCAACGCGATACACGCGTTAAAATGCTCGGCAGTTGGCACTGCCCCAGCAATCGACGTCCACTCGAATTGTGGTGAAACGATCGAACGAAAGTAAAGAAACATTTATATTTCGATTCGAGACGGTCGATCTTTATCAATTAATTTCAAGGAATCGATATTGGTAGTATTTGCGAAAAAATGTATTCGTTATCGGTGGTTTTAGTCGAGGACTATCTCATTACCAAAAGATGGTGTTCGCAATGATAAAAATAAATATTTAGATTTTAATTTTAGCTTAAGTAGTTTCGACGAGACTTGGAAAGAAACTTAACGAGAACGCGAAAACTGGCTGCCTCGTTTAAGTAAGAAAAAATAAAAAACTTATTTTATACAAAGTGCCAATTGCTGAACGATCTATCCAAAGACACTTGCGCGCGCATATTTATAGGAAAAATGGAAACGATCGTTTCCACTCGCGTAATCGGATAATTTAATATTGCGAACCGCGTAATATTATGTCGTGCCATGCTGATGATCGGTTTTAGTAATAATTTAATCAATAACAATGACTCTATTAATCAAAGGCTTACGTTTATTGGCAATTATTTTCCTTTTAACGAAAATAAAGAACGTACAAGTTATCGATGTAGAAATACTTCTGGTGTTTATTTTCAAATATCGACGTTCTCCGAACGATCGACTAAATCGCTAAACGCATCTAAATTTAAATATACATTTTGGTCCTCGTCGACGATTGTACATTTCCTAACGCGGTTCTAGTTCGGTTCCGTTTTGGAATCCGGAGTTTTACAATTACAATTACACAAATTACCGGTAGTCGAAGGGACAACAGGTTTCGCCGGTATTCGTCCGTTCGGAAATCTCAAGGAGATGTCCGAACGATCGAACGGTTCAAACGGTTATGTACAGTTTCGAATCTATCGCGAGACGTACTTGCGAAAATCCCCGACTCGACGGCGAAGTAACCAGAGAATGGATGACCGATCGAGAATCATTGTTTCGCAGTGTACGAGTTTAAATTTGAGGCTGAAAGCGGGGACTAGTCTCGTAAGTACGCGGATGACTCTAATACGATTCTGAGCGGTCCTAGAATCATCGTTGGACCGCGACGTGATACAAATTGAGCAGTTAGGATGGAACGGGACCGAAGGAACGAAATTAATTAAACAAAAAAAAAAAAGAAAATTAAAAAGAAAACAGATCGTGCTTCTTCGCGGATGAGGATGTGCTGTCGCGTAATTTATGAATTACTGTAGATGCACGAAGGCGTGCTTCGACAATTCGCAATGAACGAGACGAGTTGACGACACGATGACGGGAGGAAATGGTCTACTTACGTACTGGGTAAATTAATTGCGGACTACTTAAAAGAAGAACACTGCAACTTGGGTTTTGTAACGATACTTGGCCACACGCGGTATCGGTATCGCCGTAAATAAGACAATCTTTGACCAATCGATAAGATAATTTGACGTTCGGCTTCTCAACGCCGAAGGGAATCACGACGTTCAACAAGGAGCGTTGTTTCCTTTTGGTCCGATGGACGAATATAAAAATACTGTAACGTGTCCTCGTACAAGGAAGACAGAAATTTATATACCGCGTTCGATATTTCTTCGATCGACGCATCCAACGACAGATGAAACATCTACGCGCGAGTCCCGACATTATTGCGATACATTCCTGTGGAATCTGAACGTTTGTCTCTGTCTCATTCACGGCACTCTACGCGCGGCGTTGTCGTTTTTCCCTATGTCTCTCAGAATCTTTCACACTGTTCGCGATATACCTTAACACCTAACATCACACTCGCAGTTTATGACTATATTTACAAAGGATTTGGCAAGTTTTACCGGCCGGTACTCGTCGCTGTCGAACGATCGCTATAATCTAGTGCAATCGATCTTTTGAATACTACCGGTGAAGGCGGGATTCGAGAGGCCCTTCTTTTTCCTCTGGGACTTTTTCAGTTGCTGACTCCTGTAAGTTTCATCGAACATCGTGATCGATCAAATATCGTGAACAGTGAAAAGCGTTTGCCTCGTATTTGCGCCGAGTCAAATATTTACCCGCGAATGTGTTATCGATAAGATTGCAGAGAATACATAAAAATGTGTACTTACGAGGATATGCAGGGTATCCACCAAAAGTTTTGTTCCCTGCCAAAATCGTTACCTTCTTGAAGGGTTTCTGGCAGGTCTTGGTTCAAGGTTTCCGGTAAGCCGAGGGTTAAGAAAGCGTGTCCGATGGACAGCAAACCGAGGGCAACGAGAGGCAGAGCCGCGTCGATGTCGGCCTAAAAAGCAAACAAATTGATATCGTCTTGAACTTCTCGATATCGAAATGGACGATACTCGATTCTCCAAAGTAAATCTCCGCGGTCAACGACCAGAATCTTTATTTGTCCGACTTACCAAGTAAATAATATAGGGGCCCAAAATGTGCGCTAGGTAACCAATAATGTGGATCAAGGACACACCTTGGGCTCGCACCACGGTCGGTAGCATTTCCGCCGCGTATTGGAAGCCGATATTAGCAGCGATATTGACTCCGAGACGAGCTACGATCGCCATAGCGACGGTTGGCGTACCTTGAACAAGTTGAGAAATATATGTAAATGCCGCGAGTCGCGTTGCATTCCGTGCTCGATGCACATCGTCTGTTCTCGGTGCAGCCTCGGTCCAATTGGACTCGCTCTTGTCGTTATTTCAAACGAAATACCACGCTCGCAGGTGTGTTATTTTGTTTTTTTTTTTTTCATCGTTCCCTCGGGACCAGGCTACACGAGACAAACGCGATTCCGCGATAAATAATCGAATTTCTAATTGCTGCGATCGTTTCGTAAGAATAGACCTCGTCCTCGTAACACGAATCTCCGCCAGTTCGATAAGCTCCTATTCTCGAAATCCGCGTAACGATCCAACGTGGACGTCATATTTTATGAAATAAATTGTGGGTCAAGCTCGTTCGTCATGGAAAAAGAAAAACTTACCGGCCGGGGTGGTCAGGGCGACAAAAGAAAAGATTCCGCACAAGAACATCGACGCGAAACCCATCCATCGTCTGCCCCATCTGTCCAAGAAAAGAGCTAGGAGTACGGCGGCGGGAAGTTCGGTGAGAGAGGCCAGAGAGAAGGACGTGAAAACATCGGGATCCAGAAGTTTCATGTTCCAGACGTGGCCGTCAAACACCCACACCATGAGAAGCCTGAAAACGAACCGGTCGATCAATCGCGAACTTGGACTCTTTTTTTTTCCGTATCGTTCTCGACGTTCGTAACCTGCTACTCAACATGCACCGATTTATCGCGATATCGATCGTACATGATTTATGCCTATTAACGTTCCAGAAACGTTTTCATTGAAACGTATGTATAATGTAAAAATACCGTTCTGATCGAACAGAAACAGCTACGATCTACGATCGTATTAAGCAGATAGCAAAAACGTGAATCGATGAAGTAAGAAGTCGAGTGAGCGCGGATTATCGAGAAGTCTCATATTCCAAGAACGAAGAAAAGAACTTCGGATACGACAATTCTCGTTAAAATGCATCTATCGTACTGCGTTTGGCAATAGGAGGGCGATGTATCGACTCACCAGTAGATTATGAGCATAATCGTGATACGAGCCAGTCGCGGTAACTTGAAGAGATGCAGGACGGTGTATTGATTGTGCGACTGATCCTTCTCGATCATCGATCTACAACTTTTCTCGAACTCGTCGAATATCTCCTGTTTCACCTCCCTGCCGTTCACTTTCGCGAACTTCTTCAACATCTCGATCGCCTTGTCGATCTTGCCGCTGGTGATGTACCAACTAGAAAACAGAAGGTGTTCCAAGTCACGTGTCGACACTAGCGCGGAATTCACTGGGAATGGTTCTTCGTTTATTCACCGCGCAATCGATGTTTGTATTATAACGGAGAAACGATCGTACGAGTTCTCGATTATGGGGCATGAAAAATACACGAAACGATCGTTGCGGAATGTAAAAGCGATCGAGTTCAAAGTTCGAGGACAGTATGGAAGAAAATATCGTACGGCGGAGACGATTGTTTATCTAGATTCGAAACTATCGAGAGATTTTCGAAATGGAACGTTACAGTTTTTGTCTCGTAAGGCGTCGATCGACATTTTACGTCGAGTTTAACGATCTATCACGGAAGTCGTTTCGATGAAGCGATATACCAAATCGTCGTTGTTCGCGATAATCGAAGTGTGAAGTCAAGCCGACCTTCGACTTATTCGCCACAATACGTACAATCGTTGGACATGTTTTAAAAACGATTGTCCTCCAATTGGGTGAACGGCAAATTCCGAATTACTGCGTAGATCGAAAGTCCCTGTCGTTTTTACCTAGAAAATAATCGTTTCGCATTCTACTTACCGGTGGTACTTTGTGATCTTTCTTGCTCCGTACGATACTCTAATTTTACGAACGATCGCGTCGCGTGGGCTCCTTCGCGATGTTCGCGATGCATTGTTCGACTTACCGTGCGCTCTCGGGAACAATCCACGGCCCGATGAAAGCGACCACCATGGGACAAGCGGTGGCCATGCTCAATATCCGCCAATCGGCAATCCAATAAGCGATCCAAGGCAGGAGACTCGCAGCCGCCGCGAAATAAAGCCCGAAGGACATGTTCGCTACCAGGGTTCGGTATTTAGGGCCGACGTACTCTATCACTGAAACGACATTTACGGCAAACCGTGATTTCATTGCACCGTGCGAGATACCGGGAACCCGAACGCCCGTAAATAAACGTATAAACGTCTCTTTTATGAAACGTTTCGGTTTATTTATTTCCCTTTTGCGCGATTACATGGTATCGCGTTTCGGCCATCGGCGCTCAAAGATCCGCGCGATTTACAAATTCTCGTTACTCTGTACTCGTTAATTACTCTATCGATTAGACAAGATACGCGTAAGTTCGCGCACATTTTTGAAAACGTGAATGGTGGTTAATCTTTGACCGAACAATTTCGCGAGATATCGCGCGCCGATAACTTCGACGCGCGACGAGCGAAATTACGAACGACTTACCGATAATGAAAAGAACGTTGAAGCAATTATCGAACGAGGTGCCGACAACCATTCTTGCCAGACAGAAACTCCAGAAACTGTTGCAAAACGCCGTACCCACGGAAGCGATGAATCCGATCGCGTTGCAAGCGACCAACGCTGGAATCCTGCCATAATGGTCGGCTATGTAACCGAATATCAAGCCGCCGAGGATGCTGCCCACGAAAAAGGCCGATTGGGCCGCGGAGCCCAGGAAAGCGTGATCGCAGACCCATTCCAACTAAAAGAACAAATTGGCCGCGTTACGGTCACGAGTCGATTACCATTACTGTTCGCTCGTTTTTCTTAATTCGCACGTGCGAAACACAACGTACGAAAGGAAATCTGTACTTAAACTGTCCTCGAGGGAGTATCGTAGTTCAGCGCTTCGAAAAGATCGATTTATTTATCTTTGAAATGTGTCTCGAAAAGTTTTCGATAAAAATTTCCGTTTCGCGGAAAAAGAACTCAACGCGATACGTGAGCGCGGGAAGTTTGGAGTCGTCGAGTGCAAAGCGCAGGGACACTTGGAACGAAGCGCGTATACGTACGGTCGCGCGAGAAACACGTTACGTTTACTCACCTCGACGGCTATGGACTTGTACGGTATCATTGTGTGATTAAAAGTCCACCCGTGCTGACACGATCTAATTGGCCACGAACGATCGGCCACTCTGGTACCGTTTTCCAAGATCTCCTTGTAGTTCACGTCGTACATGTTGCATCGCGAAAACGCCACGGCATTTTCTGCCTTTAGCTCTTCGGTCGACGCCGGAGGTATCGATAACGCGATCCTGGAGAAAGAAGCAGAATTCTCACCGTCCTGTTCTCACTCAGTCCTGCACGATCGAAATTGAGTAATAAATAATTGTTCGATACGAGTGACGATTCGATCGTAGTTGACATTTTCTCTTCTCCTTCAAAGACATAAAAAAAAAGAAACCAGAACCACATCGAGAGGTAAAACGGAGAACGAATTCTGTTCAATCGTATTCGGATACAATCGGCGAAAATTTCGTATCGCGACGAGGGATCGAATCACAGCGAAATTCGGTGTCTCCTCTGTTAAATGTAAACACAGCCAACACGATCTAACCAGAGTTTCGTGGTCGGCCAGGACGTAAGAGCAAATCGCCGCGGCTAGAATCTGCCGGAGGTCGTCGACCAAACTGGTTTCCGCCGATGCGTCGAGTACCGGGAAACCACTGATCGTGTACTCCTGTGTTGTGATTCAGTGGAAAACACGAGACGGTTTTCCTGGTTTAGGTCGAGAGCGTGACGCATTCGCGACAGAATTCTTCGGTATCGACGTTCGGTAGATCGAGTTCCTTTCTCCGAATCCAGTATTCTCGAAACGCGACACGGAAACGCAGCGATCCCTCGAGTAGCTGATATTTCGTTTCCAGAGCCGCTGGTGTTAATTTGATTTGCTTAATACCTGGAATTATTGCGACTCGCTCCGCCACGATACGTTATCTATTCAAAACCGAGATTTCACATTGAAATTGTAGTGGAAGTTTGCCCGCTTAAAACCAGAATACACACTTTGCGAGTAAACCGGCATTTAACGTCTCGAACGAGAATCTCCACGTTCTTGTTTAACGATTTATCGATTGTTTGCCATTGTTATCTGGTAATTTTACCATTTTGTTAATATGAAAATTTTCCTCGAAGTTTTCCTACTTAGTACGGAATACACGCTCGCTGGTAACGCGACGTTCTAACATCGTGAACGAACATCGCGTTCTTGTTCGACGATTCACAGATCTATTCTCACCGATATCGGTCGTTACGGTCCATCGTTAGATCGCGTGCGATTTATTCCGCTCGATGTTAACCCTCGATCGGTGAGGTGAGAGACTTGTTACGTAACTGGCAGACCTGATACAATTCGATCCCGAACGGAATCTCCGTCGTCGATGGACGATAAATTTCATTTTTTCGTAATCGTAACCGTGGAACGAAGAAGCTCGTCTCCTACCTAGAGTAGTTTCGTATGTAAAAGTCTTGGAATACCTTTAAGGCATCCGTTAATACCTTGTGTAAACGTTATCTTTCGCTTAACGGTGGCTCTAATCGTTGCGTTGTTCCATTCACGCGTCAAACCAGTTCGAGGTCGCTATTTGGTTCGTCGCGGGACAATCCTGATTCTCACGCGGTGGACGACCTCGCGCGAGCGCGAGTCTCGAGAACATCCGAAATTATTTCGAATCGTGATTCACCGATCGATACCGATGAAATTCGTTCGCTTACTTTTCGTGATCGGTGAGATTCCAGTTGTTGAGGTCCGGCACGGTGCACCAATGTTCGGCCGGCACCAGCGTGATAAAGAACTGCGTGAAGTAGAGAAACGCGTAAACGAAGGTGAAGGGCAGAAGTAAGATGAAAAGGAACCATTGGTAGCGACTGGCCTCGCCGACGTACGGCAGGATGTCGTCGAAGGCCATGATCTTAGGACGTTCGCCTTCCTCCACTTTCACGGACTCCACCATGACTGTCATCGTTTCGATCTCTGTAAATTAACCGATCGCCGATTACTTAGCTCGGATTACACGCGTTACGTGCGTTCTTATTGGGTTCAAGGTGAACCTGAATTACAAAAAGGCATCCTTGGTCATTACTACATCGAGTGTTAACGGTATCGCGATATTTTTACTCGGCCGTGTCTCCTTCTATCGGCTTGGGAATTAACCGGTGAACTTAAAACGAATGGTCACGCCTTTTGGAAAAAATGAATTGTCATTGAAATAACAGTATTCGCTCGAAGGAAATGTTAATCGGACGAATGGAATGTCTCTCGCGTAATTTCTGCGCCGGGGATTAATATCGAAGAAAACTCGAACCCGTTGTTCGCTTCGAAGTTTCACGTGTTTTGAAATAAGAAATACTCAAACTTCAACTTTCCATACTCGCGAGAGTACGTTCGAGATTTTGTAATCGATTAGCCGTTTCGGGAAAACCAAGGAGATAAACACCGACGATGGAATAATTTTTCAAATTCTACGACAGGAGAGCCATTACGCGTGTTAATTTAACGACCGTCGGCTACAGGAGAACTGGGCGAAAGACACGAGAGAGCTTCGCTTCTTTCGATGAATCGAGTTTCTAATTTGACGCTAATTAAGCACTTTTTCCGATCACCTTTGTCCTCTACGAAGCCTTTTTGTTTCCAAAGAGAAATCCCTTTTGCACGCTGGTTTTTAGACCAGGACGCAACACGGTATTATTTACACTGTACAATTACTGTTTGTTCGGTCGATGTTTCCATTTTGCGAACCGCTTCGATATTAAACGTAAACACGCGCTCTACGTAACTGGAATGTGCGTGAAATCGGACGTGTCAAAAATATTTGCGTAAACGTTATCGCTAAATGTAAAATCGATCAACGAATAGGTCCTACAAAATTTTCTTCGCAAAACGATTCGCGATTCTGCGCAAGAAACCGAAAGCAAGGTTATTTCCGCCTGACCATCGGTACGCGTGATGCCTGACAAACCATAAATATTTCATAAATGCAGATTAGTACCTATTTATTACAGCTGCGTTTTGTTTTGTCGCCACGCAATTTAGATAAAAAAAAACAGGAAAAATAATAAAAATAATGACGAGAGTACCGGAAAATATGAAACCGTGTTATAACTTCCATTTTCTACAGTCTCGGTGAAATTTACATAAAACGTGTTTGCGCCACTATGGCGATGCACGTGCGACAATAAATGCAGTGGCGGGAATGGTAAAATGTCGGCGAATACGTTTCGCTGTGCCCTCGTCGAGGAGAAACATTTTTATAATACGATGCGGTTTTATCATTGATCTCGAACCAAGTTCAACTTCGATCCTTGGAAGATTGCGAGTAAAATAGGTGTCGCTTTTGAAATGGATTCCCTTCGAAGAAAACGGTCTTTGCTTGAAGTTGAAGTTTATTCTTAAATCGAGAAGAAGGGATATTAAAATGTAAGTACACCTCTATCGAACGAAGAAAAGTTCGACGTTGCGACGTGGTTTAAATTCAAGTCGCATTCAAGTCGATCGATTTAGCGATTAATAAAGCCATCGACCAAGCTGAACTTTGTTTTTGTTCGTGTAGCACGGTAGATATCGATGTTTTGTCAATTTCTCGATTGCGTTAGTCGGAATCGGCATTCCGACTAGCTGACGTGACTCTAAAACGAACGGTTCGAAAAAGATTTTAAACAGACGACCAGGATATTGCGGTCGATTCGGTGATTTACATTCGCTCCAGACGCGAAACTCGTTGTCGCGTGTGCGAACCGTTGCGCGTATCTTCGTCAAACTGGTAACACGAAACGTCCCACCTTGAACAATCTTAACCCGAAGTGCTAATTATTAATGGAACGATCGCAGCACAGATACATGACTCTGCATACGATTTTCCACGGCTGAGTTTTCTCGGCTTCTCGATCAGGGAAAGCGATCACCATTGAAATTCATCGATGCACACGATGATAAGCGGCAACCGATAGAACTCCGCGGAGCGTATAAACGATGCGCAGTACCATCGCGATGAAAAGTGGAGCACGCGATCCACGCCCGGATTCACTTTCGTCCCGTTTCACCTGCACCTTTTCCCGATCGACCGAGCTCTCCGCACGACAAAGCGAAACAAATCCGTCGGAAAAGAATAGAAACTAGGTTTCTTATGACTCACGGCCACTTCGCGGGCAGCCCGTTAAACAAGCTCGTTGTTTAATGCCACCGAATCGTGGTGCGCTGGTTTAACTTTTACCGAACATCGATTTTTGCCACGAGTTTACTACCCGGAACTCGAATACTTTATCGCCGCGAAATACACAGGCGGGTGTTATCAACGCGTTGTAAACGAAGCACGAGCGAGGCTGCGAGTCGTGCGAGACACAATGTACATCCGAAGCAACGTTTACCTTTTCAACGTGAATCGTTTTCGCGCACAACTCGTCCACTTGGCGATTTTCGCGAGGTTCGTCGACGAAACGAGCAACGATCCTCTTCGCGTCGGTTCGAGGAAAGAACAAGGAAGGGCGATAAGACTCGAAGAGGATTACGAGGAGTCTGATCTTCTCGCGTTCTTCTTTACCTTCGAGGCACGGTCCACTTTCTCAACGAAATGACTGACAGCGCGAATCGCAACGACCGTGGCCCCTGGTGGCGGGACACGTGCTCGATCTCGATCGCGACAGTGATCTTGGCCGACGAGTGCACGAGATCTTCGGATTTTTCGGACGGCGCGCTACATCATCGTTTAAAAGGGGGCACGCACAGACTGTTCGCCGCACGGACAATTAGCGGGGCTTTATAGCGCGTGCAGACGAAAGCGGAACCCCACCAGCGACGCCGATCGGCCATTGGACGCGATGCCTTTGGGCCCCGTGTGTCGTCCGTGACGTCACTGGAGAACTCCTACAACGGGGGGATTTCACGATTCCTAGATCTCGCGTCTACGAGTCTCGCGTCGATGGATTTTCCTCGTGACGCCAGAACATTTTTTCGACCCTTTTGATACGCGCATCACGAAACCGACATGGAGGTGATTGTACTTGCGATCAACCTTCGTCAATTATCTCGGAACCGAAATTATTTCCGACTTCGTAAGTTCTTGGTTCAAACGATACCTGTATTACCTCACCTACCGCCTTGAAATCTACGAATACC
This sequence comes from Ptiloglossa arizonensis, assembly GCF_051014685.1. Classification (NCBI taxonomy): domain Eukaryota; kingdom Metazoa; phylum Arthropoda; class Insecta; order Hymenoptera; family Colletidae; genus Ptiloglossa; species Ptiloglossa arizonensis. The sequence continues at coordinate 23,407,011 of NC_135055.1, forward strand.
AACGTATGTACGTACAAAATATAAATGACGTTTCGAGTGTCTCGACGTGTAGACAACCGACGTTGGATAAGTAAACGTTTATCTGGTTTCTTTCTTTTTCACCGTTTACTGTTGGGGGAACGAGCGGTCATAAATCTCACGTTATTCGTGCAAACCTAGAACTCTTTGCCGATCGTATTGTTTCGACATACCGCCAATATCCGTATCGACTCGTCGAGCATTTCTATAACAGCCGTGGTTCGTTCAATTTTTCGAGCAGTCTCCTAAATTCTGCCCAGAGAACAGTTTTGTACAACGGCGCCACGTAGAAAACTTTTCGCTTTAGAAGCTTTTCGGTCGCTCAAAGATAAAGATCCGTTCGACGTCCCTAACGACGCCAGTCATTTGTTTATCTAAAAATACTAAATCTCTATTTCAACGAGCACGCCCAAGGTTGTTGTTTGTTAACACAAAGATTAAGTAGAGGAAACGATTTAACGATTCATTTTCTCGAGTTTTCGTCGTACGAGCCGAGCCAAGTTCGCTGGATTACCAGCGATTAACGCCTTACCGATCCAATATTCCGAACAAAGTGACCCCCGTCGATTACCTGCAACGCGATCGCAATGACTAACAGAGTCCATTCGCGCAACTCCGGATACGGAAACTGGGAAACACCTCCAGGAAAGATATGCGCTGCTGAAACATGTTACCCTTGAAGAAAAGAGAATCGCGGGACAAGTGTACCGTGTGGAATTGCTTTGTTTATGTCGGTTGCTGTTACGTAATAAAGTGTAACGCAAAATCTGGAAATTCACGCGGTTGACAGCGGAATTTCCCTATCGAAGATTCGAACGAACGCGAGACGTTCTCGAAACCCATTTACCCTGAAACAAGACGATCATTGACACGAAGATCAGCAAAAGAGACATTGTATTTTACTTCCAGATAGCGACGTTGCGAAATGATTACACGTACGAAGACATTACGAGCATTGCACGCGCGTTAATTAAACGAGCGGTTTGATTCGGAAGTTGAGCCGCGTTCGACTTCCGAGAGAGATAACTTTGTCGTGGAAAACAACCTATCCTCGTAAATCTAAAGTTGTCTCCGATTTTCGAAATTCGTGCATCGCTCGTGAGACTCGGCAGTAAAACTGACAAACGATCGCGAAGCACTCGTCCATGGAACGATTAATTAGTCAATCCGGACAAACGATAGAAGAATATTAACATTTCAGACACGTAAACAAATACGTTCGTAAATCCACGTTCCGTATAAATGTATAGTAAAATGTTAGTTATGTTTAACGATCGGTTTACGAGTTAATTTCGATGAATCATTGCTATCAATTGGCTACGATTTTTACTTTAAAACATAATGCGTAATTCATCGATCGATACACGTCTGCATTCCAAAAGCACGCATTATTTCTCTCCGTTGGATAATTAGTTAGAACGCTGAATAATTAGGAATGATTAATTAATCCGGCACGCGTCGAGTACCGTTCAGGGCCGTAAGTACGACTTCGGTGCTTTTTAAAAGTCGGTGCCCCCGACGTTTATCCAATCACTAATGGCTAGCTACGGTACTGTTCATGGTCAAAAAATTTATGCATCGTTTCGTAAACGTTTCGTGAATATGTACACATTATAATCTTCAACGATAAACAATAATCTTCTTTAATTAGATGATCACCAGCGATGATTATCTGCATTGTAATAGTCAGGGTCGTCGATTCCACGAGGAAAATCTACGGATATCTTCGATACTAATTGCTCATTGTATTCGCCGATGTTGTTGCAAGTTTGATGTTGTCCGGCAATTGTTATTCCACCGTCGTTTTTCGTCCATTCTTTTTCCGTTGCATCAACGATCTCGATAATACCCGAGATAACGAACAATCTTCGGTGTCTAACGATATTTGACATTTGAATATTTTTTATTTCGAATCCGTTACCGTTTTTATCCACTCGCTTTGGCTTTAGATAACGTTTCGAAAAGCTGTCGTGCAACATGTTTACGTTGTTCTATCCCATATTTTTCTAATACTTAATAATTTATGCTCGACAATTTCCGAGTATCGAGGTACACCTTACGACGCGTCTTCATCCACAGCTGCAATTGAATAATCACATTCTGAAACATTGATAAAACGAACTCTCTGGAGATGCAGCAATCATTTATAACCGCAATCAGAAATGCAAATGTTTTCGTCTGCAAGAGGCAGCATAGGGGCAACGCGTGACACCGATGCGCCTCGAATAATTAATATCATAGAGGTGCTGGCAAATCTCCACAGATGTTGCATCGGCTCGTCATCTGTGGCGGTCGAGGCTCGATACGATTTTTTAACATATTTTTCAAATTATTCGTCGCCCAACGAACCGTCGTTGCCTCGTGCCTATTGTAATAGCTCGAGCGATCAATTTAAGGAATTTCTTTTCTCGGACAAACTATGGTATCTGATTTTATTGTGTTATCAATTTGCAACATGTTTACCTAATGTTTTTAGAAGAATTTGATTGGACGATGTTTTCTGGCGAATGACAGCCTAATGCGCGGTGACAGTTTAAACGTGTACTTAGCAATAAAACTCAAACTCGATCGAGCAAACGAAAAACGAAAGATAAATGCACGTGTTTCGTACTCTCGAGTGGATCTCTTTTGAAAGGTGGCGATGACTTTTGAGAAACTTGATAAATTGTTTACTAATTACGGAACGTCTGACGAGGCGACGTACTCGAACGTTCGACGAGAAAAATTTACAACACAGTTTCACTGTTTTGCATTCCTACGAGACGACTTTAATCCCCATTTAGGAGTTTAAGCCACACCGTGTTAAACTATCAGATAAGAAAGATTTGTTGAAACTTTGGAATTTGTTGGTGTCTTTAAATAGTACCTGATTCTGCGAAAATTTCTATTGTTAACGGTTCTCCGTTTTAATGCGCGTTACTTTCGTGACCTCGTTCGAATTTTCGTCATCCGGGTGAAAAGTCTGGAAGCCGATATCGGGTTCGCGATCGCGTTCAACGGATTTTAAAACGCAATTAAACGCGAACTTCGATCGATCCGTTTTAAACGCGGTAACGGTCCATCGGTATATACGCGTGCAAAGAAATCGTTCGTAATAAATTCGCGTGGTTCGAATGCCCTTACCTTTGCGAAGAGCTTCTCGGTAAACTTCGCGTCGACGACCCCCTTCAAGGTGTTCAAGTGGATTCGTAATCGATCGGAGTTTAAGGAACCAAACACTTTTACACGAAGTTCGGCTCTCTCGAGGCTTCGACTAAGGTCGAGGTCCCCGGCTCGAACGAAAGACGATATTCCATTTCGTCCCACTGATCGCGAAGAAAGGATCGAGTTCGATTTCTGCGCCACGACGCGACACGTTGCAACGAGGGCAAACGATTTTCGTGCACTGTCATTCGCGTGACTGTTCGAAGGATGGAAGCCGATGACCTTGAAAAGAATGAACGCTCGGGGAAAGCCCGTGGTCCTCGGTATGGCATGCATCGAGACGCAGCTACCCGCCGGCGAGCAACGACGAATAACAGGAGAAGGTCGTTCGAGTGATTACCAGAAGCCACGGAAACGAGTTTGAAACCGGTTCATCGAAGCGAACGAAGATGGAAGAACTGTCGGATATACGGCGAGAAAACCGATCCAACTGACCCGTGCGTGCATTCGCAAACGAGGAAAGAAATCGTCGCAGAGTAGTCCCTCTTCGAGGTGACAAATCGCACGATGAAGTCGTCGTGGCGTTTTCATCGTCGAGTCGCGAACACGTGTAACCATTATTAGATCGTCGCGTAAGCTTTGCCAGTGCACCTTCTTTGACCGAGGTCTTACAGGTGGACTAGACAAAACAGAGAAGTACACAGAACGAAGTCTAACCTCGACGATAGATCTGAGAATTTTATTGGTCAAAGTGTTGTCAACAATTTAACGTTTCACAATTTACTATGACAACTGGAATTAAATCGTGTCACAACGTTTATTTCGGACGAGTAGCCTGGTTCAAAGCGAAGGTTGAATTTATTGTGGAGTTCAATTCGGAGGACCCGCGTGTTTTTTAACACACTTGTGCCTAATGAAAGCGATTCGTTCAATTAAGTCCACAAAATCGACGGTTTGAGAATTCAATTGACGCGGACAAAAAATTTTGACGTAGACGCTTCTTAAGAAGAGAAACCACTGTGACGGTTTGAAAAAATTAGACATTTTTTTTATCCTCTTCTAATAAGCGACTTTATAAAAACTACGTTCAACTACAAATTACACAGTTTTCCTCGTAACTACAAATACATGTTATTAACAAAGACGGTTAGATTTTCCTCAAACTGCAAATAATACTATAAAACGTGGAGCTTAAAATTATCATCCTTTTTCTGCGTAGTCGTTGGTATTTATGGATAAATTGCTCACCGACCATGTCGTATTTATATATATATATATAGATATCGAGTATGTCCGCGAAGATTGAAATATCACCTGGCAAATACGCGAATTGTAGTGCTGCTCGGAACGAGTCTCGAAAAGTGCAAATACAAGTCCTCGGGTGTCATTACCCTTACCCAAGTATGCCGGTCAACCCATAGAATGACGTTTAATCGTGACATACACGCATAACTGTGCGTTCGAACGAACGATCAAAGAATAGACAGATGAAAAATTTCGCTTTGCGAGAAACATGAAAGTAAATTCACATTAATGAACGTCTTCGCGAATCGTTATTTTTTTTAAATTATCGTACAACTTTGCGCGCGAACGATAGAAGGAAACGTATCGTAATCAACGTAATCGCGAACGTCGACAAGTTGGATATAGTTGAATTCAAATATCAATGGCTCCGTAAATTCAGTTCGCGGTTTAAATACAAGATGGATATAATTCATTGCGCATAATTGAAAGGTTCTGAAACCGGAAGCTTTTCCCTCTAAGGCGATCTTGAAGGGTTGCAGGGAGGCGATCCGAAGGGATCGTAAGGGTTTCCAAAGCTCTTACACGTTCCCATTTCTGCCAGTCACCAATTATCACGTTGAATCGCGTACAACGTAATTACTTTCTCCGTCGATTGAGAAACGCCAGCGTTGCGCGTCATTCACCCTTCTCTCGTGACGCAAATCGCCCAACGTTACGTGGATTTCTATTGATCGTCGATTAAAAAATTGGAGGTTAACGGAAGAAGAAGCACAACGGGGATGTCCGTCGACGATGCTAATTTTCATTGTTATATCATCGTACGAGATCAGAATTCCGTCACTAACGTCGATATCGCCGAAACGAAAGCTCTTTCGGGGTTTCGAGCCAGAAGAGAAGAAAATAGGCGGTTGGCGCTGTTTAACGTTCGTTTCCACGTCGTTTCATAATCCGTCGTTAACGGAGTGGTTAACGTTTATGATGGTTATTATCGAATTGCTCAACTTTACAATACTCTTGACCTTCGCGAGGAAAGCGACGCTCGACTCGCGTTGCATAATACCTGTTGTTTCTAATAATTGCACGTGCCCGTATATGTTCGTTAACATTTGTCAGTTATCGTTTTTCGATCCTACGGAGGATCCTACGACTCGTTTCCCCTAGTTTTCGAAGTCTTCTTCGTCCCTCTTCCCTCGTCTATTTTCGTGTAATATTTTTTCGTCGATAGCTTCGATTTTCAGACATCGCGCATATTTTGTAATTCGGCCACGGTCGACGAGAGGTCGAAGCACCATTCGGAACGGAGCGTTTACGGACATTCCGGAGCACACCGAGGAGAGAGAACCACGCGAAGAGACTACCATGAATGGACGAAACGACCGCCGACAAGGCCACGTAACTCTGGCCGCCTCGCTGATTCGCTTTTTACGAATTCGCCTTAAGTTCAAGAGCAACGGCGTAAACGATCTTGAACAAGATCGACGAATAAACGCGCTCGCGCATTACCTAATCATCCCTCAATTACCTCACTGGACGGCCGATGCACGGAGATAAAGAGAGCTTCGGTTCAAGGCAGCTCCTTCGCAGTTTGTACAATACATTAATATCGTGCACGTGTTTCGAGATCCTATGCATCGGAGGTTGCAAAATTACTCGCCTCGGAATATTTTAATTCCGGAGAGAACCGTAGTCTTTAACTAGGACTCTCGCCGATAATAGAGCGGAAGTCGGGGGACCGAGAAGAACGAAGCCTTGGGATTTGCACGTAGCAACGATTAATTAACCAAACCTGTTGCAATTCGTAGAAAAATTAACGAGCCGCTACCGTGTGTGAAATTTCATGTTGCTCCGATACGAGCTGATTATAAATTAAAATAATAATAGTGGTAATATAAAAAAATGTGCCCTCTCGTTTAACTTCGTGGTTAGAACTCTTAATGAGTTCGGTGAGAAGCGTTTCACACCTCGAGAAAGTGATCCCGCACGATAGTGCTTCTCCGGTAAGCGGGCACTGTGTTTTTGTCGCTCCTTTTTTTTCTGCTATCGCTTCTTTTATCTCTTATCTTGAACCTTCCTCCGAGGAAACTTTGGTCAACGTGTCTTTCGATCGACCCGACAAAAAGAAAGTCGCGGCTCTTCATTTTTAGGAGAATCTCGTTGCAGGAAAACGAGGATTTACGAAGAAGAAACTGACGCGTTCTATTTCCCGGAAAAGGATCCTGAGAGAAAATTCAGCCTCCAAGAGGCTGAGAAATTCGCTTCAAAATAACCAAGAGTCGCGAACAATTTACGTACAACGATCGATAAATTGCAACGAAACGATAGACCGCCTCGAACGTCGTATTACATTTATGTTCTACTTGCTACGAGATTGAAGAAATCTGGAATAAAGTTCGAAGTCCGACGTATCGTTCGAAACGCGAAAACGAGCGAACAATCGATCGATTATCTGTCAAATCTTGCTTCTTTTCGTTAAAAATCCTCTCATCCGAGGCTAATTCACCGTGGAAATTTCGCGTAGCGAAAAAAGGGACAGCGAAGTATAAAACAGATAGGAACAAAGAAGTCGGGGTAATTAACGGTCGAAGTTGTTTCGTGTGAATCTACGTCGAGGATCGATTTCAATGCCAGTCCAGGAGCCAGAGGAGGAACAAAAGAGCTCGATCTGTCGCGATGACACTTTTTGTCGATCGATGGAACGTGATCGACGCGTGGTAAAGAATTTCTATGCGGTTCGATTTTCGGATCACGTGCGATGTTCGAGGCGTCGAAATCTCCTGGTCGTGGCGATCGATCGAATATTTCGAAGCGATCGAAACATGGCGATCCTGGTCACGCGCGCAAAAGAGAGAGCCTCGAGAAGTCGGGCAAATAGGAACGCAAATAATTGGTTACCAGTTATCACCGAGATGACGGATCCTAGGGAACGACGTTCTTGGAGGTCGTACTTCCTGTTGGAGAATTCCACGTTCAATGACGAACAATCCTTGCTACGTCAAGAACGCACACGAGGGAAGCAACGAAGTTCCCTGGACGAGTAATTAAAAAATTGTTTTAATTGGAATTCTGAATAAATCGACGTGATTAGAGGTCAGTCCGCGAAAACCGTGATTCACTGGTTGGAACGATTTAGAAAGGCAGGTTACTGGTGATCGTTCGCGGTACTGTTGTAATACCATTAAAATGCGGAGAATTGAAACAATCGAAGTGTGGAAGCGTACGATGTCTGTGATTCCTAGTTGCCGTAACGCTCGCGCGATTGTTGCATCGACAGTGCGCGCATCGTGGACCGTCGGAAGTCGTTGTGGTCATTTCGAAGAGGCGTGAATCAATTATACCGCGCTCTACGGCATTATTCGTAACGCAAAACGTCAGGTGGGAAGCTGATTGTCGCTGAAACGGAGATCCAGAATCCAGTCTCCTCGTCCTGTTGGATATCAAAACAGATATCGAATACTTTTGATGTTTCGATCGATCCCGAGGATTCGAGCGATTTTCGATCTTCTTCCGATAACGCGGAAAATTTCTCGCAGCTGCGGCCGTTTTCCTCGCCTTCCGGTGCGCGTAATTCAATTTATTCCGCGCTACGGTGCGCTTTCCAACGTTGTCCTTGGAAAAGACGGCTTGGTCACGCTTAGCTGGCTCGATTGATATTATGCAAACGAAAAAATCGACTATTTGTAGTATCGGCGATCCTTCCACGAACAGCGAAAAAAATGATCGATCGCGATAAGTTCGCGGACTCGTGGAGAAACAGAGGCGAGTTATCTATTCTCCGTTCCGTGAATTGTCAAAGAATTGTTGCAATTATCGTAATCGACGATTGTAAGTAGGTTATCACGAGAAACACTTCCGTCGAGCTCGTCCAATTGAAATTTTACTTTGATTTCTCAAAACCACTCGTCTGGTTTGCATCGATCGTCGTATTTTTTGCATTCTTCTTTGCCGAGAAATGCCATTACGTGGAATTCTTTGGGCAATGTCTACGGGCACAAAGTGCCACTATTATGGTACGCAGTGCGGCCAGGTGAAGTAGGCTAATTGGGAATTTTCATGTCGGCATGTTCGTAACTTTTCGTATCTACCGAGTGCAGCTTCGCGATCTTATGCAGGGACCCGCTTCCGAATAGACGCGTTTTCAGTTCCCTCGGCGACGGTTCATGCTAATTTAATTTCAACCACGGTTATTCTTGTTTCAACGCATTCTTTGTAACTAAAACGGGACAATTGTACCGAGAATCGAGCAACCCTGTGGCTAAATCGAACATGTAGAATAAATATTTATATTTACACGAAGGGCCACTTGTAACGACAAGTACCGCTTATGAAGAATTTTGGATAAATTTTTTAAAGGAACCGTAGGCGGTGCCGTTTTAACGCCGCTTTGGAAGCTGAATGTCTCGGGGGCTATTAGTTTTGACGTTCAAATCTACTTTACGCCTCCATCCATAAAGAAACTATTTCAGAAGCAACGTCTCCTCCTATTATTCGCGGTAACAAAGACATCGAGGCAGCCTATTTCCATCGGATCGCAGGTTTTTCACAAATGCACGCATCGGTCGCGCAATTTCGAACGAGTCCGTCTATGCGCAATTAATTAAAGTTATTAGCGGAGGACGGTTGTCGCGGAAATGTCGAGATTTTAAGTAAATCTTTCGTCGAATTAAATGGCGACGCGGAGAGGGTCGTTCCTTTCGGCCCGGAAGTCCGGGCAGGGTGAAAATTTTATTACGGCCGCACAGTGATCCCCTTTAATTGCATCCGCTGCGAGCGATCCTCGAAAAGCAATTTCGAGTGAACCGTGGCTCGGATTTATCGCGGCTGGGATTCACTGTAAACACCTAAGAACGTCCCTCTTAATTCCTCCCTTCGGTTTCGATTCGTTGTCTTCTCGCGTCTTCCTATCGCTCCGCGAACAACAACGCGATCTCGCGGCCAACGAAAACCCTTTATAGAAACTTGGTAGACCGAATTTCCAGCTTCGTCGCTTTCACGACCGTACGATGCTTCATTGGCTACGATAGAAAGGTTTCATCGCGATCGGATAAAGAGCGCGTATTTTCGAAATCCGTGACTCTGGTCGCGAACGACCGAATATGGAGTCTCGCGAGGTTGCATCGTCGTTGCAAGGGTAAAAGCGTCATCGATCACGCAGACGCCATCGCCGTCGTCATCGTAATCGCAATCGCGACTGTTACCGTGGCGGATTATTAATCCGCAGCCAGGGTCAACGTAATAAGGCACACCCGAGCCGCTCCGCATTACCATAAACGCATTTACCTTTCCGCGCTGGTACGGCTCGCGGGAGGCAAGTAAACCGACAAAGATCGAACGCAACCGTTTCGTGCGCTCGTGCCCTCGTTACAGTTTTTTCTCCCTCCCCCCCCCCCCCCGTTCCTCTATTCCCACCTCCACCCCTATGCACAACGAACGATTTCATTATCGAAATTGAACTATATATTGGCCATCGTCGACATCAATATTCAAGGCGTTTAAAGTCGCGGGTGTGTCGAGCGGTGATTCTCGCGGTAACCGGGAATTCACATGGTAGGAAAGAGAAACGTTGCACAATAAAATAATTGCCATTGTGACTAATCGCAACCGGTTCGATTCAGTGTTGACCCTGAAGCGAGTGGACGAATTCTAGGTTTCGAACTGGTGAGACTAATCGCGCGGAAAGGGAAAGAGCGAACACGCCGAAACACGTCGGAACGCGTCGCGACGCGCTTCGTTTCGCCTATAATTCTTAACGATCCGAAAATGTTGCGCGAGCAACACGGCAAATCGGTCCGCGCCGATTCAAAATGAATTCGACACTTTCCAAAGTGTGTTTCCCGATCGGTGAGTTCGTTCTCGAATTAATTATATCACGCGCGATATAATCGTATTGTAAATAAATATACAGAATGTTTTACAATAATGAATGCATTCTGCGAATGCGAAAACCGTAGAGCACGCCGCGCGCAAAGAACGGATGAACGTATTCGTATCCTTGCGATCAAAAGCTGGAACGGAACACGTGTACCCAGTTACGCACGTTAGATGTACGAGATACGTATTAATTTTTCATAACTTTTTCATACGTCCTTCGAGCTGCTTCGCGGGTCGAATGCTTTCGCGGCAAGTCGTGCATACATCGGGAGATTTCCACGGACCGTTACCATATTGATTCGATTTCAACCATTCGCTCGTCCGCTCCCGTCTCGAGTCACGTATTCCAATGATTCTACGATTTCTGACTTGTTTATTTTTTATTTTCACGGCGACGAGACATTTTTCGCGATGTCAATTCGACGCGGTCAGCACGCCGAAGCAAGTGACGCGAGAAATCACATGCGATAAGCAATCGGATGTAGAGAAAAAAGGCACGATTTATGTTGCGCACGTTCGCGGTGGACTCGCTCGAGTGGAAACTCATTAAACGAGAGGATTATGGGCGTATTCGCCGGAGGGGTAACGCGACGAATATAAAGAACGAATCCCGCGGACACGAGACTCGATGTAGCGAGGACAGACCTTTTCGTACAATACGCCTTGATTATCGAGGTTTCGACGGTGTACAGAGTTTCTGTATTCCGACGCGAAACGTTTGGATCGGAAGAACATTCGACGAGGTGGGAATCGAGCGATCGGTCGAACTGTAACTTTCCACGATCGACACAATTTTACCACGACATCCTCGTTTACGTAACGCTCGAGGCGCGAACGTCCAGCGAAATTGAACCACAAATCAATCGTTTGATAATTGAGCGATCGGTTTTAAAGCGATCTTAAACGATTTTAGATTCGCGTCAAGTGGCCTGTCTACTGCCCAGAAATCGAGGGTTAAGCTTTCAACCCGAGCGCAATAGGAAGAACAACGTGTCGTAAACATCGTTTCTAGTCCTCTCGCGTGGTTTTATATTTTCTACGAACCATCGATCGCGTTCACGAAGAGCAGAGCCGTCGAGAATACTCGATTCGCTCCTGTACCGGGAGTTTTCCCCGTTCCGAGGAAAAAGTTTCAAGATTGGACGACACAACGAGTCGAGTGTGTGTCACGCCTTATATCGTTCGAGCAAAGTTCGCGGTTGCTTTTCAACGTTTCGTATTCGAAATTCTTTCGAATCGATAACGGCGCGATTAGCTCCTCGAGAGAAGTAAACGCGACTCGACGAAACGGATATACGAAGAAACAATGGAGGAGAGGGTAAGAACGAAAACGATGGGTAACGAGCAACGCGATTAAAACTTTATTAAACGCGTCGAACGGACAGGTTTCCGCGAAAACGTACCTGTGTCGCATAGCTCGCACGAAAGCTATGTCGTTTCTTAATTAAGCGATACGCGTGTCGCTTTAATGACGATCGAACGCGAATGTTTCTTGTCGCGAGAATGTTTCGCACGCGCTTCGCATTGATCGTCGTCGGAGGCTGATTACGAAATATTATATTTCGTAGCGTGTTCGATGATCGATCGCGATGGGCTACGATCGCATTGAATTTAAAATGGGTAAACTTTGAAACGATTCTCGTACAAACCGTGTACACGAGTGTACGGAAATTCGAAAAAGTGGTTAGCGAATTGAACCCCATCGCGCGAGAATTACAACCGTGACGAGCGAGTTATCATTCAGTTGACCTACTGCGCCCCGGAGAGTGGGGTCGTCGATTTTCTTTCGCGCGTCCCCCAGTTCCGCGAATACAAATTTGTATTTTGAACCGGCCAAGAGTTCCTACACGAAGGTGCCTCGGCTATAATCCGTTATGCAACCCAGTTTCGAAGTTCAGGAGAGGGACGTTCGTCAAACAATGGTGTAACCCGACCTACGTGGTGATTGCCATTAATCTTCTCAATTTATTTTGTTGTCTCGTTCCGTGGGCTTCCTTGCTTTGCAAAATGCGCCGATCGGTTACTCGAAACCTTGTCTTGGAACGCGAGTCGACTCGATTTCGATCGGATCGACGGATTACAATGGGTCGTTGAAATCGTTGCGATACTGTTTAAAATGAACAGATTTGTCATCGTCGATCGTAGAAATCGAGAAAATAAGCGTGGAAGCGAGCGACTAGTGTTACTTTTTATCAAAATTGTCCAATTATAGTATTCTCGAAGGCCCAAAGTAATAGGACGCTTTCGAGCTCGTAAATTAACTGTGAACGATGGCGATACTATAAATCATAAGTCGCCGTAGATATTTCACAAAATTTCACACGGCGAGTGTCGCGTTCGCGACGGTCGTTTGTCGATAGAAATAGAAATATTAAACGGCTGGACGTTTCTGGTCCGAGTCGAGGGAATCTTTGGTCCGCTGGTAATAGCGATGGATTTTCCGTTTCCTTGATTTTGTCGGCGGTTCGATTCGAATTCGCGAAGCCACGCGTTGGAAATTTTTTCGCCAGTCGGTGCGCAAGGCTTCGTTAGCCAGCGTTTGTCACGATCGATCGGTTCGCTGCGAGAGAACGGAACACTCGCCGTTTCCACGAAATACGCTTCCATCGAGCCAACTTTCTCTTAATTTTGTTTCTTTCGAAACACGGAGACGAAGCTTCGACGAACAAATTTCCCAGAATCGATCGTCGCGAGGAACCATCGGTACCAATTACGTCGATATCGTGGAACAATTCGTTGGGATATTTGTAATCGGAGCATCCAACCGTCCAAGGTTTCTTGCCCGGAACGTTCGAAGAAACGTTCGAAAGTCGACGAACGTCCCAGTGGACGTTGGATCTCGTTCTCGTTTCTCTTTGCGCCGAGGATACCGGTGAAAACGATAAACACGTGCCCTCTGAGGAAAGTAAACGGATGCAATCGCGACGAAGACGCTTCGCGAGACGATCGAACCGACGCGGGAGTTTCTCACGAACGTAAAGCGTCTTGATCGGAAGCTCGAGAGCAATTACGACTCGGAGAATCGACGAATCGACTTGGGGCCCGAAGCTCGAGATGTCTTCCAAGCGTAGCGCGGTACGAGCATGTACTCACGCCCAGGGAATCCCGGTGAAATCCTTTCTGTGCTGACCGCTACCGATGAACAGCGAGGATTGGCACTTCACTCATCGCCGACTAACCTTGCACTAAAGCTCTGTCACCTCGCTCGTCGCAACGATAACAAAACATGCGGACGCGTAGTCGCGTTTTAGAGGCCCTGCACTCGATCAGGGTACGCGGAGCGTGCGAGCGTGTAATTCTTCGCCACTTACAGCTGGTCATTAACGATGCCCTCCGCGATCCTTTGCCGTTCGCGAATCATCAACGTTTCCTCGACAACGACTTCGCCGAGGCTTTCCTCGTGTTCGATCAGCGTACACCGAAATCATCGATGCCGCCTTCTACTCGACGAATCGTGGTTTGCGGTCGTCTCATCGTTGGCGGAAGTTTCTTTTTTCGGGTAAGCTGTTTCAATTTCGTCTCGTACCGTTGCTTCTCAAAGTACACGCGCGTTTGATAAATCGTGAACAATCAAAATCGACTCGTTCGGAAAACTATTCCAAACCAATTAGAATCCAATTCGGCATAACCGCGTGTACCCGTCTTGCGGTTTGTCGAGAATTCAACTTGCATTCCGATCGAATTCCACGTCCGGGAGACTCGTCCGTTGTAATAAATTAATACCGCGATAACGAATAATCTTGTTTTCGCGAATGCATCGATCGATTTCGCGAAAAGTTCGCTTCGAATTCGTAAAGAACGAACCGCGTACACCGGTTACTCGCTTCGCGAGATGGAAAATTCTGAGCAGGGAACCGGGGAATTCTTCTCCTATTTGATACGATTATTCGAACGTCGTCCAACGGTACAATTCCCTGTGCAATTTATTTCTGTTCGCGCGCAAGGAAATACCGTGCTCCCGTGTACGAATAATTGGTCTTTAAAGCTTCGTCGATTTCGAACTGTCGCGCGAATCTCGAAGGTAATATCTCGCAACGATTCGACGAGTTTTCGAATAATCTCCGTCTCTCGTCGAGAGTAATGGTGGAATCCTTGAACGGGCCGGAATTTCGGCAGGGAGGAGGTTCGTTCCGATAAAGAGGCTCTAGAACGCACGCAGGCCTAGTGGCCCCGTTACTGGAAGAGGTCTCCATTGTGCGAAACCCACGAAGATGGAGGTAACGTAATGAAACTAACTGGCTTGCTCTGACCAATTAACCGACCCAAGCACGGCGTAACATTTAACGCACACTTACCGCGCCTTCCCCTCTGTTCACGTGGCCGTTTACGCGGTGGATATAGTGTTACATGGAAATGCGTTACGCCGGGAATATCGCGTGTTGATGAATCCGCCGCGGAAGCCGCCCGTGCACGCTGCGATGCCCGCGGACCGTTTCTCGTGATTTACAAGCGGGAATGCCTCAGAAATTCTATTTAACCGCCGGCGAGAAACAAATTGGTCGTCGCGATCGCGGCGATCCCTCGTAAATCAACGACCGTTGAAACATTATTTCCTATCGTGTGATCTCGTTTTGTGATTTATATTTCGCCACAGTGTTCTACTTGTAATTGGAGACTCTTCGACTTGTTGCCCGGTAGAGAGCCGATTCTTACGAGGATAAAATTGGCGAGGAGCTTTCGTCAACGTTTTCCGAAAGAACGGCCCGAACGTGAACCGAACGAAACATCCCTTCAACGACAACGAATACCGTAAGTAGGCGGAACAAATCGAAATTCGATAACGCACGGAATTACACCGTAGACGACCGATGCTTCCTACCTGTTTCTGTACGCTCGTCCGATCGCATGCGGGTACGTTCTACTGCGGCCATCGGTACAGTAGTACGGCTAAACTCGTCTTCGCGGATCTTTTTACTACTTAAAAGTATCTTCGGTACCCTTAAATCGCTTCAGACAGTTCGCGTTAGATTCATTCGACGAAGTAACTTCTTCCACTGGCACTCGTCGATGCGTACAATTAAAGGATCCGCTCCTCGAAAAACAACAGGCTGTTATCGCCGTCAATGGCCACGTTTTCTCATCGTTGACAAATTGGATCGAATTACCGTCACATTCTCGATAACGATGAAATTTCATTTTTAATCGTGGTACGTGTTTCGTATCACCGAAGACGTGCGAACGTCGAGAAGATTTTGAACAATTACTCGACACTAGAGGGATCGCTCGAATCGACTCGAATCAACAATCGAGTTCAAGGATGGCTTTGCGTGGATATTATTCGGGCGAAAAGAACGAAACCGACGGAGAGGAAACGAAGCAACGAGCGTTGAAAAGGAGGTGGTTCGGTGGTCGAAGTCGTGAAACAATTTTCGTTTGGGAGAAGGTCTGGAACCATAGGGCGTGGGGTGGCATAAATATTCCGAGGTTGCGCATCGTGCTCGACGTGGATGGAGAGTCGCGGGTGCGGGGCAAGCGGCGGAGGAGAGCAAGTGGTGCCGAAGGAACACGAGGACCCTGGATTCGTTCGTTTCGCGTGCGAGCTCAGTGCGAGCCCCGCTCGGCGCGAGTGTTCGTCCAGCTGGCCAAGGGTGGTGGACTACACTTCCGCGCGAGGACTCTGGCGGTGAGTTTGAACCGACGCTTCGTCCGGGTATCTACCTACAATCGAGATCTTTCGCTAACGCGTTCGATGCGATTACGGAACATCCAACATCGAATCGTAACTGAACGTGTATCTGAACGCAGATCGGTGTGTTTCGGGGTGTTTCCTAGATTTATAACTCGCAACCGAACAGCCCGTGTGTCGAAACCGTACACCTTTCGCGCGACAGCTTTCTAGCAAGCGATTCGGCTTTTTAATAGATTTTATCCCAAAGCTACATAGATCCTCTTCGACGAGGTTAGAGGATAATTCGAATCTGTGAATTAGCTTAAGGATGCACGCAAATACGTAACGATGTGATTTTCTTGGACATTGAGTATATGTATCTATTCGAATTTTCCTTCGATCGATGTATGCAAATTGTAAAACTTATGTACACTCCCTGGAATACAATAACTTTTATCTGGAAATCAGCTGTTACGATATTCATCGCGCGTACGCGTATTTCTCCGCGTACGATTCTTTTCTCGGATACGAGATAAATATTCATACTTCTAATCGCGTGATCTTTTACACTTCCTTTCCACGAAGGACCCCTGTTTTTGTACGGTGCTTCTGTGATATCTTTCATCGATGCTCGTATTTTTTATTTACGATTTCTCTTGGCTAGCGAAACAAACGCGATTTCTATCTCTATTTATGCGAAGGTGTTAACGAATCGAGCAAAGTTTCGGACATCCAATGTTCGACCCGACATTGGATCTTAAAAATTCATATTCGATAATTGCCCCCTAACGTTTCACGAAATGTTGCGTTTTAATATTCATCGTGTCGCGGACGAGTCAAAATAGGTCGACGCGTGTTGTTGGCACATTTTTTATTCATACACCCGTTTCATAGTTGCCTATACGTCCCACCCGTCCCGGTCGCTCGCTTTTCGGTCTTTTCTCGTTTATTCCTCTCTCGTGTTTTTCTTTCTTCGTATTTTCTTTTTCTCCCTTGCGGTCCGGATATTTTTCAGACGCTTCGAGGAACGATGAGTTTCCGCTTCGCGAAATTGATGACAGGGGATAATGAAAATACATTACCTGTAATAGCCTGCATTCTCGTGGGAAGGCCATTCTCAATTTCTGTACCGGTCGAAAATTTCAGAAATTATGATCGACGTTGCGTTAAAACGCGATTTATTCGTTGTTTGAAAATACAGCGGCGAGGTAACATTCAACACCGACAATGGCTAACGACTCTTTCGAAAAGTTATTCGACGCGCCTGCTGATTGGAAAATTTTTAAATTGTAATTTTCGTTATATCATCGAATAATTATTCAACGGAGTAAAGTTATAACTTGGCGATATCCTGGTCGAAGGTAGTAAAATGGGATTATTATCGCTCGAGTTAATATCGGGGGCAAAACTGGTCGAATTTGAACGTGTTCTTAATACGATGCGAATCTCGGAAGATTTACGGCTCGTCCCGAGAGACAGGGGATTAGAAGGACGTCGAAGAATGGGGGCTGAACGGACGAATCACTCGTAGGCTCTCGAAGACGTTACGCGTTGTAAGTATCTTCGCGAGAAAAATGAAAGGAAGAACCGACGGAGACAGATTTTCTTCGTCGATGTTCGCGAATTAAATCGAACTCAACGTTCACTTCCCCTAAAAACCCAACTCCTTAACGCGTACTATAATTCGTCGAGACAGAAATTATTACCGGATCGTTATCACGCTCTATATTTGCGCAGTTAACGATCAGAGATGCCGAATGTGCCAATATTTTGTGTTACAATAGACAATAATACGCAATTCAATTTCCAGCTCGCAGCACATGTTCGTGATCAATCTACGTGTCAGATAATTTATTATTGAATGAACTGGCCAATGTCTGGCTTCGGTGACTGACAAGTCGATAACCACACGCCAATAGGAATCGGAATAGACGTCGTTAGAAACGTTCGAGAAACCTTTCGTTTCTCTCACTTAGGAAAACCGCTAGGTTGAATTTTCCTCGCGCTCAAACAACGACCGTCTATATTCTTCGAAGATGTACACGTGTTACCAGATAATAGCTTTGAACGTGAAAAATCGTATATCGCGACAATGCAGAGGTCGCGTCGAATTCATTTTTCGTCGTGCATTTCGTTAATTGCGATTCAGAGGTCACTTTGGAAGATAAGGTATCGAGGGCGCGAATTACTTGGCCCGAATATAGTATTACCGGCCGAGAAGCCACTAGTGATTCTGGAAATCAATTACGCATTCCATGCGCGCGCGCGGGAGCGCCACAGTCTGAACAAAGTTAATCCGGTTAATCGCGACAGCGATCGTCGGATCCTCGTATTCGCGAGTTCGCGGTCGTCTCTCTGAAGCTGACGAAACGGAAGCCAGCTCGACTGTCGCGACGCATGCCACTGTTTGCTCGGTATTAAACCGCGGGTAAACAGCAAGAGAACGCGATAATAACGTAAACCGCGCACAGATCCGATTATGGGAAATGAAACGCGTCTTTGAGCGAGCCCGATCGATTAACCCGCAGGAGTTTCGCGATTCGAAGTAACGGATCATCGCGTAACAAACATTCCCTATCGATTGGTCGAGCAATCGATAGAATAAAGAAAGAAACGAACCTCTGGTGCATTCTTAAGGCAATTTTATTATTAATCGAACATCGAATTTTTATTTCCACGGTTCGGAGCTGTTTCAAGGATGCACGTTTCCATATGCGAGAGAACCAACGTTTTAGATTTTCTTTCCATCGCGATTCGATTAAATCTTCTCGTTCGAATCGGTTGTACGTGCAACGGTAGGCAACGTTGTTTCTTTTCAATTTTCATTAGATTCCTACTCCGCCGAGTGGTTTCGAACAAGAGATTCGCTATTCCGGAGCTTTCGTCCGATGTTTGGATGTTCCAGCGCCGTAAGATTTTCTGATCCGTGGCTTACGAAAGAAGTTTCAAAGCGTGTTACATTATTGAAACAAGTTTAGCTAAGAGATTCCTTAATACGAAGTGTCCGGCTACTTGTAAGAGGATTTCTGAGTTTCACGGATGCACGCGCACATGAAGGGACGACGAGTGGATGGGATTTTACACTCGGGCAACATTTACTTCCACGAATAATGTTTCGCAAGGAGTTATTACTTTTCGGTATCTATTTTTTAATTCGTTGGTAAGGTACGTGCTCCTTGTATTTAAATCGCAACCAGTCTCCGTAAGTTTTGCAATTCGGCGCAGATTTATAGAAATACGAAGAAAGCTTGTATCTCGATTCCTCAACGTTGATTTACATTCGAATGCATCCGTGGTCGGTTCAAAAGCAAACACTCGTGGACAGATTGCTTTAGGAGACACCATTCCGACGTCGATATTGCATTAAGTATCCGAAGATCGAAGCCTGGGTAACAAGATTGCCGCTTCAAAGACGCCGGGTTCTTGTTGCTGGGCAACGACGGAATCATTGCAGGCATAAAAAGTTTAAATTCAACTCGAACCGTTGACAAACATCTTGGATAGAGATGCACGGTGTTTCGAATTTGTTATAAAATTTTGCATCGAATTGAAATTGTTCAAGGTTAATTCGTAAGATGAATTTCTGCATTGGGCATTGTTTCCAAGAATGTTACGAACAGTTTGTAATTTCAGGTTAATTCTAAACGACAACGCGTACCATCGACAACGAAAGAGGTCGTATTTCAGAGAGAAACATTTCTCGTATTATGTACAAATAATAAACGAGATACACACATACCAAGTAATTTACGAACGTACATAATAGTAGCAAGGATTCTCAAATCTTAAGTACTGAGTACTAATTTCCGCTTGGTTGTCAGCGAACGAAAGCCACCGAGATCGTTTCGCTCGACGAAGGAAGCTGTTCGCTCGAAATTCGTCAAAACCCGATACGAGCCGTGATATTTGCGAAAGTCAACAAATTCGATGAACACCGAACGCAATGGTCGCAGTCCGGCAATCGCATTTGACACAAAATCAATGGCCAATGCCCCAATGAACCTTAATTCGCTTCGTGGGCGGACAGTTCGAGGTACAAGGGTTCAAAATATTACCGTCGACGTTACATCATCCCTTTCGATCCCCGTGCCCTCGGAAGAAGCATCCTTCGATCGTTTTTCACGTCGAGTCATTAGTCAAAACGACGACTCGCAAGAGGGATTTTAATTTCGTTTTAGAAACTCGATTATCGAACGGCGGCAACATTTATTATTCCGTCTTCTCGATATCGCTTTCTATCCATCGATTACGAATTCGTGACTACCATCGTTTTCGAGCCCTTCGTTTCTTTTCGATGTTCTCGAACGCGTCGATCGATCGAATCTTTGTTCCTTTCCCGAGAAAATTATCGAATCCGATAACATTTTTCGGTGATCGCCGATTACCGTGTATCGGTTAATTTTGATTATCGGCTAGACGTCGGCAATGAATCTGGGCGATTTTCCTCAGCGTATTCTAGCTTATCTACACGGACAGGCTTCGCCGTCTGATAAGTACCCTCTTCTGCACGCACGTGAACACGCAACTCTCTCGTTACCAACGGAACATGCGACTGGAGATTCGCGAATAGATTAAAATTCAACGCGGATACGAAAGCTACCCGCGAATTACGGGGATTGTAAATTTGCAAGGGTGATCCGTGGTTGTCGGTACGGGGATTACAGGGGTTCTTTGGTACGTAAAATCGGGCGATACTTCCAATCGATTCGGTTAACCGCCTCCGTTTACCTGTGCGTAGTCGAGACATCGGATATATTCGTTGTTACAGTAAATTGTGTCGATTGCTCGCAGAGCGAAACAAGAGGTCTGATTTTTCCAGATCGCGACTAGAGAAAATGAGCGAGGGACAGTCGACTTACAAATTGATCTGCTTAGACGCTCGCGGCAGTGCCGAGCAAATCCGCTACATATTTGCGTACGCGGACATCGAGTACATCGAGGAGACGATACCCAAGGAAAGCGGGCCGTTGGTGCAGAAATGTAAGAGCCGACGTTTTATTTTCATCATCCGATAGCTGATCTCTAAGTTTCTGTGCAGTTATCGCACGGTATCGGACCGTGTGTATTGTGAAAAATAGCGACCGATTACGCACTGATATCTGAACCGAGCGAATCAGTAGTCGAAGATAATCGTGTCGATCATTGAGACAAAGACGGGGCAATCCGTATTAGGAAAGAAACGACAGGTTCGCGTTGCGGGGGACTTTAATAAATTGCCGAGTAACGTTCATTGCGTAACTTTTTACTCCAAGCGCGGAGCACAAGTCGAGACGAGCAACGTTTGTAAGTTGAATCGAGCGCCGCGAAATCAAATTAGCTTCGCTCTAGGAAAATTTGAATGCTCGCTTTGTCTGTGACTTTCAATCGCCGATGGCGGTCAGCTTTTATTCGAACGCTTTGCTCGGAGAGTTGCACGAAAATTGCTCGTTACTCGACGAAAATCACAAACGCCTTGTTAGATTTCGTCGCGTATCGGAATCATCGAAACGTTTCTCCGTTCGCATTTTATCGTACGGGATTACATACGTTCGCGTAACGTTGAAAGTTGGAATCGTACCGCGCAAAATACAGCCAGGGCTTGGTAGATATTAAACGAAACGTTCGATGGGCGTCGAATTTCAAGAATGAAAGTTTCAGCGTTCCATTAGCGGAACGCGTTGATTAAAACCGGTGGTAAATTGTGCTCCATATTCAGAGACGAGCGTACGTCGGGAAGAATCGGTCTCGAAGGCCGTGCACAATTTTCTATCGATCGTTTCCATAGGTTTGCACACCGAATTCGTTCGAATTGTATTTGTTCTTAGCGGTACCTTACGGAATTCTACCGTTGGTGGAGATAGACGGGAAACCGATAGTGCAAAGCAATGCGGTGTCGAGATACTTGGCGAGGAAACACAATCTAACTGGAAGGGACGAATGGGAGGCGATGCTGTGCGACGTGCTCGTCGATACCCTCGAAGACCTCAAGCGAAGTGAGTGATCAAAAATGATTCGGTCGTTGTACGATTCGAAATATAT
Organism: Ptiloglossa arizonensis; assembly: GCF_051014685.1. Classification (NCBI taxonomy): domain Eukaryota; kingdom Metazoa; phylum Arthropoda; class Insecta; order Hymenoptera; family Colletidae; genus Ptiloglossa; species Ptiloglossa arizonensis. The sequence continues at coordinate 23,428,912 of NC_135055.1, forward strand.
CCGTCCGTCGTCGAATCGTCGATGCAACGCGTTATCCAATTACGGTTAGAAACATTAAACGAGATTATGGGCACAGTTCGCACGTACCCCTGACACCGTATCGTCGACAAACGTGAACGGTACGAGAAATCCTTGGCATCGTATCTGCCTCGTCTTTTTCATTTCGTGAACGGGGAGATTTTTCTTTTTATATACAATAAACATTCTCGTCGCATCCGCGGTACATTCTATTAACACTTATTAGCTGCGGACGGGATCGGAATAATAAAGTATTGCACAATGACTTTACACGGAAAGATTCTGTGCACGCGATAGCGTACTAATTTCCAATTACGATATGCGTGATTACGCAACACGGGCTGTTTGCATGATGCGTTAACGATCCGCGCGTAGATCTTGTTAATTGAAAGAAACTAAATTGTGTGCGCGGCAAGGGGAATGGAGGAGCGGGCGTTCGTCCTTTCACGTCGTGATCGTAACACGCAGAAAATTGAAATATATAAATTGCCTTTGGTAATACTACGAACAAGTATGGGCCTGTAGATCGAATAATACTATTGGAATTTCTTTTTACGAGAAACAATTTGCGATGCGTATTATTTACGATTGGAACGAGATTTGTGCAATTTACGAAGACTCTCTCGCTAGAAACGGGCCACCATGATATCGTTATTTTAAATAATAGGAAGAAACATTTCTCGGAAAAGTTGTACGATTCGAAGGTGGGATACGGTAATATAGTGGCAATGAACTTTTCGCGAATCGAGCAACAGGAGGGATACGAAGGCCAGTTTGAATTTTTATTAAATGTAATATCCCGAGATGTACGATTAATCGTTCGAAACGATCACAGAGTTTTCAAAGAGACATTGCGAATCGAGTAGTGGAAGCAAACAAAATATCGTACGAATAAAGTTAGAAACAAAGGAATATAGAAAGAAAAAATTGGCGAAACTCCGAGTGATACAAGCACGCTTTTTCTTCCGAAAACTTTTTTGGTAATATTTCGTTGACAACGATAAATGACTCCCGAGGTTAACGTCGTGTGTTCCAGTTATATTCCAGTATCGCACGGAGAAGGATCAATTCAAGAAGGAGGAGAAGAAGGCAAAACTTTTGAAAGAAACTATACCCTTTTACTTGAAACAGTTTGAACAAACTATTGGCGAGAATGGAGGCTACGCTGTTGGCTCCACTGTGAGTGTTCCAGTAGATTTAATATGAAAATCTTACTATTTGCTCGGAAAGTTTTGACGACAGTAGGCGTCGAGTAAGGAGAAACTGTGTTGGCTACGCTGATAAAAAATCCCTCGTAAACTTTTCTCTAAGAATAATACTCGGTAGCTAAGAATATTTTGCTGTAATTGTATTACTTTTATTCGTTGGTTATACAAATAGAATCGTGGCTAGCTCTGGTTTCGACTCATCGCAACGATCGCGTTTGCAAGATCAATGTTCATTTAGTTAGGTGTTACAATCTCTGCAAACGTTTCGAATAAAACGGATCATCATTTTTCAGACCACATGGGCGGACTTTGTATTCGCGGTGGCCCTCGAGAATTTCGAGAATATATTTGGTACCACGGCCTTGGGAAATTACCCGGGTCTTCGAGCGCTGAAGAATAGAGTCCACGAGATACCTGCTATCGCCAATTTTTTGGCCAACCGACCTCGTACAAAATTTTAAACACACTGAACTTGCCCAATGGAGAAGAAACGAGTATACCAGGTTGCTCGATAAGTTTTATCGTTCGATAAAACTACTACATTGAACAACCTATTATATCTACGTTGTTTGCGTGGGCTTGATCGAATACTATTAAACGTTCGTCAACGTTACTCAGTTGTCAATGTCGCCGTGTGTTCTGTCGATGTATAACGATTTGCAAAACGGTACAAGTCTCTACCGGCACGTGTATCGAAAACCTAATAGTACATTTCAAACCCTTTCGTGGATAAAATTAATTTAATCCACCAGACGAGATGTGTATTATCATCGCGTTCTCGCTACAAATTTTACAACTGAAGGTATCTTTGTCTATTGTGTGTTACTTGACTTGCCCTTTTTACGACTCGCGGTTTTGAATACGCAGAATAATTTGTGATACATTGTCTAAAGGTAAACGGTACGAAATGCAACAGAAATTTTGTTCCATTTATAATTCGATGTTGATAATGAAAAATATTTTTATTAAAATGTTATTTCAAAGTCACTTTGTGTGGATTTTATTGAATTTATTTACTGTATTTTTATATGACTTCGAAATAAACACGTTTCGTGACTCCAAAATTCCAAAGAAAATATGATAAGAAAAACTTTTGTTGTCTCTTCTGATAGCTCGTGTAGTTTGTTCGATACTACTAACTGTTTCACAAAATACTTGCCTCGAGGCATTCTGTATGCACACCTGAAAGATCATTTATAAAATAACGTTTCTAAAAATGTTCTGCTAATTAGATATTTCTAATTACTAATGATTTTTCGAACCCTAAAGTGTTATTAATGTCGATTCGTTCATATAAATATTTACATTGTTCATTTACAGTTAAAGTCGCATGTATAGAAACTCACAGAATTATAAAACGAATAAAAATCAAGAAAAAAGTATAGTTGTGTACGAGATTATGACTAAATGTTACCAATTAAACGTTAAGAAACAATATAATGTATGTTGAATCGTTGTAATTGCAAAGATATCGACCGATCGAATATATATATAACAATAATCTCCTACGAAGAAGCTTTACATTCTTCCTTTCACTGATTCCCGCACCTGTACAGTAATAACATTTTCAATGGTACGTCTCTTACGTGACATCGTATATTTTAGAATCGCACAAAAATATTTATTTTAATTGCGAAACATTTTGCAGATCACGTATTTCTTTCGGAGTTCGCTGCAATACTATGTTTTGATTACGCACTTAGTCACTTCTGATAACACGATCACGATAAGAACAAATATTTATTGCTAAACTAGGAATGAATTTCGTATGACGTTATTTTTATTTCGATCGCTTCAATAAACGTACATTACCGATTACATTTATATCTTTATAGATCCATATTAAAATTGAGCAATTTTGAAAATAAATGACCAAATTTTGAAAGCTTATTCTATTATACTTACCTTAAAAATAGAAAATGTTAATACGATTATGTGCCTGAAATTATTTTCTTTTCCGGTTACAAGTGCTTTTTTGTTGCAATATAATTTTGCAAAAACCGGTAATGATAGAGATACAAACTCTGTTATCTTTTAACGTGAGTAGTAAGTAATGATCATACTTATGAATTGATAATAAACAAAAGTTGTACGTAAAATAAAAAAGAAAATATCTATTCTAGAATCAAACTTCTATGAACAGTTCAAGTATTCTAACGTTAATGTGCAATTATTTTAAATCTAATTCTATTTTTTCACTTTATTACTTTCATAGTAAGTTGCTAGTGCTTTCATAGCTTTCAAATTTTCGCGGTATTGCGGTTTCTACTGTTCATCGTCCAACTCGTGAACGCTGCTCATTGCCAGTCCGCAAATGTTAAATCAATAGACTTCGCCGCAGCTTTATCATACTTATTAAATGCAACTTATTTACTCCTCGTTCCTTTATTCAGTCTTGTTAGTTAAATAATTTTCTTGTAAATTTGTTTTTACAATTAATTGCAATTTTCGTTCATTTGAAATCACGAATATGACCGTTACGAGATGTCGGATTAATTCTGGATCTTTCTCATTTCCACTTAGTACTCGGAGGATCCACCAATAGGACGTTGTAACGTTGAGCCCAGTGATAGGAGGGAATATATATTTAGGATCGTAGCGTCGGTTTATCAAACGTAATTGTGTTCTCGTCGACCGGCATCGAGGCATTTCGTTTCTGGTTTGCGTTACTTTATTTCAAAGAAAATCGTATGTATATCGATTTTTTTCTTCGTTTTCACCCATGTTCTTTAAACAAATGTTTATAAATTCAGTCTCCATATATTTTTCGCTGAATTTGACACTTAAATAATAAGTAACTCGGGGTTCTACATGATTTAGCTTCTAGACCCAACCGGCTAATTGATCTCCTTCGGAAAGACTACTGTGAAAAATCGAAATTATTAAATTATTAATTAATTGGTAAATGTATGGCTTTTTTTAAGAAATTGTGATGATATATGTAGAGAAAACACATTGGTATTTAATATTTCGATGGTCCGAAAGGTTTAATTTGGCTAATAATAGTACGAAATAGTTATTAAAGGGGTTCGTAGATTTACGTTTTATTATTACACCAATGTTCGGTATAATAAAATTGATACAAAACTATATTTTTTTAAAACGAAAAATATATTAAAATTTGTTATATTAATTTACACATGTAACTGTCTATATTCGAACGAGCTTTTCGAACATGAAAAAAAGGGAGTATTTTTAACATAAAAATAGAAACGTTTGCAACTGTTATTGTATAATTTTATACCTGGTATACATTTATTATTTCTTATCACAAGGTTATCTTTAATTTGTTTGCGGCACATAGTGTTATTTCCTAATTATAGAGGACTTTATCTGTTTAAATTTACAATTCCAATAACTCTTTCTATTATATATAAGATTATCTGCATTAATTTAAAGTTTCTAAATTTTAATTGTATTCTTTTATGTTTTCGTATGATTGAAACAATTTAACATTGATGAAACCGATAAAAATTTCATTTGAAACTATTTTACTTCTAAAAAAATATAATTAAAAATACTTTTTGCAAGAAAACAATTTACTTTTTAATTATAACAGTATATTCCCTTTTATTCCGTAGATACTTTTTTGCTACTTAGTTTTTTTTTATACATTGTAACAAATAGTACACATAACATGTATTGCAACAAAGTTTTTTTTTAATTCTTTCAGCAAGATGCCTAACTACAAATTGAATTACTTCAATGTGAAAGCCATGGCTGAACCGATTCGCTTCATCTTAAGCTATGTTGGAGCTAAATTTGAAGACAATCGTTTCAGCAGAGAGGATTGGCCACAATTGAAACCAGGTAAACACATTTCAAATAAATTCTACTTTTAAATTTTCATTTCTATTCTTTGTTACTTGTGTCATTGCTAAGTAATATCGTTTTCATACTCTTGATTCATCAAACAAAGCATACAGTTGAGGGTATTTGCAGAAATCACAATGAAGATTTTTATTTTTTTGTTTATAAGATAGCTTGAAAGACAATAGGCATTGTTGGTCAAATAATATCCTTTGTTCTCTGGTTAAATGTCAATTACCTATAATTCTTGTGGATGATAATAGTTGTTTATAATTTATGGGAACTTATGTGCTTGTACAATATTTTAAAAGTTAAAGAAATTAAAAAGAAAAGAATTAATATTATCGAAAAATATTATTTTTATTTGCTCGTTTAGAGAGCTTACTTATCTTTTCTGAGATTTTATTAAATTTTTTTCACATCTTGTATTCAATTTGATTTAAGGAAATAAACAGTCCATCTATTATGATTTGCAGAAACATGCCAAATATTTTTAACTTTATCAATAAATTTAAAAACTATTTTGATTAACAATTTTTTATTTTATGTAATATTTTCAGAGATGCCATTTGGCCAGGTTCCTGTTCTCGAAGTTGATGGAAAGAAAATCCCCCAATCTGTGGCTATTTGTCGTTATTTGGCCAAGCAACACGGTCTCGCTGGTAAAGATGATTGGGAGGCTCTAGAAATCGATGTCACTGTTGATACAATTCATGATGTTCGTACAAGTAAGTGCTTCTAATAATTATTCAGTTTTTTCATTTTTACATATCTGATGAAATCCTCTTGGTCTGAAACTATTAATGCAAGTATTGATATACAGAAAGCTGATTTAATATTTTTTAATAAAAAATTGGCCTTGTTATTCATGTAATATTTTAAAATGTAATCCGATTTCGTTGGATAATACATATATCAAAACATATAATGTATACCGATCTGAAGGCTTGTCGAATTTAAATGACAGCTGTGTGTTTGCATTTTGATTGGATTTTAATATTCTATATTTGAAGTTTGCATATAAATATCTTTTGAAGAGGAAGAAATAGAGAACAGAATTTTCTAGGGACGAAATTTGTTCTACAAATGCCATCTTCAAATTTTTCACAAATAATGTTGGCCTCCAAAATTTTGGATGAAACAAATCTCTATAATGTTTTGCAAAAATTTGTATTTTTTTAGAGATTGCTGCCTACCATTATGAAACGAATAATGAGGCCAAGGCTGCAAAACTTGAAGTGGCTAAGGAGGTGGTACCATTCTACTTGGAACGTCTGGACGCTCAGGTGCAAAAGAATGGTGGCTTTTTCGTCGGTGGTGCCCTCACCTGGGCTGATCTGGTTTTCGTTGCTCTTCTCGATTATCTAAACTTCATGATGCAATCGGACATTATTGAGAAGTACGATAATCTGAAACAACTTGAAGAGAAGGTCCTCGCTCTCCCTGCAATCAAGAGTTGGGTCGAGAAACGTCCCCAGACTGAAGTTTAAATTTTAATTTGCTAATTTCACGTGGTTTCGCGCGCACATTGAGTTCGTAGTAGGATTTCAGAAAGGATTGCCATGTGGGTAAAATCTTTGTTCACGTGAAAATCGGATTATCTTTAACTTTTTCAGTCATACACGTTAGCGACATTTGTGCCACATCCATATAAAGGCTTTTTTTACGTCGCATCGTTAATATATATCTTCTTTTACTGTATTAGAGTTCTTTGTCTATCCATGCAGAGAGGTAAAAACGACATAGACTGTTGAAATAGTATTGTACTTTTGTATTCCATTAAAGAGTTCATTTTATTAACTGTCTTGATTATTGTCTGTTTGCGTGTGAAAATGAAAAAGTGTGCAACTAACGCTATTAGTTCCAGTTATAGCATGTATTATTAAATAAGTCGAGGAGAATTTGGAAATTGAGCAACATTCTTTCCTTAAATATTATGTTTACCATTCATGAATCGACTAAAATAAATTAAGTTTACCTTTCAATTAAATTTATATTCATTGAAACAGAGAAACGTGTTACGATAAATTGTTTATCTAGAGAATGAGGCGTCTTCGTTATCTTTTCGAGGTCGATTACCCCGTTGATTTCATGAAAGAATGGTTTGTAGGCGCGGCTGCAATAAACAAGATACGGCTATGTCTAAAGTAATCAGTATGACTAGCATGTTGTTAGGTGCGGATAAGACTTTCGTGAAAAAATTAATTCTGGATCACGGGACATTACTCAGAAGAGCGAAGTAGTATGACGAAGGTCGTTTCGTGACCATAATCGTATTGTTAACTAACGGGTGTCCCGAAATTTTCACGCACGGACATGAAATTTGTTTTTATATCAGATTTCATAATTTTTTACTCCTAACAGAATTTGAGTAATTTAGAACGATTAAAAACATAACAGAAATTTCGTAGTTACTAAGAATATCGGTAAATTAAATAATTTTAACTAATCCTTCCAACTTCTTCGTGAATAGTTCCTCAAATCTGCATCCATGCGAGATTTTAGCTATGCATCGCCTTCTCAGTATCGCTTAGTTCTTTCTCAATCTGCAACGCTGAAATCATATAAAGGGTGAGTCATGAAACCTGTTACGAATTAACTCCGACTGAAAAACGGAAATTGCGAAATAATCAGGGAACCGAGGTACATAATTACGATGACACTGTCGGAAACAAGAGACAACCGACAGACTGCAAACACGAAAATAGATAGTCAACTTTTGTTTTTAAATTCACGTTAAGTACACGTTATTTCTTAAAACGTTCCAATTCCTGCAAGTTGGCAATTTAAAAAAATTACAATTGTAATCGTTTCCCAACAACGTTGAGAACAATTTTTATATCGTCTAATCGAAACTTCCTCGAAATAGATCAAAATCAATAACTGTGTATATGAATTGTCATTGTGTTTACCAAGTATGTAATCTTACTCGTGTTGCACAACATTATGTTATATGTCTCAACACTCGAGAAGTAAAGTAGAAAATGCTATCATTCTTTTCTTGAAAACCGTATCTCCGAAATTACGCAATATTATACAATTGACATAAGTATTATTAACCACTGTATCTAGTTTTTGTCGTATTTTCTCGGTGTTGATATCTATCGATCGACAACGATAATACTAACTCGAGTTATGTTACTGTAGAATCACGTTCCTGGAATCGGTGTACGAAAAAGTGACCGAACTTTTATGTGGAAATCGTTTGCTTAATGCAGTGTGTTACTATTATGCGTTTAATATTAAACGAAAGTAAATTTTTTATATTAGATATATAGAAGAAAAAAGATAGGCCGATTGGATTTTACCGAGTTGAAATTGGAATCTCGTTTTATCTTTTACTAGTCATCGAATCTCGAAGTTTGAAATAATGTTGCTCCTTACGATTGCATAACCAGTGTTTGAATAAATTATTTGAAACTATAATACAACGTACATACATTCAGTTGTAACTCTTTATCGAATAGTCCGATAAGCTTTGCTTAGAAGAAAGTGTTATTTTATCTAAAAATTTGAGTGCGAATAAGTTTATAAGTATCAATGTTTGCTTGCGTGTTTTCTATCATACATTGTATCTTGCATAGGATTTTGCTCGTCATGCTATATCTTGTTGGTGGGGACTCGAGAACATCAAATGATGGAAGGAACTTTATTTAAAGCGACCGGTTAGCGAGTATAGAATCAGTAGTTCTCGAGTGATCATCGATTCCAGTCGTCTGCCAGTGTATTCTCACGGGAATCTTCGTAAGTGTTTATCTCTTTTATACTTCATTGAAAATCTTCGAGTCTTATAACGAGGAATAAAATTTAACTTTTACGGAGAAAATTATTAACAGTTAAAATTTGTTTTTTAAATTTTATTTAAACGGTGTTTGTCTACTTCATACTTAGGAGAACTAGAATTGTTATTGATTACCAACTGCTCATAATCGCGATAAGCCACTTCGTAATTTTACTTAATTTTGTTAAATGTTGTTAGTCAAGTTCTATTTTTTTAATCATTGTACAAACTTGACCAATTTGTAGAAGTAACAAAACGTTATTCGGTTACTCGTTAGCTCCTTAGTAGGGTACGGTATTCTGCAACGATTTCGTTCAGTCTGTAACGAATTTCTATGTGCCCTGTACTTGTATCACTTTCTTGTTGTTGCCTTTTAGTTTGTGTTCTTTCGTGCCATTACTTTTAGTACAACGAGGTCGCTTTCATCAACCGAGTAACGTTGATTAACTTCAATGTCGTGAGTGTTAACTATGTAGTTCCCGGTGACGACATTCTATAAATTGCCGTTTGCGGATCGTGTAGAATATTCTCGAACAATATACTGTCATTGATTGTGCGGCCGATTGAAACTTTTCCGGTCCGGCTACCAGACGGTTTGTCTATGCTTCGGACGCACAACAATGTACACACGTTGCTCCGAAACATGCCGCCTAATTATCTCCTTTAATTGCCACAATACGAAGGAATGTTTTCCACATAACTTCCGAGCGAACCATCCGAAACGAGAACGCACAACGAGCGCATTATTCGCAAGCCGATCGAGATCGATCGAAAGGCTGCTGTGTATTAAACAGTCATTACGCATTCCAAACACTCTTCCGCGTTGCGTCGTCCAACGTTGATCCAACTTGGCACTCGTGCAGAAAATTAAAACGCGTTAACCAAAAGTAATCCAATGATTCCGTGATTCGAGTATCACGGTACCTACAACGGTATAAAGCGATCGAAGAAACATAAAAATTGATCCCAATATCTCGACATTTTAATTCATCGATCAAATGTTGTTTGAATGCAGATAATGTCTACCTACAAGTTGACGTACTTTAATCTCACCGGTCTTGCCGAGGGAATCAGGCTCCTGTTGCACCAGAGCGGTATCGAGTTCGAAGACATCAGAATCAACCATGACGAATGGCCCACGTACAAGCCTAGTGAGTATATTCTTTGGAGCTCTTTAAAAATAAATCGCATCGAACAGCGTTGCAAGACGATAACAAACAACATTGAACGATATCTTCTCTCTTCGATATTTTATCGAATCGCAACTAATTTTTACGAATCCCGCAGAGATGCCGATGGGCCAGGTACCCGTTTTGGAGATCGATGGGAAGAAATATATTCAATCTAAGGCAATTTCCCGTCTTATCGCCAGAAGGAACAATCTCTACGGTTCCAATGATATCGAGTCTTATGAAATTGACGCCACCGTCGATATTTTGGAAGATTTGAGACAAGGTGTGTACCCCCTCGTAAAACAGCTAAGAAGCTTTAATAAAGAAAATTGAAGTAGCTTTATATTACGATCGTAACGATTTCACAGGACTTGCTCAGTACTACTGGGAACAGGATCCTGGATACAAAGCGAAATTGAAAGATGTAGCTTTCGGCAAGCTTCCATTCTATCTTGACAAACTTGAGGAACGGGTGAAGAATAATGGTGGATACTTGGCCAATGGAAAGGTGATCATTTAAGATTGTTATTTAATTTTAAAATCGACCGCGAATATTCTAATTCAGCCTCTCATCGAATTAGCTATACTCTCAATAACGAATAATAAGTAGATAAGGTTTACTTTTAACAAAGATCACGAACGTTATACTATATACAGATAAAATCGTATCAACGATCGCTATTGAGACGATAAGCAAGGATTAAAACCCATTGTGTTGGATCTTTACGATGTCATTGCTCTTGCAATGATTCGATAAAGTGTAGTTTATACGGAGCACGATATATAACAATCGGTTGAACGACGTTTCCGGCGATAAACTAATTTAAGAGGCGGCAAGGCATTCACGACCCTCGGATGCTTAACTCGCGTTGCAATCATCACGAATCGTGATCTTAAATCGACGAGCTCTCACAGACTTGCTCATTAGTTCGTCTCGCTGCTTCGGCGGTGTCTCTGAAAAGAATATTCGATTTTGTTGCAGTTGTCGTGGGCGGATCTTTTGTACTTCTCGTACACGGAACTTCTTTCGAAAATGATCGAGGCAGATTTGAACAAGGATCACCCGGAGCTGAAGAAATTGGTCGAGAAGGTGAAAGCGTTGCCGAAAATTAAAGCTTACCTGGACAAACGACCCAAGACCGCCTTGTAAACGTTGTACGATGATCGTCCTTTCACGTGTTAATGTTGCGCACGAATAACAAACTCGTATCGTTCACGCGATCTTTTTATTACTCACAGATCGATCGCGCAAGATCGCAAAGAAGCGTTCCGCTATATATTACATTGCATCTTATAAATGTTACGCTTAATGTACGAGTGGACACGCAAACACAGAAAGAGCAGAACTCGGTCGCGCTTTGTACGACGCAGGTACAAAAATAAATACAATTTCAACGAAAGCTCGCGTACATTCGCGAGCAAACGTTTTTTGAACGTCGATTTAATTCCGGTCGACCGAAGAGGATGTATTCTTCCAACATCGATCGATTCAAAACGAAATAAATTTGTACTTAATTTGTAACTTCCTTTTAGCGAGACACGAACAACACAAGCTTTTCAATATTGTTTATGAGATTCGTACGTAATCTGCACGAAACGAAGTAGCAACCCCAGTGAGTTTAATTTGCGTTTCAATCAGAATTTTCGTTTTTGGAAGACGGAAATATTTTCTATTAAGTACTTCCAGCTTCTGGGAACGTAAAGTGAAATGAAACTTGAACACCATTGAGACCGTAGGGTGGCAACTCACTTTGAAAGAACTCCTTGTTGGACCGCTTCTGCATGTTTTAGTTCATATAGTTGTAGATTCTTTCGAACAGGTTGCTTATCAACTTCTTGGTAGCAGCCAAGTAAGCGTCAAACTCTATTCGCTGAAAATTGGTGATCACGAGCTACTTGTCGCAATAAATAAATAATTGCACTAAAAGCACTACATTATGATACCAAATTGAATCTCCACAGAATATTTCGGTGCCTCTGGTCAACAGGACGTTTTCTTACATCGGTTATTCTCTATAAATATATTATTATTACTATCGTATCGTATTTGGTTTTACGAAATTCTTGAACATCGATCGCCGGTAGATGAAACGCGTGGTTCGAGAAAAGAATCGTTGACCATGGGTACAGAACTTTGCTCAGGCTCGCGTTTCCTTTTAGCTTCGAACCAAAATTATATCACGATCGTAAATCGATTTCTGCGCCAATTTCACGCCGTAAATTATAAATACATTCGAGATTTCTCTTCCGAATACGAGACGAGAGTCGTCAAACGTTTCTGCACTCGAGGGGACTGAATTTCACACGTTTTCCGGTAGCGAGCATCAGGTGATCAAGTCGCAGTTCAATTTACCCATGTACTGCGCCAATTCCGTGCCAGTGAATTCGGTCTCGTCAAGATTCTGCAAGCTGGAGTTGCCGATGATGTTCGCGTTCTCGTTGCTCGGACGGCTTTGAAATCGAGACGGCAGAGCGCTCGCGGTTTCCGGTTTCGATGACAGGCTAGTCGTGACTTTTGGTTGCTGTTGAAAGAGTCCTTTGGTCCCGAGCCTTAACTTTTCCACCAGTATCCCTGTTCGTGGGAAAGAAACACCTGAAATTATCCTTCTAAAAATAGCGTTTCGTCACAGGGGAGTATAATTGAGGCGCGTGATTGGCATAAAATTTTCCGTACGATTCGTACGAGGAGAAAAGTAACCGTCGTTTGGGAACAAGGTAAAATGAATTTCGAAACGTTTAATAATTCATCGATGTAAAGGGGAAAATACCGAGAGTGACAGTTCTCGCTGAATTTTGAATCTTCAACAAGCACTCGTTGACGCAACCCGAGGCGACATTGTTGTTACCCTCGTTGAAGCTTTTGTCGATCGACGTCATCAAGGTGAGTTGGCTGGTGTTCGATCCCTTGGATAAACTTGTCCCGTATTCCCGATTGTTGATACCGTTCACCTTCGAAACTGGTCGTTTACCTTGGTCTTTCTGTTCCGGTAATCCGTTCAGTTCGGTCGAGACCGTCGTTCGAGTCGTGTTCGACGGCCTTTGGTTGTCGTCACTGACGGAAATTGAGGGGGAATTCTGACGATCCGTCGCCTGCCTCGTCACAGTTCTCGGATACCTCGAGAGGCTGCTGTAAGTCGGCTGTCGGGGGACCGACTTTCGGGAGGACCATTTCCATCCACAATGATTCGACAGCATCGACTGAAAGTAACCTTCGGTTAGTTCAATCTACTCTATCGAACACGATCGGGGTCTATTTCGTGTCTTTTGAAAATTTATTCGAAAGCCAGAGGTATCCGCGACAGGTCCTCATTGGGGATTTTCAAGTAACAACTTACCTTGAAAGCTTCTCTGAATTTGTTGGACATGATGTTGTAGAGAAGCGGATTCACCGTCGTGGAGAGGTAATAAAACACCCCTGACATGTACGTGAGGATGGTATACACTATTACTAACGCGTATTTCGGTTCAGCCTTGGTACTCTGCGCATACACAGCCAATAGCCTTTGGGCATGAAACGGTGCCCAACAGATGAAAAACGCCACCACCACTGCAACTGTAACGATAAGATTCTCTGTTACCTGTTTCCGAGAGAAGCGCACGAACCGTCCGATCGAACCGGTGAGTAAATAAATCTGGAAATTCTGGAAATTGTAAACGAACAACGTGCAGCGAGCTGCATCGCCAGCGTTTCGGCTACCAACGAACGTAGATTACCGACTTGGGTTCCGAACTTAGGTGTCAATTTAGATTTTTATAATTAAACGTTACCTGCGAACCAAAGTGGTAGATCGAGCGAATAGGTACTTAGATATCTACTTTTACGGTATGCACTTTTACTTTCTCGAGAGCGATGGATTTAGTCCGTAATGGACTACCAAGGCGTTCGGAAGATCTCGTTTTATATCCGTGTAATCGGAATATCAATGAACCAGGAACTATTCGCGTTATCCGCATAACTGAATAAATACTGTACCTCAAGGTATTCGCTTATTATAAGCTGCACGCGAAAGGTATAATTTAAAAATAGAGTCTCTTGTTGCGCTCAATTTATCTTTCTACGTTTACGGTTGATTTCTACTAGTATTCAGACCGTTCAAAGTTCTCGAATCGATCGAGCGTAATGAACGAAGAGTGACGTAGAAATTCCTGGAAATGCGTGCGCGTGATGGAAAAATATCATTAAGGGAGTCCGAGTGACAAAGGAAAGGCCGACAGAGAAAAAAAAGAACGCCAGGAGAAACTGTTCTGCAGGAAAACCGAGAAGAAACATCCCACGCGAAAGGAAAGGTCGGTCTCGGGAGTCTAGTAATTTCTTTTTACGGACACCTAACCGAGAACTCGTCGACAAAACGACGATTATTCTCAATTTCGGTGTATTTTCGTTAGTCTTTCGTTTGAGTAACTATCGCTCTTTTCTCGTCGATACTTCTGTGAATTCGATACAAGTAAAAAAAAAGAGCAAAAAAAAAAAAATGATGTTTGAAAGCGTAAAGTCGATTTATCGTCGGATCGTTAGCATCGTTCGCGTCTGTCCTTTGATACCATCGATTCTCGGGCCGGCTACTTTGCATCACGAAAACTAGCCATTCGTCACTTCCAATCCTCTGTCCGGTGAAATATGATCGGATGTGGCGGTACAAAGTGTCTCGGAAACACGCGTTCGCTATAAATAATACCCGAGATCGCGATAAAATGTATCGCCGCAAAAATAATCCGTCGACAGGTTGTTGAATCCACGGTTCGTTCAGTGAACTCGTTTCCCGTTGATTCGTGACGGATTATTTTCTCTTTTTCGATGTAAAAATTGATACGAACTGGCATCAACTTCGACGATCGTGTATCCGAAACGTTGAAGAAGTGCTCGTAAAGGAAGGGCGACGCGTACACGCTCGATAAAGAAACTTCCGTTCCGTATACGCGAGAGATTTATCGCGTGCTCGTTCACGTTTCAGTTCGCAACCTTTATTTTTCGTAATAGCCCGAGTTCGCTGCTCGTTCACGTAGCAGCGGTAATTTTGTCGCGCGTCGCCCGAACGCGACGTTTCGTAATTAGCAGCAAAGTCGCTTCGTGACTGGGTTCCTGCGCGTGTTTTTGTATACACAAGTTTTTAAGATTTGCATCGTCGAAGAACTCGGGATCGTACGAGGACCGTATAAGGTCCGCGCGCGAGTATTTCTCGAAAATTTACACAAGAGTCGCTGGTCCAATTTGCTTCAACGATCAATTGTACCACGCGTAACAATGATCGGTCTTACGAACGAGCCAACGGAACCCGTGTATCTTTGAAGATGTATTCCAAGCGTATCGTTTTTCTTCGTCGTTAACTGTTCGCGATCGTGTTTATTTTCTCGGTAAATACTCGACAAGGGACGATTTATACAGTCGTGGCGAACTGTCCGCCGCAGCTGGAACGTTGAATGCAGTCGGCTCCGTTGCACGCCATGTGGGCGGTGAATCGCGCGAGTTTCGTATACGGTTGTTTCTCAAACGGATTGAAATTGTTCGCGTGTTCGACCTACCGCTAGACAAGAGTATCGAGAAAATATACAATTCGTATTATGGACGATTCGTAGCACAAGCGATGTTCAAAGATGCGTTCATCGGTGATTTGCACGCTTCGATGAAACGGAGATTCCGTCGTAAATTCCCGACGGTGTCCAAACGGACGTATTGCCACTGCAAAGAGAAACGAGAAACGTAAATATGTAATCGAGAATCGTAAGTTTCGGTCGAAAGTGTGGGGTAAATATTTTTCGCATCGAAGCAGAGATTTCGGTGGACTTTTACGTCGAATATTTTCACTCTCGCTTCGCGCGGGACAATCGCCGGTAATAATCGTAAAGGGCGATTTTTCATTTGGCTCGGTGGAAATTAAATCGACGTAAACAGTTTTGAAAAATCCACCGATAACGGATACGATCTAGAGTGCGTCGTTACTCCCACGTCCGATAGCTGCCGCAAAAATAGTCGATATAACCCGCGGGTGACGTTGCTGCGCCACGATTTCGCGGTAATATTTTACATTTTATGCCGGACGACACGCGAAAATCTATCCTGTGGCTGAATTCCCGGTGTGACGGGTGCAATTTTTGCCGTAGTTATCTCCTCGATGGCAAACAGCTATCAGGGATGAAGCTGATAAGTGACCCCGATCCACTCGTAAATTCGAGGCCGTGTATTACCAGGGATATTTCTGCTTTCTGGACCTCGTTCTTTTACGAACGTGGATTACGCTCGTACAATTTCGAAAGCGACGGATTCTACGAGCCACTCTGCATCGTATCGCCGTCGCGTACATCTCCGAAATTACCAAACACGAGTGTTTTTGAGAAGAATCAACGATCGGACTCGCTCCTCGGAACAACAGCTGTCCAGTGGCATCTATTTACAGCCACCTTTTGGCAGCCGCGGTTTGTATAACTTTTCGCAAAGCTGCGCGCGAATACGATCTATTTCCTGATCGATCTGCTTACGTAAACTGCGAAGGATCCAACGATCGTCGACGCTCGTTCGAGCGGAACCAGAACCGACGAGCGAAATATCATGGCAATTTGTGTATCGAAAACATCTTGCAAGCTCGAACCATACGCGCGTCGTTCGACTTCGGACGACGTTAACGGCTTGCTAATAGTCGCGGCTCGCATCGGGTCGGGCGTTTCGGTCGACCTTCGAAGGTCCGTGACTGAGCGAAAATTGCTCGACGATGTCCACGTTTCCCTTAATCCAAGTGACATCTCTCCGGCTGGTCATAGTACCTGCAATATCGGCCCGCAGGAGTCGGGCAGCATCGATTTAGAGCAGCCCAGGGAGAACGAAAGGACGGTCTCGGACTGACAATAAGGGGAATACGGTCCGGCGCGTAAGTAGAATATGGGCAACGTCCAGACATTTTGCCTTACGAACACCGACTACAACGTCCGATCCAATACGCTCGGACGGGACGTTCCCTTTTCTCCTCAGAATACTCCACGAACGCAAAGATTTCACGAGAATCTACGTAACTCTCCGTTTTTCTTCGGACGATGCGTGGAACGATAAAAAAAAAACACGGTCTACGATGTTCGACCGAAATCGGTGACGGATCTCTTTGAAGAATTTACGAGGCAACGTCACGCGAAATGTGCCACTTTAAAATAAAATCTGTCTTCGGCGCGACACGCGACGCGACGCGACGTTCGTCGATTGCTCGCGTCGCGTCTCGTAAATTCGTAACTATAAACAAGACGGTTCTCGCTGCGCGAACAGTTTACGAAGAAGACCGTTCTTCATCGAAATCATTGGACGCGCGAGGGTGGACGACCACCGTTTCCGAACCAGGCCAACGTCGATCAAGGCCATTAAAGACGAAGGGTGGATTCGTAAGGTCGAAGGTAGCATATACGATTGAAGGGAATCGGCTAGACGCCCGATGGTTCGTTCGAACTACTCGCGGACTCTATATTTAAACGGCCTCGTAAATCAAGAGCGATAACACGATGGTCGAGCGTTTTTGAAACCAGGAAGATGGGTAGCGTACGACTACTCGTGGTCAGAAATAGACGCGTTCGGTTTGTCCTTCGAATTGAAATTTTTCGGCGAAATGTCAAGGAACGAAGGGTCGTACGGAAAGGGACGTTCCCAACGGGAGGAATTAATCGGTATATAGTACGTCCTGTGCATTGAATTGTCGCGGTCTACGAAACGTTTGCAGAAGGATTGGCCTTTGCTCGACGCGTCCATCGCGAGGACCTTTTTCGGATCGATCGCGTTCGGTTCTAAACTTTCGCAGCCGCTGCTACGGGGAAAATGAATTCGCTAATTTTTCGGACACGCTTCCTAAATTTCGATAAAAGTAGCGGAGAAATGACACAAAGTCCTGGCACGTGACACGTGTTCAATGAAACGTGGCTCGTACGGAACGAAATACGATACGGGACACGTTTGTCCCGCATCGGGGAGGTGAACCTGTTCGATGTTACACGCTCGTAGACGGTGCAAAAATAAATATACACCTCGTTTCGGTGTATCCGATGTACGATGTAAAAATTTAGTCGCACGCTACGGGAATCTGTTCGTTGTTCGCAAAAGCAAACGTTAAGACGCGTTGGCACGGTATATTTCAAAGGTACTCGGTCGCGCTCCGGTAACACAATAAAAAATAGACTTCCGTTAAAGTAAACACCGATTTTCCATTAAGATAGTTGGATTGTCAAAACACGAGGGGCCGCAAACAATTTCGATAATTCGGCCAAAAATTTATGGGCCAACGAGCCTCCGCGCGCCGAACTTTATTTTCGTCGTATTTTAAACTTTATACGCGAACCGAAAACGCCCACGCCACCTCGCAGGGGCTCGTCAACGCGAGTATGGCTTTCATTGCGATAAAAATATCACGATATTAAGACCCGGCGTCGCTTTCGTTCCCTCTTTTTACTTTAGGAATCCCGAAAGTACCGTAATCGCAGCGAGTCTACGGTAACGTCGACCGTCGGAGCTGGTTCGGATATTTTTCGAATCGTTCTCGCGAACAGCGAACGCATCGAACATAAATATCGCGAGAACATCGGTCGTTATTCGAGAATTCGCGCCGTTTCTTCCGGAGGAGGTATTTCCCGAATTTTTTCGGGGCGCGCGTGCACGCGGCCGCAACGAAGCTTCCGAAAGGTGGGCTCGTAAAATCGTACGACGTCGTGATTTCGGTTAGTTTATGGGGCCGTGTGGTCACGGCGTTCGCGTTCGGCCGTATCGACACGAGCGATATCGAAGCGAGCGAAACGATTCTCGACCACGCGAAATGGAACCGGTCGACGAATGCGTCTACTTGGATGTACCGCGGCATTCGGCGGAGTTCGAGGAATTTCCCTCTTCGGGATAATTTTTCTCCGCGAACGAATTCCGCGAGACTCGATCGATATCGAGGTCACTGGATGCGATTAATATCGGCGACGAAACGATCGTTCGCTCCGTTAACGTTCTTTCCGTAAATGTCCAAGTTTCAAGATTTCCGATCCTCGCTGTACGTTAATACCGATTTAATTCCACATCGATCGGTCTTTCGTCCGTCGACCGTGTTACGCAACTACCCAAAAGTGTCTCGCTTTTGTCTCGCGAAATCGATTTCGTCGACTGTACGCTCCGCGTTTATCGTTCCCGTCGATCCACGACGTTCAATATCGACGACGAACCGAGTTTCTTACCCAGTTAAACGTTATTGCGAGGCGCCAAAGAATCTCCAGACAATGTACCAATATTCCGATATTTTATTTATATTCGCGCTAGTTCGTCCCAACCGTATTTCATTGTTGTCGTCGCGAAGACGTTATCACCGATTAATCACGGCAGGACGTCGCGTTTCGTCTCCTTCCTTTCATCGCGTTGGTTGCTCCTTCGATAATAACAACAATTCGAGAAACAGAACGAGAGCACTTTGACGCGATAAATTTCTCGTTTACCTCGGAACACGTGCCACCGCTTGTAAAATAATATACATCGTTCGGTAATTTATCGCGAGAAGAACTATTTTTACGACGTCGTAAAGCAACAAACCCCCATTCGCGTCGTACGAAATTATGTATTCGCCACCCTCTTCCCTTGACATTCTCAAAGTTGCTCGAAACTGGACGATAAAGTCAAACGTACTCGTTCGACTCACCGAAAAGAATTTCGCGTGGATTTTTTCGTTGTTTCTTCGCTATCCTCCGCTAATCGACGATTCATCGGCGACCAATTAGCGCTCAGCGTCATCGAACCGGTTTCGAAGAGGCTCTTCCAGATGAATCGAGAGATCGGGAGACAGAATCTTTGTTAATTATTCGCGCGCGAAACGAACAGCGGATTCGTTCCGAATATTTTTCGTTCTCTTCTACTTGGCAAATATGTTTTATTTTCGTCCTTGGCTTTCAAGGATTCGTCGTTTCGCGCGGGTCTGGATTATCGAGCGATGCGGGCACGAATGAACAACGCGTTATCGCGTTCCGTATACAATGGGTACACGACTCGGGAAGAGAAGAGGATCGCGACGAGCGGTACGGGAGAAAGAGGACGTTCGGGAGTCGTTTCGACAATGCCAGGGGACTGCTCCGCGAAATTTGAATTTCTTTTCTCGCGCGGGTTCGATCGAAAGGCGGATCCCGGCTCCTCCGGCGAGCCGATAAAGAATAGGATCGAAAGCGGTAGTTTCTCTCACCGAGCATGCGGATCACATTTTTCTGTCCGGCGCTCTTCCCTCGAACGCTATCGCAGTGATTCGATCCCGCCGGCAAGTGGTTCCTGTTGACAGCGGCGGTGAGCAGTCTCGATTTCCTCAGTTGGATCGCGATCAGGATGTACAGGACCGTGATGATCGTCATGGGGACGACGAAGAAGAGCATGGTCGATATCTCGAACGCGTGCTCGACGATGGTCCACTTCATCGAGCACCTCGCGCTGTCCAGGATCGCTGAACCGTTGCTGTATTCGTAAACGATGCCGAACTGTATCGCCTGGGGCACCGCCAGGCACAGCGCCAGCAGCCAAATCACGACCACGAACTTTACCGCCCGTGACAACTTCGACATCGTGTGGGAGATGATAGGGTGACAGATCGCGACGTATCTGAAAGAAGTTTTCGAATTTCCTTCGAGTTGGACGAACCGATCGAAATCCGGCGAGAGAGGAAAAGCGAACGGATTCTCCTTTCGGGAGAAAGCTTCGTTTCGAGGCTTACGTTGCACACGGAACGACAATTCCACGAATCTTGCGCAAGATCGATGCCGTGCTCTCGGGACTAAAAGGAACCGAGCGATGCGAGAGAGCACCAGCTTCGTTCGCGTCAAACGGGAAGGGTTACTTCCGACAGCTCTGGAAACCTACGCGCGACGAGGAGACCACGCGTAACCGTACACCTCTGTTGCTCGATGCTTTCGGACGAAAATATTTCGGTCTGTACTCGTCGAGACGCGGAAAAACGTTCGACTCCACCGACCGACCGACGCGACAGATTTTTCGTAGGATAATTTCCACGGGAGTTCGTGGATCGTAAATCGCGTTGTATCCGATGCACGGATTTATCGTGCGATAAATCGTCGCATCTACGGGTCGCGGTAACCGTAACGATTTCTCGTTTCTCGGTCGTGGCTCGAATCGCAACGAGAATCGCGCGGCACCGCCGTACGTACCGTGTTCAACGCGGCCGCGATGTACGACAAGTTGCCTTCTACGGCGAAGGAAAGACCCTCCTCGAGAGCGTACTCGATCGAAGTTCGCCAGGCTGCTCGACACCTTCGACCTTCCACTCGAAGTACCGTTTCGAGCATCGTTTCTATCTCTCCTCGACGATGCGATCCCGCTCGAAGAAGATCGAACGGGAGACGACCGAATTATCCTCGAAGGGATCGATTCGCGAACGCGAGCTTATTTTTCCGAGAGAAATCAGTCCCTTCTACCGTAGATTGCAAACTCTCCGCGTGGGAATTGCCGTTATACGAGGATAATCGGATAGCTATCATCGATCAGACGCGACGGTTTCGAGAGAGGAACGCGGGCTTGGAAAACAACCCGTCCCGTCCCGACGGTTCTCCCCTTTCGAACGTCCCGTGCCGTTCTCGAGATCCTCGGGAGCCATTACTCTCCGTCCAGGAACCGCTCGGCGTTGTTCCGGTTACGGTAATTCAAAGTCGTTGGTACATACCTCTCGACGGTGAACGCGGTGATGGTCAGCACGGTGGCGTTCGCGGACGTCTCCGCGGCGAAGCTCTGAATAATGCAGAACGCCTCGCCGAACACGTACGGGAAATGGGACCATATGTAGTACATCTCCGGCGGCAGGCCCGATATCAGCAACAGCAGATCGGAGACGGCCAGACTGAACAGGTAGTAATTGGTGGCGGTGTGCATGGACTTGTTACGCGCGATCACCACGCACGTGGACACGTTCCCGATCACCCCGGTGAAGAAGATCACCGCGTAGACCACCGTGATCGGCAACACGATGTAGAGGGGGTCCCGTCGCGTCGAGGAGTCCTCCTGCTGCAGAAACGCGACGATCGAGTGGTTCTCGAATTCGGCAACCGGTCGGTCGTGTCCCGCGAACGATGCTCCGGCGATCGTCGCTTCCAGGGTGTCTCTCGACCCGTTCGAGCCGCTCGAGATCATCTTCGGGATCGGACTGCAACGGTGGCTCGAGGGCGAATCGCAACGAGGATCAACCGCGCTTGGATTTACAGCATCGTTAGTCCCTTCGCGTCGCGAGACGCTCGGTCCCTGGCCAGACCCGAAACTTATTCCCAACGGTCTGGAGTTCCTCGGCAGTTACGGACGAATTCGACGACCGTCATTTTCGAGGATACGACGAGTCGTCGACGACACTCGCGCGACGTTCCTCGCGTTCCCTCCTCCTCCGCCTCCTCCTCCTTCTCCTCCTCCTCGACGATTCCGTCTATTCCGAGCAATTTGAGACGGCAGTCGCGCGCGGGTGGATCGATCGAACCTCGACCGCGCCGCGTCTTAGAACGCGAGACGTTACAAAGTAACCGGGCGATTCCTTCCTCGGGTGGTCCATCCGTCGGCGACGGTATCTCGGAACACCGACGATCTTCGCTAAACGATCCGCTCGTTCGGAAATCTCGAAATTAGTAGGAAACACCGAGGTGTCCGCGAACGATCGTGTCTTCGCCGGCGGGACGATCCTCTCCCGTGGGACGTATCAACGAAAGATCGTCGTTTCTTCGACCACGTTCGCGGTGCGACGCGATCCAACCACGAGGATGGATCTTCGAACCCTTTTCTCCTTCGGAGCGATCGATACGCACAAGTTTCGGTCGAATCGAACTATTCGCGTCCGGGTTCCTTTCTCGGATCGGTTGCACGATCGTGCGATCGTTGGACGATATTATTGTTATTCAATCCTCGTATTCGTTGCGCCAATTGATGCTCGACCAAGCTTTGGACAACCGTTCGGGATAATCGATTTATTATTATCGTTCCGTTTATTTATCGGATCGACTAATCGTTGTCCCGGGATATCGAATGGTACGCTCCGGCGCGGGACTCGATTTCTCGGTGTATCGCGCGAATCGAAAATTCAATTCGATCCCGCTTCGATCGAAATCGTTCTCCTTGGCGCACCCACGATCGACGAAAGGCAGCCGTCGATCGCCTCGCGTCGAGAGACGCCTCGGAACGTGTTGACGGGCTCCCGACGAGGGGCTCGATTAAGTCGATTAACTCCAATGTTGTCGCCGCAATTCGTCGTTTCGCTAATATCAACTTTTATCGTGTATCGCAACGAGCACGCCGTTCCGTTTATTCCATTTCGAGCCCGACCTTTGCCCTTCGCGCAGCAACGATTCGGTGTTGAATCCTCGACCCGAGCGCCGCATGACTTTCTTCGATTATTTATCGGGCTCGATCGCGAACGTATATTAAAACCGTCTGGAAAGTAATCCGAACGCGCGTTTCGGCGGTTCTCCCCCGCGCGGTGGTTAATTTGTTGCTACAACTGCTTCTCCCGATACGGATATCGTATCAATTTGCGTCGTACGACGCAACGACCGATTCCACTTTATTATTCGTATACGCGTCGATTCGGTTCCGAATAAAGTTCACGATCGTTCGTCCGGTCTGGGAGCCGGCCGCTCGACATTTCGGAACGGAGTCTCAAATTCGCAAATTTTCCACACCGATCGATTCACCGTGTTCGTAAACGATCACTCGATTATCGTTACCTTGGTCGATGTTCCTTTCATCCGCGACGAGGATCCTTCGCGAGCACCCCGTTCAATCGTTGCCGCGCGTTTCCAAGGGTTCTCCGATCGTCCATCGAGTCCGAGTGTTTATCGTCACTTTCGATGTTCTCTACCGGCCGATTCCCGTGATCTCGGTTCTCTTTCCCTCTGGAGACGATCGGGCCGTGGCAACGAACCTTCTTCGACGATCCATGAAACAATCGACACTTTCGATCGCACCGTTCACGCGAATTTCTCGTCGAGTTGTTCGATTTATCCCGATAAGAGAGATATTCTTCTATCGACGGTCTCGATCGGCCGGTTCAGAAGCTCTTCTCGTTTACCGGTTCGATTCGTCCGCGATGTTCGAGTTTCGGAGTAAACGGTTTCCTTCTCCCACGGTCGACGCGATCAGCCCGTGGTTCGCTCGCGACTGAACATCCTTCGATGATCCATCGAACCGACTCGCCGGAGGAGCGAGCGCGTGCCCGTACGCTGCACGTTTGCGATTAATCGACGCTGGAACGGGTCGCGGATTAATTCGCGCGCGTCACCGTATTCCCGGCGCTATTTCGAGGGCCGAGTCGGTTCGCGCGCGACCAAACCCTCGGATTTATAGGTGTCGTCGTCGTCGATCGCGATGATTTCGTAATCAACGTTGTTTCGTGAACGTTAACACTTGTCGCTATTTCCGTCGCGTCTCCTCCAAACGAATCGGAACAACCGCGCGTCGCGTTATCGCGGCCACGTTGCCAACCGTGGCGTTAATTATCGCGATCGGTCGGGATCCGGGCCGGGTCGAACGGAACGCCGAAAAACACTCGCTGACTCGAGAAAACCGTGGCTCGTGTCTATCGATGGATCGTCTCCACGGACGTTCCGGACCTCCGAGTTCAAGTTCCGGGAAACGGAGAACGGAGAAAGTACGTTTCACCTTAGGCGCGATTCGTGGCGCGCGACGAACGAAATGGAAACCGTATCGCGCGCGTACGAGCGGACCTCTGCCGAACGATACCCAGATCGCCCGGTACTTTCGGCAGAAAGGGAGAGACACTGTTCGCGAAACGTTTGAAGAAGCTGGAGCCGGCACGCGGTCGATCCGCGCGACGAAGCACCGTGCACGGTAATTTTCGAACGCGTTTCGCGCGAGACGATCTCGACCGCCGTCCACGAGAACCGAGCGCGTTGTGAGCGCGGAGGAGGACCGGAGCCGCGAATTTGAAAGAACCATCGCCGCGTTAGCCAGTCCTCGCGACAAAACGCCGCCTTTTGCACCTGCGTCCTCGACCCCGGCCCTCCGCTCCGTTCGATAATCTTACCGAGCCACGGAACCGAGTCCGAGAAGAACAATCCTCGTGAACGATCGCGATCGCCACTTCGCCTCTGCTCTCCCGATCTACCGGTGAAACCTTTACCCGGAATTCGTAATAAAATTTTTACGATCGAAATTTAGGATCGAGCACCGGAACGTTACTCTCTGGTCGATCTTGGCGCGCACGAGGTAGAACGTTTGGAAAATTTCGCGAAAGCTGCTCGAAACCGTTATCCGAATTGTTTCGCGGTGAATTTTTTCCCTCGCGCGGGGAAAGGGTAAACGAAAACACCGAGAAAAGAACACTTCACCTGTTGCATGGAAAACACTCGCTCCCAATGGCCTCGTTTCCTTTTAAGACCGTGACTTATCAGCCAGAGGCGATCGTCCGCGGATGGCTTTTTCCCCCGTTTGGTTGCATACGCGTTGCGTTAACGCCGGACGGTTAGATATCGCATCGATTTCCTTTCGTTCGTGGAATTACGTCGGCGACAAAAAGAGGAAATAAAACAAGTTCCATGGCTCTCTTGGACGTTGATTTTAATTTCCGTTGAACGTCACCTGTTGCGCTCGGTGCATCCAGTCTCGTCGTCGCGTACGTCGAACAACCGTGATGCAAAGGAGAACGGACGACGATGCTTTTATTCCGGAGTGTAAAATTATACGGTACGGAGGATGGATGTTAAGGCGAGGTGACGTTAATGCGCAACATACGTGGAAACGTAAGATCGAATTGGTAAACTTTATCGTCGGCCATGGTGCTGGCTGCACCAGTCGCGCGTTCAAACGTATCGCAGCGAGTCGATTTTGTCAACGAAACCTACGTTCTCGTCGAATACGCGTACACTCCTGTACGCTCTTCTCTCGTCGATCGAGTACGCGTTATCAATCTCGAATTACCATTTCAAAGGCTCCGGTATCGAACAATGTCTCATTAGCGATCGTTAATTGGATTCGTTTCTCTCGGATCGTTCCGTACGCTCGATTACGCGCAATTAACGAGAGTTCTTCGTGCAGAAATGCAGCGAGGTTTCCTTCTCCGCGTCTGAAAAAGACACCGAGGAGCATCCGAATCGGGAAATGTCCTATTTCGGGGAAGATTTTCCACGTACGACTCATTTTTCGAACCTCGTCTCGTTCTGGAAGCCGATCAAAGTCTTCGAGACCGAGGAACTTGATCGGAAAAACAGGCAATAAATTTCGAGATAAGCGAAACGGACGAATTTTTGCGACACAGTTGCTCGATGGACGATGCAAATTAAGTTAAATAAATTTATATTCCGTTTACGGTACGCTCTGTGCGTTACGAAATATTATCGATAACCGGTAAATAATTGTCGACCGTGACTATTATCGTTTCGATTCGTGTTTATTAATAGCGAATAAAAAAGCGATCGATAACGCGGATAAGTAATTGGCCGGGAACGAAAGATGCCTCTAAAAATTGCCTCGTTATCGATCCAGTGTGTTATCGTTTGAACGAAATTAACGCACAATACGATATCGATACGTTTCCTGTGAAAATTTCTGGATTTTCGAACTCGTAACTTCGGTACGGGGAGAACGCGATAGCCGAGAAGGTGGCACCAAACGGCGGATTCTTAGAATCGCGATGTCATTTCCAAGAATTTCCGCGGGATCGATATCAACGATCCCAGGGAGAAGCGATGGGAAAATAACCAAGACCGAGACTAAATTCCAATAACTTTAAGTATCCGTTCCTTCATCGAAACATGTTTGTTTCCTTGGAAACAAACATCTCGAGAAGGGTAAACACGATCGTTGGAATAATAAATTATTAGTTCTAGTCGCGTATTATTTGAAAGAGCGACAGGAGTAATAATAACGATGGTGGTACACCTAGTAGTATCGACCGTGGCAGTGGCGATAGTCTCGAATCTTTGAGGGGAACGCGTTGTTCCTACGCGTAAAAAGAAGGCAAACAGCGTCGAATCGGTTTCGTTTTCAATTTACTCGTTAGAGCTCGGATATAAGAATATCGGTGGTAGGTTTGCGAACTCTTCGACTCGGAAGATGCTCCGTCGTTTGGTAAAACGACACCGGTTCGACTCGCGTAGGAGGAGTCGCTCTCCCTTGCGAAGTACGTTGAATACGAATTGGCATTTTGCGCGATATTTTGGCAACATTGGGACAAAGGTTCGACGAAACGACTTTTATATCGGACCCTTCGGGCCGAGTACACGCGAACCCTCGTCGGTGATCCTTCGTCGAGTTTCCCGAATGCAAGTGCCTCTTATCCTTTTTCGGCTCGAGATGTTTTTCTCGGTGGATCGGCTCGGTTGCTTCGATAATTGCACGAATCGGGATACCCGTGGCAATTTCCAGTTCCGTTTCGTTACGAGCGTCGTGTTTCTGCCGTGGCAGATATGCATCGGAATCGTTCCCATAAATTTATTTTAAACTTTTGCTCGCCGGCCCACCGATACCGCGAACGAGGAATAATTATTACCCGCGTGCGTTGTTCGAGCGAAATAACGTTGCACGGGCAACGTTATCTCGCACAATTGTCCTACCGAATTGTTCGAGAATCGGTCCACTCGGAGCACGCGTTCGCCAATTGGCGCGTCAATGACCGTATCGTCGAAATAAAGGAAACTCGCGGAACCGCAATTAACGTAACCGAGGTCTATTTCGATCGCGCGAGGGGAGTTCGGCTCGGTTCCTTTTCGCATCGAAATCGATCGACGACGACGACGACGACGACGACGACGACGACGACGGCGACGTGAATTTGTTTGTCCGCGGCGCACGGAATGCGCGAGTCGCCGGAATCGTTGAATAATTAATGCCGCATTGAAAATACCGGGGCCGAACGAAAACGTCCGGGCCAACGACGAGTACGGATCGAGCCGCTGGATTTTCACCGATTAATCCGGCCAACCCGCGAGAACGGGTAATTACTCTGCGGTGTACGTTGAACGCTTCGATAAATAGTCCGCGCGACGAACATTTTCAACGCGAACGAAACTTCGGGCTTGTATAATTCCGACGCGCTCGTGTAACTTGCGCAACGCGAGCCGCACTTTTACTCTCCGCTTTGCAATTTCGATTCGTTCCTCGAGGATCGAAGGAATCTCTCGCAGGTAAACGAGAGGAGAACGCGTATTTCGAGGATTTCCTCGCGCGTGTATCTTGGTTCGCGTCCGATGCGAAATGTAATTCCTCGCGTCGAGCTGGCCCGTGGTAAAAATATTTGCCATCTTCGAGCTCGCGTCGTCGAATCCCCGCCAAGGAATATCTTTCCTCGACGAGGCGCTCGTACATCACCGTTTTTCCGCGCAACGATTCAAACGAGCCCGCGATCAGCTTGGCGACTACGCGCGCGAATCGGTCGCTACGACCCCCGATAAACGCGACAAATCGTATGATTTATTCAAGAGGTTCTCGCTCGTCGTCGATAAAAATTCCTCCTTCGAACTCCTCCTCACCTTTCCGAGACGCGAATTTCGAAACGGTGTTTCTTCGTTCCAGCTGCGATTTCGTTCGGCCCGTTGTCGACGAATATGGTAATTAAACGCTACTCAAGGTGAACGAGCGATAAATTATGCTCGAATTAAAATGTTTCGAGCATTCGTTCAATTACGGTCTCGGCGACCACGTTGAACCGTATACGCGATATCGATTCGCGATTCGCGATTCGCGATTCGCGAGAGAGCCGTTCGTGACTTTGACAAAACACGAAGATCGCTCGGGTGCATTATAACTGGCAGATTGCCCGCGTCTAAACTCGGAACGTAATCTTTGCATCATCGTTACAGCGGCGACTGTTTATCGGGGCGTGAATTATCGTCGCCGGGAAAAGTAGTTTCGTTCGAAGCTCGTTAGCCATAAATAATGCCAGGTTTCCCGTCGTTTCGATTTCCTTCCTCGCTCGTTCGCGAGGGCAACCCCGAGTACCGTTTCGGTTTACTCGCGCGCGCGCGCGCACGTTCGCGCGAAATTACGGGTAAAATCGACGTCGATTCCGATCGTTCTCGTTCCAGAACACGGAGAAAAGCTTCGTCGAAGGTTTTTACGCGAGACCGAATTCTCCTGGAAGATTTATCGGAAACGTTTGCGCGAACGTGGATCGACGGGGTAACCGGAGAACCACCGGAGGTGGTCGTCGTTGCTCGAGATCGAATCGGGTCTCGAGACGAGAACGTAAAATTAAAATAAAAAAAAGTTTCGTCGGAGCTCGCCGGGCCGTCTCGAGATTCGAGTTCTTCGTTCCCGAGACGAACGTTTCGAAAATCGTTGGCGATACTTTTCTTCCACGCGGACCGGACGAGTGTATCTCTTGTCGCTCGATAAGTTTCGTCGGAACCTCTCCAACCTGTCGATCCGGGCACGTTTCACCCGTAAGAATTTCTTCGAGCGAACCAGTGCCCGGATTCCGGATAACCGCGCGGTAAAAGGTTAACGATGAAAATCTGCTCCCGAGGAGACGATAAATTTAATCCGGATCTTCGTAAAACGTTTACACGGAACGAGGAGATAAAAAGGTGGAAAATATTTTGCGAGAGCTTTCCTATCTGTTGACTCACCGCTACCCGATACGCTACCGATAATTCAGCCGAACGAGGCTTCGTTTTACCGCGGTTGGAACGTTCCGCGAGGACGACGCCTCGAGAGGGACGGAGGGAGTATTCGAGCAAACCCTTTCGCCGGTCTGGATTTCTCCGAAATCTCGGTATCGTTCGGGGCGGTTCGCAGGTAACGAAACCGATAAAAGGTAGCACCGAGATAAGGTGAAAGATAACGGGAAAGGTTATTTCGCGACGTCGCCGGAACGAACAACGTTCCCCCCCCCCGGTCGAACGAGCCGAAACGTTTCGACGAAATTATCGAAAAGAGCACCGCGGGACCAAGAATTAGCAAGATTAGGGGAGCGAACCGAGCGAGCCTATAAAATTAGCCGCCCGATAGGGGAGCACCGCTATTGCCTGGCCGGGGTGATTCAATTTTTTCTTTCCCTAGCCCACCATTTACCGTATTAAGTCCGTTTGAGTTATCGATCGTCCGAAACGCGATCGAATCGAAAGTAATTTTTCACCGGAGCCATTCCGAGAAGTAGGGCCGATATTCGCGGAGACTTAATTTCGGCCTACGTTTGCTCGATCGAGATATTTACGAGGGTCGTTTCCGTCAATGACGGATCAATTGGCGGATTACGCCCGAGTCTCCGATCGGACTAACGGGGCAATCGACCACGCGCGAATACAACTCTACGAGCAATTACGTACGATCCGGACAAGGTGTACACCGTTCCCTTCGAATCGAAATTATCGTACTCGTTTCTCGATTTTTCATAATCGATTCGCGTTTCATCGGGATAGGAGAGCGGGAAACGGGAGCCGCCGCGCGATTCTACGAAACCAGGGACACCGAGACGAGACGAGACTCGTTTCTCGTCGTTCCTCGTCGCGAATACGCGATTCTCCGATACGGAGAACTCGATCCAATTGTCCACAGGGGACGAACAATTGCGGTGACTCAATTCCTCCGCTTGATTGTCTCGCGATGCGCTCGAGTCGATGGACGTACGCTTCCGTCGAGACTGTTTCGTTTTGCTCGGTAACCTTTTATTTCTCCAAGAAATTACAAAGCTCCGTGAAAGACGTACAAAAGAAACACAGAGAAAAAGTAAAAGATTCGTTGCGGGCGCGCAAGTATGCGGATGCCCGTTCGTTTCTCTTTCTCTCGCGAAGCGAGCGAGCTACGAAATTAACGTCGCGTCGCGAGAGTCAAACGATCCGTGTTCGTTCGGTGGTCCTGCGACGGTTTCGCGTTTCCACCGTGAAGAATCTTCTTTGGCGCGAAACGTCGACGACGCACAGGATGGCTCGCATCTGTCGTTCAATCGATGGTCGCGCGATCGGTCAACCAGCTCTGCAGGCTCGCGTTGTTTTGACGGTGCCACTTGATGTTGTTCGAGACGGTTTCCAGAGCTTTGGCGCGATTCATCGCGCCAGCCCCCGCGTCCGGATATTTCGCGAAAAACGCCTCCATCTCGTTCAGCTTCGTTTTCGTCGCGAAGGTCTTGGTGATCTCGGGTATCAGGGCTCCGAGGTTTCGATCGTTCAAGGTGTATCTGTTCACGAGGAACTTCCAGTTCGAGCGCACCCAGTCCCAGACCACCGCGGTGCCCACAGGATTTCCGGAAATGGCCGACAAACACCCGAAGAAGTCTTGGGAACGAACGTAAGTCTCGTCCGTGGCCGTTAACACGAGCCTAACAAACAACAGAGCACGATGGATCGCAAATCTTTCCTAATTCTTTTTCCAATATAGAAGTCGATAATACGTTCGAGTGTCTCCATCTACGGCGAAACGCCCAAGTTTGTAGAGAAATGTTTCGAATTGTTCGTCGACAGATGGCGCCAAGAGCTCCAATTTACCGCTTTTTACCAACTTTGACGATTCGATTCGTTTTCTTTGTTCACCGTTCTCGAACCAAGGAGTCGCTTCGGAATCATCGATACTTTACGAGGTGGCTATTTCGGATCGCGTAACGCGAATTTTTGCGAAACGAAACATTCGTGTCTCGCGACGCGTTCGTGTACAGTTTCGCGAGTCAAAGAACGAGCAAGCTCGAGTCGACGGATACGGAAACGTAAAAAAAGATCTACGGAGAGAAACGGGTGGCGACATCCAGCGGTGAAATCGAGAACCGTTTGGTTACGCGCTTGGACGTTTGGCCACGGATGTCGCTAACTGTGCCGCGAGATTTGCCCGGCCTCTTTAAAAAGTAGACGATTCGCAAACTAGGTTGTTCCGCTTACTTGTTCAACATCCAGATGGATCGTATTCCAGCCAATCCGCGCATCAATCTGAGCTTCTCCTCCGAATCGGTTTCACGATTGAACAGTTGGAACATGATGTCCCACGATTTCTCGTCGCCGAAATAATACATTCCTGAAGCAACGAAAAAGACGGACGATCACGATCGGACAGTTTTACGAGCAGGAATACTTTCCCGCGTATACGCGGTACAAACGATTTACCGTAATGATAAAAAAGTTGTCGAACATCGGGATGGTACGGAGTATGCGCCGGATCCGTTACCCACGTTTGGAAGAGGGTCCCGAGTTCCTCGATGGTCTCCGAGTGTCCCATGGTGCAAGCCAGACCGAGAATGGACATTCGAAGTCTCCTGTAGAGGAGGCAACGCTCGAAGAGAAACATTTTCTACGAAACAGTTTGCTCGCTCGACACCGAGATGTAACTTTTTACGTACCGAGTGATGGGATCGTCGTTGTCAACGGTCCATGTCACGCGATGGTGAACGGTGTGCACCAAATCTCTCACGTATTTCTGTCACAGAAACGCAACTCGTTGACGCGTCGAAAGGATCGAGGTACCGCGAGCACCGCCCGGAAAGAAGGTCGAATCGTCGCTTTACCTTGAATTTCGAAGACGAACTGGTCAACGACAGCAGTGTATCGATGGTTGTCAATTTCGACGCGGCCACTATCCACGGTACGGCATGGTACTCCCCGGAAAGGAATTTCGTCATGTCCATCGCGACACCGTAATCGAGTTCTCCGGCTTCCGCCAGACTGAACGCGTCCTCCAGAAGATGAGCCCTGTCCGCCACGGACAGAGGGGATCTCTACCGATCGAACGAGACTCGAGAGTGATCGACGAGGGAAACAAAAATGGGGAACGTGCGAGCGAAAATCACCTTGCCGCTGTTTCGAAGACAATCGTTGAGCACCTGCCACATCGTTAGCTCGTAGTTGACGCGATAATATCCAACTTCGTCCACGTTCACCTTGATCCAGTCGACCGTCTCGTTGAACTCGAGCGTCACTGCAAAGTTCCAACGAGCCGTTTACCGATAAACCGAGAAACAGACGAATTACCGAATCGGTAATTTCCACGGATTCGTGGTAGAAAGAAAGACAATTACGATCGTTTGCATCCTTGTGGAACCACGCGAGCTTGGGCTCGGACGACGCGCTCGTGATATAAGTAACGGGAATGGTCCATTTGTAACTTCGAAACGAAGCAGAGTAATTAGTATCTCGATTAGGCCGGTCCGATTGGCTACTCTTACCCGTACTCGGAGTTCGAAGGATCGAATTTCGCATCGGGATCGGCCAAGAATCGTTTCTGAGTCAACACGAACTTGTTCCCGGATTTCTTCACGTTCACCACGGGGTAGCCTTTCTGTCTGGTCCACGTGTCCATGATCTTCGTCACGTTCAGATCCGCTGGCGTGGTATCCTCCAAGATCTTCAAGAGGTCGGCGGTTTCCGCGTTGTGGTACATGAACTTCTTCAAGTAGGTGCTGATGCCGCCGTAGAAAGCCTCGTGTCCGATGAAGTTCTCCATCATTCGTAGCAACGAGGATCCCTAACGATCGAACGAAAGTTGAGCGAACTCGTCGCGCGGAAAATAGAATTTGATCGTCGGTGATGTCGCGAACCTTTTTGTAGGATATCGGGTCGAAGATCGCGGTTATTTCGTCCGGGTTGCTCACGCTCTGGACGATGGGATGGGAGCTCAGCTTCGCGTCGGTCACGAACACGGAGTGGATTTGATCGATGAGGAAAAAGTCCATCTAAAAGTACGCGTTTCGGTAAACGTTTTCCTTTCGTGGACAACGTTGGACGTATGAACGATCGCGAAACTCACCAGACCCCAATCGGGGAGAATTTTGTGCGCGCTCTTGTACTCCATGAAGGAAGCGAAGCCCTCGTTCAGCCACAGATCGTTCCACCAGGACATGGTGACTGAGAAACGGAAGAAAATTAATCGTGGACCTCGATAAACGTTCCAAAAGGAATATTTCGTAGATCCGAACGTATGCCCGTTTGTTCCTCACCCAAATTTCCGAACCACATGTGCGCAAACTCGTGAGCGACCACGATCACGATATCGTACATGTTCGCCGCGGAACTCGTCGCGTTGTCGTACAACAGCCTCGCCTCTCTGTAGGTGACCAGTCCCCAGTTCTCCATCGCGCCGGACACAAAGTCGGGAATGGCCGCCATATCTGCGAATCGAATTTCCAAACATGTATACGCAGGTTTACGATAGCAAGACGACGAAGGAAACCGTTTCGCGGTCGTCGAGCTTACCGAGCTTCGGTAACGGGTAATCGACGTCGAACAGATCGATGTAGTACTCGATGATCTTGACGCCGATGTCGAGGGCGAATACACCCTTCTCCTTCTGAGCCCTCGTGGTGTACACGCTGACCGGAAAACGACGATCGAAGAGACCCTTCGCCATACTGGTCACGGCAACGAAATCACTCACTATGAAGCAACTCAAATACGTGGACATTGGCACGCTCTTCGCGAACGTCACGGTCGTTAATCCGGGTGACGGTTGATTTACCTGGGTGCTCTGGAATATGCAACAAACGACTTGTATAAATACGCGGCAAGAACTCGGTCGTTTCGAATCCGTGTACCTCGACGTTCATGTTGGACAAGGCGCTGTAACAGTCGCCGGTAGGATGAACCAACTTCACCGTGAATTCCGCCTTGAACGACGGTTCGTCGAAGCAGGGGAACGCTCTTCTGGCGTAGGTCGGTTCGAACTTGGAGGTGGCTATGTATCTGCGATCGAGAATCGAAAATTCCTCGTTAAAAGGTAGCGCGTTTCACTCGATAAAGTA
Organism: Ptiloglossa arizonensis; assembly: GCF_051014685.1. Lineage (NCBI taxonomy): Eukaryota > Metazoa > Arthropoda > Insecta > Hymenoptera > Colletidae > Ptiloglossa > Ptiloglossa arizonensis. The sequence goes on from NC_135055.1 coordinate 23,463,530, forward strand.
TTGCATCTCCACGGTGCTGCCACGTTGGCAAAGATCGTCGACTCACCTGATCTCGTTCCTGGTTTCGTCCTTGTACTTGCTCGAATAGAAGCCGACGATCTTGTCGGGTTGCAACGCGCCGCTGAACTCGAAGATCAACTCGTAGAGTCCCGAGTGAAGCTCGTCCTTGGTCGACACTGCGAGCATTTCGTACTTGGACAGCACCGCGACATCCTCGATCGTTACCTCGTGGTTCTCCTCGAGATCGTAGGTCCTCAGCTTGGTGGACTCGATGCAGAGATCCTTCTGATGGACCGTTACGTGACTCCTCTTGTCGAGAACGTCGATCAGGATAGTGACGTTACCTCGGAAGGTGCCGTTCGCGAGATCCGGGTGCAGGTAGACGTCGTAGTGCAAGGGTTTCACCTCCTTGGGTAAACGAAAGGACGGGTTCGAGGTCGGTTCCTTGTTCATCGTGGCGAAAGCTGGAAACGAAACGTATGCCAGACATCGGGCGCGTGACGACAGAAATAACGATAAAGGCGTTCGAGTAGCCGCGATAAGGGAACGACGATCCGAGAGCAGCGCCCGACGTTACACCGATAACGGTCTCGAACCGGTTCGAATGATTCGAGGACCGCGATTGGTCGATCGCGGGATTCGGGGCTGGTACATCGGGTAATATAGCAATAACGAGGCCTGGAAGGTTTATCGTCCCGAGGTCCGTTGTCGCGTGTACGCGACTTTACCAGCCAGCGGTTATCGGCCGTAGTCGCCTACGCGAGATCTTGCCCTTTCGTTCGCTGGATCGCCGTTCCTTCGATTTCGGGAATTTCCCTTTACTCTCGCGTTCGTTGTTCCCGTATCGCGGTTACAGCGATATTCCGCGCGAATACGACGCAAGGGAACCCCCACCGGTCTACCGAATCGCAATTAATTGCGCACTGACGCGAACGAACCACGCCGAGAGAATTCACGAGACGCCGGTGGTTAAATTTACAACGCGACTTACTCGAGAATTTCCCGTTGCACGTTCGTCGCGGCCGTACCTTCGGTGGACCTAGCGAGATCGGTTTCCAATTCCAGAGCTCGATCGCTCCGAGCAACCGAGACAATTTCAAATTTCCCACCATTCGTTGCCGTGATCGCGTAACTCGGTCTGGACAACGAACGACGGGCAATGCGACGAGAGAAACGACTCACGGTACTGATGACTGACGGCTTCGACTTTCTGATCGACGAGGATCACCAACAGCGTGCATACGCAGATCAGGCTAATAATAGAGCAGACGCTGCAGGTGAAGCAACCGCGTCCCATTCCACGGTACGATTGAGTCTCCAGAACCGAGAACGCGACACTGCTGCACCTGGCGCCATCTGAACTGCGCCCGGCCTCTTTCCCCTCCATTCCGCTCGCCCTCGAATACCTGACAACAATCCAATTACGAACAAAAACACGTGGACCTTCCTTCCATCCTTCCTTCCTTCCTTGCGAACCTTGCACGGAACCCCGACCATTTTTCGCGAGACCCTTCGGCCCTCGGGTTAACACTATGGCGAGAGACCGAGGGAGGGAGATCGAGGCGGGAAATTCGAACCGACCCCGGAGATCTTGCCGCGATCCGACAAACGGACGGAGGAGATAATTACCAATTACTCGATCGAGGAGTACTTTTAAACGTTGCGAGTACCCTTTACCGAGCGTCGCTACGATCTCTCGTATTTTGAACTCGCGTCTCTTCGACTCGTCGTTCGCAACAACGCACGGATCCGCGATAAGAAAATAAACGAACATTGGAAGGCGAATTTGGAACGCGGCGCGGGCTTGTCGAGATATTGTTCGAGACTCGGAGATACTTTCGATTCTCGGGAAGGACCCTCTTCCGTAAACAGGATTCAACGTAGTCGCGCAAACGTTCGAAACGTCGAGTTCACCGCACGAGTATCGTTCGCTTACCTTCGGAGCGTGGAAACGGTCTCGTACGCGTAACGAGGCTAAGACGAGGCGTGCAAGGCCGCGAGGAGTCAACACCGAACGAGATCACCACGGTTCTCGAATTGTTTCTCCGGTTCTTTCTCTCGCGACGTCGAACGATCGATATACCGGTCAGACGCGAACTCCGGCCCATTTATAAAGCGCGCGTCACCTCGTTAATCCCGGCGTTGATCCACCGTGGCTGCTCGAAACTATCGAGATCGTTTATCGAATCTCTTCGACGATAGCGAGCTGCAATTTCCCCGAGATATTCCGCCGGAAAAAATCCGCAAGTCCGTATCGCGGTGCACGCGATCCAGCGAAAGTGCGAGCGAACGATCGACGCGCGTGACGAGATTCGATGGATTTCACCCGAACGAACAAACGCTCCCGTGATACTCGAACGCTTCGTCGATCGTTTCGTTGGCCGTACTCGCGAAAACTCGATCCATCGTACGGTTTCTCTCCGGTCTCGTCCTTGGAAGCGAAGTTTCACCGTCCGTCCGTCGGCTCGGGGACACCAATTAGAATTCAATCGCGTTACGATTTGCTTTCGAACGTTATCTGAACATTCAGACCTCGGTATCGTTTACGACTTCGTACGCAGCAAAGACCGTATTTACGAAACATCGAGCAACGCGAAACAACGCGGTCGTTCTCCACGTTCTCTCGTTTCTCGTTCGTCTCGCGCGTCGACGATACGAAGATAGAAATTTACACGTTCCTTCGATGCGAAAACGTTTACACGGAAGCGAAGCAACCCAACGAACGATCGAACGATCTATTTACGTTTAAATCTTCTCGTTGACTTTTTATTTTTCTATTATTCGCGAGTCACTTTCTTCTTCGTTCCTCTTCGTTCGATCATCGAATAGAAACTACGAAAGCACGCTGGTCGCACGGCCGGTCGGGACTCGTTCTTAATTGGACGTAACGCGGAGACGAGCCGCGTGCAAATTCTCGACTAATTGGGCCGAATTACCGATGCGCAATTACACGATCGCTAGGCCGGCGCGGAATCGAGGAAAACCGGCAACTCCGTCATCCTCCGTGTTATCGATTACGAGATCGATGGATCGCGGTATCGGATTATTTCGACGCAGATCGTTCGTCTTTCCCCGGTTTCTCGTTTCCCGTTGTCAACGATGGTAACGGATGGATCCGTGAAACGCAAACCGAACCGTCGCGCGAATCGTCACCAAGGCAAACAAAAGGCGAAAGAAACGGATTGCGTCGATCATCTTCTCGCGAATCGATCGTTGCGCGCGTACTCGATTCGTTCCATTGGCACGTGCTCGGATCGTGGACACGTTTCGGAACGAATTTCACCGAGTCTCGCGAACGTCGGCTGGGATCGTAGAATTGCATCGTGGGGTCACGACCGACCGATCGCAACGGGTGTGCAACGAACGTTTGCGAAATTCTGTTCATTCGTCCGACACTGCGGACGAAACTCGAGTACAACGACGTGAAATTCACGCGACGACTTTCATTTCGAACGATCGCTTCCCGATAACGAAATTCGCCCTTTCTCGTCGCATACAACATCCAGATAACGCGATCTTTGTTTCTCAGAGTCGATTAAAAGCAATTACGGGCGATCGGAGATCGGAGATAACAACGGCTTATCTTCTCCTCTTTATCGAAACATCGAAATCTCCGAGAATAAAAGCGATAAAAACCATCTTTTTGTTTCGAATCTCTCGTCGTACACGCGCACCATGCTGCTTCCCATCGAGGACGACGAAACTAAAGAAGATAACGACCTAGATATCGGCGAAGGAACATCAAATCGAACACGGAAGACAAACGTTTCTACGGATAACAATAATTTATTTATAAATACACTGAAAATGTCGATATTGTCCATAATGTAAACCATATGCAGACTAAGAAAACGACGATGTTTTTCTCGTTTTCGACTAACCGCGTCTAATAGCCCCTACAAACTAACCTTCCATTACTTTTTTTTGTCGATTTTTCTTTTTACGTACGAATTTTACACGAGTTGTACTCGCGCCCTGGACTCGTAAACGTTCGCCCGCGAGCTTCGAACGTTGCAGACTTTCGCGATCGATCATTCGTTCGACAAAGACTCGTCGAGAAATTTCTTCCGTGTACAAAGGTAACGTGTATCTACGGACGATCAGAGCGATGTAACGCATTTTCGAAAAGACCGAGACGTTCGTTTAAATCCGATACGCTTACGTATTCTTCCGTCTTCGCGATGGTTAAACGGACGAACGTTTGCGAATAATGCTTCCAGGGTCGCTTTTAAATCCGCGATTAAATAATACGCGTCGGAGGTGTCGATACTACTTCCTTCGCCTCTACAAGACGAGTCCTCTTGTCGTAGGAATCCAGAACGACGCGCGGAAGGATTCGAAATTCTACGAGCGCGCGAATTATGCCTGCGAGATTAAGCGTAAATCGAACGAACTTTTCGCTCGAAGAAACGTTCGTGCGTTTTCGAATACCCCAGCTTGCCCACAACCCGTTAAGAATTTCGGTGTTCTCGTCGATAAATAAATAATATTCTCGAGACACGCGTAACGTAAAATCGATGCGCGTCAACGATCGGTGACGCGCGTTCGAGATCTAGCTTCTAAACGTTTTACAAACGACACGTACGTACATGGATTCGCGCGACAAAACGATCTGGGTGTATCGTAAGGCAAAGTCGTTGTTGGATTGTCGCGCCTCGTCGTTGCCGCTGTTTCTTTTCGAGGAACGATCGTCGTTCGGGTAACTCGTCGATTCGATTCCTTCGTAATCGTCGATCGTTACGGTATAATTGTACGATTTAATTGACGTCGGCCTAAGCGGTCTGGAACTCGCAGCGAACCGTCGCGACTCGCAAACGACTCGAGCTCGACTTCTCGTCAGACAATTCACAGAAGACGAACGAACGAACGAACGAACGAACGAACGAACGAACATCGAGCTCGAGTATTCTGATTCTTTGCTCGCGTTCGATGCTCGACTCGCGCGAACCTTTCTTTCTTTCCCGACGAAACGTTTCGAATCGTGATCCGTGCGACGAGCCGAGTCACCGGATACGAACAAAAATATACGGTGAACATAGAAATGTACGAAAACATTTTCACGGCGGTTGCAATCGATTCGGAAATTTTGCACGGGATATATTAACGCCCACGTTCGTTTCTTCGTAGCTGGTGACTCGTCTCGTTGAACAAACTGTGGACTTTTTGTTTCGTCCCGTTGGCGACAAAAACAATCGAGTTTTTTTTTATGGATCCGTCCTTGAAAAATAGATTCGATCGGCGTATTATCCTACGGGTCCCCGTTCGATTCGAAGAACCACGAGAGAGACTCTCGTGCGATCGCGAGTTCGATTCATCGACGAGACTCGCGACGCCCGATCGTTCCACGCGTCGAGTACCTTTTTCTCCGTTACCCGAAAATTGGTCGACCGATCTCGATCGATGTACCGTTTACGTGCTTTGGTTACAATAACTCTACGTCGTTCGAAGTGTATTACGATCGTCTTCGATAATTTCGTTGATCGAGGATAACCAACGTGACGCACGTCGAGCGGGGGTTCACCGCGTTAATCGTCTAACTACCATCCACGCGAGAATTTGAAAAATAAAACGCCCGCGACGTTCCAAACGATAAACTCGAAAGGCCACGAATCAATATTTTTTATTCCGCGAGTAACGATATTGCCGCGACTGCGATCGGGCGCCGAAAATGTTCCTCTTTCTTTTGTTTCCCACGCGTAGACGCGTTTCTCGCGATCGATATATAGTATTACATCGATGCAAGCCAAGTCGATCGATCGAAGAACCGTACGCGATATCACGAATCGTACGATTCCTCGAGTAGCTGACTCTTCGTAGAGGAACGACGGATCGTCGATAGTGCGTACACGTCTACTAACGTATAGTATATTTATACGTATACGCACTATCGACGATCTGTCGTTCCATGTACTAGATATATTATATATTTCGTATATGTATATATATAATATATATTGTTGTCTGTGAGCGTGAGTGTGTGCGAGTGTACGTAACAAATATTAATTGACGTTGTTAACTATTGATCGCATTATTTCTTTAATCGGTTTTATTGATGATTTGCACCTCTCGAATTTCCTCGGGTTGCATATCCGTGTCGCCCCACCCCCACTTTGCATCCTTGTGATTATGATGGGCAGTGTTCTCTAGTCGATACCTGTGGGTGAAAGATTCGTTGGCTGTAACGTCGAGAAATCTTTACTTAAAATTTTTCTATTTGTTCGCGATACACTTCGATTCCATTCGGTTCGTAATTCGTTCTAATTTCGTAGGTTCGAGAAACCGCGATCGTTCCGGATCTCCGTAACCATCGTATTCGTACCTCGATCCGTCGCCGGTTCTCTCGGCGCGTTTCTTCACCGCTTCCGTGGGGACGGTTTTCATGTTGTACGCCCAGCCAATTCTAGCGAAAAAGTCGATGAACGCCGTGGTGAGGTTGGTCCTGTAGTTTCCAAATTCGGCCGCTTTGTAGTCCCACGGGAACACGTGGTGGTAATTGTGCCAGCCCTCGCCGATCGCGAACAACGCGACGCCTATATTTTCCGTTGGGCCGATCGAGCTGGAATTCGCCCGAGTTGTTGTTACGCGAGTGGAGCGAGTCATCGCCGATAATTCTCTATGGAAAATTCACTGCTCACCTATCGTAGGGTTTCATGCCCCATATATGAGCCGCAGAGTTCACGAGCCACGTCACGTTCAACGAAAAAGTGTACCTGAACATGGTAGCGTACCAGGAGTACAATGTCTTCTCGCCCCAATAGTAGCAAGGTATCCACATTGGGAGTATGAAGCAACACAGCGGCATAAGAACCACGTACAGTCTATAAAAAATCCAAAAGGTATCGCAAATGATATCGATTCCGAGTTATCGACGCGAGAAAAAAAAAAGAAAAAGTGAAAAAGAATATTTTCTACCGTTTCTGCCAAATGATGACGGGATCTTGTTCCAAGTCGCTCATATCGATGGTGGCACCCTTCTTGATTACATCGGGATGTTTGCGAACCATCAGCCAGCCCATATGCGAGAAAAAGAATCCTCGTTGCGCGTTATGGGGATCCGCGTCCGTGTCCGTAAATTTGTGATGCACTCGATGGTCTCGAACCCACTCGTAGATATGATTCTGGCGACGAACGTTCGTTTTATCGAAAATTTGGAAATGTTCGGGCAAACCGGAAATAGAATCGATCGGAGACGATCGCTCGAAAGTGAAAAAAACGGGCGACTCACTTGGAAAGCGATGGTCTGGAAGATCATCAGGATGACTCGTAACGGCCATTTTGCTTTGTAGGATCTGTGAGCCCATAATCTGTGAGCTCCGGCCGTGATTCCCAATGCCGCTGCGAGCGTTACCAAAAGCGCTGAAAATTCGATCGTATTAAGAACCCGCGTTAACCGTATTTCCGCGTACGAATTAAACGATTGAGAACTCGAGGGGACCGCTTCGCATCGTATCGATTTTCGAAGCAGAGACGGTGTTCTCGATGGAAGCGGAACGCGCGATCTCGAAAGCTACAAGGGAAACGCGGCGACGATCGAGAGGTCCGTCCCGTTCCTTTCCCGAGATCGAACACGACGGCATTTCGATCCGCGTTCCACGATTTCTACGATCAACTATTTTTTCCTCGACATCCGACCCAGTTATGCACGGCTGTCGTTGATAACTATACTCTCATCGGACGGAAATAACGGCGTCGCGTTTTATCGCGGAGTCTAATTCCGCGAGATCATCACTTTCGAATCCGACCTCGTACGCAAGGTACGCGATACACAACGCGCAACGAGCCCGACCGAACTACCATCCAAGTCCTCTCTTAATTAGCCTCGTATAGACTTTTACGGAATCGCGGCGACGAGACTCTCCTTTCGCTCCTAGATTCCTAGTTTCAAGCTCGGTAAAAAAAGCTCGTCGACTTACTCCACAAAATCGTCTGGCCTTTCAATGCAAAGAACATAAGGTACAATCCGTAGAGGGACGCAAGGTGTAGGTAAAGAAAAACGATCACGTTTCTCCAGACGATTTTCCATTTATACTTCTTCGGAGAACTCGAGGATTTCTGGCTGGCCGATACCTGGGCGTCCGAATTCTCCGTTGCCGGTTTTTTCTGATGTACATTTTGCTGCGAAGCTTCCAAATAGAGGGTCGCCGATGTGCCAAACAAGTTTGGCGCCATTTTTAAAAATCTGCAAAGAAAGAAATTTGCGATTGAAACGTACGCGTTCGTTCGAGCTCGATGCTCCAGCGAAATCTTCGAAATGGTCGATAAACGGTATTTTCATGTCGAGATTCGTCATCGAAAATCGAACCTTCGCGTCACCTCTACCACCAACGGGGAAACTATCGTCGCGCCCTGTTCCTATCGAGGCGTACTCTCTATGGAAATTTACATTTATTCGAGTCGCGGCGGTGAACGTTGGGGACCGTTGAACGACGAAAAGACAGAGGAGAAATACGGGCCGGAGATCCGTCTCGCGAACAATGAAGCGCGAACTTTCACGCGTCGGAAGTGGAACGCGAACCGCGGTTACGATTTTGCATTTCTGAAAGTATTTGTTACTAGGTTACCGGGACCCGATGATAAAGACGTTGAAACGTAACCAGTTACAGCGGTTCCAGTGCCTTTCACGGCGTACGGGAGCCTTCGAGGCTGAAGCTCCCAGACAACGTGCCGTACCCAGACAGCCGTTAGAGAGACAAACGATCGTGTTCCGTTCTTAATGGATTCTCTTAACGGACGTAGAGCGTGTCGTTGCACGGGTTTTATTTTTCCGGTTCCGTGGTCCGCAGCCTCGTTCGATGCCGCATCGTCGACCGAATACCGTTTCGTTCGACGTTTGTTGCTCGTAGACCGACGACCATCGGAATGAACATCTGCGAACGTTTTACCGGCTCGCGACCGTTCTCAAAATCGGGAACGCGAATTTATCTTTCCCGTGGTCGCTGACACCTTTCTCGTAGAAAGCGAGATTCGACGT